>NC_088207.1:8723523-9323523 GCF_037126465.1 Ornithodoros turicata
GGCGACTACCGCGCTGGGGGCGGGGGGCGTCGGGTGAAAAACCGGGAAGGCCAAGTCGTCGGTACGGACATCGGCGATAGACGTGGTTGGCCTCTCCGCAGTGGTAGCAGAGCGGTCTGAAGTCGGGAGTCCGCCAAACGTCCGTTTTGCGAAACGGCTGGGAGTGTGGCGGGACGCTCGGAGTAGGTTGGACAGGCCGAGGGGGCGTCCAACGGTTTCCGTAGTACGACGGACGAGTAGGTGGCACCTGTCTCGCAGCGGCGGCGTAGGTTGGTCTCGGTACTTCGGCGTCGGGGTTGGCGGTTGACGATGTCTGGATTGCCTGCGGAACCTCGTCCTTGATGATCGCACCGATCGAAGACAAAGGGACTTGAGCCTTCTCAGGACAGAGGAGAGCTCGTACTTCTTCGCGTACCACCTCTGGAATCAGCTGTCTGAGCGATCCGACGTCGAGGCCAGCGGTCGTGGAGAAAGCCTCGTGGCCCTGGTGTCGTTCGTTGACGGTAGCGCGAGAGAGCAGGGTCCTCTCAATGCGGACGGCTTCGTCCAGAAAAGCGTCGGTCGTGGCGGGTGGATCCCGGGACAGGGCGCGAAAAATTTCTTCTTTTACGCTCCTCATGAGTCGCTGAACCTTCTTCTCCTCGGATGCTTTGGGGTCAGCTCGCCGGAAGAGCCGCAACACATCTTCGACGAAGCCTGTAACGCTTTCGTTTGGCAGCTGGATCCGTCTCTGGAGCAGATGTTCAGCGCGTTCAACTCGTTGTTGAAAAGCGAACGCCTCGCGGAGTTTGCTTTTGAAGACGTCCCAGGACGTGAGCGAAGTCTCCCGGTTCTCGAACCATGTCTTCGCGGTGCCTTCCAGGGAGAAATAGACGTTGACGAGCTTCTGGCCGTCACTCCAGTTGTTGAACTTGGCGATCCGCTCATAGTGGTCGACCCAATCGTCCACGTCGTCGTAATACTCCCCGCTGAATGTCTTCGGCGACCGTGCAGGGGCTATGGGCGTGGCAACAGGTTGCGCCACTTGGGTACTGGTTTCCGCAGTCACCTTCTTCTTGCGTTTAGGGGGTTCTAATGAACCGAATTCTGCAGGCAGACCAAGCTGTCGTCTGCTTTGTTGCAGTTGGTCTTCCAGGCCGTTGGACAAGGAATGCCCCGCACCTCCACCAGAAATGTCACGAAGCGAAATGGGTCGGCGAGTCGTTGAATAAACAGCAAACGGTTTATTAGACTACTTGGTAGCAAAACACAAGAGTGATAGCTCTCTGAACACAACTGAGTCCAAAGAATGAATGCTGCAGCTTGGAGCGCACAAGCATTTAAGCGTCGCGCCGAAAAGTCTAGAAACAGCACGTGCGTTTGCCTTAGAGCAGGCGATGTGTCTGGAAGCTTCCCGCTTCCCCTTCAGCATGCGCCTGGATGAGATGTACCGCCTCGTGCCTGCCCTGGAAATTTCGCGATGATGATTCGTGGCAATATGGAGAGACTTCTAGAACGCGTGGAACACTTCCTCGCCGGTGGTGGCTGTCGGCGCGCAATACAAATAAATTGCTAGTGGAAAAATTACAGCATGCGGTATATCCGCATCCGATCCGCTGCCTTCGTATCCGCATCCGATCCCCATCCGACCTCGAGCCATCCGAATCCGATCCGCACACCGCAGAAAGTGGAAAATTTTCATCCGAATCCGCAAGTATCTTGGGGATACCCACTTCCATTCGCGGATGGTGCTGGGCTCTACTCTAGTGGGGACATAGTGATGCTGTGTTTCTGCGAATACACATTGAGAGAAATAATCTATTATATACTGCGTGTTGTCACCCATAAACTTCTTCAGGTCTAGGATAAAGAACGGGCTGCAGTGCTGGAGAAGCTGGAGGACAGGCCTCTGCACCTTGCTGGAGATGCACGTTGTGATTCTCCTGGGCACACCGCACTGCACGGCACATATACGATAATGGAGACCACGATCAACAGGATTGTACAGTTCGAAGTAGTTAAAGCGACAGTCGCATCGACCACAGATCGATTCCGAAACCACAGTGAAATGAGATTCCCCGTCCTTCACTGACCATGACTCCAAAAGTCCCATCCCGATCGACGGAATACTTTTTGCATAATTCGTGTGTAAGCGGCGCTACAGCAGACGACGGATGCGGGCGTCAAGCGGAACTCCTTGCTGAGAATCTTTAGCAACGTCACGAGGAATCTGACCAATAAGAACGCGGCGAGTCAGAAGAGTCCCCGCGGCTTGCTGCTTGCATGAGCAAGGTCAGGGAGACGAAGGCGAAGGGGCGAAGGCACATACGGAGATAGCGGACTCGGAACGCGGAAGTAGCGAATCGTGCTGTTCAAATGCCTTAAATAATAGCTCCCGTGACGAATATACATGTTTGATGACGGCCCATATTCGACGGATCCGCTTCCTCTGCAAGTCGCTAGTGATGTACGTGCCGCAGCTGCGTTAGCGCCACAGAACGAGCAGGTGGCAGAGTGACATGCAATGCCTAATTTGAAAGCCATGGATTTATAGCCATAGAATATGGATTTCATAGATGTTGTCCCTGCTAGTAATATTAATATTTCTTTTCAGCGCAAGCGTTCCACATGTCTGCCTCAGTTCCATGCAGAGGTAGGCATGCAATGATAAAACAATCTTGTGGTATTTTTCAACATGGGTCCTTGGATGGACATATAATTTCTGCTAAACCTCCAAAAGTCCTGTAATCTCTGCACCATCACATGTGTGTGTGCTTTTTTATCAATGTAAATAAAAATTATTTGTTTCACGGTTGGTTTCTGTGTAGCATGTACAAGAGTACAGCCAGGTTTCAAGGAAGGCTGCGCAGCAAAATCGTTCTCCAATCATACTGTGAGCAATCGCTGAAAAAATTCATTGGGTGGTCAATACAAATCATAGCAACTTCAATAGATTGCTCATCGGAACTGTTTGTTGCATCTCTCCCATCCTGAAACCCGTGATAGACTGCTAATGGAAATGCACTGCGAATAGCTAATACGCAGCAGCCGGGTATTTGCCTGCGATGTCCACGGCGAAGGCGGCCCCACACCCAACATACAAACAAGGCATATGCTGCAAACCTGAGTGTACTGCAGAAAAAGAAAAAGGAATGAAGTTCAGTTTCTTCGTGCCGTCCCGAAACTTAGTTCGGTATTCTAGAAATTTTACATGTACTCCTCAGACTTTCGTGGTTTTCGTATGTAAACTAACACGGTTCAGTAAGTATAAACATATGGTTATTACAGTACCTGTTCTCGTCTCTGTGTTGCTCCAGTTGGGTGGGGATGTAGTGCCTCATGTGTCGTACGAAAACGGAGAGAATTTCACGGTGAAGGCATAATAGTGGAAATATATGATGCTGAGCAATTCAATCAATGTTGTTTTCGTCACAGATTTGGGAAATGATCACGACGCTTCGGCAGCACAGAAATTCATCTGGGCGTTCCGGATTGCAGCCCAAGCACCAACACCTAAACAAGATATACAGAAAGCTGGCTCAACAACATATGCCATGTAAACAGACATAAAACTCGCGTGCAGACAACGAGCTGTCACCTAAACAAATCTGCTGCTTGAATGGGAATCTCCGGCGACGAAGGAGCCTCATCGTCCGTATCCGTGCATGCTTCCGTGCGTACATGCGTAACTGGTAAAGGGTCTGTGGTAAACGGACATTCGTCTTCGACGTAGTTGTCATAGTAAAGGTCGTCGTCGCTCTCAGAGAGCAGCTGTTCTTCGTCCGTAGCGCTCATGCTGAAAACACTTTCGATTTCATTACGTCTGGCGCCGCCGCAGCAGACGCTGCTTTGTCTCGACACTCGTGACGTCACGTCGGGCGTGGTCAGGGGAGACCGAAACCGGATGTAGAATTCGCATACAATTAAAATCATTTTCTCAACAACGAGGAAGAATTAAGCTTTCTCGTTTCACATGTAGCATACACGTCCTGTCTGGAATCTAACACAGTCGTTATTCGAAAAGCACCAGACCTCCGGACTGTCGCTTTAAGGCGGGATCCCATAGCCTCGATTTGAGCAGCAGCAGCAGAGCAACAGCAGCGGAGCAGCAGAGCTGTAGCGATACGAGCGGTCCCATAGCACTGGGCGAGAGCAGCAGCGCTGCCGAGCTGCAGAAAGTCCCTGCTGCTCCCGTATCCGAATTTTTGGTTGCTGTGCAGCCCTGTTGCTCTGCAGCCTGAGCAGCCGGTCTCGCAAGCCAATCAGGAGGTTCCTTAGCGTTGTTTTCATTCGACGGTGTTTAGGGTTAGCAGGGCGGTGACGGCTGAAGCTTTGTGTCTGGTTGTTTTGTGATTTGTTCCTGAAGAACTTAACACGCTTGAGATTACCAGTGGTTTGGAGTGACTGTTCAACCATCGGTACCGCATGAAGTGCGCTTTCAGGACATAATTCAGTTCATTTATTTTACTATTTGCAGCCAATAAAGTGTTCGACAAAACGTGCGTGAAACATATGTTGTGCCAGAGCTGCAGATAACATGTTCGCTTCCTATCTGGTAAGTACTTGATAACCCGTCACCTGATAGCGTACAGGCAAATTACTTCCACGTCCATCCTGCGTGAAAACCATACCAACCACATTTCCTGTGGGGATCGACGACTTGCGAGCTAGGTTGTTGTAAATGAAACTGACCCTTGAAAAGGGGTTCGATAGAGATAGACAATGTTCAGGCTACAAAAAGGTTCGGTAGAGATAGACAATGAACTCTTTACCTTATGAAAACAGGCAGAAACTAGTGATGACTAGCAGAAGAGGTCTTTGGTTTGCTTAGACAGCTTTTATTTCACTAACAGCAACGTACGCATTTGACAGTCACAATAAATCAAAATATCTAATACTAGTAACGAGGCGATATTTATACGACAAAATCCCGTAGAAGAGTCTCCGTACAACCGCAGCAGAGACTGTTCTGCACAGCAGTGTCAAAGGACGAACCTACGTTGAATGTCACGAGACTTCCTACATATCAACGACGAGTTAATTAGGTAATATGAGGCTCAGACCACCACCACAATCATTTCACAGTCCACTTGTGAGCTACAGATCCATAATATATCTCATACACTTCAGCCTTTCACCTATAATTGCATTCCTACGTGTGTGTACTAAAAGGCTTAGCTACTGCGTACGCTTTTGGAATGTTCGAAACGTAAACAATGCCGTAATTGCCAACACGTTTTGGACATCCTACGCCGCTGCAGCCGCTAATTCAAAACGAAGCTATGGGACGCCTCTACCAGCAGAGCCGCGGCAGCAGAAAACTGCTCTGCTGCCATGTTGCCGTGTTGCTGCTGCTGCTCGCATAACCCTGTATTCACACGAGTCTGTTTTCTGCCGGCAGTAAGTCGGGAAGGAGTGAGAGGATATGCGAGATAAACGAGGTCACTACGCGTCTGAAGACGCCCGCTCGTTCTCTAGCATTCACACGAGTCATTTTCCCGGCGGCTGTCAGTTTTCCGATCCCTTCTGTATTCGCGCTTGCATATCGTCTGTGTCTAGCGTAGGATGGACCAATGAAAGAAAAAACTTATTGCGCTTGGGCTCCTTGTGGATGATGCAGAGTGCATTCACGTGAGAAACGGGACAAGATACGGGCCAAAGAATAGGTTGCCAAGAAGCGCTATGGAACGTAAAGCAGCATTAACCCAAATCTCTGTGTGGACGACCCAAACGCCTGTCGGAGTATTTTGATAATAGACGTTGTCACATTCGGTTTTATTTCCCACTAATGAAGCGTATCTCGATGCTGAGCATCAATATAGGCGCGACAGCGTGCTGACAAGTGATGGACTGGTGATCAAGCTGTGATGTCGAGATACAGGTAGTTAATAATTAATTAAATTAAATCAAATCAATTTTCATTTTCCTTTCGGTAGGACGAGTAGCTTCCAAGTATTATGTTTTTTATGCATGTGTTGGAAATGTGCAAGCGAACGATTATGTGTAGTCAACGTCTGTACTGCGAAAGAAATATCCGCGTTTATAAAATTCATGCTTTGTATTCCGTGTCTGTTTCGTTTCACTCAGAGAAAAAGCTTCCTATGCAACACTACATTGTAGGCATCTATCTATGCATTGCACAATTGTTCCAAAGCTGCTGCGCCGGTGGGTCGTTGCACCACTTTCGTGGTAAAGCCAAGCATCGTTGGCGTTCCAATTCAGAATTGGTCATAGTACAGTGAATGCCGTTGTGTGGGACACATACAGAACAATCCTAATGAAATAAAAAGCAAGCACGATAAGGATCCGTTCCGTCACCTTCTCCTTCTGTCGGCAGCAGACGGCGTCGGTCGTCAGAATCTGTGCCGGGAGGACAAGATATCCGGCTGCCTCCGACTGCCGCTCCGGAGGTCAGAAAGTGGTGACGTGGCGAAGAGCGCCGGTCACGTGGCACCAGAGAGCGGTGACGTTCCCTGCCGCCTGAGCGTCAGCCGGCAGAAAACTGACTCGTGTGAATACAGGGTAAGCTGCTGCTGCTCGCATAGCTGCTCGCTCCTGCTCGCATCCTGGAAACGGCAGCAGCAGTCTGAGCATGATGCCTTACCCCTTCTTCATTGTATTGCAGCTGCTGCTATATTCTGCTTTTTGCGGCACACACGTGCCGTTACCTATCAACACATGGTCGCCGGCTTTCTATGATGTCCCCGGCGAGGGCACTGTCTCCGCGCCAGGAGACGGTTACTGCAGCTCGTCACGTGGATTCACTGTCTACCCAGACGGCACGCTACTACAGGCCCCCTACTTCCGCTCCACATCTACGTCGTCACAGCAGGACGAATTTAAACCGTGTCTGCACATCTTCAGCTTCAGTGGGAACGACAGCAGTAGTCTGAGCATGATGCCTTACCCCTTCTTCATTGTATTGCAGCTGCTGCTATATTCTGCTTTTTGCGGCACACACGTGCCGTTACCTATCAACACATGGTCGCCGGCTTTCTATGATGTCCCCGGCGAGGGCACTGTCTCCGCGCCAGGAGACGGTTACTGCAGCTCGTCACGTGGATTCACTGTCTACCCAGACGGCACGCTACTACAGGCCCCCTACTTCCGCTCCACATCTACGTCGTCACAGCAGGACGAATTTAAACCGTGTCTGCACATCTTCAGCTTCAGTGGGAACGACAGCAGTAGTCTGAGCATGATGCCTTACCCCTTCTTCATTGTGTTGCAGCTGCTGCTATATTCTGCTTTTTGCGGCACACACGTGCCGTTACCTATCAACACATGGTCGCCGGCTTTCTATGATGTCCCCGGCGAGGGCACTGTCTCCGCGCCAGGAGACGGTTACTGCAGCTCGTCACGTGGATTCACTGTCTACCCAGACGGCACGCTACTACAGGCCCCCTACTTCCGCTCCACATCTACGTCGTCACAGCAGGACGAATTTAAACCGTGTCTGCACATCTTCAGCTTCAGTGGGAACGACAGCAGTAGTCTGAGCATGATGCCTTACCCCTTCTTCATTGTATTGCAGCTGCTGCTATATTCTGCTTTTTGCGGCACACACGTGCCGTTACCTATCAACACATGGTCGCCGGCTTTCTATGATGTCCCCGGCGAGGGCACTGTCTCCGCGCCAGGAGACGGTTACTGCAGCTCGTCACGTGGATTCACTGTCTACCCAGACGGCACGCTACTACAGGCCCCCTACTTCCGCTCCACATCTACGTCGTCACAGCAGGACGAATTTAAACCGTGTCTGCACATCTTCAGCTTCAGTGGGAACGACAGCAGTAGTCTGAGCATGATGCCTTACCCCTTCTTCATTGTGTTGCAGCTGCTGCTATATTCTGCTTTTTGCGGCACACACGTGCCGTTACCTATCAACACATGGTCGCCGGCTTTCTATGATGTCCCCGGCGAGGGCACTGTCTCCGCGCCAGGAGACGGTTACTGCAGCTCGTCACGTGGATTCACTGTCTACCCAGACGGCACGCTACTACAGGCCCCCTACTTCCGCTCCACATCTACGTCGTCACAGCAGGACGAATTTAAACCGTGTCTGCACATCTTCAGCTTCAGTGGGAACGACAGCAGTAGTCTGAGCATGATGCCTTACCCCTTCTTCATTGTGTTGCAGCTGCTGCTATATTCTGCTTTTTGCGGCACACACGTGCCGTTACCTATCAACACATGGTCGCCGGCTTTCTATGATGTCCCCGGCGAGGGCACTGTCTCCGCGCCAGGAGACGGTTACTGCAGCTCGTCACGTGGATTCACTGTCTACCCAGACGGCACGCTACTACAGGCCCCCTACTTCCGCTCCACATCTACGTCGTCACAGCAGGACGAATTTAAACCGTGTCTGCACATCTTCAGCTTCAGTGGGAACGACAGCAGTAGTCTGAGCATGATGCCTTACCCCTTCTTCATTGTGTTGCAGCTGCTGCTATATTCTCCTTTTTGCGGCACACACGTGCCGTTACCTATCAACACATGGTCGCCGGCTTTCTATGATGTCCCCGGCGAGGGCACTGTCTCCGCGCCAGGAGACGGTTACTGCAGCTCGTCACGTGGATTCACTGTCTACCCAGACGGCACGCTACTACAGGCCCCCTACTTCCGCTCCACATCTACGTCGTCACAGCAGGACGAATTTAAACCGTGTCTGCACATCTTCAGCTTCAGTGGGAACGACAGCAGTAGTCTGAGCATGATGCCTTACCCCTTCTTCATTGTGTTGCAGCTGCTGCTATATTCTGCTTTTTGCGGCACACACGTGCCGTTACCTATCAACACATGGTCGCCGGCTTTCTATGATGTCCCCGGCGAGGGCACTGTCTCCGCGCCAGGAGACGGTTACTGCAGCTCGTCACGTGGATTCACTGTCTACCCAGACGGCACGCTACTACAGGCCCCCTACTTCCGCTCCACATCTACGTCGTCACAGCAGGACGAATTTAAACCGTGTCTGCACATCTTCAGCTTCAGTGGGAACGACAGCAGTAGTCTGAGCATGATGCCTTACCCCTTCTTCATTGTGTTGCAGCTGCTGCTATATTCTGCTTTTTGCGGCACACACGTGCCGTTACCTATCAACACATGGTCGCCGGCTTTCTATGATGTCCCCGGCGAGGGCACTGTCTCCGCGCCAGGAGACGGTTACTGCAGCTCGTCACGTGGATTCACTGTCTACCCAGACGGCACGCTACTACAGGCCCCCTACTTCCGCTCCACATCTACGTCGTCACAGCAGGACGAATTTAAACCGTGTCTGCACATCTTCAGCTTCAGTGGGAACGACAGCAGTAGTCTGAGCATGATGCCTTACCCCTTCTTCATTGTGTTGCAGCTGCTGCTATATTCTGCTTTTTGCGGCACACACGTGCCGTTACCTATCAACACATGGTCGCCGGCTTTCTATGATGTCCCCGGCGAGGGCACTGTCTCCGCGCCAGGAGACGGTTACTGCAGCTCGTCACGTGGATTCACTGTCTACCCAGACGGCACGCTACTACAGGCCCCCTACTTCCGCTCCACATCTACGTCGTCACAGCAGGACGAATTTAAACCGTGTCTGCACATCTTCAGCTTCAGTGGGAACGACAGCAGTAGTCTGAGCATGATGCCTTACCCCTTCTTCATTGTGTTGCAGCTGCTGCTATATTCTGCTTTTTGCGGCACACACGTGCCGTTACCTATCAACACATGGTCGCCGGCTTTCTATGATGTCCCCGGCGAGGGCACTGTCTCCGCGCCAGGAGACGGTTACTGCAGCTCGTCACGTGGATTCACTGTCTACCCAGACGGCACGCTACTACAGGCCCCCTACTTCCGCTCCACATCTACGTCGTCACAGCAGGACGAATTTAAACCGTGTCTGCACATCTTCAGCTTCAGTGGGAACGACAGCAGTAGTCTGAGCATGATGCCTTACCCCTTCTTCATTGTGTTGCAGCTGCTGCTATATTCTGCTTTTTGCGGCA
Source organism: Ornithodoros turicata (assembly GCF_037126465.1). Lineage (NCBI taxonomy): Eukaryota > Metazoa > Arthropoda > Arachnida > Ixodida > Argasidae > Ornithodoros > Ornithodoros turicata. The sequence continues at coordinate 8,733,489 of NC_088207.1, forward strand.
CACACGTGCCGTTACCTATCAACAAATGGTCGCCGGCTTTCTATGATGTCCCCGGCGAGGGCACTGTCTCCGCGCCAGGAGACGGTTACTGCAGCTCGTCACGTGGATTCACTGTCTACCCAGACGACACGCTACTACAGGCCCCCTACTTCCGCTCCACATCTACGTCGTCACAGCAGGACGAATTTAAACCGTGTCTGCACATCTTCAGCTTCAGTGGGAACGACAGCAGTAGTCTGAGCATGATGCCTTACCCCTTCTTCATTGTGTTGCAGTTGCTGCTATATTCTGCTTTTTGCGGCACACACGTGCCGTTACCTATCAACACATGGTCGCCGGCTTTCTATGATGTCCCCGGCGAGGGCACTGTCTCCGCGCCAGGAGACGGTTACTGCAGCTCGTCACGTGGATTCACTGTCTACCCAGACGGCACGCTACTACAGGCCCCCTACTTCCGCTCCACATCTACGTCGTCACAGCAGGACGAATTTAAACCGTGTCTGCACATCTTCAGCTTCAGTGGGAACGACAGCAGTAGTCTGAGCATGATGCCTTACCCCTTCTTCATTGTGTTGCAGCTGCTGCTATATTCTGCTTTTTGCGGCACACACGTGCCGTTACCTATCAACACATGGTCGCCGGCTTTCTATGATGTCCCCGGCGAGGGCACTGTCTCCGCGCCAGGAGACGGTTACTGCAGCTCGTCACGTGGATTCACTGTCTACCCAGACGGCACGCTACTACAGGCCCCCTACTTTCGCTCCACATCTACGTCGTCACAGCAGGACGAATTTAAACCGTGTCTGCACATCTTCAGCTTCAGTGGGAACGACAGCAGTAGTCTGAGCATGATGCCTTACCCCTTCTTCATTGTGTTGCAGCTGCTGCTATATTCTGCTTTTTGCGGCACACACGTGCCGTTACCTATCAACACATGGTCGCCGGCTTTCTATGATGTCCCCGGCGAGGGCACTGTCTCCGCGCCAGGAGACGGTTACTGCAGCTCGTCACGTGGATTCACTGTCTACCCAGACGGCACGCTACTACAGGCCCCCTACTTCCGCTCCGCATCTACGTCGTCACAGCAGGACGAATTTAAACCGTGTCTGCACATCTTCAGCTTCAGTGGAAACGACAGCAGTAGTCTGAGCATGATGCCTTACCCCTTCTTCATTGTGTTGCAGCTGCTGCTATCTTCTGCTTTTTGCGGCACACACGTACCGTTACCTATCAACGCATGGTCGCCGGCTTTCTATGATGTCCCCGGCGTGGGCACTGTCTCCGCGCCAGGAGACGGTTACTGCAGCTCGTCACGTGGATTCACTGTCTACCCAGACGGCACGCTACTACAGGCCCCCTACTTCCGCTCCGCATCTACGTCGTCACAGCAGGACGAATTTAAACCGTGTCTGCACATCTTCAGCTTCAGTGGAAACGACGGCAGTAGTCTGAGCATGATGCCTTACCCCTTCTTCATTGTGTTGCAGCTGCTGCTATCTTCTGCTTTTTGCGGCACACACGTACCGTTACCTATCAACGCATGGTCGCCGGCTTTCTATGATGTCCCCGGCGTGGGCACTGTCTTCGCGCCAGGAGATGGTTACTGCAGCTCGTCACGTGGATTCACTGTCTACCCAGACGGCACGCTACTACAGGCCCCCTACTTCCGCTCCGCATCTACGTCGTCACAGCAGGACGAATTTAGCAGGTTTTAGCAGGACGAATTTAGTCTGGTTTTGGCAGTGGGGTGTGGCACAGTCGAAAGTCGTGTGCATAATGGAAGACAAATAAGACCTTGCCAGTTTGGAACGTTCCAGACATATCAGCTAGGCAGGTATCCTGTCTTGTCTCTTGGCTGCCTCCTGCACTTCTTCTCTCCTGCCCGAAAATATGAAATCAGCAAAAATAAGCAATGTCCTCAGTTTTAACACAATTCGCATGTGCTTTTTTTTAATTTTGTTGCCCTAGTTAAGAATGCAGCATGAGAATCCTTAGCAAAAACACAAGTACAAAATAATAGAAATGATTTCAGCACTGCTAAAGATTACTGATAATTGTCGGAACCACGATATTTCTTACTCTAACAGGTGATAATTAGACAGCCCGATTACATTGATAGTCCGAACACGCACCCGGATGAGTCGAACTCGGCACTGTGGGTGTATACATTACGCACCAGTCTGCCGGTTTATGGCACTGAATCATTTGCTACAACACCTGCAAAACAAGTACGTTGAACGCGAATGGTATGAGTGTATTAGTGTAACAGACCATAAGATGTACTTACCTGCTTCAGAATTGCACTCGCGTGTCTTAATTCGCTTGGAAGTTGTGTACATTCACCTGGTGCTGCTATTGCCTGGGCTGAGAGAGTGCAGCTGAGAAAAAGTGGACTTGCACTTGTTGCGTCTGTAGTAACAGAGCGGCCCATGGAACAATTTTGTACAGGTGCCCTCACCTTTTTAACCGAACATGCTACTCGCAGGCGTTACTGAAACGTTCCTTCACCTGGTGAACATCGACGGACGTCCAGCGAGAGACGTGAACGGAATATTCAGCAAAGCTGATTCACTGGCTTCACCTCTACCACCGTGACCCCTACCACATATCCACCCTCAAGCAAACCGCTGTCTGCTAGCGCATGCGCACGCGAAGCGAGCTGACGGCAAGACGGCGGCAAAGAATGACATGTGTGTCACTGGCGCATGCGCAGCGCAACTGTCTTTCCTGTCCTGAAGGCCAAGTATAGCCAAGGGGATGAAACTCGCGAGTTCCTTTGCGGACTAAAGTGAGGCGCTGCGAACTTTTCGCGTCATCAAAGGTCATGAAACGTCAAAATTTTTACGTCAAAGCGCGAGTTCTCAACCCTCACCAGCCCATTGCCTCCTGCAACCGCTCCCACGGTATGCGAGTGGTCTTTGGTCGGTTTGAAATTACCCCAAGAACACGATGACATCCCTCGCTCATCCTGAGGATGTCATTGTGGGACAGCAGTGACATCCTGGGAATATCCCCACGTGATCCTCAATTTGTTAGAAAAGTGTTAGAATGAGACTCCAGAGATGGTCCTAGGGACAACATCTGGGGACAAGACTGAGATACTCTCAGAAGCGCTATAGGATCATGTAAAATCCTCCAGTAAATCTGCTTTCATTTCTCACTTCTAGAAGTGTGCAGACTCTCATTATTGAGATTGTTATTGACTGATTGTTATATTATTATTATTATTGATTGTTTTTCGCTGACGAACAATGGGTGCCGTAGCATAAAAAGCAAAACAATATAAAAGGCCATGTGCCACTTAGTGTAAGACTAAGACAGCCGACTTTGAAAGGAATATCCAACAGTGGCATTTCCTTTCGCAGATAAAACATACACTAATAGTATCCGTTTGCCTATCTTGCGAACTCCTGCATGTGCGAGAGTCTTCCTAGCATCGCAGACAAAACCAAGGGTGAGGTACCTAAGTTTAATTCAATTTCATGTATAAGCAACACACCAGTGACGAATTCCTTGGATGATACGGATACAACCAAGGTAACGTTCGTGTTTCCTACTTAGTTGATTTAAAACATCAACCAAAAGTCAAGCACGCGCTATAATATGCCATCACTTCCCAGACAGAACACTGTGTCCCATAATATTCCCAAATCGATCATCCATGTCCGCATCCTGGGCAGATGTCCCAGGGAAGTCCCACGAGGATGTGAATATTTCCCCTTCAAAGGCCGCGTGTTCAAGCTGTCTGGCGATGATCCGTCCAGGACTGGAAACGGACGCACCTGCGCCCCGTCGCCCACTCGCAACGGTCGTTGCACGTTGCACTGTGAAGTGCAATCATTGTGCAACCGCAACGATGCCGCAGGGCCTAATCTGCGTGTAGTTTCGGAATTGAAATTGTAGTGGTAGAGGGCTGGATTCAGCTTTTTGGCGTTTTTTTAGCTTATTTTGCAATACGCCATGCTTGAATACAAATAGATATTATTACTATGTGTCTGCGCACATGTTTCGCATTTGCAAATGTCGTGAGTACGAAACTTGTGCTTGCTATGTTCCGCCAGCCGCCGGCTCTAAAGCGAAACGCACCGCCTCGAAAATATTGTCGCCACCGGCGTGCCAGCTCGGAAGATCTCTGATTGGCTGCGCATTATATGTATAAATATTTGGATGCTCATTGGTCTCCAAGAACTGGCGTCAGTTTCCTTTGCGCTGATTGGGCGAGAGTCATTTGATTGAGGCGCGCGTATCCAAACGATCGGTCGAACGGAGCAGAAAGAAAAACGACGGAGGAGACTTCGCGTCTGTCCGGCCACGCGTGTTCTCTCGGACTTCGGACTGCAACCGTTGTGCACGCAGACGCTAGGGGTAGTTTGAGGGTTTTGAATGCTTTAGATTTAGATTGTGGCGAACTGCTAATGTGAGAACGGAATGGCACATCCACCTGATCATCACAACAGCGGGAAGACGAACATGACATGGAATCCCTGCACCTCCAAAGGACGCAGAAATCGTCAGAGAGGAAGTCTGCACTCTTTGCGACGTACTGTAGGTGAACGGTAAGACAGGTTTGATTACTTTTTTGTGACCGAAGGAAGTAATGCAGGTTTATCACGTTAAGTGTATTACGTACAACATTTACGAGTCACTCGGTACGTTAGCGGCGTTTCATTGTGCAGTGCATTGCCGTAACTTGTACATTTCTGATATGCCGCTAATCAAATTATGTGTGGTTATGATAGTTGCTCCTCATGCACGTCGCAGCCGTTCATTCACTGTGATCTACGAACATTCGTGACAAATGCGCTTTGGTGTTCAAATACGAAATCAAGATCGATTGCCTATCATAGCAGTGATTTTCGTGCAGAGTTACGGATCATCAATAGATTTTTTTGTTTTGTTTTAGTTCTCCCGCAGCCATCGGCAACGACGACGCACATAGCTCAGCATTGGCTTCTGAACTGCCCTTCGATGTCGAAGCACCTAAAGCTCCAGTGAAGCCTGTTACAAGACGAAAAAAGATATGTACTGTAGCTTTTTCGAGGCAGTTCCCGAGGACAAATAAACTTGATCTGTCATACACCATCGCTTTTTGATTGTCTGCTTTGGGACAGCATGATCGTTGCTGTACAGCAATCGCCGAAGACAAACGGACGAGGCTGGGGGGTAGGGGGGACGAGAGGAGAGACGAAAAACCAGACGAGTGAAGAAGGAGGAGGTTGAGAAAGGAGGTCGATCTGCGCATGCGCACTGGGCCCCAGCTTTTTTCCCGCGCAGCAGCTCGGGGACGCTGTGAGTGGCTCCTGGAGATCACGTGGTTTAAGCGCCCGCCATTTTCCCTGGACCATTGCGTAAACGGGAGCTTCCGGCGGATGGTTCCGCTAAACGCAGACTAACCGCCCGTGCGGTTTGAATGGGTTTGAGGTGCGATGATGAAGCGATCTCTGCGTCTGCCGTGGAAATGAGGATTGGATGACCTGATTTTGAATGTCGATTGTTTGAATTGTTGATGTAATTGAACCGATGTATTCCGGAATCCGCTTTTCAGTCTTGCAATTCAGGTGAGTTTTTTTCTGCTAGCATCCATGTGCCGTTTGACTGATTTCATGCCACACGAGCGACTCTCGATTCCTTGTCAGGTCATCTGTCTGTGTTGCGAAGCTTACACCACGAAGAAAAGAACATACTTCAAACTGTTAAGGTTGATCAGCTTGGTGTAATGCTTTGTGGTGGTCAAGTTTATTCTTAACGCCTGCCTTAGTGGCCTGCCTTACACCATCAGTTGCTGTTTTTAATGTCAGTTATGCCGAACTTCATGGTGGTGTCATCTTTTATTTGCTTCGATTTTCCTTGTATTTCTTCTACAGGAAGATCATACTCCACGGCTCATGTGGCGCATGATTCAGGGGTACTACAGTATCATTTTAGTGCTCATGGCAAACAGCGTCTCCTCACTCTTCCGATCTGAAGCAACGTAAGAAAAAGTGAGATTTTGGCACACTGATTAAGTTAATTATGTCCCAATCTACAACTTTGGAGGAATATAAGTGCATGCACTTCAGATTTGACAATGTGTATGGCGTGCATATTCTTTGAAGCTCAATGTGCCAACAATAAATGTACAATCTCAAGCGCAGTCTACTTTCCTTTGATGTTTAGGTTGCTTCACCTGGCATGACGACAAGATTCCTGCACAATTTACAACGCAACGAAGAAGCAATCAAGTCGTGGTTTACTGGCTGCATCAGGACACTTGTCGCGAAAGATTTGATGAGTTGCCGGCAAGGAAGCACCAAGGGGATGAAACTCGCGAGTTCCTTTGCGGACTAAAGTGAGGCGCTGCGAGCCTTTCGCGTCATCAAACGTCATGAAACGTCAAAATTTTTACGTCGAAGCGCGAGTTCTCTACCGAGAGCATCCCATTGGCTCCTGCGGCCGCTCCCCTGGTATGCGAGCGCTCATTGGTCGGTTTGAAATTATAACCTTTTCGTGGCGCGGGAAAGCGGGCACCGCCGTGTCTGGGGTGCCGGAGCAGTTCGCCGTAAAGTTTCGAAATATGGTGCACCAGGGACGCACGCAAAGCATCTTTGCCGGTACCGCTTTGGATGGCTTTTCGTGCCCGTCGATACCGACTCTGCAAAACTCGAATCCTCTTGGATACTTCTGCAAGTAAATTCAGTGATAGATAAGTGGAAGGCGCAGGTCTGCTTCGCTTGCTAGCTTGGCGCGACAACGATTCAAGGAGGATCAATACTGTGTTTTTCCACTCGATGGCAGGTAAGTAAGTTCCTATTCCATTCTGCCGCTTAGCGTAGCATGGCATAGCACCGCACCTGTGGCATACACTCAGCATTTCGGTCGGTAGAATTTTTAGTTTTTTACGTTTTCTGATCCCTGTTCTGGTCTTTCTTGCTCAGGTATGAACTAGGTACTGCTCAACTCATATCTGCTTCAGAACAGCATCGGCATGGACGCAATAGAATGGATATGCCACTCTGAGTGGTTGGAACATCATCTTTTGGCTTAGCAGCTGCACAGGTTCCTTTGTGACGGGTCAGCCTTGACATGTGACACTATACAAGCAGCAAAGGGATATGGACATGTTTCCTATCATGCTGGATTTGTGAATGTGTGTGCCTGTGCAGTGAATTTACTGATCTACTGTGAAGTCTTCCACTTGAGACATCAGCTAACAGTGAATGTGAAGTTGCTTCGGCATATTACTCGAACTTCAGAAACAATGTTCATGTCAAGTTCGTGTTTGGCGCAGAGACTGCATATGTGTGATTTGGAAATACCAATCCCGAAAAATAAAGCACCTTGTGCAACAGAAAGAGCCAACGCTTCCGCGTTTTATTTATTTCACTGGATGCGAACGAAAATCCAGAACCGCCAAAGCGGGGAGAGAACAGAGGGGAAAGGGAAGAGAACCCCTCGGCAGCGTCGCTTTACGTCACGCGTCACCCATGGAGACAAAATAAAACAAAGCAAAAAACTTCTCTACCGAGGCCCAACGATTGGCCCGACGTCTGAGGTCACGTGAGTTTTTCCCGACAATAGAAATATGCTACACGTTCATTCCCCTGGAAGCACCAAGCTGCGCAACTTGAAAAGACTGTTGCAAAACTTATTCATGTGTCTGTGCGTGTGTGCGTGTGTGTACGAGGAACATTTGCGTTGCATGTTGATTACTCCAATCGTTTTGCCCCATCCAAACATCCTTCGAATCGCTCGTAAATTATTTACTTCTGGCGAATTTAGAACGTACTTTCGCTCTGATAATTTTGGGTGTACTTAGGGAATTGATGCTTAGGGTTTAGTATACATTAAGCATTTCATTTTCCACAAACTGTTTTTATTTCATTCCAAGAGATCCAAGAGCATGTTCATGATCTAGCATAATATCAAGATATCATTTGGAAGTGCTACAATTTTTTTCATTCGTTCTGAGTCAGCTCACATTATACTTTGCACAGATTTAATTTGGGATACGTTGAGGTAGTGTTTGCAGTTGATTATGATTTTCTTCTTTACTGAACATTCTACGCATATGTCTGTGTGTGGGACCGCAAAAATATGTGACATATGTGCTCTGGGAATATAGTTCTGCTGCTGTATGTTGTTCTGTTACCTGTCTGAGAGTTCTCACGCTCTGAGAAATGGCCCATTCAAACATTGTCTTTTTATGATTAATTGTTCGATATTCGGTGGAATTTGTCCAAATTTGGCGTGTATACGCGGGGCTGTAAAATATTCGTGTACCTTATGCTCTACAACAGTGTAGCTTTGTGAGTAACTGTCCTCATGATTTTTGTAAAATGGAAATGTTTTAGTCAAATTTACAACTCGTGCACAAATGGAGCGTATGGGTGACCGCATGACAATTTGCATGTTTTTATATCATGGTTGCACAAGTGCTCGAGGAAAAATATATTAATTACTTGTAAAGTCTGCCCAGGAACATCCCGCGACACTCAAAGGCAGACCTCTCGACTTGTCGTGTTGTCATTGCACGACACATTTCCCTGAAACGTATCAGGCTTAGTTCCGCCTATATTCATAACATTACTTCTCTGTGCTGTACAGACATTGGACAAATTCATTTTGTGTGCCGCATGAGACTGGAAATAACTTTTCAACAATTTTTCGCATGTATATTGCAGCACATGTTCTGGTGGACGGTACTGCTGTGGGGTGTAAGCGTCATTGCAACACAAATGCCTTACTGTACGTGTATCATGCGTAAAAATAAATCACTTCTGTCTTTTATAGTGATTTCTATATTTTAATTAATATAATGGTTAAAAATCAACAAAACATTTAAATTTCAACATGAAAGAGTACTTCCATCCGTCGTCCGTCACGCATCCCGCATTTTCAAATGGTACCGCCGTGGGAAGTAACTGGGATGTTCGAGGAGCTGACAAAACGGTGTCCGTGGGACGTCTTTTGTCCCGCTAGACCCGTTCCGCAGGATGTCGTGAGATCCCGTTTAGGACATCCGTGGGACCTCTGTGGGATCAATTTGTTCTGTCTGGGTTTTCTGTATCTTCCACGGAAATGCTCCGTGCAGCATCCCATCAGGGACGTTGCACGGATGTTCATGGCAACAAGATCACAATAAAAGGTCTAGCAAGCTATATTTTATCGCACATTGAACCCAGTGCGTGGAGTATCCGTTGAAATCATGCAATTTGTATTTGTACCTCTGTATTTTTGTATTTTCTCTTTGTAGTATTTTTGTAGTTTATAAATGATAACTGCTGATTTGGTTATGACAAACAAACCGAAACACTAATTAATGGGCGCAGGCATAGAAATGCACATCGCATTGTTAAACTAATTTACTTCTCCTATATATGTCCTCCGGCTGGCGGCCGCAGGATGTACGCAAATTGCTATCACTGGAAGATCCCATGATGACACTCTCCGGATCTCCTCCGAACATCAAATCACAGACGAGGACACGATGACACTTTGAGGACGTCCTGAGGATCGCGAATGTTCTTGGGGCTGTCAGCATATATTGTTATGTTGATGTGTTCACGTAACTGTAAGGGGAGTGAAGCCATGATGATGTTGAAGAGCAGTGGACTGAGTACGCTTCCTTGTGGAACGCCACGGTGAACGGGATATGTAGTCGTATCTCGCTCTGAAGTGCGCCCAAATAGGAATCGATCGGAGAGGTAATCCTGGATCCATGATAGCGCTTGGCGCCCTATTCCAGCCTCTTGAAGTGTGGCAACGATGACGCTGTGCAGCACGCTGCCGTACTTCTGCATCACGTCGAGGAAAACACCAACTGTTAACTGTCCTTCAGTCCGAGCTTGCTGGACGCTGGAGACTATGTCTATGACATTATCTATCGCCGATCTTCCTTGGCGAAACCTGTCATGACTTCTAGGAAATAGACCCTGGTTTCAAAATACCAGTTTAAGCGTGAGTGGATCATGCGCTCCATGATTTTGCCTATGCAGCTGGTAGGGGCTATTGGGCGAAACGAGTTGAGGTTGTGAGTACTTTCCTGGGTTTAAGATGGAAGTTACAATGGCGGTTTTCCATGGGCTCGGAACAGTTTTCGTGCACCAAGCTGGGTTGATTATATTGAGGACTGTTTGTCGTCCACTCATTGGGAGGTTTTGAATGGCTTTATATGTGACCTGACCTGTCCCCGCGGAGGTGTGCATTCCGGAGTGTTGTATACTGCAGGGTCAAGCCCTTTGATCGAGAAGACAACGTCTACAGACGGTTCATCCGATGACTCCAGTGCGGTAGGAATGTCTTTTGCAGCTGCCAGTATGTGATTAGGAGTTGCAGTTAGGCGAACACAGTATACTCCTCTGCGATCTCTAGCTCCGTGCGTCCCACAGCTAACGATAGCGATCGGAATGGCTGCCTCTGAATCACAGGTGCAGAGAGACCTTTGAGCACGGACCAAATCCGAGAGAGGGGTGTGCGGGGAGAGGTCTGATACACACATTATGGGAAACTTGTGTCGCCACACGAACTGACGAAAGTCTGATACTTCGGAATGGAAGCTTCTAGCATTCCACTGAAGTATCGTTGTCTCTTGGTATTGCACAGTGGTCGGACTAATCCTTGTGGTCATGATGAGTAAGATAAGACCACCATGGACGTCTAATCCATGTGGGGATCAGCTATGACCATGGACGTGACAATATTTTCTAGTTTTATGATCGATTGAACTTCCTCGAGGGCGGTGCTTTCAGGGCACGCATTTACGATGGCTTTGAGGTCTGCAACAAGCAGACGTATAACGATTACGGTCATGTCTGCACTGCGCGGTCGCCTTCCTCTGATCCCCGGAGCGTGGCTGTGATCAGCCACTGCGTCCCCTGTTGCTGTTCTCGGATACAGCATTACTTTGCTTGTTTTGGTGACCTTGCGGTTCCAGCAGAGGGAAGTCACGCTAGGTAAATGGTGGTGGTTGTTCTTTTTCGCGACTAATCATACCTGACGACTGGATTCCTGTCTTCTGTGGGTTCCCTTGTATATTTCTTTGGCTAGGTTTTCTTTGGCGCGCATTCGTTCTGACCTTGACTTTTGCCTCTTAGTAGCTGGTACTGGACCTGGACCTTACCCTGGTAATGCGGCATTGCTCCCGGAATTTCGGGCAGTCTCTTGAGTTGTCCAGGTGCTTCCCTTTGCAGTTGATGCAGAGGGGTTCGGAAGTGGGACAACCAGGAGCCTCGTGATGCGTACCGCAATTATAGCATATTTTCTTAGGGGTGCAACATGCCGCTACATGCCCGTATCTAATACAGTTATTCCACTATGTCGCTCGTGGCAAGTAATTCCTGACTTGCATTGTCAAGAGGTGTACACTTAGCTGCTTGGGAGATGTCTGGCCGAGGAAAGTGAGTCTGACCGCCCCGGTGTCCTTTCGTATTCTTCGCGCTGCAAGAGTGGGCGGATCAGACTTAATTGCTTCCAGTATTTGGTCGTCAGACAGTGATGTGTCTACTCCCATGATGACCTCATAGCTTGAGTTGAATGGACGTGGTACGTATGCGCGGACGGCGATTGAGCATATGCGGTCCAGCTTCGAGAGCAGTGCCTTTGCAGAAGGGGCAACAAGATCGACCGCAATTATGTTCTTGGAGTAGTTTGGTCGAATCTTCTTGATCCTCCCAGGTAGTTCTGAGGTAAGGAACTTGGCCAGGTTGGAATTCCGGTCCACGTGGGCGAAGACTTGGTTCGAGAGAAGTTTGATTGCTTCCCTTCCGGGCACGTTTCGGAACGTCTTGGAACGGTTGTTCCTCCTCCGAAGACGAAATCGTACAGCCGCCCGTTCTCACAGGTTAGGTCATCCTTGCTGTGCGATTGCTTGCAGAGGAATCATTGTCAATTCCACTTGCCTCTTCCGTGGAAGACGGAACGACCTCCATGGCTTGGTGGATGAACCTTCCTTGTGGTGCCGCCTTCCGTGTGCAGCACCATGCAGTCTCCCCTGAGCAAAGCCGTGTTTGAAACGCAATTACTTAAGTAAAAATAATATGTAGCAGGAACAGAAGAATCGTGCTAGCGTACAGGGGGGGGGGGGGGTAACTTCTCCTTCCTTAATCACGAGCTACAAGGCAAGAAAAACTGCTCGCGTTCAGCGGTTAAGCAAACAGATGTAGAAACAAACAACGTGCAATGCTTCGTATCTTATAGAGGGCTATCCAAAATACTTTCAGTTAAAGACATGTGATGAAAGTGTGTGCGTCAATTTGCCGAACAGCACAACAGTCTTTCAGGCCCATACAGTTTCTTTTTTTCTTCTTCGTCTTTCATTCACTCTCGGCTCGCCCCTGAGTGTGGGATCTAAGGCGGGGTCGGCCAATCGCCCCCTCAAAACGACAGATTTTCCTCTTCCCATTTCAATACCCGCTTCAACAAAGAACCCCCCCCCCCCAAACGCAGTCCGCCCCCGCTCGGCCCCCGGGTTGTAAGGAGGAGGAGAAGGACGACCTGTTGACGGCATAACGCCGACGCTGTCAGTCAAGGTCAGCGTCTCTATTTTGTTCTTATTTTATTTATTTGTTTAATTTCTTGTGCATGAGGGCTTTCGTCTTTTTTAGTCTGTAAGCCTATTCCCTAGGAGGGGGCATTAGGAATTGCAAGGGTGACCGTTGGCATAGAGGACTTGATTGTCCCGCTGGAGCCTTCCTGTGTGGCGTGTGAGCAATGGTTCTTCAGATTCCGGGGGGGGGGGGGGGGACGTAACGATAGTGCCACGAATCATCTTCGTGAAAATTCCAGGGCAGGCAGAAAACGGTACATCTCATCCCGGCGCATGCTGAAGAAGAAGCAAGAAGCTTCCAGACACATCGCTTGCTCTCTGGCAAACGCACGTGCTGTTTCTAGACTTTTCGGCGCGACGCTTAAATGCTTGTGCGCTCCAAGCTGGAGCATTCATGCTTTGGACTCAGTTGTGTTCAGAGAGCTATCACTCTTGTGTTTTTGCTGCCAGGTAGTTAATAAACCCTTTGCTGTTTATTCGACGACTCGCCGGCCCATTTCGCTTCGTGACGATAGGATACGCTCCCGTTGTTGGCCACACAGGAGTGGGCGTCGTCACGACTATAGCAAAAAAAAAGAAGAACAAACGACACACAGAAAGGACGGACGGATGGAGGACAGAAGAGGATGAAGGTTGGGGATGCGGTGAGGATGGACGGATGACTAGCAGACGATACTCTGAACCAATCAGCGAGAGCAGACGGTGTAGCGTCAGCGCAAGGTCACAGGCTGGTACTGCGCTTCACCCCCGATGCCCACGGTTGATTTTTGCGGGGTACTTTAAATTCAATTTCTGCAATAGTTATGACTTGGTGGGTTGACCTACTTCTCATGGTTGATTTTACTGGCCTACTTAAGAGTTTTATAAAAAGAAAAATGATTGTTAAAAATGACTTCTGTGCTTGGGGGTTCCCAGGATTTTTTCCGATGTGGGGGGCAAACTACTTCCAAGGGGGGCAAGCGTGCAACCCCTCCCCTCATACATATACACGCCACCACCATCACCTCTTTTTCTGTAGCCAGACGTCCAGGTGTTCCGGCATCCCTATTTTGGCATCTGAGAATAGTCTTGGCGACCTATGAATAAAGAGCGCACTTTTCACAAGCGACCTAGGAGATCCAGGGTGTCACGGCCCCTCTTGCCCGTCTGGGCACGCCCGTGCTTCTGTACCACTTTACATTGTTCGAAGACAACAGAGGCTACGCAGCGTCCTGAAGCGTCTCATCTTTTGTGTGTGAAGATGATATTCTCAAGGATGTTTTGCAGGGTAGCCTGACAGCAACGATGCAGGCAGCCTTTTCGGAGCCTTTCGTCGACTCGTGAGGGATTTGCCGGCCTGTGTACTTCTGAAGAAATACCCATAGGTCAGGATTTTCCAGTTTCCAAAAGGGCATGTTTGCAGCACAGAATGCCCCACAAATGTCCATGGCAAAATCAGAACATTTGAACGTGAAAGACGCATTATACCCAGCAAACCAAAATTGTCCCAAAGATATCCTGGGGAAGTATGGGATTTGACATTTGGATGCCTCAGGGATGTTTGTGAAGGTCCTGTTTACGTCTGTAGGACGTCCAGAGGAACATACTTTCTTCCTCATTTTTCGATATAGGGAATGTCCAGTGAATGTCTATGCTGGATATCTGGACGTGACCAGGACGTTTACCGTTTCGCATGAAACCAGCTTGTACTCAACCATGCATTATTATTTCAGTTTTTGATCATCTGTTTTAGTAACAGTTTCGAATAAATAATCTACATCTTTTATTTCTTGAACGGAATGCGACCGCTGCATACAATACTTATCGGCATCACTGCGTCACCAACGTGTCCCATTGAGGGTGGAGGAGGGAGACAGCTTGGACACGGACACACACACATGTCATTATCAAATCAGAGAACTACCTGTGGAGGTAGCCTCTACTGACGTACTAGATGAAGCATATACTGAAACACACGTTGGTGGAGTACGTTCATTAAGTGTACAGTGGTGTGTCCTTGAAAGCTTGAAAAGGTGCTGAGGACTCCGCAATTATTCCAATTTAAGAAGAAATAAAATGGAGATTTTGGCTTCACTAGTGTGAGGCCCACAACCCCACATCACTTGCACCAGCTACTTTAGTGGAAAACTCCTATAATGATGATGCCGATGAAGAGGAGGAGGGCGAAATAACCTTGTCTTTGTGCTTTTTCCGTGCTGGGTAATGTCAATCTCCTTTATAGCACTGCTCGGCTAGCTTGTACGGTTACCGGTCGTAATTCTTTTATTGGCGGATTTAAAGGAATGGAATGGGGTTGCCAAGCCTTTCCAGGAATGGGAATTGACCATACCTTTTCATTCCGAGGAATTGAAAGGAATGGGTGATCCCATTCCGAAATCCTGGTGCACGCTTCCCTTCGTTGGTGGTGTGCAGTGTCTAAATGTTCCAGAACAAGTTGGTGCGCGATGATAGGGGGCACGTTACTCTTCCTTGCTAGGCGAGGGATGTCCGTATCTACTGTAGGAGTACAAAGGGTCCACATAGATGGTGTATATGAGAAGTGTGCAGTGGACGATGGTACGCAGCTTTTTAGACATGAGACTGCAGCTCCGAATGTAGACGATGGGCAGTTCGACTCGATAGGCTGGAGGTAATGTGACTGGTGCCGGGTGAGAAATCGCGTGTAGGTACGGAGTGTCTCTCTGTCTCGCAGGATATGCGCCGGTGGTTCCTTCGCTTCAGCTAAGACGGAGTATGTCTCAGTGGTCCTAGGAACTCCTAGGCATACTCGAAGACTGCGTGCTTGGATCCGTAGGAGTTCCATCTCTCTGTTTCTGCGGTGGCCCTGTAGGGCGGGCAAGCTGTACCTTAGGGTTCCTATTATGAGGGAGCAGTGTAGTTGACGCAGGTCAGCAAACGTCAAACCCCAGGATGCTCCAGAGACGTGTCGTAGCACGTTGGTATAGTTGTTGGTTTTGGTCAAAATTTACTTCAGGTGTTTCGACCATGTCAACTATATGTCTATGACGATACCCAAGTATTTATAATGCGGGACAAACTTCCGCGGCAGACCCCCAACACGTAGAGCGTGTTTGCTGAAAGAGCGGCGCGTAAAAGCCATTGCTACCGTTTTGCTTAGTGAAATCGAGAGCCCGCGGTCGGCGGGGTAGGATACAATAGTGTCTAGAGCGGTCTGTAGACGTTGTTGGATCGTATCGCGGTGGGCAGCTGAGGTCCAGATGCACACGTCGTCAGCATATATTGCTGTGTGGATATGTTCACGTAACTGTAAGGGGAGTGAAGCCATAATGATATTGAAGAGCAGTGGGCTGAGTACGCTTCCTTGTGGAACGCCACAGTGAACGGGATATGTGGTCGTGTCTCCCTCTGAAGTGTGCACAAATAGGGACCGATCAGAGAGGAAATCTTGGATCCATGATAGCTATTCCAGCCTCTCGAAGTGTGGCGATGGTGATGCTGTGCAGCAGGCTGTCCTACGCCTTCATCCCCTCGAGGAAAACGCCAGCTGTTAGCCGTGCTTCAGTCCGAGCATGCTGGACGCTGGAGACAATGTCTATGACATTATCTATCGCCGATCTTCTGTGACGAAATCCTGGCATGGCGTCTAGGAAATAGGCCCAGTTTAAGCGCGAGTGGATCATGCGTTCCATGATTTTGCCTATGCAGCTCGTAAGGGCTATTGGGCGAAATGAGTTGATGTTGTGCGGAGACTTTCCTGGTTTTAAGATGGGAATTATCATGGCGGTTTTCACGGACTCGGAACAGTTTTCGTGCACCAAGATTGGTTCATTATATTGAGGGGTGTTTGTCGTCCACTCATTGGGAGGTTTTGAATCGCTTTATATGTAACCTGATCTGCCCCCGGGGAGGTGTGCATTCCGGAGTGTTGTACTGCAGAGTCAAGCTCTTTGACCGAGAAGAGAACGTCTACAGACGGTTCATCCGATGACTCCAGTACGATGGGAATGTCTTTTGCAGCTGCCAGTATGTGATTAGGAGTTGCAGTTAGGCGAGCACACTACTCCTCTGCGATCTGTAGCTCAGCTTACTATAGCGATCGGAATGGCTGCCTCTGAATCACAGGTGCAGAGAGGCCTTTGAGCAAGGAACCAATTCGAGAGAGGGTTGCGCGGGGAGAGAGGGACGACGCAAAGTTCCCCCAATGGTCGCGTGCAAGCTTGCATAAGTGTCTATGGACTACCTTTTGTATTCGTTTGGGTGCAGTTCACTGAATTAGAAGGCCGGAGAGGCGGGCTCGGCGCTCTGCGCGGCGGATGGCGCCAAGCTTCTCGTATTCTGTGTCTACAGCTGTGAACTTCTCGGGGACGCGGAAAACTTTCGTAGCGGCTTGGGTAGCTCTGACTACAGTATGGGAGAAGGCCTCCTCGCTTGCGGGTGTAGATGCGGTAACAGCATTCTCGACCGCGTCACGAAATACATGCCAGTCCGTCCTTTTGGCGTAATGAACGGAACGATGTCGATGCGCTCCACAAATGCTGATCAATACAGGTAGATGGTCACTTCCTAGTGAGTCCACATCTACCTGCCACCGGAAGCGGCGTGCAATTGATGCTGATGCAACGGTAAGGTCCAAGCAAGATGAGAGGAGGCTGGTCCTGATAAATTTTGGCGAGCCATCGCTAAGAAGATGAAGGTCACGTTTTGAGAATATGTCGCCCGATCGCTGTCCCCTCGCATCGCATCTTGTACTGCCCCAGATGGTGTTGTGGGCGTTGAAGTCGCCACATAATACATATGGTGATGGAATTGTGTCTAATATTGCTGCAAGGCCATTCACCTCGTAAGTGTATCCAGGAGGAAGCTAGAGGGAGACAACTGTCAACACAAGATCCCCTATGCGTACCGTGGTACAGACGTATTCTCCCTCTCCTGAGGTTCGAACATCTGTCTTTATAGCCGGTATGTCGGATCGGACAAAAAGAGCAGCGCGGCATTTCGACCCTGTAATGTGACGTGCCCTGACAGACGAAAGTCCTCTGAAATTCCACACTCTGATACACACATTATGGGAAACTTGTGTCGCCACACGAACTGACGAAAGTCAGATACTTTGGATTGGAGGCTTCTAGCATTCCACTGAAAGATCGTTGCCTCTTGGTATCGCACACTGGTCGAAGTAATCCTTGTGGTCATGATGAGTACGATGAGGCCCCCATGTACGTTTAATCCTTGTGGGGATCAGCTATGACCATGGATGTGACAATATTTTCTAGTTTGGAGGTACTGTGGAGATTTTATCTTGGTCGAGGCTTCGCGTTCCGGCGGCGTACCTCTTTCGCGAATGCGCAATACTTGCATTTGAAGCATGTTTGGGTTTGATTTCGTTTATTAGAATCCAAATAACGAGGCTCTTCTTCCTGTCTCAAAGCTAACCGGGAGGAGTTGAAAATGAAATTGCAAAATGTTGGTCAAATTGCACAAATTGCACATTTCTGACAAAATTTGCCACATTTTGTATATTTTGGAATTTGTAGATTGATATTTTTGTTCAAGATACAGGCGTACTTCATGAGGGTTCTGCTGTTTGCACCAACTTTTTTTTTTTGTTGCAAAATTAATTTTGGAAATGCATGGACAAATTTGCTTCCGCAACTTACATCACTCGATAGGGCATTCATTTGGTTACATTTTCCGATATAGCAACATATTTTGAGGTGATACTGTCAGTCACAAAAAATATATTTGCCAGACCACCCAAAAATGGCCATTTTTGCGGCGGTAAGGAACGAGTTAAAGCGCTACTAAGTGACAACCACAAGTTTATTTAGAGTTATTTTAAGCGATCCGATGCTTGTTATAGTGTGAAAATATGATTCGGTACAGAATTGCAATCAAAATTATACAGATCTCTTCCGTGTCTGCATGTCGTCACTTCGGCTTACACATTGGGCGCTTTTAATGCATGCCATACCATGGAGTGGTTGTTTTCATTGCACTTTTGCGACAAATGGTAGCACTATGTGAACTAATTTTGCTTCCATTCTACTTGTTGAGACTCCAACACTCATTTGGGATTTGGGACAAATTGTTTTTCGCAATTTAGTGCTCGTTTTGTGTGTCGTTAGCAAAAAAAAAAAAAAAAAAACACCAGTGCTTTCGAAGTCTACGTAAGTTCTACCTTCCGTAAGTCACCCATAGGGCCCTGCCTTTGTGCAAAAATAACATGATGCGAAAAGAAATTTCACCCATGACCCGATGAAAGTTTCAGTGAGTTGTTGCTATCATGTAAAGCTGAAACACTCTATAGTTTATTTCCATGTTACTTGAAATAAATCGAGTATAGTATTTGCATTGCACAGTGTTTGACGAGGACAGTCCTCCTGTTTGTTTGTTTTTTGTTTTTTTTTTTTTGTTCACATGCCAAAGCTCTTTTGCATGGTGTATACTTTCTAACCAAGATTTTCCATTACACTTCCCGAGTTTCATTCGAACAGCGTTTCTACCAACCTGGAAAACTCGGAATTGTCAGGGAATTTTGGTGTGACCGGAAAAGTCAGCGAATTGTCAGGTAAGTTGCAAAAAAGCAGCTGAAGTCAGGGAAACTCACAGACAAGTGCCATGACGATACGCAGTGAATCGTAAGTGCCCATCAGTGCGGTTAAGCGGCCACACAGCAAGTTGCTGTAAGAGTTGGCCGATACGAAAACCGGAAAGTAGTGCAACTTCAGTAATAAGCAGTGATGGCCAGTAGTTAACTACATGTAGTTAAACTACCTGATTGTAGTTAAAAAGTAGTTATCAACTACTTGCAGAAATGTAGTGGCAACTACTAGTTAAACTACTATTTTAAGTAGTTAACTACAGTAGTTAGGTTACTGAAGACGCCAACTACTTCCGATTTTGCCGCAACGTTTACGGCACGATTGTGCGTCCGACTTTTACCTTGAGCTACTTGTTTGATGAGAACGGAGGTGCAGAGCAACTGTGTCGTCCATGTGTACTAAATCTTCACTTTTAATGCCTTAAAACAGGTTGCTTTAAAACAATGTTTAGAACAGGTTGTTGAACGTACACCATAGCTGATCTAGGAAGGGAGTTGCCTCAGGACAGAAGCCGCCGATATTTCGAACAGAGACTGTTCTTCTTCTGGGCCCAGAAGAAGAACAGTCTCTGTTCGAAATATCGGCGGCTTCTGTCCTGAGGCAACTCCCTTCCTACATCTCTACCGGTTCGCTGGATTTCTACCCATCTACCATAGCTGATCTGTTCTGTTTCCCACCACTATACTACCGCACATGCTTTATCTGTTTGTTTGTTTTTTGTAACGTCCGCAGTTTGATTCCAAAGCGTAAGGATTTGTGTAGTTTGTTGCAATCCTGTGAATGTGACCCTGTTGCACTTACTGAAACTTGGTTATCGCCAGATATAAGAGACAGTGAGCTGTTACGAGAGTGTCCTGGCTTTACCTTCTATCGCTGTGATGCATTCATCCCAGAATTACACAAATCACTACATCATGTATTTCCCAAATTCCCAAATTCAAAGGTTATTCTTCTTGGTGATTTCAACTACCCCTCAATTAATTGGAGATCCACCTCAGCCTCAGGCCGTGAAGAACGTTCTTTCATTGATTTGTGTCATGTGTTTGACCTTCATCAGGTGGTTCATGAACCCACCCGTGTAACTCCCACCTCATCAAACATCCTAGACCTAATCCTCACTAACGACCCAGATATAGTAGGTTCTGTATTTTCTCCATGCGCCTTGAGTGACGACAAAGTACTACACTTTACAATATCTGTCCCCAGCGTGCCCCGTCGTTCCTCGTGCATACGCATAAGATTATACGATAAGGGTAACTACGACCAAATAAATTCTGAATTATCCAAGTACTTGGCTAACTTTCTCGCTAATTTTGAAGTACGAACAGTCGAGGAAAACTGGTATTTATACAAATTCAAAATTAATGCACTTATTGAAGCCTATATACCCTCCATTCTCATCAAGACACATTGTCATGCCCCATGGTACAATCATGAAATCAAACTGCTCGCCCGTAAAAAGAAACATCTGTACAGGCTTGCTAAGTGCTCTAAGTCTGCATCATCACTGCTAAAGTATCAAGAGTGCGCCCGGAAATACAAATCATTGGTGACTTCTTCGAAACGCATGTTCTATAGCGAGGGCCTCGTTAACCTCTTGAAGTATAACCCCAAAGCATTCTACAAAGTTATAAACCCAAAATCTCCATCGGTAAACATCCAACTGAAATACCGTGATAGTAATTTTCTTAGAGGTAACCAACAATTCTCTTATCTTCAACAACGCATTTGCAAGCGTGTTCACCAACGAAGACACAACTGCCGCGCCTCCCACATCGATCTTCAATAGCATGTCACCGATAGCGATATCTCCTGCTGGCAGTGAAAAGATTATCTCTTCCATCTAGGTTTCCTCCTCTGCTGGTTTCGATGGAATAAACAGCAAAATTCTTAAAAACACAAAGGCTCACTCGAGCAGATTTCTTGCTGCAATATTCCAACAATCACTTAATAGTTCATAGATGGGTAGAAATCCAGCGAACCGGTAGAGATGTAGGAAGGGAGTTGCCTCAGGACAGAAACCGCCGATATTTCGAACAGAGACTGCTCTTCTTCTGGGCACCGTCCTCATCATTGGCATGGTTTAAAGGGACAATTCGCATGAACCTTTAAACACGTCACACCTAACCCTTTAAATACCATGCCAGTGATGAGGACTGTGCCCAGAAAAAGAACAGTCTCTGTTCGAAATATCGGCGGCTTCTGTCATGAGGCAACTCCCTTCCTACTTAATAGTTCGGTTCTGCCAGAAGACTGGCGTCGGGGAATGATAATACCAGTGCATAAAAGTGGTGTCACTCATTCACGGTTGAACTATAGACCAATCTCCATTACCAGCGTCCCCTGCAAAATCATGGAACACATTATATATTCGTAGGTAATCAACTTCCTAGAGTCAAATGCTTACTTTTCCCCCTCCCAGCATGGCTTCCGTAAAAATTTCTCGTGTGAAACACAACTAGCTCGTTTTATCCACGACCTCCACTCGAATATGGACAGTTCTACTCAAACAGATGCCGTGTTCCTGGACTTTGCTCAAGCCTTTGATTCTGTACCGCGCGCTAGATTAATGGTAAAACTCTCACAACTAGGCCTTGATGCACATGTTCTCTCCTGGATTCATATGTTCTTAACTGACCGCCTCCAGTCCACTTTCGTGAACAACCATTCCTCGTCCTTTTGTCACGTATCATCTGGTGTCCCCAATGCAGGGTATGGCCTTTGGGGTATGTGGATAAATAAATAAATATTGCTTGTCTAGTGAAGCCTCATTTGCTGTGAAATAATTCTGCAATTTAGTTTATCGCGTAGGCACAGAAAGAATTTCGTCGCAAGCTTTGTATTTGACGATCATAGCAATGGCTTGAGCCAAAGCTTATCATTGCTTGTGATTCATATTTAGGTGTCCAAGAACACCACAAGGGATTGGTGTTGATGGACAACGTTAAGTAGTTATAGATGTAGTTAAACTACATTGCAGTAGTTAAAGAAGTAGTTTTAACTACTCCCCTGAAAAGTAGTTGAACTACTAGTTAAACTACTCAATCGCAAAGTAGTTAGTAGTTATAGTTAAACTACTGTAGAAGTAGTTAGTGGCCATCACTGGTAATAAGTGACCTTTAACAAGTAGGCAAGGGCCGTGATTAAAACACGGTACGAGGTACCTCCACTGCAGGAAAAAGAAATTATTCCCTTAAACAGTAAGGAGAAACGTGAATTTGTATTCTCATTCATTGAACGCAGTAAATTGTTTCATGAGAGATCTGTATCATAACATAGGAGCAGGTACCAAGTTCCCATTTGTTTAAAATAGTCATGGAAAACTTGGAAATGTCAGTAGATGGGTAGAAATCCAGCGAACCGGTAGAGATGTAGGAAGGGTGTAGGCCTCAGGATAGAAGCCGCCGATATTTCGAACAGAGACTGTTCTTCTTCTGGGCACCGTCCTCATCATTTTCATGGTATTTAAAGGGTTAGGTGTGACGTGTTTAAAGGTTCATGCGAATCGTGGGTCAACAGCCCGGAGGGAAGAAAGGGTCCGTACGGGCTTCTACGGCCGGAGTGAATGGCTGCTTTGTTGTGAGAGTGTGGAGGGTTGTGAGAGTGTGGAGGGGATTATGTGAACGTAGTGATCTAGGCTACAGACCGGTTAGAGAAAAATGGAAGGTTCACGAACACGTGGACGAAACGGGACAACAGACAAGAATTGGCGAGCATAGTGAAAGATAAGGAGGTTAGTGGTTACGAGGGGAAAATTCCAGAACGAGCAATGTTTTTTTTTTTTTTTGTGGCATGCAATAAAGAAAGCAGAAAGCAGTGGTCATGCAGAACATAACAGATGATCATGGAGGTCGAAGGGAAAAGCATATTTTATTTGTGAAGTGTTTCTAGGGTGCCTTGTGATTTGTTGATACCGGGCGGGTGAAGAGCGTCGAACTTGTATATGAGATAAGACTCAGTATCACGTCTGTCACGTGTGGATCTAAACCCGGTTTCTAGACTATATAGTTTAATGTTGTAAAAATTGTGACCAGGAACGTTAAAGTGTTGGCGACTGCTTTGGGGAGTTTGTTGGACGTGTCGGTTGTGTGTCCGGTAAGGCGGTTGTTCATTTGTTGGCCGGTTTCACCAATGTATTGCATAGAACAGCGTTTCCCAAACTTTTGGCGGTGACGGACCCCCGGAAGCGATGAGAACCAATTCACGCACCCCCCCCCCCCCCCCCCGGCTGCCAAATATAAAATGCGCTAAACACAGGAGGAACACTCTCAGTCAGTTCGAACTCGACGCAAAACGATATGACGCACTGTATTTCCCATGCTAGCCAGTGCATAACCAACAACCTCGTCAGCTGCTGCATGCTTTCGATACAGCTTCAGAAACGATTCCGGACTGGTTTCTTCTTCTTGTTAGTATGTGTATGACGCGGACAAACGTGCATTGCAGGACTTTTCTATCAGAAATTAGAAGCTAGCCGTTGAAGCATGCTTGTAGCAATTTTGGAAGTTCTGGGTGTTTGGAAATCGGGCAGCATGTGCGAGCGCGTGTTTGTGGGGACGAAAATCCTCACTGAAATGTGAGAGACGGTCGCGGACCCCCATGCACACTCTCGCGGACCCCAAGGGGTCCGCGGACCACACTTTGGGAAACACTGGCATAGAGCAGTCGCCGCATTCAATGCAGTATATGACATTGGAGCTTGTGCATGTGAATGCGTGATTAACGGGGTGTGTGTAATTGCTCGCAGTGCTTTTGATGGAGTTAGCGTGTTGAACGTGCTTGCATGTTTTGCAGCGCGGGAGGTTGCAGGGCCGTGTTCCCGTGTACGGGGTGCTCGTTTTGCTGATTTTCGCATTGTTACCAAGGACCTGCTAGGTTTTTTTGCGCGTCGGTATGTCACCTGTATGGGATGGGTGAATATATTGCTAAGTCGGTCACTGCTTTGGAGGAGGGGCTCGTGCTTCTGTAGAATGGCTTTGGTGGTCGGAAGTGCGTTGGAATATCTTGTGATCAAGCTTATTTGGCACGCGTCAGGATTTTTTCGGTTTTCCAGAACCTCGTTTCGATCGAGTGTGAGTGCCTTGCGACGGAATTCGGTTAGGAGGGAGTCTTGATAGTCCCTTTGGGCAAGTGTAATGCAGAGTTCGTCAAGCTTCTCAGCGTAATCTGTGTCGTTTGAACAAATTCTGCGTTGTCTTACACTCTGCCCATTAGGAATTCCAACCTTACAGTGACGCGGGTGGTGACTCTTGAAGTGAAGGTATTGTTGTTTGTCAGTTGGCTTTTTGTACAGGGTTGTGATGAGGTTGCCGTTGTCTAGTGATATTGTGGTGTCGAGGAAGCTAATTAAGTGAGTTGACTGTTGTGATGTGAACTTTATGTTGCTATGCGCGGTGTTCAGTAGATCTACGAACTTTTGAAATTCATGTTCCCCGTGTTCCCATATTATCAGTATATCATCGATGTATCGAAGGTACACAGTGGGTTTTAATGAGAGGGCGCTGAGAACTTTGTTTTCCAAGAACCCCATGAAGATATTTGCGTATGTGGGTGCAACAGGTGTGCCCATATACTTGTACCGTGTACTTGTATGTAGTATTCGCCATTGAACTCGAAGTAGTTCAGTTTAAGGACCAAGTCCATTAGAGCGAGTATGGTTTCCGTGTCTTTTCTGGTGTTTGTTGTAGAAAGGGTATTGCAGAGGGCTGTGATTCCGTCGTTGTGTGGGATGTTAGTATACAGTGATGTCACATCCAGCGTGGCTAGTATTGTGTCCCTACCAAATGTACGAGTGTTGTTTATATCTCTGATTATTCTGAGGAGGTGGGGTGTGCCTTGTACATGCGATGGCAGTGTTGTCGGAATATGGTTAAATAGTGGTCCAGGAATTTCGAGAGTCTTTCTGTTGGTGTGTTGTTATTAGATACAATTGGCCTGCCGGGGATGTCAGCCGTATAGAGCTCGTTGACGTGTACCTTGTGGATTTTGGGCAGTAAATAGAAACTACCTGCGCCTGTGTTTGATGGGATGAGATATCTGAGGTCATCACGTGTGATGAGCTTTCGTTCGTGGAGGTCCTGTTTTGGTATGGGTTATTAGCGCCGTGTACTCCTTTGTTGGGTCATGGTCCAGTTTGAGGTACTGTTGCGTATTGTTGAGTTGCCTATGAGCTTCAGAAATATATTTATCTGTGGGCCAGATGACGATACTTCCACCCTTATCTGCGGGCTTGATAATGATATCATCTCTGTCAGCTAGCGCTTTGATGATGTCACGTTGTGTTTTAGTGAGGTTGTGACCACGCGAGCTTTGGGAAATACTGCGAAGGATGTAGTTGCTTACTTGTTTAATGTACAGGTCTAACGCGGGTTCTCGGCCGTGATTTGGTGTCCAGGTTGATGGTAGTCGGAGGTCGTTGTTGTTTTCTTGTGTTGTATCAGCGAAGAATTCTCTAAGGCGTAGCCGTCTCGCAAAGTCTGATATGTCTTTGTGGATTTCGTATTCGTTAACAGAATTGAGTGTAGGGCAGAATGTTAACCCCCTAGAGAGGACTTGTAGTTCGTCGCTGGTTAGTGAGCGTGATATATCTATTGCAGTGCTTGCGTCAGCGTTTTCTCGGGGTGAGTCAGCGATGTTGCGGAGAGTTGTGGTTGTGGTGCTGGAAATGATTTGTTCGACTGCTGCGTGTGTCGTGTTAGTGGGTCCGGTATCCGTGTCGCTGTTGGAATTAGGTTTTCCGAGTTTTGAGTGTTCCTTGTTAGCTAGCTCGCGGTTGAGTTGTTGAATGTGTAGTTCGAGAGTGTTTGCCTCCGCGTCGGTGAGACTGATATTGTTCATATGGGCCTGGATCGTAGCGAGTTGCGCGTGGCACTGTTTCTTTAATATTTCTAGAAACGTACGGGCTGTGTTGCTAAGGGCTCATGCCCACTCTAGCTCTAGTTCAGGTGTCAGTTTTCCTAATGCAGGAACTGTTTTAGGGTGAGGCCTTTAGGTACCGTGTTGTGAGCCAGGTGGTGGGTGTAGATCCGTAGATGATGTAGGTATCGGCTACGTTTCTCCATGAGTTTTCGCATTCGTAGAAAGTTCGTTGACTGCATGGTAGGCTGGTAATTAGATAGTCAACGGTGTTTTCTGCGTGATGTGCGCGTGCGTCGTGTCTGTGGGGTCGGTGGCTGTGGGGTCAATGGCTGTGGAGACTCGCTGTGTTCCTCGATGTCATCTGTCTGTGTTTGCGTGTTTGTGGTCTTCCGTGTCACAGTTTGCGTGAACTTTGTGTGTGTGCGGGTTGTGTTTGGAGTGTTGTCGTTTGCCGCGTGTGTATGCGTGGGTGCAGTGGTCGTTGTGGTCCCCTTTGATGCCATCGTGTGTTCAGACGTGTTTGCGGTGCTGGCACCTAAAGTGTAAGCTGGTTGAGGATGTTGTGTTTGATCGTTTGTCAGTGTAGGACGGCATCTATGGACCATTAGGTGTTTGATGTTGTGTGCCATAGCTCGTACGCCTGCGTGGTTTGGGTGGATGCCGTCCCGAGCGAGATGTGCTTCAGCGTGGTATTCGAAAGCTGCGTGTGTGATAACCATAACGTTGGTGTGTACCTGACGCATGTGGATGAGGTAGTTGTTGACAGCGTGCGCCTTCCTGTTGAACTCGTGTAGCCATGTGTCCTGGTATATGTATGCTCGGTGTTTGTTCTGTCTTCGGGGAAGTATCGTTGTCAGTACTATTTCAGCGCCTGGTCTGTTGTTTGTGATGAAGGAAACTAGTGCTTCGAATTCCTGGATGACATGTTGTGCTGTCGACCGTGCGATGTCGGTGGTCCCTACGTGGAATATGAAGTGCGTGATGTTCGGTGGGGCGGCGGTTACATGTGTCATGATGTCTCGTATTCTTGCGCCGCTTGAGAAGTGTATGTGAGGTCCGTGCTCTCCGTGCGGGATGTGTTCGTGTATGTACTTGTAACAGCTATCCCCTAGGAGTGCGACATGTGAGAAAGAGAGGACGGGTTGCTTACCTTCTGAGGCTATCGGATCGTCAGTAGCGAACGTAGATGGGTAGAAATCCAGCGAACCAGTAGAGATGTAGGAAGGGAGTAGCCTCAGGACAGAAGCCGCCGATATTTCGAACAGAGACTGTTCTTCTTCTGGGCACCGTCCTCATCATTGGCATGGTATTTAAAGGGTTAGGTTTGACGTGTTTAAAGGTTCATGCGAATTGTGGGTCAACAGCCCGGAGGGAAGAAAGGGTCCTTACGGGCTTCTACGGCCGGAGTGAATGGCTGCTTTGTTAGAGTGTGGAGGGGATTATGTGAACGTAGTGATCTAGGCTACTGACCGGTTACAGAAAAAGGGAAGGTTCACGAACACGTGGACGAAACGGGACAACAGAGAAGAATAGGACAAATGTCAGGTAATTTCAAAGCTATAGTTTGGTAGACACCCTGTTAAATTTGTTTGTAAAGCATGATTTCCAGTGTGCTTTAGCGTGCAAAGACAGTTTTATCACAGAAAAATTAGTGTCACTTTCTCTTCACAAGGACTATGTAGTCATAGGTCTTAATTATAGGGCTTTGGTAGTTGCTTATCAGAGCACACACAGTCCATATCTGGTTGACAAGGGGACACAGTGTGATGGGAACTCGACTGGCAAATATGTGGCATGTCTTGGTACGTTGAATCCTGTGCTTCACGTGGATTAGGGATTCAATCTTCTGTGTCTCCACGACTTCTTCTTTCGTAAGCTTACCATCTGTGGTGAATGAGGAAATGTTGAGACCCACTTTTAACGGCTTCAGGAGCTCTTCTACTCTGAACCCTTTGTCAGCCGTGATGGTGTCGCCTTCATCAAACTTGAGTGCCAGAAGTCCGCTTTTCTTTACTAGCTCCTCATCGGATATGCTTCCGGTGTAAAGAGAGGACAGAATGTCAAGTATCCATCTGGAGACACACCAATAAGCAACTTCGAGGTGTTTGTTGACTTTTACGTCGAGTACGTCTCTGAATGCAACACAAATGAGGTAGACACTTGGCACTTTATCTCTGTTGCATCTATTATCATCCGGTTACTTGGAAGCTGCTCCATGAATGCTGGTGGCATATTCTTTGGGATGACTTCTCGAGAGGGCAATTGTGGAAGTGCCGTTAGTTTCAGATACAGATGGTTCATCCATGCTGACAGTATCCTGCTTACATTTGTCCGGGTTACGCCGAACCTGTGCGCCAGGTCCTGCTGAAATAATCCAAGTCGTAGTCTAACTAAGATCAGAAACAGCTCATCGTCGACGGAAAGTATATGTGGTCTTCCAAGAGATGAAATACGGTCATCAGATGATCCATACTGAATGTTGCATCCGCGCTCCCCTGGACCCAGGCGGCTTTTAAACACTTCATAGGAAGGGAGACCGGTATGAAACTGAATGTCCTCATGTCATGTGAAGTTTTGCAGCGTTGAACAGAGAACCGAAGGTGCTTTGCCTCTAGCTTTCTGTGCTTTTCATTCAGTAGTAACAGCTCCCTTTCTAGTGTAGCTATCTCATCTTTTGCAAGTTGCAAAGACTTCTGCAGATTAGCTATTGCCTCATCCTTTCTCTACGTTCTTGCATCTTCTGTGTTCACAAACAGCTGCTCAGACAGAGTTGTCTGTATTACATCATTTTCACTGGACACAGTGCAGTCTTCATTTGTGCCCAGATGGTTTTGTGATTCCACAGAGTTATCGGTGCTTCCAACGTTAGCCCACGTCGTCCTCGGTGCAAGCACACCACTTTCTCTTGAGGGGTCTTCTTTGTTTCTGCGGTTTGCAACCGAAAGAAGACGGTTGAGAGCATCTGCATTTTGAAGGGACAGTCGCATCGAGCACAGATCGATTCCGAAACCACAGTGAAATGAGATTCCCCGTCCTTCACTGACCATGACTCCAAAAGTCCCATACCGATCGCCGGAATACTTTTTGCATAATTCGTGTGTAAGCGGCGCTACAGCAGACGACGGATGCGGTCTTCAAGCGGAACTCCCTGCTGAGAATCTTTAGCAACGTCACAAGGAATCTGACCAATAGGAACGCGGCGAGCCAGAGGAGTCCCCGCGACTTGCAGCTTGCACGAGCAAGGTCAGGGAGACGAAGGCGAAGGCACATACGGGGATGGCGGACTCGGAACGCGGAAGTGGCGAATCATGCTGTTCAAATGTCTTTAGTAATAGCTCCCGTGACGAATATACATGTTTGATGACGGCCCATATTCGACGGATCCGCTTCTTCTGCGAGTCGCTGGTGATGTACGTGCCGCAGCTGCGTTAGCGCAACAGAACCAGCCTCAAGACCACTGCTTTAGGTACGTTCATGATCGGAGTGCTCAATACTTAATCCCGTGACATTCACACTACGACGCAGGAAACAATCCAAGTGTTTGAGCGGCGTCTGTGCTCCCCAGGAACCGGATGAGTGCCTATATGCTACAGTGCTGGTGAAGTGGCAGAGTTGTGCAATGACGGCACGCACCACACGCACGCATCACACTTTGTTCCCAGCTCTCTGTCATCGGCCAGAACTTCTGGTGGTGTATCCACTGCAGTATTGCAGCGACGATCACAGTCTTCGCCTACTGTGCCCACGATAGATAATCACGTCGAGCAATCCTTATTTTCGTAGTTGTCATCGTTGTTTGCACACACGACGAATGCCCTATGAAAGTTACGAAGGCTCTAACCAACTGTGCAACTCAAGGGCCGGGTTAGAATTAGAATGATTGTCAGGAAATTAACTGTGCTACGTGTTTAGGAAAGTGTCCTTTCTTTCTACAGCTACGTCAGGTTCACTGCTTATTGTGTGTTTACAAGCTGAGTTTGGAGATTCCTTGGACCGAGAAACAGACGACAGATACCTGGGTGTGTCGTCCGCATGATTCGCCAACGTTTTTCCATCCTGGTCTTATCAGGACTATCATCTTTTGTGTGCCTCATTTCCTGTTCACACCTAAACCATAATAGACTTGCGTAGTTTCCAATTGAGAAGTGTGAAACAGAATCTGTGTTACCACAGTAATCCCGAGAAGTGCAGGGGAATAGGCAGGAGCAATAACTGACAGTTATACTTTTAATGGCAGTGTAATGCTTCTTATCGTTGGCAGTATTATAGCATGTGAGGGATATAACACGTCAAATAATTTCAGGTAACGTTTCATAACTCACTAATGGTACACTTACACCTCATTATCATAGTAAGTGATACATCTGTCTGGGAATGTCCACAATTTGTCATTGCCACGGAAAATTGTTCTGCCTTGATACAGCAAAACAAATTTTGATACCTGCCATTGCTCCAATTTTTTTAGCACCACTGTTTTGAAAACAGCTTTCAAGACTGTAACTTCAGAGATCCTTGGCAGAGCATTACCTCTTGTCTATGTATTATAATAATTATTATAATGACAGGCAATAAGTTACGCAAATGTGAATAACTCTTTGTGTTGACTGAGTGTTGTCCATTCAAGAGCCATCGCACAAGTCCACATCCAACTCTTCACGCACAGATATTTATTATTTGCTATGCACAGACAGTTATCAGCGTGCACCACACTGGCAATGTCCCTTGGGATCTGAAGCGGGGACTCACAAAAATAAAAAATAAAAGAAACAGTTTCGTAAGTACTTCAATTGAAATGAAAACGGGACGGTTGGACAGTAAATTGGACGGTTTCATTATAACAGTGTTGCACAGGAAAAAAACAAGGTGTTGGGGGGGGGGGGGGATCTGGATCGATCTCTGGGCACAACCAAGTGTAAAATTTTGGGAGGGTTAGTACATCCTGAAATGACCCTCATGCCTCAGACCCCACTACTCGAATAATGCACCTCCCTTTTACAGTAAGAGGCCTCTTACTATCTACGGCATTACCTATCAAAGCTCACAGGACAGCAAATTTGGCCAATGCTTATGTGACAGTGCCTCGTAGAACATGCAGCTTTTCTGTTGAATTGACACTACATCTCTGGTAGCCCCTTTAATGTCTGGAGGTAGGTGCATCATTTTACATTTAACCAGCAGTAATGTATAGCATTGCAAAAGAGGAAACAAGGGCTTAATCTCAACGCTGCATCAGCATCATTCATCATCTCACAATAACGTTGTTGTTGTCAGCCTCTGCACAAAGATTTGGGTGGACCTGAAACGGACCTTTTTTTTCTTTTCATTTCCTGTTTTCAAGTTATTTTGTCTTGGCATGTAGCTGTGAGATGTCAGTAGAAGCCATGAGGTCATTCTCTTTACTTCTTGAACTTGGATGAAGAAAGCACTGTTCTGGAAGACCCTAATTTGTCAGAGGCGTCGTAAAGGCATTAGTGTAAAAACCAGGTCTCTCACCGAAATTGCCGTGCACACACGTACATTGTTTGATGCCGTTTCATGGATGGATGGGACTTGGATCAGCAGCACCTGGTCCTTCTATAACACAGAACGTCAAAAGTGCATCTCAAGTTGGCTACGACAACCGCAAAAACCGTCGCCCTACAGCACACAAACAGTTCACAAACAGAGAGATAAAAGGAAACTGGGAAGTGGTTTATGGCGCTTATGTTACGGACAGAGGTACTGTTTGTATATAGTGCCTGTTTCTAACACCAGCACACAAACAGCGTCAGTTCTTCCTTTTAGTGATCGGGGTTCATAGTTTGCGAATTGTTCTGTGTCCAAAAATTGTAAACACATTATATGTATTTAAGTAATATACGTACTACTTGCGCTTGACCCTGTCGAGCTGCCGGCAGCTGTAATACACATGAAAACCAATCATGTCTACCACATTCCACAAAAGTCACAGGATCAGTAACAGGGAAAGTTTCATGATAACGCGTCCGACAACGAGAAAAGCCAACACGTTCATATGAATGACATCATGTTCTTTTACTTGTTTATTGTATTTTATTTACCTAGTTATTAATCATAGGTTAGGGGATACCTTACGTTGTACCGATTTCCTCTTTTGCTGCTAAGTTACTCACGCGCAAGAGTGACAGATCCGATTGGGAAACTACATAGACATTGTGACTTACTGTCGAAGTTGCTGGCTCGCTTTGTTCGTGGAACACTGTCGGAACGGCGTCAAGTTTAAATTCGTTCCTTTTTTGTGTCAATCCAAGTTGCACTTGCATGATGTTCTCATCCAGGTACACATTATCGGTGAAATGCGAGGAGCATACACGGACAGCATGAACACTCCTTGCTTCATCTGGATACCCGCTAGTGATGTAGCTGCTTCCAACTTTCGCTTCGTCTGGGGTCTGGCTATAGCTGTATCCTTGCCGTGCGAAATCAAACATCGAGGTTTTCGAAGGAAGTTTTCCTGGAGTCAGGAACGCTGCGTCGGTTTCCAAACGACATCTCACGCGAAGTATGCAAGCGTAGAGATAGTATCCGCGTCACTAGAAAGTGTCACATGTGAATACGGGCGACGTACCGGAAAAAAACAAAGCAGCCCCGGACTGGCGGCAGACGACAGCGTCCTTCAAAGCGGATTAGCCAGATTCCACCTTGCGTCACGCGATGTTGTTGGCGCTGGCGCTTTCGAGGATCAAAACGAAACCGGATCTTTTAAATTCGATTCCTCATCGCCCGGTCCGTTTTGGAAGGAGAAAATTTGGCAAATAGCTCGTGGTAGTGTACCGAACACGTTGGTATTGGATTCGTAACCACGGTTCAGTATGCGACAGTGCCTTTAATGAGACGAAGTTTTCGTAGAGAAGGCTGCACTTCTTCAGGGGCTTCTTGAGGTGCAGATTGCCGGACACTTGCACATTGATCTTCTACGTTCTACGATTTCTGCGGTGTCTTAAATTTGAAAATACTTGGAACTGCTTTGCTGTGCAGCATCCTTCTTCAACTTGCCACGTTCCTAACGAAGTCACTTTCTCTGAAATGCAAGGAGCGAACCTTGGGCGTGGTGACATTAAATGGGGGTTCTCGCTTTATAGGGACAAGTCACATGCCCTGCAGTGATTTCTCTGTTGGGAAATTGTGGAAGGATACC
Organism: Ornithodoros turicata; assembly: GCF_037126465.1. Lineage (NCBI taxonomy): Eukaryota > Metazoa > Arthropoda > Arachnida > Ixodida > Argasidae > Ornithodoros > Ornithodoros turicata. The sequence continues at coordinate 8,766,589 of NC_088207.1, forward strand.
TGCAGGAAGTGAACAGACTTGTCATTGCATGCATGTACACAATAATGTACAACTGGGATCATATCACGATTTATTTTCCTTTGCTGTTCACTATGCATTGTGTCAAAATCAGCACATATATGTGATGCTTTTTTCTACAGTGCAGCTTTCCAGAAGCATAGTGCGCATCAAACCCTCCTGACTAAGCGGTAAGATACCACCCGTAGACTGTAGTGCCAGAAGAGACAACTGGTCACGCACACAACGCTTTCCGGTATATTTGTGCACGGCCACTGTTAGGACGCTTCAACTGGAAATTCTACACTTCTGCACAAAAATGATGTCCTCTGTTGCTCGCGTGCAGCATAGACACACATTTGAAAGAAGCTGCCGTCCCGTGACACGCGAAACAACCACGGTCTAAGCATGCTCTGCCCATAATCGCGTCGCGTTCATTTTTAATTATTCAGAAGCAATAACAGCGAACTGAAGACTTCCTTTTCGTTATTGGGGCCAACATTGGTCTTTTGTGTGCACAGTGGCACGGGACAGTGGGTCATTGCCGGTAAACCACCCGGGACGTTGCGTTGCTGGCGATAGGCGATGTGTCGAAAACCGAAACTACCGGCGGCTTTATTCAAATATGGCGCGTAAACGTAGTCTCCGTCTCCGCACATAGATGGCGCGCACCATGAATAAGGAGTATTGGCACCAACCCAAAAGCGCCGTCACGGAATAAAAACAACAAGCAAAAACCAAACAAACTAGCTTTTACGCTCACGTGGTGTCGTTGTTGTCCGGATGTGCGGACTCCAATCTCACGGCCACGCTCACAATCAGTGAAACGTTGCCGCAGTCGGCTGCTTCGGTGTGTAATATCCGGGCGGCAGCAATATGGAAATGGAAGCAATCACAGCTTTTGATGACGGTGAGCCAATTTGTATGGTGTTGCTTCTTGCTCCATGTAGTCAACTCAGTTTCGCGAAGAAAAACAAGTCGCAAGTGTTGGTATTCGCGTTCGTGTCGTACAGCGTTCGTGTTGTTTATGAAACACAATTCCCCATTCGACATTCCCCAGAATACTCCTGCGGAAGTGTATTGGGAGCATTGCAATTTTTAATGGCAGTGTCGGAACCGCCGGGTTTGTGCGCATGCGCAATGTCGCGGCTGCCGGACTCCGCTTCGCTTCGGTCCGCCGCTGTCGCGCAGTACCGGTCCCTTCCTCAATTTTTGGTTTGTCTCTTTTTCTTCGTTTTTGCCCTCGACTTGTGGACTTGAGAACCGCTGCTGCTCAGCATCCCAGACGTGTGGATGGGGAGGTCCGCCGTGTTGTCATGTGTTTTAGCCCACACGCAAAACAGGCACCACGTTGCAAAATATTTGGGCTGCGGTTGGTGGTGGACTAGGGGTTTTGTGAGATTTGTGTGTGGAGTGTTTGGATGGGAGAGAGGGAGGGGGCCGTGAAAATTCCTGGGTGTTTGCACACTTTAAACACTTGCCACAAGTCTGTTCCATACAACGGGAGTGCTGAACAAAGATAGTCTGACCAAAGGTTACAATGGGCTAGTCACACCTTGACATACTGTTAGCTCTGTAGCTTGGAAAAAGAAGGAAACGAAGATGAGGAAGGGTGCAATTCTGGTGGAATGCCTATGATGAGGACAGTTATGGGTGCCTACCAGGGTTCACGTCCACCCACGGCAGACTCAATAGGGAACCATTTCAAAATGCTTTCCAGTCACACGGCTGTGGATTTAGACAACTCTTTCAAGCCATTGGACATCAATATCGAAGCCCTTTCACCACGACCACTACCGTTGTTAAAGTTGCTTTTAAAAAGTATCCGAGTTACAGTTACAGATACATGGGTTCAAAAGTATCTGAGTTACAGCTACAGATTCTGCAGCGGAGAAAATACACATCCCAAAATGCACTCACTACTTTTACAGTTACCTTTATCCTGTCTGCGAGGACCCTTGGTGTACCGAAGAATGAATAAATAAACAAATAAATGGATTGGGTTGATTTAGTATTACTTGCTGTATGATTGATAAAGCAGACTAGCTTGGGTCACGTGATGTGACAACGCATTATGTTTTTCATTGTCTTCTTATGGCTCCTGACCCGAGATATGAGCCATTGAATACCTTTACTCCAAGAAAATAGACTGGACACTGACCAGGTAGCACAGAGTAACAACTAGCAATGTATCACAGCAGTTTGTTTTTCTTACCATTTCTTGTTATTGTCCCTCGCATACCTTCATTAACATGAAGGAGCACAGTCATTTCAAAATTCTTCTCCGTCATACTGGTTTGAAGATCTGTGCTGAGGGGACACCCCAAGCTAAATAACCACTCCACCGTGGCACTGCTTGGCAACCTGGTGTTATACTTCATATAGATACCGATTACAGTGCTGGGCATGATTGCAAAGCACTCAAGTCAGGCAGCCAAGCCGAATTGCGTCACTTGTTGATGACTGTTGTTCCTCACGTTTTTTAATGAGAAACTATACTTTGAAAAAGAGTAAAAGTTACTGAGAATTAAGACCGAATGACACGTTTTTGAAACACCCTGTATATACATTACTGTAATTTGATAGTGCTCCAACACAAAGGCTCTTGGGGCCGTTCTTTGGCACAATAAACTCATTCATTCATTCAAAACTCCCAGTCCACCACCAACCATGCAGCCCATTTTTTTTTTTTTTTTGCAACGTCGTGCCTTTTTTGCGTGTGGGCAAAAACACATGACAACACGGCACTAGCGTTCTGTTACGTCACTTCCCCACCCACCCCTCAGGGCAGCAGCGGTTCTGAAGTCCACAAGCCAGGGGCAAAAACCATGAAAAAGGAACAAACGAACAAATTGAGGAAGGGACCGGTGCTGCGCGACACCGGTATAGATCAAAGCGAAGCGACGAAGGGAATTCCGGTAGTCGCGACATTGCTGCGCAAACCCGGCGGTTCCGTAGCGGATCCGAGTCACGACGAATGAGAGGGGGACCGCGGCGGTTCCTAATTTTTAATTCATGATTTGATTATTGTAATTCCAGAAGGAGTATCAATAAGATTGTTTGAAGGATGATTCTGGTATTTACGAAAACATCACAAATACCATTTTCGATTGCAGAAATCTGTTGTAGCGATTATCGATTGTCGTAAGCAATTGTGAATGAAGATTAAATTTTAAAAAAATGCTGTGGCGCATAAGAAAAAAAAAGTCACCTACTTTGTTCTCCTATACTTGCTTGGAAATTATAGAATTTCTCGTATTTCTATTTCTCATATCTCTGTCGCATCTCATATTTCTCGTGTTGTTGCGGTGAAACACCTCATCCCATCGTCACTCATGTAGTTGTTGTTGTAGTTGTCGTATTTAGGTGTAACACTTACTATCAGACTAACGTAGTGAGCACACATTTCTGATATACGTACTTCGACGTTTAGATAAGTGTGATTTACTAAGAGGAAACTTAAAAAAAATTAGCGATACGAACGAAAACTGTTTCCGTATAATTCTCAATGTGCTTGTGAGATCAAAACTTCATGATGCAACAGTGATTCGAGTTCCACAGGCAAAAAAAAAAAATATATTACACAACTCGAGCGTGTACACGGAAAGCGATTCGGTTTATCTCTGGGAAGTACAGAATACATGACTAGGGCCCGGATTTTTAGGCGCTAACAGCTAGCGCTCTCCTTCGGATAAATCATTCTAGGCCAACCAACCTCCAGAACAGTATTGTTTTATCTTCCGATTGGAAGCAATATAGATACATAAAACGGGGCGCGCCCCCTTTCTCAGCTTATCGGGAGACAGAGCGATATCATCCGCGATGATGATTGGCATACTGCGTGCTATGCGGTCAAGAGCGCCCCCGTTAGTGCCTACAAATCCGGGCCCTATAAATGACGGTCCAACTATAGGAATACAAGAGAGCAATATTCCGACATTAGTCTAAGTAATAGTAAACTAAGTCCATTATTATTTCTTCGCACTAATATCTCAGGAAAAGTCCGAAATTCCTGCGCAGTGCGAATGACGCGGCGGGACTTCCGCTCTTCCTGCTTCTCTTCCACTATAGAATGTTCTGTGAGGATGTCGCTCCGACTATCATCCTGACCAACATAAGAGCCCATTAGATTCTCCTGAACAGTTAAAATGGCAGCAGATGGCCAAGGATAGACTCATGGTCAAAGCGCCTGCAGCTGCTACACGATAATGAATGTGGCATGCTTGACAAAACTCACGCGCGCGAGCATACCCACTCATCTTCACTTATGCTGAATGTAGCGAATGAGCTGAGCATAAGTGAGCGAACGGAGATCTGAGCAGGGAGTGGGTGAGCAAAGAACGAGCTGAGCGGAAGATGAGTGAGCATGAGTAAGCAAAAGTCGTCAGTGCCGGCCCTGGTTAGCAACCGCCACAGACGCCACGGCTGTTGGCGACCCGATTAATAGCTTTCCCGCCTGCATCGTTTAGGGCGCTTTCCACTGATGTTCACAGGCTGTTTCACGTCAATTCGTTTCGTACGACACGGTTTGGATGGCACGATATTGGGCAATGCTGTTGTTCCCTGCAACGTAGAAATGCGACGGAGTCGTTGCTTTTGTTGCGTGTACCGTTTGATACACACCCAGCTCTGCCATGTGGTCATTCTGAAACTGTGCCGCAGTACTGGCAATAAACAAACACACGTGCAGCTAAATTGGCATCTCAAAATCCCATTTTATCGTGGAAATTCGCGTTAATTGGCACAGGCACTGGTTGTTGTATACTGGATATACATTTTTCTTAACTTCTACAAGGTCAGGCTTTACTTTTCTTTTCCTTGGAGGTCATCAAGCGTGTGAAAGTGACGTATCCATTCTTTGTGAAAATACTTGACAATGATTTGGAGTTTACTGGCACGTAAGTTTGGTCATAACGTCTCAAAAGGAAAATGGAATCGTGAACTGGCTTGGACAGATTACAAGAACTGATTGTCCTATTTTAGAGCGATCAAGTACGCCCCTGAGCTACATCGCTGTCTAAGAATAATTTTAAAATTATGGATTTAGGTAGTTCCAATCCAGTTTCTAAAACTGCTAGTCACTAGGTATATGTTACTGGGCCCTGAAGTTCTTTGACCTTCCTTTCGTAGCTATTAAGCTGAACCCTATTGATATACACTATACATCTAGCATGTTCAAAACTGAGTGCTTGGTGTTTTTGCCATAAGAAAGCAATGTACTGTGGTGTATCCGTATGTTTATTAAAAATGTTCTGAAGGGAAAGCGAAATTGCTTTTGAGCACACCAATGTCGGGATCCAGCCCTGAGAAATATGCCGAAAAGCTCGTTTTCAAATATATATAGGCATGCAAGTTATTCTTACGGGACATTTTTCGTATATGAAGATTAAGGTAGAGGTAAGATTAAAAGATTACCGCCACTAAAATTGCGTAGTTATTTTTCGCCTGGTCGTAGTTATTTTTCTTGTGTATTTTGGTAAGACCAAAGCAACGCTGCATGGTATTCTGGATACATGCATTCTTCATGCAAAAGCATGAACAAAATATGCAAAATAAAAGGAGGCATTTTCGGCGTCGCGCCTGTGGGCTAGCAGTTGTCAGACTCATAATCAGAGGTTTTATCTGAGTGCCAGTACTGATGGATATTTTCCTGCGCTTGGTGACTTGTATCGGAATACGATGTGTAAGCCAGAATTCCTGGAAGCTCGTTGAGAAGCGTGCGTTTCTTTAAAGGGACGATTGGCATCCGGAGACGCATATATGAAATCGATGCCACTATGTTCGGCATTGGCCGACAATCTACCCGGCTATTTTTTTCGTCCGAAAAGTGCTTAGATATTAAAAATCATGGTCGATCCATTAGTGGATCCGACGGAAATGCGTTGGTATTAAAACTTCCCTTCACAACGCTACACCACCCTTCAACGACCCTTCACAAACGCTACACAACCATTAACACGACCCTACACAACGCTAACGCAAGACAGCATCCGCAGCCCAACGAGCCTTTCGGGCTTCCTCCGATTCAGCTTGGCGGCGCCCTCTCGTAGCCTCAGCCTTCTTTCGCCGCCGCTCCACCGCACAGCTTTCATAACACATGGCGCGCCCACGCGGATGAAACATTCCTCATTGATAATCTTGAACGCATCCAAAAGAGGGCATATTCAACAATATTCAACAATTACTGCACCACAACATCAGTATCTGCACTGAAAGCAGAGCTTAACCTCTCGACCTTAGCACATCGTCGTACCATTTCAAAGTTGTCCCTCTTTCATCGATTCTTTCATACCATTCCCACAGATCAATCCCCAATCGTTCGTGCCGATATCATATTCCCCCGTCTAGACCATACTAATAAAATCACGCGTCTTCACTGTAACACCAAACGCATTCTCCAAGTCATTCTTTTGTTCCACCATAGTCATTTGGAATGATCTACCAGGACATATAGCAACCACCCAGGACCACTAGTCATTTTTGAACATTATACGTCCGCTAAACTGATTTTTTGTTTGTTTTTGCTTTTCTGTTTTAGATTACTTGCAAATTGTATTAAGTATGTTCGGGTTGTTCATTAACTCCTTTATATTACGTCCTCTTTTTCTTTTCTTTTTTTTCTGTTCTCTTTCATCATGCAAATGTTCAGTATTTTATTTATATCTTATATACTGCATTTATGTTTCTCAATTGTAACTGTATGTATACTGTAACTGTAACTGTTTTTTCCACCCCCCATGTAATGGCCGTAAGGGCCCTTGGGGTAAAATAAATAAATAAATACTGAACCTGTTTACCACCACAGCTGCACTGCCGACGCGCCCTATCCTTCCCTCCTTCCCTCTCCACTCGCCGCGAATACGCGCCGCACCGTGGCTACAGCCAGACCACGCCGAGATTCTTTCGCAGCCAGGACGCTAATGATAACGCATTAATCAACGAATTTCAAAGATGAGCGCTACTTCAGCGGCAGCAGAAGCTCAGGGGGCGTGACGTCATTCCCTAAGCGGACAGTGAAAGCGCGGTAATCAGAAGGAGAAAACTCGCCGTCCAGACGCCCCGTAACCCTATCAGACTCTATATGAGACGGCCGCGGCATTCCTTTTCTCTAGGTCGCACTCTCATTAGGTCTTAGGGAGTGATGTTTTCTCGTTACTACAGAGGGGGCATTCCGGAATACTCGTGTGATGTATTCCGTCGAATAACAGTCAATCTACGCCATTATTTCGTTTGCGATTTTCGATACCGTGGTTAGGGGTCCAGGAGGAATAAAATGACAGTATAGTTTCAAAATTTACTGGAACGGATGCGACCGTCCCTTTAAGACGATGATGTTCTCAAAACATGTGACTTGATGTGATAGAAGCTTGCAGGAACTATAAAGCTGAAAGTGTAGTTTAATGAAAACAGACACACACCAAATAAAATAAAGAACAGTCAATATCAAAAGACTTTCTGACTTTGTTGGAAGCGAAGCCTTTGCGCACTCAGCTCTGGGTCTACATCTGAGGGAAGCCTTTCTCTTGATCACACGAGTAGTTGCGTTGCATGTAATGGAGAAGAAGCTTGCGAAATAGCACTCCCATTAAATATTATGTTGTCATTTTACCACAAATTGACTTTAATCTGGCGCAAGTGATGTGGAGTTGCGGACATCCTCTCGAAGTGTGTTTGTAACTACAACATTACTAATTACCTAAAATAATTAATTAACGAAGCTTTACGTTGCGCTAGTTGGTTCCATGATCCATACTGTTTCTGCAATATCGTAGCAGCGCTCAGAGTACCAATGTGAATGAATAATTATCCCTTCAATGAGAGAATTTCGGGCAAAAACGAGATAGCTAAACGGGAGACAATGCTCGTTCAAAGCCATTTTATCCTGAGACGCGCACGTGCGTTGAAATATCCATTGCCGAATTTGTAGATGAACCGAAACCACGTCGATTGGGAGCGCAGGGAGGACAGCGCTCATTCCACGTCAGAGGGCCATATGCTTTGGAGCGAAGGAAATAATTCCCAGTCAACACAACATTGTAAATTCAACGTAGAAAACACGTTGAAAATCAATCAAACGAGCGCATAATCAATGATGAGAGCGAACAATCAAATGTTCCGCGAAAACGCATTATAATAAAAACCGACCAATCAACGCATATTCAACGCAAACAAAACGCAGTTCATACGCTAATACATCCTATACGAATGTTGAAATTGAAGTGGAAAAACAACATAAGGTTTTCAGTGGAAATCTGCATTTTTCGTCCTGTTCTTTTCTTCTACTTTTTCAACTGCTGTCACCGCACATCATTTTCTTTGTTTTCTTTTTTTGTGTGTGTGTGTGTCCCGGACTTTCCATGGCGGAATACCCGCACAATTTTTTTCCAAAAGACAGAGAGATAAAGAAAGAAAGAGAATATAGAATATAATATAGAAGCTGCCAGGGCACTCAAGTCCGGAACCCTCAGAAAGGCCGTTGTATTGCCAATTCTTCCTTCCTTACGTAAAACATACACTTTACACTGCTCGTCTTGGAAACTTCCGTGAATCCGAGAGTCCTGTTCGTCTGTGAATCAAGTCGAAGGTTGAGGTGCCTATGTTTAATTTAGTTAAGCAGACAAACAACACGGAAGCGAATAATTGCTCAAACTATGAAGTCAGCATCCACATGACGTCTGTGTTGCATTGAGTTGGCCCGCAGAGAGCTAAACATGCGCAGTGCTACCCAATCGGGCGTGTCTGTATCTTTCGTAATAAGTCCTATGTTTAATGTACTTGTAGTATATTCTGCCAGCTTTTGAGTAAAAACTTACTCATATAGTACACATTGAAACAACGCGTGAAAAATGCTATTGTTTTGCGTGTGGTAAATCAATATGACTTCCACGTATACACATGCATGCGAAATCATGAAGTAAAACTTGTGCAGAAACAACGTTATTCATTTCGCGTGTACGGCTACGTTAAATTCCATTATACGTATCAACGCTGTCATAACGTGCGCCATTCCATTGCTGGTATATGAGAGCTGAATCTGTATTGTATCCTTGTATCACAGTTCGCACGTTGAATTTCCCACGTACAATCTGCGCGAAATAGATGTTCGCACGTGGAGCGACGCGACACACGGGACGAGACAACCATCCATATGCTCCCTATGTCCTGGGTTCGTACTTCGCGTTTCACATAGTACAACCATATTCAACGTGGATTTTACATCCCACCAACCATCTGTGTTGACTGGGTTGGAGTAGGTGGTCATCTCCTGGCCAGATGAACCGCCTTGCGGCCCAGATAAGTATCCGTCCGCGAAGGTCATGCGCTTCTGTGACGCGCCGTTTCGGTTTCGTCTGATGTGCATAGCCAAATTCGGCGGTGGATATTTGACGACAAGCGCACATTTTATTATTTTGAAGAGATAGAATGGCTTCCAACGAGGATTGTCTGCCATTCTCCTATCGCGCCTTTGCCCGAAATTCACTAAACAATGAAGTTTGGGCAATTACACGTCTTGTAGCTGCATACTTTCTTCGTGTTGCCTTACAACCGACAAACGACACTTATGCTGCTCTCGTAGCTTTATTGTAAACAAATGTAATGGATGAAAATGAATATCCTCTAGATACATACACATATAAATGGGATGAACTGTAGTGATGGGCCATTCACCGCCGCTATGGCTATGCACTGCCCTGTTACTCTTGCGGTAGAGATGAGAGAGGGATCACTAATGGTGAATTCCATTGGGAGAGAAAGTTTTGCCCCGCGCTGGGTGGGGTTTTGCATGCGCCTGCGGGGTTGCACGTGTTTGCTTTGTCAATGAAATAATAGCATTCAAGGTAGGATACGCGCTCGTGCATAGCGCGTGACCCGCGTGTTTTCTCGGGTTTGCTTTGGTCACGCGGGGTTCAGCAAAAGTGCTTCGGAATCACAACAATAGTATAATTACACACAGCGTGATGCGCCATGTTCCCACTGTTCAAGAAACGCACGACTACCTGCGCGACACACGAGTGAAAAGAAAAGAAAGCTCGAACATCACGACCTGATTTATCGCGCGCACGTCTCCTTTTCTCTGTCGTATTCCGCTGGGTTTGCCCCGAGGAAATCGCTGGGTCAAAAACTATTCCTCCTTGGAGCAAATTTTTTGCCCCTGTTCCGCCAATGGAACGTTCGACGCATGCACCGATTCTGCTAATGGAATAGTTTTTGCTCCTTCCCGGGACAAAACTTTGACTCAGCTCTGCCAATGAAATGCGCCATAAAAGGTGCATTGTTCGGTATCACCGAAATAATAAACAACGAAATATATCTGTATACGAAAGTATTTGGCTTAGACTTAGGTAAACTTAGGCTTAAACTTAGGTATTAGGTGGTATAAACTTAGGCAATTTGAGGCCTTGTTTGTATATGTCCCTTCTATGTTGTTCCAGCCTCAGAACATCAGTTTCTCTCTTGTATTTTCATTGTTTCACTTTTTGATGCACGTACACACGCAAAATGTGAATGCATTATTTGTAGTTTGATTTTACGTCTCGTTTGTTATGTTAATAATTTTGTCTTGTGTTCATTCCATCAGAGCCAAGTATGCAGAGGAATAGTGGCGGAGGCCTGTGTGCCTATCTTCTCACAGGAATTTCCATTTTCTTCATTATCCTTACGTTCCCAATCTCTCTCCCAATGTGCATTAAGGTAGGAAAATATCGGTTGACACATAGAAACATAGTTTCATACTTCGCATAAGCTAAGAATGAAAAATGTCTATTGCTAGGATGGAGTGTGCACCTTCAAACTGAATGTTGTTCTTGAGTTACAATTGCGAAATGTGGTATACACTGGACCCTGAGATTTTCTCAGATTCTGCTATTTCTTCACAACCTTTAAAGTTCTGCCCCCGACTTGTGATCAACAAACAATATGCGACAGAGAAACGTAGCGGCCACTTTTGCATGTATCCCTGGAACGCCGGGATTTTATTTTTCTGTCAAGTGGCAACAGTGAATCTAACCGCCTCATTCTGGCTCCGCTTTGAGGGATCCGTTCGCTTCGAGGGGCCCTTTCATTAGCTTTGACGATGCATTGGGCACGCGCTCGCTGCGCGTGCAGGAAGCGCTGCCAAGCCTATTGGCGGCGAGACCCTAACTAGGGGCGCCACTGTGCCATTCTCATTCGCTGATCAGGAATGTGCCAGGGGTCACTGCCTTTACATTTGGTACAGAGCCGTATATTAAAAGGGAGTCTGGCCATTGGGAGGAGTCACAAAAAGAGGCTCGACCTGTCAATCACAGTCTCGCTCCTCTGATTGGTTTGCTTTTTACCAAGGGGGTCGCCATGACACCATACTGCCACCCAAAATGGCGTCGAAAGCAAACATAGTGAAGCGGGGATTTCGTGACAAATTTTTTTCACAGACTACTCTGATTTTACACTGCAAATGCACATTGTCATATACGTTTCTCGGAAATCAGTTTCAACGTACGCTCATCCGTCGATATCTAATCGAAAATAATACGTTTTGTCGCCGATGTTAGGCCTAGTGAACACGGCGATCGCGGCGATCACAACGAAATCATAACAAAAACGGCACTGTGTTGTACAATCTTATATTTAATTGCTGGATTTCATGGATATAAACATTCTTGCCTTTTATATTCCAAGTCTTCATGTAGATTTGTTTAAAAATCATTCCGACGACAGAATGTGTCCCAGCAGGTGGATCTGCCGGCAGCGGTGCAACGACGGAAGCAGACGACAACTCCCGACGTGCCTTACGCCCCCTAGGTGGCGCTCATCAAATTTGCACCAAAAATCCACTAGTTCTGCGGGTTGCGAGAAGTATCCATTTCAATCCAATTCACCAATCATCCAATCCACTTGCCACCCAAAATGGCGCTGCCCATGTTGGATAGGGGGACAAATAGTGAGGATAGGTTGATTGATAGCGCCCCATATTTCAAGACTTCATTGGTCAGAACGCTGAAAAAGTGGGTGGAGCTTCAGGTATAGGCATGACCCATTAATGGCCAGTCTCCCTTTTAATATACGGCTCTGGTCTCTTGGTGGGGATCCCCGTTTCGGTTTCGTTTCTGTTACTTACAGTAAAAACTGTCATATTGGAATAAAAATGCGATTTACTTGGAACACATATGTCGTTTTCTTCATGAATCACCAGGAAATATCAATGCTGGACAGCCCCTAACACGTGCAATGCCTTTATACGCAATGGAATGTGAGAATACTGCCCGGGGACATCCTCACGACAAGGTTCGTTCAGTGAACACCAGGGGGCGACTCCCAAACTTCTCGGCGCCAATACACGTCTCACTATTTACAAACAAATGGCGTCAGATAGTAGAATAGTACCACCGACTTGGTGGACTGGAACTACTGTAGTAAAAAATCAAGAAGTGACAAGAAAGCCATATTCTAATATAGCATTTTATATTCTAAGAATGTTATGTAATTATGTAATTTAATATAATATAATTTATGTAATGTATGTATTCGGATGGAAAACCGACTTTCGCACCTCGACTCTTTGCTCCCAGTAAATATGGAATAACTCTTTCGCTTAACCATCAACAACCCCCGGGCAAAGAGGAGTCCAAAAGCGAACGCGAAGCTTCCACGTAAGATGATGTTACTACGGGGCAATGTACCAAATATAAAGCCAGTGACCCCTGACACGTTCCTGATCAGCGAATTAGAATGACATTGGTCCTCGAAAACTCTTTGTAAATGCTTCACGTTCGGATACGGATAGCAGATTCCGGATAAACGAATAAAAAAAAGTGATAGCAGGTTCGTTCCCAGTAAGGCAGTGCGGATAACGAGTTTCCCGGTCAACCGCTGTACAGATAAGTGAGGCACGACTATGTTGAAAAGTGACCGTATAAATATTTAAATATTAATAATTTAATTTGAATGTGTAGAAGCGTCGGGTACTCTGTTATGCTATGTTACAGAATGAAAAGGAAGATGCGAGGGTCTAGCCATTCTCAGAACGTAGTTACAAAATGTCGTTGAAACGCTCAAAAGCATTACTTTTAGACGAGCACTATAGAAATTTGTGAAGAACCGTCACTCTTGATAACCTCTGTCGACAAGGTACGGTAGATTAGCTATAGTAAAGTTGCACAGCATGCTTTTTATTTCTGCTGCACGATATCACAGAAAACACCTCAACGTACGGTTCTGTTATTATAAATACCATATTACATAGTTTATAAATGCACATGGGACCTCGTTTTATTCTACTTGATGTGTTGACACGTGGAAACATATGTTTTCTTTGTGCAACAGCCACTTTCCAGCATTCACATTTTGCCTATTACCAGCTGTTTGCCTTTCCGCTTTAGTGTTATGATTCTGATAATTAGGGTCAGGCAAAACACGAAGTAACCCTGTCAAGCCGGTGCTCTGATCGCCGTTGCACATTTTGTTGAGGCAGAGGACACGTGCCCTGCTTTAACACCATCCCAACCACGCTATTTTCACATTCCTTCAAGTTCGTGGTGTCAGTGATTCGAGAGGGTTAAGCAGTGAGGCCTTCGTGTCCGAACTGTGACTAGGAGCGAATGATGTTTCAACAGGGTCCCCTGACTGCTGTTGACCTCCTCCTGTGTTACATGACGACCTATGACATTCACTGTACGACAGTGCAAAGCACTGCACACATGTGGAATCGAACATGGGCTTTGACAATGTGCTATGCTCATAGTTCCTGCATGAAAACATCATGTGGTGATCAACACTCCACGACAAATTTTGTTTGTAGTGTTCAGCAGTGCTCCCTTAATCACTCAAAATTACAAGAACCGAAGCCCAAATCGCACACTAATGTTCTGGACCGGGAATTTCTTTCAGCCTCCCTCCACATCTTGTTCTCTTGCTCAAAACTTGGTTGCTCCGCGCTTTCAGTTACGTGGTCACCTGTTCTGCTGAACATATTTTCTTCCTCGATTCAAACTACACTGGGGTAGTGTCAGGCACTGTCAGGGTCAACTGGAAGCCATGTCCTATTTTACGCGCTGCTGAAGCATTTTGTAGGTAGGATAATTGTCTGGCGCTCGTTCACGTGTGTTTTTCGATTCCTCTTGACATGCTTAAGTCTTGTATTCACTGTGCCAGGTGAAACAACCTCTGACCTACAATGCTTTGTGTGGTCAGACAGAAGGCTTCTTCCATGTTCACCACCCCAAATTTGCATAGTAGAATCTTTCCTAGAACTTTATTCACTGAAGTCGTCTGGCTAATTTCTCTGACATTCCATCAAATGTTTGGACTATATGGGCTAGAGGTAATGTGATTGAACAGCAGACTGTTGTTACTAGTGAAGCATTTCCATTATACATGTGCTGTGAAAGCCTTCATGCAAAACTGCTTATTTTTGAGGCAATTGATGCCATAATTTATTCTACTTCGAAATAAAAACGTGCGGAGCCTGTCAAATGCCTCCTGAACGTTCATGCACACATAACATTCTGGAACAAGCTCTGGTGCTATTTTTATTATTTTTTTAAAGGGCAGAAGCATGATGGCATGCGCACTTTCCTCGTGTTCTTGCATCAGTTCCTTGCTAGGAAAGCTTCAGTGCCGTCTTGTCTTTGCTTGTATTTCACCTTGAGCAAATGTGCTTACACTAATGTATCATTACGTGCAGCATTAGCATTTGGTGAAGCTGCACCGAAACTGATAGTGTAATGATGAGATTGTGTAACGTTGTAGTGGGTGGGGCAGTTCACATAGCAGGACAAACACAGATGGTTGCTAGCATGGTGCAATTGGTAGCATCTGTGACCGGCAGTCAGAGGGCGTGGGTTCGAATCCATCTGCTGGTGCCTTTTCTTCAACTACCATAATTCAATTGGAGACTATGTGTGACCTACGCTTTCTATTTTATGTCCGTAAAAACACACCTGTTTTATGGCTGAGCATCCCGGGTTCACGCACATGTCCTGTTAGTGTTACTGCGTTAATGTTACTGTGGCCACTTGTGCCGTGTTCCGAATGTTTGTTCAGTTCAACGGTTCGCTTTTTGTGAACTTGAGTTGAGTTGAGATTTGTCTGTGGTAATGTATGTTTATTGCCTTGACCGTCTTGTTTTTTTGTTTTTTCCTGACAGATAGTTCAGGAGTACGAGAGAGTTGTCATATTTCGACTGGGACGCCTGGTGAAAGGGGGAGCTCGTGGCCCAGGTAGAGGAATTATAAACCTAATGTGCTATTTTAGTTGACTAATGCTCAATGTGTGATTTGATGTAATAATTCATTCTTATATACCAGAAAAGAAAAAGGGCCCCATCTCAAGAAACATATATCGGTTTCTGAATGGGTTTGTAGTTTTGGCTGGTTGTTGGAACGTTTGAGCTATAGGAGACTTCAAAAGCACATCAGCCACTGTGATGATTTTTTGTTCAAGATCTGTTGGTATAAAATGCAAAACCCAATTTCCCTTCGTTGTCAACTTACTTACTAATCGCTAGTGATATTGAGTAACGTGCAGGGATATATCTAAAATAGAATTGATTATCAGTGCTGGAGAACTGAAAATTAATATGTTAACGACATGACATGTAAGAAAAAAACATGTTCTGAATTTGTTCGACGACTATATTACGAAAGATGCACACTGACGCAAAAGATAACACTGTGAATATTTCTCAGGTATCAGCACATTTTAGCTTCAATAGGTTGGCATATTGAGGTGAGTTAAAATGAACTGAGAAGTGTAGAGATTGGCTAAAGATGGATATACATAGTGAATGAAACACCCGGAAACATAAGTGATTGCACAAACGAAAGGACACATTGTATGTCTGGATGTCATTGATGTTAATATGCCTTGCAGTATGTACACCAGAAGTAATTGGAAAACAAAATTTTGGCTCCCAATATGCTGAATATAGGACGACTAACGTTATGCTGAAGATGTTCTGCGTCATCTTGGTGATTTATTCTGTCTGTTATTCAACACACCGCAGACATGCCAAGTGCGGTATGGCGGACCATTTGGTGGGAGCCCAGAGTTTAATAAGAGAGCACACAAAGCAAAAAACGGACGCGGTGTTCCTGAAACTCGAGAAAATGTTACCTCTTTGTAACGACCGAAGGGTATATTGTAAACCACGAGTGAGGCGAAAGAGAAGCACGGGAAGGGAGAGAGGTGACTGGCAAGGCAACCAGAAAAGAAGTTCTTCCTGAAGGGGAATACGAAACACGCCCGTTTTCTTCTTAGTTGCCCGTTGTGGGTGGTAGCAACGTTTTTTTAATGCAAATAGAGAATAACAACCTGCTCACGAAGTGGCGACGACACTCCCCAATCATCACCAATAAAATAAAGTTGTTGTTGGCTCACGAAACCTTCTTGGCTGTTGGTGACGCCCGT
The DNA here is from genome assembly GCF_037126465.1 of Ornithodoros turicata. Lineage (NCBI taxonomy): Eukaryota > Metazoa > Arthropoda > Arachnida > Ixodida > Argasidae > Ornithodoros > Ornithodoros turicata. Next base: position 8,782,972 of record NC_088207.1, read on the forward strand.
CGTGTACCTTCGTCATTTTTGCGTTTCGCGAGGTGAGGTCAGGGTAGTATCTGCCTCGCACATGAAGTTTTCTTTCGTATCTCCTTCGCGCAATGGTATCTATCAACGGAAACAACCATCAAAACAGCGCATGTGATCGGGGACTGCCAACGTACGTGGTTTTCTTTTACCAACGACGGGTCGCGACATCTGGCGTTGTGACGTAGATTGTTTGGAAACCAACGAGATAGAGAGGGAAACAGGGATAAACCGGCAGCCATATTACGCGCCATGTTACCTCACCTCACCTTGCCTTGTTTGCAAATGGCGGACATTAGGAACTCATGCGGTGAGCGTTCTTGCGTGCGAAAGCTTCGAAATTCCGTGACATTTATTTATTCCGTAATGCCGCCAACAATTTAAGGAATCGGCTTGATAGCTAATTCAGCTGGTTGTTTTCGTGCAGAAAAAAATCAGTGGCGATTTAGCGGTACATGCGAGAGAAATGCGTTAGCATTAAGCACCTTTTCCGGTCTAAGCCCGAATTCCGGGTGTTCACTGACGGTCTAAACCCAACTTCCCGTTGTCCACGTCCCGTCTATACTTGACTTCCGGTTGTCCTCTTCCGGTCTAACCTGACTTCTGGTTGTCCACTTCCCATCTATACTTGACTTTCAATATCCACCTCCGGTCCAACTCGACTTCCGGTTGTCCACTTCCCGTCTATACTTGACTTCCGGTGTCCACGTCCGGTGTTCAGTGATGGTCTAAACCAGACTTCCAGTTGTCCACTTCCAGTCTAACTTGACTTCTGGTTGTCCACTCCCCGTCTATACTTGCCTTCCGGTATCCACTTCCGGTCAAACTTGACTTCCGTTTGTCCACTTCAGGCCTAACCTGACTTCCGGTTGTCCACTTCCCGTCTATACTTGACTTCCGGTATGGACTTCGTGTATAACTCGACTTCCGGTTCACCACTTCCTGTCTAACCTGACTTCCTGTTGTCCACCTCCGGTCTATATTTGACTTCCAGTTCGACACTTTCAATTACTATATGTAAGTCCATTTAATGACAGTGAAAAGATGGCTAAGAAGCAAGCGAGCTGGTGAAGTTGGCGGGTTTTACATTATGCACCATTTAATGAACCTTTAATTAGCCTCAATTACCTTCAATGACCCTGTAATTACGTTTTAATTACCGAAGGTAAGCGCAGGTTATATGAGATAATTTTGAATTTCATTTAATTGCCTTTTATTACATTTACTTGCTTTAATTACTCTCAATTCCCCTCTGATTGATGTTAATTACCTTTAATTACATGTAATTACCTCCTGTAAGGTGTAGTTACCTTCGGTAATCTTTAATTTAATTTAATCTCTCTTAATTATATATATGTTACATTCATTGCCTTTAAACTCAACTTTTTCGCTTTAATTGCCTTTAATTACCTCTAATTACCTTCGATTACTCTTACTTTTTACTCTTAAATACCTTCGACTACTTCAATTTGAAATCATTTACCTCCATTTAGATTTACCCTCTTATATCCCCTTTACATGTCCACTGATACCTCTGCCTCGCTGAGGCTTCGCCATCTCATACACTGACACATACACACACTTACATATACAGCTTTTTCCAGTTTGACACTCCTAATGCTAACGCATTAAAAGTTGCACTGGCTCGAGTGTGCATTTCCCACGGCCGCTGCAACCCAACGTGCGACGCCCACTCGCGTTTCATTGGCCCTTCGGTTCGCTCTTCGTTCGTTTTTGCCTTCAACGAAGGAGTGCGAGAGGTCTCCTTGAAGCTTCAAAGTTCAAGGGAAACGCCGGCCGGTTGCGCGCTCATTTATCCCTATCTCGTTGTTGCAAACAGCCAGTCATCTATTGCATACACACACTCAGAAAAACATTCCGCAAACTTATCCCTGTGTTTTGTGATGCACCTATAGTGCCGATGAGTGTGTGTGCGAGTTAACAACCGCGGGAAGAGAGGAATCTTCTCGCTCGTGGTGTGCAACAAACCCCAATCTGAGCTCGTTCTCTGTTGTTCTAAGTTTTGTACGCCCTTTTATTCAACTATATAGACACTAATGGTGAATAAGTTTAACGAGAAAAAAAAAGAAGAGGAAATGGTGAATCTATGGACTTGAGGAATGAATTCTCTTAGGCAGTTAGAAATCTTTATTTTTATGCATTTCATTGTGATCCTAGGCTTGTTCTTCATAATTCCGTGTATCGACACCTACATGAAGGTTGACCTACGGACAATGTCACACGATGTTCCAGAGCAAGAGGTATGCTTAGCGCTATTTAATGACATGTTTCTTAGTGCTGCAATAAGTCATCCTTCCTAGATTGATGACTAGGTGAGGACAGGTGGTGCACAATGTCAGCTGATGATGGTATGTCGTTTTAGATCTTAACCAAGGATTCCGTGACAGTAACAGTCGACGCTGTGGTGTTCTATCGTATCCAGAATGCAACAATTGCAGTGACAAACGTGGAGAACTATAGCCGTTCTACTCACCTCTTGGCTGCTACGAGCCTCAGAAATGCTCTTGGCACTAGAAACTTGTCAGAGATACTATCCGAGCGAGAGGCCATTGGTCACACTATGCAAGTGGGTATAACTTTTACTCAACTGTATGAGTCCAGCTTTCGGACTATGCTGCAAGTTGTCCCTCTCTCAATTGTACATTGCTTGCTGTGGTTTAGTTGGTTCAGACTCAATCAAAGCAGATCTGCATAGAGTCTAGGGATGCATTGGTGTACATCCCGTTTCAAATGCAACATGAGATAAAGCCAGCAGCAAGTTTGCGCGACTTGCAGCATTACTGCCTTGTGTGCTCTTTTGCCTAACAGAGCCTTGGGCAGGTTCAGTGTTGGCTATTTGTTACGTTTTAAGAACTTTAAATAATTAGCAACAGACAGCAATCATTTGCATAACTGTTCTTTTCAGAGCCAATGCATATGTACAGATGTGTATTATTTGATCGTAGACCAACTTGGATGATGCCACAAGTGCCTGGGGAGTGAAAGTGGAGAGAGTCGAAATGCAAGTTACTGCCTTATTGTACCTTATGTATAGCAGAAACATACTATAAAGCGGTAAACAGAATAGTTCAAAATTTTTGGCCGGGAAATGAAACTGTGGAATATTTTGCGATACTTTCATTTCACGTCACCATCATTATAATCTCAGTGGTGATCGGTCATGTATCCTTTTGAGCGTCATTGATACAGTGTTGCTGTTCTGACGCAACACTGTCTGGCTATCAGGTCTACCCTAAATGGCCCTAAATGAATCAGGCACCTCGAGTTGCACGTACAGGTACTGCAATACTTTTATTATCGTCACGTAACGTAAATGCGCACAGCTTTCGTGATGTAGTTGACCCGCAGCTGAAGAGCTTAACAGCAGTGAACCATTGTACCCACTGTCCAAATGTACCAAATCGTTCCAAATTTTCGGTAGACTCGAATTTGAAATGTATGATGAAAGGTACTACGTAGAACTTAAAAGCACATGCCTGCACCAGAGGACTCTGTGGTTCTCGCTGGCATGCTATTTTTATACGGGCATTGCATTTTGCGAATGCCTTAATTTCAGCTCTTGAATGTTGGATGTTCATTGTTGAGTGCATAAGCACTGTAGAGGGAGTTGGAAATGATTTCGGTTACATCTCCTACTCGTGTGCTTAGTTAACCTTTACCACGGACTAAACTCTCATCATATTGGTATCCCACATTAAAACAGAGATATAGATGCAAAATGATATGTCATTCTTTTCATATTTGAAACCAGGTGACTTTATTATTCATAATATGGTTGTCAGGCGACATAGTGCAAGGTCACACGTAAGCTCGTACTGTTTCATGCACGGACTTATAGCACCAATATTTCCAATAGAAAGGATGTAAGGCTCCCAGTGCAGATGCAGAGAGTTATGGCAGCAGAGGCTGAAGCTTCCAGAGAAGCAAGAGCGAAGGTATGCAAGCTGTTATTGTCTCATTACTAGTACTTAGGATATTACCTAGTATGAGCTACGAGTCATTAGTCGTTGAGCTGTCGTTGTAAATGCACACGTAGCTAATTATACTGAAGCAAGTGTAACTTCAAATGTTATAAATTTTGTGAAATGTTAAAGTCTACCAACTCTTTGGGGCTAGAAATGTATGGGCGTTTCATCAGTTTTCTTCTTTTTTACACTTAAACTTACAACCACGTACACTTTCAACCATTTCTTGTCATCCATGTCATATCGCAGCTCTGCGTTTGTTCCTCTCTCTGATTTCTGAGAAATACAGCTCATTAGGCTACCATTTCCAGTTTCTATATCGATTTCTGCCCAGCCCTCCTCTGTGACAGAATGTCAAAGCTTGCTGAAAATTAAAATCGTTTAGAAAGGACCTTCTTCTAGCGTATTCCAGAATGCACTGAATTCAAGATTGGTGAATGATCTCAATCTCTGATCATGAGAACGAAGACAGTAATTTGCGTATTTTTATTGCAGGTATAGCTGATATTGATCTAGACATGTGAACGCACTATAAGATGTGGACGTGACAGTCTAGTCAGTGATAGTCTAGGACTATTTCAATTCGTTAAATTTAACTATTATTCGAATTTGAATCACATAAATGCGCTGGCAACATCGGCTTTATAGGGGCCTAGAAACATGATTGTTAGTAAGCACAGTCCTGCGTCGATAAAAACAGCGTATTTTACATGACGAGGCCAGGTATGGACAGCAGTGAAACTTGATTGGATTTGACCATCGATATGAGAGGAAAACAAAAAACAAATACACGTCTTTCTCTCAGACCTGATCAATCCCAGATGAGTAAACATTGCAACAGATGCAGAAAAGCAATCGCTAATTCGATCTACCTACTTCAGAGAGGCATGTGCGTGTCACCAGAAAACAAAACTGTGATGTTGCCTTTTACGCGGCGCCAGCTATGGAAATTTCAACTTCAGATTGGTAGGCATCAGATACGCCGAGTACCGCACCACAGATTTCTTGGGGTTAACTTGGATCTGAGTTTTATAGTAGGCTGCGGAGGTGCGTTGTCCCAAGGCAAGAGCAGAGTCGACTGAGCGTACCGCGATTGTCGGTATGTTACCTCCACGAAAGCAATATACTGAGTGTCCACCGCTGCCTCATAGGCCAGATGCTAGGGTACCACATACCGGTGCTTCACGATTTCCCTTTCACGACAGAGCAAGACCATACTAGCCAAGAGTGTTATGCTCTGCCCTGACGTTCCTCGAGCAACCTCAAACGTAGTACAGTCATGGCAGAGGGAAGATAGCCATCTTTACCTCGTGTGCTCCATGTAAGCCGCGAGCCGCAGGGTCCTGTAAGCCAGATTGGCTCAGCTGGACACTTTAACATAGTGAAAATTATGGGTCCTTGACAATCCCATCATTAAGCGGGTGCATTGAAAGCGTTCCAACGTCTCCTTGAATAAAACCCAGCTACTAGATATTTTTTAACTTCTGTAACTTCTCGACACACGACAAGTGTTTCCCATCGGTTGAACTCTGGCGTACCCTGCTACTTGCTGCTTCCTTTCCCTGTTTATTGTTTTATCATTTTTTTCACTTTTGTGTGTGCATTTCTTTTTATAACCAACTGCGGGTAGGTGTACTGGGGTAGCCAGCTCGATTTTGTCGTGACTTACGTCCCCATTTTTCGTTTCTTTATCACCATCATCATGGTCTAGACATCTGTTACATCAATGTTTTCTAATAGTGTTCTAGCATGCTGTTAGTAGGTAATGGCTTAGTGTGTCTGAAGCATAACTTAAAGTATCTTAGGCGGTACCAAATGTGCTCGATACACACGAAGGTAGCACATTCAAGGACAACTTTTGTAGCAGTCAGGCACATAGAAGTGAACTTGTAGTAGAACTACAGCGGCTTGTTGGGAAAGACGATTCACAGTGACAAACACTGATTAATAATAATACAAACTTCTTGAACACACGTGAACGTCTGTACGCTTATGACAAACACGAAGCTTAAGTGTCTCCAAAGAGGATTTATGCGCTTGAAGATTTGAGTCGCTTATGTTCATGGTCTGTTGCTGTTATGTGTATTTTCTCGAATGGAAAGGACTTCGCAGGGATGTAGCTTGAGTGAAGCCCTTTGTTCCGTGCATTTTGAGTATCCCTTTTTCAATCTCTCGTGTCTTGCAGGTGATTGCAGCTGAAGGAGAGCAGCGTGCAGCCCGTCCACTCAAAGAAGCTGCTGATGTGATATCCATGTCCGGTCCAGCTTTACAGCTTCGCTACCTCCAAACACTGACATCAATCGCAGCAGAGAAAAACTCGACGATTGTTTTTCCTCTGCCCTTGGAATTCATCAAGGGCTTCAGCATTGGGGCCGGTGGGTAGTAATGAAATGTATTTTCTTGCTGCCATACAGGCTTTTCTTGGTGGAAAGTTTGATGCACCGAACAAATGTAGACAAGACAAGTCGATACAGGACAGAAAAACGTTCCAGGATTCTGAAACCTTTCTAGGAGAAAGGCATTAGAGGAAACCGTTCTGCATGTGACGTACAAGAAAATTCCTATAACGGGTGCACGCTACAGGTGTGAGAATTTCTCTTGCCGCTGTTGCGATCGTGGGGCCGAACGGTAGCGCAGCGAAGATAGCCAGATAAGCGTCCGTTTTGAAAGACAATAATAAGGGTTTATTGCGTGTCCAACGGCGACTGTCGATGGAATATTTAGCTGTGTCACCACTTGAGTGAAGCCCTTTGTTCCGTGCATTTTGAGTATCCCTTGTTCAATCTCGGGTTGGGTCGTACTGGGAGCCCTGTGCTTTGGAACTAACACGTGACATGCTATCATCGTTGTTGTTATTATTCAGCAAAGAAGTGATACAATGGGCAAGAGGGTCTCTAGGTTCAAATGGTTACTGGTCACGGCTTAGAGTTTGATTAACAGTATGGGTGGGTGGTATCAGAGACGCCACCGAATTGATTTCCGTGAAACGTCTTATGCGTGGCTCATTAGGATGCGTGCTTGAGGGGTACACTCTAAGAAACTGCCACAAACACTTGCCACAAAAAATAGTCCCTTTCGGGAGTAAATGCACGGGAGTAAATGAATGTCACAGAGTGGAGACTGCATTTCAAGCGCTGTTGTAAGAGTCCCAGGTGCAAAATTCGTGTGCATGCATGAAAATACTTTGAAGCAAACCGTCAACCATGATATATCGAGTGATATAAAATCTTGCGCCATACATAGGGCACAATTTGGGAAGAAAGATGCGCTAACTGTTTCTTACTCGGTGTGGCTCGAAAATTGCTACGTTGTCTGAGTTATACAGCCTTATGTCGTTCAAATTGACCAAGGGCACATACTTACGCAAACTGTTGCATTCAGGAGACCATTCGCGAAGTTTAGTGACAATTTGCAGTCCTGGGGAGTAAATGTCGGGACTAAATGTCGGGTTAGGGGACTAAAATGGAGAGTAATTGCAGACTAGGGGAGTAGAAGCTGCAATTACTCCCCGTTTTACTCCTGTTTTTCTTAGAGTGATACAGATAAGTGGGGAAATGAAAGAAACCAAATAACATACACAGGATATGTACATTTATTGTGCAAATCTTACATGACTAGACATATATACAGGCTACAAATACTTAAACGGTTTAGGCTTACAAGCTAGGCACTAATCTAGTTGGGTTTTTTGTTCCGTACCCTTGCACGAGTCACTCTACGGATCGGCGACTCGAGCGGCGTAGGGGTGCGTGCTGGCTCGGGTTGTGGTTAGTGGCAGGGGGCGGTGGCTAGTGTGGCTGGCGCTAGTGTCTTGTCGGCGACGTCTCGCACTGTCAGCAGATTGGAAATGGAACGCTGGTGCAAGAAGTAGGACACGGTATGCATACTATGGGAGAATGTGAAATCGAGGCATGAGCCGCTGAGCGTAAAATGTTCCGATTGTAGCTTCGCGCTCGGGCAATTGAGCCCAACCTGGCTATCCATGGTGGCCACTGATGGGCTGGAGGGCTCGCCTACCTCCAATGGGGGCACATGCGATTGGGCAAGCTCTGTTCTAGGCCACGACAATCCGCTTAGTCACGTACACAGTCGTGTACGACTGAGGCTCTTGCGCTTGCCTCAATCTGGCGAGTTCCCTCCGTTTCCGGGAGCGTTCAGTCGGGAGCGCTGGTGATGGCCGAGGTCCCTCTGCTTCCTCTATTTTCATTTTGGGATCTTCCCGCAGTTTCTGGCGCATGGTGGTATGTTGAGGGTACTCGATGTTATTATTTATTTATACATACTGCGAGCCTTCTTGGCCCAAGCAGGAGTGGAGCGTAATATAGAAATGCAACAGAAATAAAACATATCATATCAACACGACAGCAACAGTTGTTAGAGTAACCAACAATGACCGCTAGAGAACACCGTCCTAAATTCACACCACATATGCTCAAGCTCACCAGCAAAGTCACCTGACAGCATCACACCTAATGGCAGTACGTTCAATTCAGCCACTGTTCTGGGAAAGAAGCTGTTCTTATGCGCGTTGGTCCTCGCAAATATGGGCACCAGCAAATGTTCCTGGTTACTATGTCGCGTCCTCCTGGTCATTAACGGCCTTAAAGAACTTGGCTTCACTAGCCTAGCTTTCCCTGAAAGGCAGTTGGACAAAAATACTAAATGAGATATTTTCCGACGTTCCTCTAAGGTAGGAATACTGTTTTGACGCATTAACAGGGAAGGGAAATCTTGTCTTCCATATTTCCTATAAAGAAATCTAACATATTTTCTCTCTGCACACATTCAAGTCGTAAAGTAACTTTGTTCACATACCCATACAACTGATGCATACTCGCGCTTTGATCTTACACACGCTTTAGATGCCAACATCCTTGTACTTAGCGGAGCATCTTTGAATTTCCTTTTAATAGACCATAACTTCTTTAACGCTGAGGCACATATGTTCTTAATATGACTCGACCAGGTTAGTTGGCTAGTAAGGGTTAACCCCGAGATACTTATATTGGTTAACCTGATCTATGGTGCACTTCCCAAGAAGATAGGAAAACGTCCTAGGTATTTTCTTCCTCGTAATACGTAATAATACCGTTTTCTGTATACTAACCTCCATCCCCCATTGTTTGCACCAATTATCAATAGCGGTTACCTCATCCTGCAATACAATGTGATGTGCCACTTTAACTGACATTTTTAACTTATATCGACTACTATAACTTATGATGGGCACACATTTCGGAATTTCTATTTACGCACGTATTTAGAGCCCCACGAGTTATACCGCAAAAAGACGCTCTTTCACTCCCTTGTCCATCAATGAATTACGTCCTTAAACCAATGAATTACGTCCTTTTGCGTTTCGCCGCGACCAGCCGCGACAAAAATACGTAAACCGAAACCAATTAATTACTGCAACAAATGACCCGCTTCGGTGGCAGATTTTTCTCTGAAAGGTGTCCACTGAAGGTCCCAAAAGGGGTAGTACCCATTTTAATACCGACAGCGCCCTGCTTTAGAAGTTACGCTTTTTTACGAAACTCATTTGCATTTTTATTTAAATAATGAGCGCCTCCCGCTCATTCACGCGGTGCGCATCTTGTAGGCGGTATTGGACAGATACTTGTAAAAAAGAAAGTTATTCGATTGGTGCACCTGTTCGCGAATTATTTAGCCCGGGGATTTAACTGAAACACCCTGTATATCTCTTGCTTGTGGACAGAATGCCGGCAACAAAAAAATGTATCGAGATCGAAACGAGGAATGTTGCACTACTAATTTCTTCTCAGCCTTTTGGAAATGCCCCACGCTTTCTTTTAATCGTTTCCTAATCAAGAAGAACGGAACGGAAGTCCCACGTGTCGAACCATCGCACGAGTTTCCTGATCAACTCTGTCACCACGATTTTATCTTAATATTAATCTTAGTAATACAGAATGTGGAACCGCCATTTCTTTGTCGTGTTGACATGTATGCATTTTCAGACCTCAGGCAAAGTGAACAATGTCACAGGACTAATGCGGCGTAGACAAGCATCCATTATGGATGGTCTCTGGGAGAGAAAGCTTCTGTCTGGTGCCGCACACGTATCAACGAACGACTCGCAAGGATAAAAATATCACACCAAGTTGTACGTGAATACCAAGGGCAGCGCAGAAAACGAATACTTCACTTTGCCAGAGCATCTCTTGCGGCGCTCAGATGTTCACCGCACAGCATATGGCATGTTAAATAGTTGCACATGTATGGTGTTAAGTCAAGACAAGGTGTCAGATATACGCGTGTGTGTCAAGGGTTTTCAAAATATGTATTGTTCACGTATAGCTTTGACACACAGTAACAGGGTTCTGCAATCATCAGGGTCAGAGCTAACGTCTATCAGCACGTTTTGTCGTCACCACACCAAAAAAAGAAGTGTTCTCTTGAGGTCTTGCAAATGCCCATGTGAACGTTAACTTGTGCATTTTTATAATTGCTTGTGTCTCAAAGTTCCGACAAAAAGTATATAATTCCTAGAGACACTATACACTTCCAATGGAGCCGTTGTTCCCTTGCAACACTCACATGTAAATACTACAGGACTATTGGATGAGAAACTCAAACATGGTATTGCCTTGCGGACTACTAATCCGCATTCGAAAACAAATGCTAGGTCACTCTTCTTAGCAACTAATTCCTGCTTAGCCTTCTTAGATTCTAAAATGCCTCCTTTGTTCGCTCGACTCCCGACGTATGTAAACAAACTCCAGCGACAGAAACTGCGAAAGAACGATGAGCGTACGCGACCTACAGAGCGAGCGCGAGGGCTCTGTTCCGCACCAGCTTTGAAAAATTCTCCTCGTGAAAAGAGCGCATCGCAGAACGAGAGGACGTCGTGACGTATGCTACTCACGTACTCAGTCACTCACGTGACCGTGACGTACAGTGGGACAGCTCAAGCATGTATAAGCTGCGCGTGAACTGCAAAAAAAAAGAAAAAAAAGAAAACGAAACAAGACAGGAAGCCTCCAATACGTCACGCGGGAATCGTGTCGGCCGTACGCGGCTCGTTTCTCCGAGTGTTTTTCTTTTTTTTTTTTTTGTACTCTCCATTGCACAGCTATAACACACCGCAGAGCGAAAAATTTTTGCATGGTGACTTCTGGTGCACAGCTTGACAGACGAGGAAGGATTTCGAGCCACTTTAAATGTCGCCTCATTGCTCCTATAAAGGTACTGTACTCTCTGGTGCGCATTTCTGAACAGTTGGCCGGATGTAATGGCGGCACGCTTTGTCGCACGACGCTTACGTTGCTCATTTTCGTCCATCGCGTCCGCATTAGAGCTTCTGCACGGGTCGACTTTTCCGGGCTCGACTCGGCCTGGGCACATCGAGAAATGGTCGACCCGGCACGGGCCTTCCTGTTTTTATGACGCCCGGCCGGGACCGGTGACTCAGCGAATAGAGCTCGACCTAGCATTTCCAGCCGTGACTTACGCGTTTCTAGGCCTTATCAAGAAAATGTATAAGTAAATTTATAAGAAGAGAAGACAAGGACACAAACATACAAGAGCTGGCGGTTTAGCATCGCTACAGCACGAGACCAATTAAATCCCGAACGCACGCGGGCAAGCGCGTTATCGTTACACTACAAGTTTTTGTCGAGGTAGACGATGTTGTCCGCAAACTGCTTCTCCCAATCCCTACAACTCTCTCCAAAGTTTGCGAACGTGATTGTGAAATATGTGAGGAGTCAGGAGCGATGTGAAGTGGCTTAGAGAGTGTTCTAGAGGGTCGAATCATACGCATAATGCCGTGTCCTTTGCTTGTTTTTGCAAATATTTGCACAGGAATGACGCAAACACGCGATGATATGAACTAACAGTCCTCCATTGTGTGGAATTACCTGCGTGACAAAGGCGAAGGGCCACTAGTCAGGAAATCCGTCGAAACGTATCTTCTCAGCCGAGGCGGCGCGATACATTAGCAAAGGAGGACGATTGTGCGCATGGCGAGAGTGAGGGGGCCCTCTCTGTTTCCAACCAGCGGGACGTGACGCTGCTAAACTGATGCTTCAAAAGCATGTTAAAGGAATGCTATCGCATTTAAAAATGTGCAATGCCTACATGACCTTATCTATATCACACCCAAGCCATCACGTCACTATATTTCCCCTCGTCACATTTACAGTGTATATGTATATATGTAAATTAATTTTAGGTGTCATATGACGCTGTGTTTGCGATTTCAGGAGCACTGCATCTTTGTAAAAAATAGCATGCACTACCGGGCTATGAAAAAAGGCATAACTTATACACGTTATGCGAGTAATATGCACTGGCTGTCGTCTGCGTTCTCTTCGTGCGTCCACTGTCTCCTTTTTCCGACGCCTCACCATGTTTCCTGACGTGTACGAACTCGCCCAATCTAAAGCGCTCACAGCCGTCTGGCCTATGAGCTCTCCTTGAAGTCTAGCATCGAATAACCGGTGAATGTAACAAGCGGTTGGGGCATGTCTAACCTATGAGCTGTCCTAGGGATCTAGAAATGAGGACCAATGAGTGGGGTATGCCAATGAGCTGTTTGGACAGGTCCAGGTCTAGAGCTGTGCTACATGTCTACGAGCGAGTAACAAATGAGTGGAACAGACTAATTAGTGGGTGGGGTTGGGCTGTCCAAGATATATCGGGAACCAGCCAGTCAGTTCTCCCAGAAATTGTGGAGCGCAATGAGAAAGCATCCTGTGGCACTTGTGTGTATAGGGAGCATGATGTCTGATGATCTTTGGCTCCCGTGCTTGTGAAAACTCTAAAGGTGCAAAGTACACTAGAAGAGAAGGGACACTGGTTTGCTCTGCAGTGGATCCCTAGCCACATTGGTACACGAGGCAACGAAGAAGCGGATTCGAAGGCTCCAGCGGCTCACCGTGTCTCAAAACTCGTTTTCAGCATACTCTCAAAAGATAATAGCCGTTCCTATCTTTCAGCCATGATTTCAATCAACTATGGCCGCGTCATGACATGACACCGTGATCATTCCTCCATGCGGTTGATTGCTCACTGTCCTTCAAGGTGCCAAAGCAGACTTCCCCGTCACTTCACGAAGAAACGACACACACTTTTGCATCAACTAGAAACTATCGAGAGAAGAGAAGACCATTCGGTACAGGAGTGGGCATGTATCGTAATAATAATAATAATAATAATAATATATTTACTACCGTGCCCAAGAACAGCCTTTTGTGTTAGTATTGCGCACTATAATACAAGATTGAAAAAGTACATGTATTAGTATTATAATACGCAAAAATGTGTATTGCTCTGGTATTAGGGTATTACTCATAAGACAGTGAGACTGCTTGGCCTTAACACTGACCATTGGTCCTGTATGACTTGGCTCTGGCATGCATTGATATGAAAGGCAACCTCGGCCTTCAAAACAGATTCATGTCATTACACATTGATACTGTTCCAAATATTCCCACTGGCTTTGTAACAATTATACCAGGTGACTAAGAGGTCACAAAGCATAGGTTGAGGCCATTTTTAGATCTGAAGAAGACCATGGTTTTTGTTAACAAATAGAACCTGTAGGTTGAAGCACTTAAAAAGGAGGCGGGAGGCCTCATTTTTCCCACGATAGAGAGCCGCACGATCCTAAAGAGTCAATTTATTGTGGTGGTACGCAGTCAAATCTGTTAAATCGTAAATAGCAGCTTGTGTTCATCTACTTTTGTGGAACGACTTTCCTTTGCACACCAGGTGCTCAGGCCGAACAGACGAGCACTTGAAGGCTCGTTTTTGGGGAAAATGCAGTTAAAGTCAAATTGCGTGTAGACGCTTATTCTGTAATAGCACAGGAACGCACCGAAATAAACGTTGCATGTGCGTTGGTGTATTCTGCAGGCAAGTTCTAAAGGAATATGTATTTCCAGTATTACCAATGTATTGTAATACATTATTATTAGTATTACATATTATAATACACTGTTTCAAAGATATTAGTGTTATAATACGCATTTTCATCCAATATTATTATTATTATAATACAAAAATAGTATTACTGCCCACCCCTGGTACGGTACATGCAAGATTATTGGACCTTGGCGCAATTTCGGTCATCAGCCTTGTGCTCTTCGATCGCTACTGGACGAACTGGAGGCCGTTGCCTTGATACTTTCGCAGGCGTGTAATGCAAACGCATCAAATCATATCAGCTTCAGGAGCTGTCCCGCAGCCTAAGCGGGGAAACACCGGATGATATCATCATTTGAGTGCTGTTGTTGTTGTGTTACAAAAGTAGGAAGTTCAGCTGAGACCACAATTTTGATCAAATTAGTTATAGTGATATACGTATTCTACATATTTCATATTGTTAACAAACTGCTTACACATTTTATTTTCAGGTCAAAGTAAGACCCTATTGCACAGAGAAGACGTCTAGTCACAGCACATGAAGGCCTCGGAAGATGCTACATGAAGTGCTGCCGCTAGTTTGTGCTAGTACCAAGTGAACTGGCTACCTTCACTTGGATCACAGACATATCATGACCTCATGTACTTTCACATAGTAGCCAGAGTTGTACGTAGCGCGTTACAAGTAATTGGTTTACTTGTAATCAATTACTTTTTTTGGAATTTTTGGAGTAATCAGTTACAGTTTGGAACAAGTAATTTTTCGAGTAATCAGTTACATTTTTGAACAAGTAACTTTAGGAGTAATCAGTTATATTTTAGAACGAGTAATTTTTCGAGTAATCCGACCACAATTTTGAGTAATCAATTACCGAGTATCGAGTAATCAATTACCTTGAAGTAGAGCCTGACACATAATACCAATGCTCTGCGACAAATTTCTTGTGCCTTTGTTGGGCTACTCTAATGTAGTAAGCGGAAGCCATCGTAATAGCGTTCTGGAATTATATGGCCCCTCTTCCTCATCTCCCCACTCATCCTTTGCCACTGTGCTGTGTCACAGTACACTCTAAAAACTTGACCACAGAGCATGCTCTGCGCCAACCATGAAAGGGTTATCGCTTCTGATTCAAAAAGAGAGGGAGGCGTACGCCTTTTTGTGTCAATTTGGATGTATGGTAATTGATACAAAAACGTTTACGCCTTCCTCTCTCCTCGAATCAGAAGCGATTACCCTAGCATTCGTGGCAATGGTTGGCGCAGTGCTTGCTGTGGGGTGAAGTTCTGTTTTGGAGTGTAGGTCGTGCTCCGGAATTCTAGTGAGTCATGTGCAATTTCTTAGTGACGTACTAATTGTCAGCCACCTTAGGTTTTCTATTGTTGGGCCCTCAAAGGGTCAACATCTTGACAGGGAATAAACATGGTAGCCGTACAGGCGGCTGCTTATATAGTTAGGCTGGTCTCTGTTAGGTGTGGTTCTTCTGCCTGCGTCTGTGATTTTTCTGTGAAATCTGTGTTTTGCACTTTTATGGGACTGTCGCAAGTAGATTAGCAGCACTCTTTAAAGTAAACCAGTGCATCATCGCGACCTCGTGTTACTTTCATTCCTAACGAAGATATACGGAAAAGGCGAATACTGTTGTCAGGCGGTTTAAACTCATGAATGACACGACTTGCTTTGTCACGACACGAATGCTTTGCAGCTGGCTAGGGAAGATACTGAAACTAAAAATCATATTGCAACTCCAACATGTATATTCGATCAGTCATGTCGCCTGTCATAGTGACAAGTCGTAACAATTAGTGTATCGCTACGCTGTGTTTCAAATAAGTGTGTTATTAATAGTTTCTCTCGTACGGCCTATACGTACTCCTCGAATTCTACGAATATATTTGGGCTCACAAAGTAAATCTGCCTCAGTAATTTTCTTGCTTCGTGCTTGCGTTGGAATAAGGATATCCAATGCATAACAAACAAGGATTATTTATTTATTTATTTTCCACCAACAGCGAAAGCCTAAGCAGTGGTGCACTATCAGCATAAGTAACAAACAATGCAAAACATATGGAGTCAGAGAAATATTAACATCAAACTACACGAAAATATTTGTAACACAGGAAGTAAAAGAAGAAAAGTCTGCGAATATATCTAGACTTTCGGATTTCAAGTGATTGTACATGCACTCAGAACGAACAACAGGGTAGTACAACCAGATAAGTCACGTGATGATGGATGATGGATTAACGGGAATCTGTCTCGTCTGGGTGGAACACAAATATGCAATAGCACGTAAGAGACACGGTGCATCTACGGTGCCACGCATAAGCTTCTACAGAAATGTCATGTCCCGACGGTGACGGATTAAGGACACCATACACAGCTTCGATAAAAGATTATGGTAGGCCGTAGTACCACGCGATGTTTGAAAATCAATCATAGTAATACCGACAAATTTCTTGTGAATACTCTCCAACTATTCCTATTAGGATTATGAAATGCAGTTCCACAGAACAGAAGAAAACTCTAGCTTACTGCCAACAAGACTGTAAAGCAAACAGATCACTGAATGTCTGAGAAGTTCCGGGAATGCGCCTTATAAATCCCAACATTCTCATGCGGAAACCATAAATGTGTGAAACGTGATTATCAAACTTTAAACAGCTATCGAATATCACAGCAAGATCACGCCCAACATTCACAATCTGCACATTCCAGCGAGTAACCATACAGCATCATTGAATGTTTCCTGGTAAAGGACAGAATCTTAGTTTCAGCAATATTCGAACACAGGTCATTTAAGTTACACCATTCGCTAATTCCATCGATATCCACTTGAACAAAGTCACAATCTGTATTGGAAGATACAGAACGGAAAATTTCTATGTCATCTGCGAAGAGTAAAATTTCGCAATGCTTCACTACGTTAACGATATCGTTGACAAACATGATAAATAGAAGATGACCCAGGTTGCTTCCTCGAGGTACCCCGGATATATACAGAAACGGAGTTATACTGTAAGAACATTGCCGCTCATTTGCAACAGGTACCATCGTCACACCTCGGTTGCAAACTCAGTGCCGGACCCCTTTTAGATGGACCGATGCTGCAGTAACGCTGCTACCAAAGCCATAAACGTTAAAAAATAAATAACGTTCTACTGGAATTGGAGCAGCAGCGGCCGCAGGATTGCAAAAAGACAACACCGCGTACCCTTAAAACGGATCAGTGCCATCGTATCTCTGGTACCGAGGTCATAATGATAGCGAGGATACATATGCACCAAAAACTTGTGAAATATGCATGCAACTATGCAGTAAAATATGCAGTAAACATCTTGAGTACATGCAATGTTTTTCCTTGTTCTTTGCAAGAAAACACTCCATCGAATGCATATTTGCCAAAATTTGAGAATTCTACAAGTGATCATGCGGTAAAAAAAAACATGGCCGATCCATTGGAGGATCCGACGGAAATGCGTTAGCATTAAAACTTGAAAACCCATTTGGAATTCCCCTTCACAACGCTACACATCCCTTCTATGACCGTTCACAAACGTTACACAACCCCTCACACAAACCTACACAAGGCTAACACAAGATAGCGTCCGCAGCCAAACGAGCCTTTCGGGCTTCCTACTACTCAGCTTGGCACCGCCGCGCAGGCTCTGCCTTCTTTCGCCGGTGCTTCTACGTACATGGCGCGACCACATTGACACACCCGAACCTGTCGACCACCACAGCTGCACTTGCCGCTGGGCAGCGTCGTCGCGCCGCGGCTACAGACACACCACGCCTCGATTCTTGCGTACCCAGGACTAACGCATTAATAACGTCGCCATCGTTCAAGAGCATATCACAAAGAAGGCTCGCGAAATAAATACGCTCGCACAGTAATCGCAAAGCCATGATGGATCAAGCCTGAGGAATGGGCAACACGAATTAGACGAAAATATACAACGTTGTGTATTTTCCTATAATTCGTGTTGTCCATAGTTCCGGCTTGTTTCCTCATGGATTTCGTCCACCAGGCAGCCTGCGTTTTTGCTATTTTATCAGTTAATCACAAAACTCAGTGTGGGTAAAAACCGACGACGTCTGTTGCGCTTCCGCACTATCGAGCTTAATCTTTAATTAAATAATTGTATTAAGTGAGTTGTTTGAAACAGTACAGCGTTGAAGGCTTACAGGGGCGGACGGCGTCCGTCTTCATAACGGCAAATGAAGTGGCGCCTTACACTCCGTCCGCGTCGGCAGTGCAAGCACAACCGAGACACTCCAACGGCATGGGAGCCTCGCGTAACGCTGTAAAGAGATCTTGACTATTTGTCGGTATCACGAACTTCATTCATGCTGAATATATTTTACACAGCAGGGCAGCCAATTGGGGGGGGGGGGGGTACATATCCCACCGAAACAGCAAAAATATTTGATTCGCGAAAGAGGACGCAAAGCCTTCCCGAGACCAGCAAACCTTCCATGACAAAAAGAAAAGAGAAGAATACTCTGGCTATGCTGGTGCCCTCGCACCTGGCCATCTGTGCCCGTAAGGGCCCTTGGGGTAAAATAACTCCATAAATAAATCTCTAGTTATGCAAAATATGCACTATTCATACACTGTCATGTGAAATATGAAATAACGTACCAGACATGTATTTATATGCACCACACTCTTAAATTCTGAACAGCTTTTTGGTTGTAATTCAGCTATACCATAGCTGACTCCTCCTCCTTCTTTTTGTCTTCTTTTTTTTTTTTTTGTACATTTACACCGTTGGATGACTCTACACCCTCCCAAAAGGGGATTAACCTAACACTGTTTTAGGAATACAGAAGTACAATAACTAGAATGCCTTTTTTTTTTCGCGTGGTTCTAATACTGCCTTTTCAATACAGGAGCGCGAATTGGGTGCTGGGGAGCCTCCTGTATATATTTGATAGTGCATATAAATGCCTATTCCGGCGTTAATGCCTACCTTGACGTCGATGCCTAAACCTCTGATTAAACGTCGAAAAACGCCTATAATGACCCTTGAGCGGTGGCGAAGCTGCGTTGTCCAGGCGAAATTCACACCGGTCACGACGCACCTCTTTTTGAAACCATCGATCGCTTGAAAGAAGCGAGTATCTCACAGGTGCCGGAATGTAAGCTGATAATTGAAAATCAATCTATTGAAGGCACGCTTCATAGCGATTTTGTCCAAATCTGGAACTCTCAGCGTTATTGCGTGTTTACATCTAAGAGTCCCCGAAGCTTTTTAGTTTCTTTTCTTCCTATCTTTTTCTTGCTCCTTTATTAGTCTTATGAATTTGGCACACGGTAAAATGCTGGGGAGCGGGTATGACGTACGAACGTAGGTACAGGTCCGGTACCATCCCCAAGCAGCACAATGTACTGAAAGTCGAGTGCAACAGGGGTGGACTGGTAGGTGGAATGCCTTGAACAGACGCGTAAAACTAAAGAACATTGATAAGACACGTACCGTCCACCCCTATTGCATTCGACTTTCAGTACATTGTGGTGCTTGGGTCCCTACTGTTTGGCTACCTGAACGAGCTGCCCTCCTCGTGTGCAGTCAGTGCCAGCAAGGCAGACGAGCGGAAGTGACGCCGCGTCCAGTGTGGGCAGACTTGATTCCCCATATTTGCCTGCTGTTGCGAGCCTTGTGGTAATGCCGAAAACGAGATCTAGAAGGCGAAGCTCAATAATAGACATCGGGCATTGACATCGGTCACGTCGCACGTCTCTTTGAAACCATCGATCGCTTGAAAGAAGCGAGTATCTCAAAGGTGCTGGAATGTAAGCTGAGAATCGAAAATCAGCACAGTCGCTTACTCGTTCTTTCTCTCCCTTCCAGCATTGTGCTGTTGTCTTGTGGGTCGTTATCAGGGGCGGATCTGGCGGGCGGGGGGGTCCGCTATGGACAAGTGCAACGTGCAGGCTGGGTTGGGTCCACTGAACCCTATATCCAAGTCTGGAATTGAGGGGGTCCTGACACCTGACCCCCCCCCCTCTAGATCCGCGCCTGGTCGTTATTATATAATATAGGCAAGCTTCATAACGATTTTGTCCAAATCTGGAACTTTCAGCGTTATTGCGTGTTTACATCGAAGAGTCCCCGAAGCTTTTTAGTTTCTTTTATTTTTTTTTCTTCCTTCTTATTACTCAATTTGGCACACGGTAAAATGCTGGGGAACGGGTATGGCGTACGAACATAGGCACAAGTCCGGTACCACCCCTAGTGTTTGGCTACCTGAGGAAGCTGCCTTCCTGGTGTGCAGTCAGTGCCAGCAAGGCACACGAGCGAAAGTGACGCCGCCTCCAGTGTGAGCAGACTTGATTCCCCATATTTGCCTGCTGTTGCGAACCTTGCGGTAATGCCGAAAACGAGCTCTAGAAGGCGAAGCTTAAAAAATTCAAGGACTAAGAAATTTGCGTATTAGACTAAAGCCTTCGATGCATATCGCTAATATGCTGGCCGCGACACGTCCTTCTGAAAAGTGTCGTGGGACCGGTGGCAATATGGCTAGAAGCCTTGTGACCGTAGCAAAAAGCGAATGATGAAAGGCGCGGAAGCGAAAGCAAAAAAAGAAAGAACAGTAAGAACTCCCAGTTACGGTATTGTTCTTGCGGATGGAACTTATTTATACCCTTTGTTTTTTTGCACTTTCAGAGGTGCAAATGAAAATAAAAACAAAAAGTTATAGTGCATATAATGCCTTTTTAGTTCTTAAATCGCGATTTTGGGGAACTTTTATAGGCGCCTGAAAATCCGAGCTCTAACCACAGCACTCTTCTTTTTTGTGTGTGTATACCGGCACCCTTACAGAGATGTGACAGAGAGGCGTAGCAAGGGGAAACAGCAAACCATCGTTGTACTGTTGACTTCGACGAGACGCTCGCCATTGTCGGCCTCACAAATGTGGGCAAGCGTTCCGGGAAATGTGCGTCCTGGGCCCCAGATAAAAACCCCACACAGCACAGCCAGCACCGGGATTCGAACCCGGGTACTCCCAGTCTAGACGTGAGATGGCCAGCAGGCTGACTACTGAGCCACGCGAGCTGGTTGGAACAGCAAAGCAAATGCACCGTCAGCAATGCAAATCAGTGAACGCGCCAAACATAACAGTGACGCACATACTCAAACGGCCGCCCGACCGTTTGGATAGGTGGATTTGTTCGGAGTGGATTCGCGGGGACCGGAGGACTTCGTATCGCGAAGCCAACGGCCTCGGTACGGCTGAGCTGCGGCGCCTGATGAATTAAGATCAATTGCATCCTTCTTCATTCGATTTTCACTAGTGTGCGCGTGACATCAGGAATGTTATCAGGATAAATATCAGGCATGTCAAAGTGAAGCACATTACCGGAAATATTCGACTCTCTTGCATGTACTGTATTAGAATGGAAGCGAAGGAAAAAAAGAATAGGTACAGTAAATGAAAATTCAGGTGAGTTTTCAATCAATCTAAATTCAAAAAGTTTACATGGCAGTCACCAGGTTTCCACAACAGTGTTAAGCATTTTGTTCTGCTACAGGCTTTTAATACCAGTAGCCAAACACCCATCCTTAAAAACGTTTTCGATACCACGTACCTGCGCAGTTATGATTCATGGAATTGTGCTTTTGCGTTGCCTGCTTCGGCTAACTGGCGAAGAGCACCATGACCGTCACGTACTGTTGAACCAGCTGTGCTACGCCTACATACGAAAAATATATTTTTTGTTGGAATTGTAGTTGGCTTGATAAAGTAAGTCGACCTTTTGCGTAATTGCAAGACGCCGTCGTCGCCGCATCGTTACGGCTCACCACCGCTGCATCACTTGCTGCTTGCGAAGTCATGCATTGCACACGTATCTGTTTCTCGAATGCATAACTGGCCCGGCGTTTCACGTTCCAGGCACAGCAGTTACACTTCTTTGGCGGCATTACAATCGTGTGAACCAGTTGTATTTGACAGCACCATGGTATTGGATACACACTGTGGGGCAAATCACTTCAGTACGTACGTACGTACCCAACATGTGTGGCAACGTTAGCAGCTCAGATTCCTGGTGAAAGTTTTCACCAAAATTCATTAGTGAAAATTGTGGGGGCGCTCTTGTTATAGAGAGGAGTTATTGGCTTCTCCCTCGAATGCGATATAATCAAGCTGCAGCGGCGTCGAACACACTGCCACCCCCCAATCCAGGACAGAACACATATTCAACATTGGACACGATCAGATCTTGGACTGGAAACGAGGCTTAGACGGAAGTGCAGCTGGTGCAGCAACGATTGTCTTGCCTGCCGCCCGTCTCAATGTGCCATATACCGACCGCCTCCTCTTGCGAAGGTTACCTCACCGAATTGTTCTGAGTGCGGGGTATCGGAGGACACAGAGCATGTTATCGAGGCCTGCCCTCGATACAGACCGCCTCGTCTTTCCCTTGAGGTGGCACAAGCCCGCCTCGACAATCGCCCTTTCTCCGTTGAGAAGGTTCTAGGCCGCTGGACTGCACATCACCAAGTGACGGCATTGCGCGCTCTTGTGGACTTCCTTACCGCTTCGAACCTCCTTGACACCCTGTAACAACTTCTGTGACACTGTGTTCGCGCGGTATCATTATGCAGTGAGTGTTTCTCGGTACCTAAAGTCTCCCCCTTTCCTTTGCCCCGTTTTTCTTTATGCTTTATCCTGCTACACCCACTCTAGCCCTTTCCTGTTTTTGTTTGTTTGTTCTTTCTGGCTCTATGATTTCACCCACAAACGTGTTTTGGAGCAGTCAGTTCTGACTGGGTCGGGACTAACCTCTCCATATTTTTTTTCTTTTTCCAATCCAATCCAATCCAATCTTCTTCGTTCCGTGTCGCAGGGTGTTCTTCCATCATCATATAAGATACCGTTCGCAACGTGGGGGACGTTATCTCCGGCCGTAGCCATAGCACCGGCTCTTGGCGTATCTTGGATATCTGTGGTGGCAAGCGGACGACACCGGTCCTTTTTGGAGGCGTGGGCCCCGGTTGACTAACAATAAAAGCGGGGGAACCTTTTTGCCGGGGCTTTTCGGCCGTTGCAGGCTCGGGCTGATCTGTTCGTCCGGCGCTCGGATCTAATAAACATGTGATGTCTTCCGGTAAGCTGGGCTTTGTTGCGTGTCTCCCTCGTACGCTGGACAGACGGGCTTCGCCCAGAGTGTGGGAGGATGGTCATTTTTCCACAATTGGCGCCCGACGTGGGGCCTGCTCGTCTGTCTGGTTGCGAGGGAGACCAAGTTTGTTTCCAATAAATTTAAAAGTTATTTGTGGTTATCGCATTTGATTTATGAATTGGCGTGACGGGTTGGTTAGATCGCGCTGTGGAATTCCAACGTGCTTTCTTTCCGCTTTCGCAAATTTCTGCATGCTACTTTAATAACCGGTCGTACTTCGAATGTCGTTTACGTTGACGGGATGGGCGCGGAGGGTTGGTGTGGGGTACCAGTTGCACGATGTGTTTCCAGTGTGCTCCCTTCTTGCCCTCATCCCTTGTTTCCAGGCGTGTTTTTTTGCGCGTAATAGCCGGCCTTGAAATCCTGGGGCTAAGGTCGCGCGTGAGACTTGTCATGTATCATCTGAGCGTGGCCGTGGGCAGGTTTTTGATTCGTACAGATTCATGTTCTGCTAATTTGCTGCTTCAGCGCCTAGCCTCCGCCCTCCCAGGAAGGATAGATACGAGGGTGGTTCTATAAGTTTCCGGCTCCAGGTAGAAAATGCGAGCGAATTTGAAAATGCGATTAAGGACGCGTGGCGCCATCTGTTGGAGGGCCGGAGCACCACCCTCAACCCTCTCCATGCTTTTGTCGGTTGGAGAGCGGCATTTCAAACAGCCAGGGTGCACTCTTCAGTTCAAATGAAAAAAATCGAGTACCGCGCTGTAATAAAATTCTTGACGAAAGAGGAACTTTCGCCTAAAGAAATTAAAGCGCGACTGGACAACGTGTACAGGGAAGCCTCTCCGTCGTACACCACCAAGGCTGGGCTTAGCAGTTTCGACTGGGGCGAGAGTCGATTGAAGATGATCCACGCAATGGTGGTCCGGTGGAAGTGGTGTCACAAGAAAATTTGTCTCTTGTCGAGGAGGAAGTGCTGAGCGACAGGCGCCTGAAGGTGAAGGAAATCTGCGAAAGGCTGGGGCTTTCCAAAACAACCGTTTTTCGCATAATCGGCGAGGGCCTTCACATGAAAAAGGTCAGTGAGAGATGGGTGCCACGCCGTCTCTCGTCAGTTCAAAAGCAACAGCGCGTCGTCTGTGCCAAAGAGTTTTTAGACTTCTGTCAAGAGAACGAAGAAGAAATATTGAAGTCCATTGTCACAGGGGATGAGACTATGGTGCTCTACTATGGTCCCCTTTCGAAAAAGGAGTCGATCGAATGGCGCAAACCAGGAGCAGCACCCCCAAGGAAAGCCAAGGTCACACAATCCACAAAGAAGATCATGGCTACAATATTTTGGGATTATCACGGGATCCTCCTCATCGACTTCAAAGAGAGGAACACCACAGTGAATGCGACGTATTATGCTTCACTCCTGCACCGACCGCGAGACGCCATCAAGGAAAAGAGGCGCGGCAGGTCGAGTCGAGGTGTCCGGTTGCTCCAGGACAATGCCCCTGTCCACACGGCTTCTGTTGCCAAGGCTGCACTGAAGGAGCGCGGCTTCGAAGATATCCACCACCCACCCTACAGTCCAGACTTGGCACCGAGTGACAACTTCCTATTCTCAAACTTGAAGAGGGATCTCAGAGGACGGAGATTTCAAAACGATAGTGAGGTGCAAGAGGCAGTTTTCCAGCATTTTGCGGACAAAACTTGGGACTATTTTTTCAAGGGTGTAAGAATGCTGGTTGAAAGGTGTCAAAAGTGCATCGAAGTCAAGGGTGACTATGTCGAAAAGTGATACACTTCTTTCGTCTCTATGACTATTAAAAGTTGGTCGGGCCGGAAACTTATGAAACCACCCTCGTACATCGCTTAGCGTGTACTTCACGTGGTGCTGCGCCATTGACGCTCAGCAGGTGCACGGCACAGCTCCGTGAGAAGTATGAGCTGACTGCGCACTCGCAGTGCCGCAGCCTGCTACCACCGCAACGACAGAGTGTCAGTCAGGCGTGACGTCGTGGGGGAAAAGAACCTTGACGTGGGTTTGGCATCGACGCTGCAAACACAGGCGCCGCTGCGACGTACATGTGTATTTCCAAGCACACGGTAAGAATTGATCGCAGCCTTGCATGATCAGCAGCCTGCTTATTAGGCGGGCACGGAACTATCAGATGATATTACAATCAGGTGCGCCGTGCCGGCAGCGGTCGGCATTTTGGTTCACGATCACTCAAGATCACAATTACGTAATAAGGCGTATCGACCTCACTCTCACATTAAACTCATGCGAAGGTCGATATTGCGCCCTGTATCTCGTATCCGCGATCACAATATGTTAAGCATCCTAATACTGTCAGACAAGTCCAGATGATCAAAGCTGGTGATCGTAGACAACGACGCCGCCAAACGGATCTCACACGAGTCATTATGACAGACCGCACTTTCACGATTACGAAATCAAGAACGAAGTACACACGCAATATCGGTTACGGGGGGGGGGGGGTGATGTAGGGGAAAGGTGAGGTCTGTCTGCTCGGTGCACCCAAGGCAGGGAGAGGAGGGGAGGGTGAAAGTGGAAGGGGAGAGATGATGGTGGTATAAGAGAGGGAGAGTTGTGCTAACCCTCTTGCTCTGGGACCTGGGGAGTCCAAGAGGACTACCCACCACAGAAAACATGCAAGCATCCCTCAGTAGCCTTCCTTGGGATGCTCCCTGTACCGCGGTAACCGCCAGGATTATTGGCGAAGTTACCCGATGATCGTTTACGGCATATTAGTGCACTCAGTGGATAATGCGAAAGATCACACACAAACATGCACAGCTTAGTTACTTGATAACAAAACTTGTTCGTAGCGACCTTGATCAAGACTGAACGTGATGCGGGGGTGGTGTTTGACTGAACCTATCTCTTCCTAATGCGTATGTTTGATGGAGGATGAATCACATATGGCTCTAAATTTTGGTAAACAGATTGGGAAAGCAATAAATATTCCGCATTGCTTTTTTCCGGAAAAGCGTTAATGCATGATGCCAATTATAGCCGCCCGATTACGCAGTGTGGGAGTGACGAGGAAATTAAAACTGTGCATAATGTAAAACTCTCTAGCGTGTACTCGAAAGGAGGAAAGTAGTGTTGAGCAATCATTTTTTTTTGCTGGCTAGTCCAGTAGCTAGGTCTTCTAGTGCTCGATAATTAGTGAAACGCGCCAATAAACGTAGGCCGCTAAGTTCATCATGGGGTCCATGGAAATGATTTATACACCGTTGATTACCGGAATGAGCGCATCAAATCAATCACTTTAAATTCATTTGGCTTCATGTTGAACTACAATGGACAGAGCAAATGAAATTATCCCAAATGAAATAAGTAGTCAAGCACTATATCCTGCCTGTCACAGCCCACAGGTTAAAATTACTCCTGTTTCACAACGAAGCGGGCCCCGATCTTCAACTTCTCGTTATCTCATAACGCACGTTAAGTGCATCACTTCAGCCCGTGATTCGCCACTAGCTCTTGCGCGAACCTGGCAAAGCGGCTTTGGAGCACGCGAACTTTAAAGATAACGATAACGATCGCTACGTGAAAGTTGAAGGTTGGGGCCTGGGCCCCGATCTTCAACTTTGACATCGTTATCCTTGCATTCGGGGTTTAGTCAGACCCTAGCCACCAGGAGATGCCTCCTGACCATTTGTACTGTTTCACTGTTTTATTGTTTTAAAAGGAATGACATCGAGGCACCAAGCAGCGGAGTGGAGCTCCTACCGCCACCAACTTCGTGGAAGGCGCCATCAGTTTTCTGCCCCTGAAGTCAACACGGCTGCCCGACCAGCATCGCATGTCGTCGAGAGCGGCCGCCTTGTGTCGTGGGCGTGGAGATCCCGTTGGAGTTATCAACCTGGACTATTGAGGGGAATGGACACGAACCAGATCCCACCGCCCTTCTGAGGTCTTAGCCTGGAGGTTCGTCACTCAACCGACCCTCTTCTGTCCATGACGGACCAGGAAAGGCGTCTCCTTGGCCCTTTATACGGCGTTCCTGAACTTCACCGTGCCGCCTACCGTTGGGGAAATCTTCACCGTGCTCGCGCGGAGGCCCAGAGGTCTACCGTCGGTTCGGTGAAGTCCAACATTGTTGCTGGCCTAGCTCTGCTCCGACGGTTTAGCCCGACTTCCTGAGAGGTCCGGTCCCACCTACCCCCGACCGACCCGATGAAGCCCCAGTACCGGTTCCCGATGTCCCGGATGACATTCTGGACGCAGATGACCTCCTGTTGTGAGATCTTGAGGACGGGCGAGTGTAGGGGGACGCAATCTCCTGCACGTGGCCGTAGCACCGGCTCTTTGCGTATCTTGGTTATCTGTGTTGGCAAGGGGACGCCACCGGTTCTTTTTGGAGGTGTGGCATCCGGTCGACTAACAATAAAAGCGGGGGAACCTTTTTACCGGGGCTTTTGGCCGTGGGCGTCCGGGCTGAGCTGTTGGTCTGGCGTTCGGATTTAATAAACCTGTGCTGCCTTCGGGTAAGCTGGGCTTTCTTGGGTGTCTCCCTCGTACGCTGGGCAGACGGGCTTCGCCCCGAATGTGGGATGTTGGTCATTTCCCAAGCGCGGATGGTAACGATCACAGTGCAATTCACTTTGCGATCTTCCCAGCAGCGCTCAATGCCTGCGAGGAGGGGTAAAAGCGTAAAAAGAAATGGAATGCCCCAGGCATCGACTACATACATTAAAAATGGATGAAAAACTGAAGACAATGGAATGGCTTGAGATGCCCGGCCGACATCCTCGCTCATCGACCTTTCATAAGAAAATCCACAGGCAACTCCCGCAAAAGCTTCTATCCACGCACGGTGCAATGCTGCACGGATTGCAAAAACAATAGCTTCAGGTAGGAGGGGCAATACGAAGTTAACCTGGCAGTTGTATCCTTGAGGAATTATTTGAAACAAACATTTGAAATCACGCGGATTATTTCACAACGAGGACGAGGAAGCATGTCCCTTGTCCTGCGGCGCGGGAAACCTGTAACAACCCGCTCGCTCTCCTTGGGGACATCCGGCGCGCTCCCAGCAGGTAAAAAAATATTCTGTTAAGGGCTAAACATGTTAATTGGTATTCTCTTTGTTTGAATTTAATACACTGTTTGATAAGTGATCTACCAAGCACGATCCCTTTTTGTTTTGGTCATGGAATTTTCTGGAACTAGCCAGTGAATTTGTGTAATCTTTGGAAACGTTCCTGTTCCTGTTCGGCGTCTTTGTTTAATCAGTATACAGGGTGTCTCACGTAAGGTGTCAAAATTATATTTAAAAATCTATACGTCGGGAAATTAAGGGGTCAGCGGTATTCATCTTCAGAGAGTTATTGCCGTCGTGTGAGAACACTTTTATGAATTTTTCACCATGGGAAATTTAATTTTCCGAATTAAAGTCCGGAAATTGCCTAGTCAACCTAACATTGTTTCGACAGATTCGGGAAGCACGGGTCGGGTTTAGCCCACCGCGGCAAAATTCATTTTGTGGTACAAAAGTAAGGAGCGGGAAAAAATTGGGAAAATCGGCTTTTTCTGACGCGCGTATTTCAACGGGGCATCAAATCGGTCGCAGAGATGCGATGAGAGGAGAACATGCCCCTGTTTATGCCCTGCCCTGTACCAATGGGAGTCCATGTAGCCTCAGATTATTATCGCGATGTCTCTTCCTTTCCCTTTCCTCTTGTTCTTTGCAGTGTTCTGTCTATCATCTGGGCAGGGGCATGTATAAAGGATAAATAATTTAAGTTGGAATAACCACATTGAGAACATCTGCAGTTCTGCATTTAGGAAGCTCTGTTCAATCAGAAGGAGATTAGGACGTGCTCCGCCGGGTGTTAACTAATATTGCGACGAAGGCTATCTTTATCTTACTCATGATTGTCTTAACTTTGCGTTTTATTTGTGGCCGTATCACTGTATCTTTAATGTACTATCATCTGTACTATATTTGACCCTCTTGTAATCTGTTTGTGCCTTACATGCGTGCTAGAACGGTGGGCGTGATTGCCTTCCCTTTCTCGTCCTCTCCCCTGGCGGAAAGTTGAGGACAGTGTGATTGTGTAGCTCTGGCGGGAATGGCAGTCCAGACTTTTGCGAGGGGGCACACGTTTTCTTAGCTGTCTCCGTTACTGGAGTAGTGTAATATTGAGGCCACAAGTTAGGCCAAAATAAAAAGGTTGGTTCACGATCGTCGTCGTCTCTGCATTGCGTGACAATATGATTTGCTAATGCCGTTGCTCATACAGGCCTCGTTTTGTAATATGTTTCGTCTTTTTTTAAACGTCATTGCTAGTTGTGTATTGTTGTGCTTTGTTTTTGGTTATTGTAATGGCACCTGCTTGGGCTCGAGACCAGGGTTGCGGAATGGGATATCACCCATTCCAATTCCATGCCGAGGAATGAAGATTTGTGATAATTTTATTCCTTTCAATTCCTCGGAATGAAGAGGTATGGCCAATTCCCACTCCTGGAATGGCTTGGCAACCCCATTCCATTCCTTCAATTCCAGCAATAAAAGAATTAGGACCGGTGACCGTACTAGCTAGCCCAGCCGTGCTATAGAGGAGATTGACATTACCCAGCACGGAAAAAGCACAAAGACAAGGTTATTTCGCCCTCCTCTTCTCCTCTTCATTGGCATCATCATTACAGGAGTTTTCCAGTGAAATAGTTGGTACAAGTGATGTGGGGTTGCGGACCTCACACTAGTGAAGCCAAAATCTCCATTTTATTTTTTCTTAAAACCAAACCAAACCATCGCCCTTGACCGTGTCGCACCCAGACCATTACGTTCCAATTCCATTCCGCCTGCGAAAAAATGCCTAATTCCATTCCTATTCCATTCCCAGGACAGTTTCCGCCATTCCATTCCAATTCCATTCCGGGCTCTGATAAATCTGGAATGATTCCGGGATCATTCCAATCCCGGAGTGGCAACTCCGCAACCCTGCTCGAGACGGGCTTGCAGTATTGCTAAATAATAATAAAAAAAGTGCTGATATGCCGCGGGCATTTCGAAGTCCTCCATTAATCACCACTCGACAGGGAGAAAGCAATGAAAAAGAAAAGAGAAAACCATGCAGCGCTGACCCCAATACAAGCGCGGTCGCCACTTTGAACCCTACTGACATCACGGATGACGTTTTTTCCCTCCTCCTCCTCATTTGACCCTGCGGAACGAGTCGAGCGGGAACGCGCGCGGCGATGTTTGGGTGTTTTTTTTCCTATGAGCTACAGAGAAAATTTGTCTGTTAATCATCAGGTTAAGTTACCTGCTTTCACAACGCTTTTGGAACTGAAAATTGTTTAGATGGCTTTCTGAGCTCATTTAAGCTCAGTCAAGCCTTGCGTGGGTCTATGTATTTAGCCGGCGTCAAAGATGACGGAAAGGCGGCTTTTCCAACAAATCACCTCGACATGTTGAAGAAGAACCTTACACGTGACATGGCGCTGCCATCAGTGACACACCCACCTTCAAGGACGCCATGCGTGACTTTTTCTGTGTAATGTTAAGTGCATTATGGATGCACGTCTGCTTTATTTTCTTCTCCTTATTTTTTTACGTTATGTATGTACATTTGCCCCTCCCCTCTTTAATGCCTTTGGCCCTGAGGGATTAAATGAATAAATAAATAAAAATGATTTGAGCGTGTTGCCGCAGCTGTCGGAGTGTGAATGCTTGTATGCGTCGGCGGCGCCGTCGCCAGCAGAGCAAGTCCAACAGCTTCGTTTCTAAGGGTATACTTAACCATCATCGGTGCTTGAGAACACCTGCTATTCCGGGTACGTGAATCTGGCTACGGTACACTTGTATTTACGAGAATCGTGTTCACAACAACAGATATCAGGCATTCAGCATGCAGAGTGGCTCGATGCGACCTATAGCCAGCGTTGGACTGCGTGTGCCTGCTGCGCGCGGATGGTTCACGGTTCACGGACGGTTAGAAAGACGCGCGTTCCTGGTCTCTATGTAGAACGCACGTGCCGCTCCATGCCATGCAAACACATTCGAAACAGGTTGCAGCTCATACTAGTAGTTCTCAGCGCAACGTTTCATACCTTTAGCGTACAGGAAAAGAACTAATTTGGAACAAAGCGTCAGTGAAAGTTACT
Source organism: Ornithodoros turicata (assembly GCF_037126465.1). Classification (NCBI taxonomy): domain Eukaryota; kingdom Metazoa; phylum Arthropoda; class Arachnida; order Ixodida; family Argasidae; genus Ornithodoros; species Ornithodoros turicata. The sequence goes on from NC_088207.1 coordinate 8,814,132, forward strand.
TTCATCTCGGCTGAAATATCTCCCAGAATGATGCAAGGCGTATACTTTTAGTACATGATTTACTTTGTTGAATTAGTCGATATGGTGACTGCTTCTTTGCAGTTATAGTAGGAATGGGTACTTCGCAGTACCTCGTTTATACTACGAGGGAATAAAGGAAATTGAATATGTTTGTGTGACACTGTAGGATATTCCGAATAATATCGTACCCTGGTTTGATTTTCTTTGCCTACAAATGTAAAAAATATACACACAATTTCAGTTTTGAAATTGTCTTCAATGCCACTTTTACAGATATCGCCTGTTCTGCCACACAAAGTCTTGCTGACATTCCAATTGAACAACAGGGCTATCAGCGATGCAATCTGCAGGAGCCCTGCTTATACAAGCGGCACGTGCTGCCATATTCCTTGCTACACTGCGGCTACTAATCCCGTTAAAGATGAAGGGGGGATACATTTATTAGACAAAAAGGAAAAAAAAACGGGGGAAAGGTCAGCCAAACGGGACGTCGGCTTGCTATTCCGGAAAGAAAGAAATAAGAAATAAATAGAAAGAAAAGAAAATAATCAAAGGAAGAAAGAAATAAGAAGGAATAAGAAATAAATAAATAAAGATGAAGGGATTCAAGAAAGCCTCTCTTGCACCAAACTGTCCCGGCAGTGGAGGCGTCCTCGACGTCAAAACATTAGCACGACGAGCGTACAGCACCGGACGTGGACTGGATGAGATCTTGTAAATACGATGGAGTTCTGCCAATGTCCGTTCCGCTATTTTATGCTCGTGCTACAAACCTGGAGACTCAAAACCACCTCGAGTCTTTTCACAAGCTGCGGAAAATTCTTGAGAGGCTTAGAAACCATGCTTTTGCTTCTATCCTCCAATCTGCAAAAGGCCCCTAAGGAAACAAAATTTGATCTGGAACCCCCTTCTTCTCCGAGCTCATGAACACAGACCACGTATGTACAGACCATGAATCTGCCGAGGACTTGGGCAGATGGCGGGGTGTCGAGGGCATGTCGGGGTAGAAGACGGGTTCTCGATACGCAGATTCTGTTGTCTGGTCCGAAAAGTGGATTGCAATTGAGTGCCTACACTTGTACTACCTAAGTACATACAAACCTAGGTGAACCTAAGTGAGCCTAACTTAGCTATCACATCACTTTCCTACCCTAGTTCCTACGTCCTAATCAGTGGTACCATTTCGGGGCTCCTAGTCAGACTGAATTTCAGTGTGCATGAAAGAGTGAGCAAAAATGTAAGAGTGAAAGGAGGATGTGTGAGAGAGTGTGGCTGGTTTGTCCCGTCAGATGACGCACCCTGGAAGTCGTTGAGAAGGCGTGTTAGCTTAGCTCAATTGGTAGAGCCCTGGACCGGCAATCGAGAAGATGTGGGTTCGAGTCCTACAGCTGACTAATCTTTTCAGTGACTTTCATCTTTCATCGAGAATTTCAGTGTACGTTTTCCTCTTTGTGAGAGTTTGTGAGAGTTATTAGAGTTAACGTGAGAGTTAGAGTTAACACTACATTATTTTGGAAGAGAAAATATTGATTGCAAGTGTGGCGGACTATCTGCTCCTGCCACAGTCGACGACGATTGATTTATTGATTCATTCATGCCCAACAACAGTCACAAGGGCATTGGTGTTGGTGCACATAAAGAGAGGCAGAGAAGTATAGCAATTACCATACAATGGCATTTTTTTTAAATTCACACTGAGCATATTACAATATGGGTCGGTCCTGTGCAAAAAGCTGCATATGCAAGCTTGACACGGCACAGGGCCCCCTTGTGGACAGTGACAGTCACAAATACATAGAAAAATGGCTCTTGAGTACATAATTCACATACTACGTACAATCAAATTCTGAAATATAACACAATGACACTAATGGGTGAAGCAAAGCAGGTACATACATGGGAAAATATTATGCATAATATACGCTATTATTTATTATAAGTTACTAAACATAAGTCTCTGGATTTCTCGTGTGGTATCGCTAGAGACTATGTTGCATCGATTTAACAACGTAGGCGCTTGTACAGATATTTTTAGGTCGCCATATTTTGTTCTAGTTCGAGGGACTGCCCAGTCGTCTCTATGACGCACCACGACATTTGATGCTGACTGATGTAGTTTAAGTAAGTCAAGAAAGTAAGTATTGTTTGTTCTTAATGCATTCCTGTATGCAATCAGGAAGCGATATCGATAAACCATCTGGACAGGAACGATATTATATTTAACAAAAAGTGGTTGCACCGACTCCAAAGTTAACGATCTGTGTATAGCTCTTATGGCTTTCTTTTGCAATAAGTATAAAGAATTCAAATGAGTGTGTGCTGCCGTGCCCCAGACTAGGCAACAGTAATTTAGATATGTGTGAAATAAGGCATTTTAGAAGGTTAGTCTAATTTTGGCAGGTAAGATGTATCGGTTTCTATTCAAGATACCCGCAACTTTGGACACGTTACTAACTATATATATTGTGATTTAGGCTCATTTAACATGTCAAATGCTTTGCTTAGGTCAAGAAAAATACCGAGCGTGATTTGCCTGCATTCCAAGTCATGAAGAATTTGTTCTTTAATTGAATTCTTAGCAGTTCGGTTGACCTTGAATACCGCAGATAAATGCAGAACGCGTACAAATACGTACAACACAACAACACAATATAATACAACACAATGAGTACTCGCAAATAGATATTGAGTGAATTAATGAAATTGAATGAATTCGTGACAGTATAGATAACAATCAATAAGTAGAAGATATTAAAATAGAGAATCAAGAGAGAATAGTTAGAGAATACAGGTAACCAGAATGCACTAAACTATGATAATACTAACAACTACTGTGATAATACAGCCACCCAGAACGCACTAAACTATGATACGTCGGAGGTAAAGTTACGCTTGAATGTCACGTGGGAAGTGTCGGCGAAGTGCCTCTACAACTTCGAAACGACCATCTTTGTAGTTCAGGGCTACTGTTCCTTCCCAAAGACGCAAGTCATCATGTGAAGCCACTGCATGTACTTCTAGTCCAAGGCGTCCAACGGCGTCCATTGGCGTCCAACAATGTTTTTCCTTGTTTGTAATGTACTTCGATGTCAAGATGCTGTATCTACCCTTTAGTTTGACGGATGTCAGGATCGGTGTAACTGGTTGGGGGTCCGCGAATAACTTGAATTTTCGCCTCACCAGGAAAGTTCTGAAATATCGCACAGCCTGAAGGACAGCAAATAACCCATTTTCGGTAGTGCAGCAATTCTGTTCTGGTTTGTTGAAGGTGTAAGAGCGGTACCCTACAATGGTGAGTTCTTGCGAGGGGCACTTACAGTCGTCTGTCACGTTGATATAGGACAGCACCGGTGCCGTACTGCGATGCATCCGTGTGGAGTTTGTGGGATAAATGATTACGATCGCCCATCCCACACTCGGGGTCGTAGTCCCTCTGTCCAGTGTACGAGGGAGACACTCAACAAGGCCCAGCTTACCAGAAACAACAAGGTTTATTACATGTTACCGACTGCCAGACCAACCGCTCAGCCTGAGCCCCCACGGCAAAAGAGCCCCGGCAAAATGGATCCTTCCGCTTTTATTAAGTTCACCCGAGGCCACACCTCCAATAGGAACCGGTGGCGCGCCTTGCCACCACAGGTAAACAAGATAAGCGAGATAAGTCCCACAGCGGGTGTCATATCCACGTGCCGGCGATGACGTCCCCCACACTTCCCCCTCCTCAATCTCACTGCGGGAGCGTCCAGCATGACATCTTCCGGGTCTTCAGGAACCGGAATTGTACCAGGTCGGTCGAGTGTAGGTGGGACAGGTCCTCTCAGGAGGTCGGGGCGGTGACGTCGGAGCAGAGCCAAGGCAGCAGCAATGTTTGACTCCACTGAACTCGAAGCGGACCTCTGGGCCTCCGTGCGAGCATGGTGAAGATTTCCCCGACGGTGGGCGGTACGGAGAAGCTCAGGAACGCCACACAAAGGGCATAGGATACGGCTTTCCTCGTCCGTCATGGGCAGAAGAGGGTCGGCGGAGTGACAAACCTCCAGGGTCAGGCCTCGGAAGGGCGGTGGGATCTGGTTCGGATCCATTCCCCTCAACGGTCCAGGCTGGGAACTCCAACGGGATCTCGACGCCCACGACACAGGGCGGCCGCTTTCGACGACAGTCCACGTGGCCACGGAATGCGATGCTCGTCGAGCAGTCGAGCAGCCGTGTTGACATCAAGGAGCAGAAAACTGATTGCTCCTTCCACGAAGTTGGCGGTGGGAGGAGCTGCGCTCCAGTGCTTGGTGCTTCGGTGTCATTCCTTTTAAAAACAATAAAACAGTGAAACAGTACAAATGGTCAGAAGGAATCTCCTGGCGGCTAGGGTCTGACAAAACCCCGAATGCATCGTGAGTAACCGTGAAGACGGGAAACGCACGGAAAAGACTAAGTCGGATGCAGTATGCACTAAGGACCGAGATAGTCAATGCCACTGAGCTACGTCTGCAAGGGCGTCAGCTACAGCGTATGGTTCGAAATTGGAACTGGTGCAAATCTGCATGATACAGCGGAGCACGCAACTTGCGAAATCAAACGAAGGCACCGGCACGGCGCACCTGATTTCAATCTCGTCTGATATTTCCGTTGTCGCCTGATAAGGCAGGCTGCTGATCGTGCAAGAGTGCGATCCATTCGTAAGTACAATGTGCTTGCAAAGGCACATGCACGTAATGTCGCAGTGGCGCCTGCGTCTGCGGTGGCGATGCCAAACCCACGTCAGGGCACTTTCCTCCCGACGACGTCACACTTGAAAAGCGCTCTGTCGTACGGTGGTAGCAGATCCCGGCACTGCAGGTGCGCAGTCAGCTCTACTTTTCACGGGTCTGAGCCGTGCACCTGCTGGGCGTCAACGGCGCTGCACCACATGAAGTACACGCTAAGCGGTGTATCTCCCCTGCCATGGGGGGCGGAGATTGGGGGCTGAAGCGGGTGATTAGGTCCGTGGCGGAAACTGGAAAACAAAAACGACCGCAACCGAATTTAGCAGAAAATGAAAGCGTCAAAAAAGAAAACCTACCCACGGCCACGCTCTCAAGGCCGGCTATTTGACGTAAAACACGCAAGGAAAGAACGGATGCCGGCAAAAAAGGGAGCACACCGGAAACCCGCGTTATAAGGGCTACCCAACACCAACCCTCCGCGCCATCCAATCAGCGTAAACAACGTTCAAAATAAGAACGGGACGAAGGTATGACCCGTTATTAACATACAGCAATTAGCGAAAAGGGGAAAGGAAGCGCGCTGGAATTCCGCAGCGCTGCCGCTATCCAACCACCCCGTCATGCCAATCCGAAAATCAAACGAGACCACGAGAAATACTCTTTAAACTTTTTGGAAAGCTACTGGGTCAACCAGACAGACGAGCCGGTTGGGCGCCACTTGTGGGATAAATGATGATGATCGCCCATCCCACACTCGTGGTCGTAGTCCCTCTGTCCAGTGTACGAGGGAGACACTCAACAACGCCCAGCTTACCAGAAGACAGCAAGGTTTATTACATCTTACCGACTGCCAGACCAACCGCTCAGCCTGAGCCCCCACGGCAAAACAGCCCCGGCAAGATGGATCCCTCCGCTTTTATTAAGTTCACCCGAGGCCACACCTCCAATAGGAACTGGTGGCGCGCCTTGCCACCACAGGTAAACAAGATAAGCGGGATAAGTCCCACAGCTGGTGTCATATCCGTGCCGGCGATAACGTCCCCCACAAGTTCAAACGGTAGTCTGAAGTCCGGAATCGGCAGTACTTGATTCGAAGAAATGATTTTGACGATGTCGTTGTATGCTGCTTCACAGTGTTCTGTCCAGTCGAATGGTGTACCTTTTTTTAGAAGCGCGGTGAGACATCTTGTCCTTTTGGCATAATTTTTTATATGAATGCTCTAAAGTGACGGGCCGGGCCGAGAAATACTCTCAAGGAATGAATGTCACTCGGTTTGTGTAGTCGTTGAATCTTCTGCACAAACTCTTGCTTCGTAGTTTTCGTTTGTCCATCGAAAATCCTGCCTAGGAAAGCAACACTCGATTGAAAGAGTACGCTCTTTTTAATATTGATCTGGAGCTTCGCTTCGCTCAGTAGCTGAAGAACACGTCTTAAGTGAGCACAATGTTCGTCTGAAGATCTGGAGTAGATGATTATGTCGTCATAAGCTTCTGGAACCAAGCTGAAGAGTTCTTCCATCCAAAAGGTAGCCTGTTATATTCATACAGGTCAAATGGAGTAACGAAGGCAGTGTGTTGCTTGGTGTTTTCAGTTAATTGAACTTGCCAGAAACCTCTGCATAGATCAAGAAAGGAAAAAACTGTACATCCACCTGTGTCATTGATTATATTATCCACTCTGTGCATGGGAAAACAGAATATGTCAGTTTGCCTGTTGACTAGCCTGTACTCAGTGCAGATGCGGAACGGGCGGTCTATCTTCGGGGCTATAGTAATTGTAGATGCAAAAGTGGAAGTTGATGGCCGAATAATGCCAGCATTTAGTATCTCCTGCAGTTCAGACTTGAGCCATTCTTTCTTTTCAGGGGTCATGTTGTATGGTTTTCGTCTGACAGCGGTTGCGTGAGAGAGCTCGCAGGGTACTTCTCATGCGGTAGTTGCCGAAGGATAGCCGGATACCGAAAGAAGTTCCGGGTAATGCTTTGCGACGTCATCCTTACTGGGGATGTCTTGAGAAGGCCTGGTGACTAGACATTTGGGTCGGTCGTTGTGTATGCAGACGTTGTCGTCCCAGTAGGTGTTTAGCCTCATCTTCTTCATGTCAGGGCGGGACAGTAAAAGGTCATAAACTCATAATCAACACCTTCTATTACAAGGACCTCTGTCGTTATTTCGGTGTCGGAAAGTTTAAGCGTAATGCGCGCCCAATCTTTAAAGATAGTGCTGGTACCATCGAACGCTTTGATTTGCACCACCCTTCCGGGTGGTGGAGTAATTTGGTGGTTTGGAGTAACTTGGAGTAATTTGGGTTGGTTGGAGTAAGCGACGGTTGGCGAACGTTACGGAGGACCCACTGTCTATCAGAGTTCGAACCTCTCTGCCATTCAAAAGGAGGTTGACATATAATAGTTTGCTGTTATTGAAGTAAACAGTTTCACTTGGTGTCAAAGGGTGGAAACTATGACCCTCATATATTATCTTTTTCCGTTCATTTCCGTCGAGTTGCCTTCTTCATTGTCTTAGTCCGCAACAGCTATAGTGTGTTGTCGATGAGTGCAATCATAGTGAGCTGGGGACCTTCTCGAAGTTGTAATCTTCTTTTGTTGTGGCGGAAGGGTGTCTGATTGGCGTACAAAAGATGTCCTACTTTCAGTACCCAAATCTCGAAAGTGGAGTAGGTGCTGGGGATCTTGAGGCTCCCGGATTTTAATGAGTTGACGCATGTAATTTGGAAGGCCATGTACAACTAGCGCAACCAGAGACTTATCTGGGAGACGTGATTCTGCGCGTTGAAGAAGTCTGATTTTTCTGCATAGAAATAATCCGTTATGGATGCAGTGTGGTATTTGTAGATGATGGCTTCATTAGATCTGTCCACAATATTTTCTTGGAATGACTTCGAGAAACTGTGTGTCTACGATTCTCACGAGTCAGCTTCATTGGCTAAAATGCGGAAGTCATACCACTTTCTCGCAGTGTCTGTTACGAAGGAGCGGAGATTCTCTATCTTGGCTGCATCGGTGCTCCATCGATTCCGCTCGCAAGCGTGTTCATACAGAAAAGCGGCATGTGTCAGCGTTTTGCGATTGACCGTCAAAACAGTCGGGCTTGAAGATATAGAAGCGACAACTTTCCATAGCGAATGTCGAGCTTAGCAAATCTACTAATATCGGTTGTTGCTTTGCTATTTGATTTTGTTGTCGATGAATAAATGGCTTGTGTATCGATGTGGCGAAAGCGTTCTGGGCTCTGAGTGACTGAAGACATGTCTCCGTCAGATACCCGCGGGATGAGTCGAAGGAAACCCTCTATCTTCATGTTTACCTTAACGACTTCTTTTTGGTGAAGGTTTGCCACGTTGGGGGGGGGGGGCATGCCTCGTGACCCGTGCATGACCCGTGGGTTATGAGGGGTGCCTTTTATGTGGAACTCAACCCACATTGTTCGGAATGTCGACTGCGCCAATGTAAGACCACTTCACTCTCGTGCCTCCGAACCTCAGAATATTGTCCTCCTCCTCTTCTTCGCATATCTACGGGAGCCTACATTAAAGAGTAAAAGTCCGAGATTAGAACCTTGAGGGATTCCAGGTGTAGGTTCCTCGGCTGCCGCGCGCCACTGCGCCAGCCAGTCAGTTCTACCGGCGCCGTCCTAGCGTGAGGCCACGCACATCTTCCCGCTGGGACATTCCATCATCGCTGGTCAGGTCTCATGCAGGGAAAACAGCATGTCCTCTACATGTGATGACCCGAACGAGCCACGCCACTTGACGCCGTCGAGACCGTTTCAGCGCTCCGGCATTCTCTTTCCATTATATGCGGACACCACCTCGTCCGTCAAGACTATCGGTGCACAGAGCCATGGCAGCATCCCTCCAACTGCTGAGGCAAGAGAGCCACCCCGCCACTTCTCTCCACCGAGGCCCAACCCCGGGACATATACTGTTCCCTGGCGTTCTTCCCTGCCGGCCGCGACATTAGAGCCCCGAGCTTGCCCACCGGCCTCGGTAGTCGCGGCAGCGGACGCCACGGCACCACGAGCCGGCGTCTCAGCGATTGGGCCTGGAGAACACCGCCATAACACTGGCCCGGCGAACACCGCCACACTCATCATAAAGCAGGGCCCCCTCCCCGAGCCTATGGCCACCATCACCCTCCTCAAGCCCACTCCACGCCGGCGCCCATATTCACACCACGCCCTCCACGGCGCACGTTGCCAACCTCACCCTCATCCCCATGAAGAACGTCAGCGGCAACCTCAACGGACGTTGTACCCTCGTCGTCCCGTAGCCCCGTCCCTCCATCTGCACCCGCGCTCTTGCACAACTCCGACCCTCTTGCACAGATGCCTCTGTGTCCAGGCAGGGGAGTACCTGTGGCGGCCTATCTGCTCCTGCTACAAATGACGGCGATGAAGTGCATCGGGTGCCGCGCGCCACTGCGCCAGCCAGTCAGTCCTGCCGACACCGTCCTGAATTGAGGCCACGCACATCTGCCACTGGGACATTCCATCATCGCCGGTCAGGACTCACTCTTAAAAAAGAAGGGGTGTACCTTGGGAGTAGAAAGGGGGCTACCTGTTACTCCCTTCTGCTTGTTAATACACCCCAGTCCGAATATCGGGAGTTCCGGTACTCCCTTCAGGAGATGGGGAGTTGACGAAACCCGAATGGAGGTTGCTCGGAGCAGCCTTGCGCACGCGCAGTCGTACCACCTGGCGCCGGGAACGCTAGTGAGTCGCGGAGCGCATGTTATGCTACAATGCTTGTTGGTGTTGCTCCCTTCAACTTGTACTTCGGCCGTCCTGCTGCTAATGCATATTTGTATGCAAACTCAAGAACTACGTGATGTTCTGAAAATGCTTCAAAGGGTGAGGCTCTTATGGGTTCACCGATATTTTTAGTTTGTCGCGAACCTTGCTACAGCTTGGGTTAAAGTTTGCGGAGCACGACACTGGCGTATTTCTTCATCGGAGCGGCCTTCTGCTAGCCAACAGGAAGAGATCGAGTAAGAAACGGGTGACCTGCTATTCCGTCCATCTCCCTATATATCTGTGTCCGCTGCCATTTGCTGCTAGACTGTCGCTGCAATGGAGAAATGGGACACACCGGTGTTCCGTACACTTTTGTCCCAAGCTGTAGCACTGCTTCATAACTGATTTGAAAGGCGTGTCTGGTAAAACTGTTACAATAATTCTGCGTTGGTTTTGTTAATTTTTGTCATTCTGTGCTGAGACAGAGGTAAGCGACCTCTGGTATTTTAAACGCACATATATGTTCCTTGCAGTAGTGTGTCCAATACCATTTCAGACGTTTCTTCCTAGAATGTTGCATCATGTGCAAAGTATTTGTTGTGATGATCGCGACATTACAGAACATAAGTCACATACTTTGCTGATAGTTGCAGTTTCATTCATTGGGGAAGATGGCATTGTTTACCTCTAAACCACAGTGAGCCTACGAAAAAGGCGCAGTGGGTGTCATTGCCTCCCGGAAGGAATCACATTTTGCTTTCTTGTCTCATCATGTTCTGCTCGCGCAGGTGAGTTTTCAGAGTTACTTCGACTGCTGTGAAGTGTAATTCATAATATCTTTTTTTTATGTACTGATATAGTATCGCAGTCTTTCACGTAAACGCGTGCGAGTTCAGTGCATTAACTATAAGTATGTAATATATTGATTCTAGTAATTACAGGTTTGCTCTTAACAGGTGCTTGACCTGGTTTTAACAGATGCATTGACAGGGAGGAAGGAATAATTTTCCAGCAAACCTCAGACCTGCAACTCCATTGTACAGCAATGTGTGCCAGGGTCTGCGAAATATTAATATTTTACTTTATTTATTGTTTCGTGCTAGCGCCGCGGAGCAACTGTGGCTGTATGCAGCGTACTCTGCGAAAGAGTGACATTGAGAGAGTAACGGTTCGTAAGAGCAGAGCCGTCGTGAGGCGAGTTTGCGCCCGGGGTAGGGTGAACGTGAAGCGCTCCCCCCCCCCCCCCTCTCTCACTGCCGTCAGAAGCTATGTCAGCAGAAAGAAACGAAAATGCTCATTTGCACTGCCGAGATCCTAACTGCAAATTCTCTTAATCCCCACTTTATATTGTACAAACTACCTGCCAGGGGCTGCCATTCGGCGCCCTCTCTGGCGAGGGCGCCCAGGGCGGCTGCCCCTTTCGCCACCCCCATCGCTACGGGTCTGGGTAAGAGTAACTCTAATAGTAAAGAGTGAATTTGAGAGTAACTCTGAGCACTGTTTGTCGAACTTTGGCACACAAGCACAAAAAAGAGAGGGAGAAAAAATATCACAAGTCAACAGAAAAGGATGTCTACACGACAGAGCTCAAGTGACTTCATGACTTCCCAACACGCATGCACTTTACATTGTGATGAATTTAGTTTTCGTTCGTGAAATGAATTATACGTTGCGATCTGCATTAGTGTTTTATTTCGTGCCTGGCTAGAATACTAAGTGCAGAGCGTTTTAAGCTGAAAGGCCTTCAGAACATTAACACTGTCTTTTCTATGTGTTACATATTCGCAATGAGTCGAAACAAATCACAAATGTGGATGCTGACACACCAATACGAAAATTTATCAAAGTGTCTGGACACAAGACTTTAAATATGGCATACAAAAGGAGATCTTGCAGAAGTAAACTGGCTGAACATGGACAGACTCGAAAAGGAACAGGACAGGCAATACACCTTCATATAGGACTCATGTTTTTTTTAAAACCACGTAAGTGTTAGTTCTCAGATCACTTAAAGGAGCATTAAAGTGGTATCTAACATGGCCAAGAACTGCTGTCATCTTGCAAAGCAGTAGGTGAAAAGCATTTCCATAAAATATTTCTGTCCAAAGTTGTTTCACCACGGTGCAATTAATTTGGAAAATCAGGAAATCGGTAACAGGCCGGCGCGCTCCAACTGCAGACCACACCCACTCTACTGTGACGTTGGTGGTAGAGAGCCCCTCATTCGTTCGTAGGAAAAACCGTCTGCTACGAACATTGCGAGCTGTTTCTTGTAGACTTCTATTCTTTATATGATCTATATCACGTTTTCTAAAAAAAACAAAGCATATATGCAGCCAGAAAAGATAAGATTACGATCACAAGAGTAATATATCCGTGGCTTCTGTGCAATTTCAGAATTCACAGTAGCAGAAAGCAAGCGATGGCGGCGGTATTGTGGCGCCACCTGTTAGCCACTGAACCAACTGCGCGGTGAAAACGGTCGGACAGGCTGCACACTGTCGAGAAGCACGGGGTTTTCGCTGTACAAGCGCAGTTAATTTCGGGCTGCACCACTCGTTCTTCCCGTGGTGTCTGCGGTCCCAAAAAATCATGGTTGTGTCGTGGACAGCCTTCAAACCCCCCGCTTCGGACATCACGTAGCCGGAGAACGCATGGCGTCTCCGAGCGGTAGCAGACGCTCCGGCCTGCGTGATGTTGCTCACCTCGATCATGTGATCCCATGTCCAATGAGGAGCGTCCTCACCACTTGCGCCACATGGTGACGCGCGTGGTGGCGCTCATCACGTGTCTATCGTGAAGCCGAAGGAGGGTGTTTCGCGCACGGGAGGTTCGGGGAGCTATTGCAGGCGTCCCAATTTCGCTACGGTTGCACTAATTGTGGGAAAACTGTTTTAGGCCGCCTAACATTCCATACTGACCAAAAACAGAAACAAAGTTGTGGGCCTCTAGACTGCTCCTTTAATAGACTTTATTTTAGAGTTGCAAAAGTTGTTTCAGTCACGGAGATTGGATTAATTTCACTTAAATCTGTTTCACCAGTTATGGTGGAACGTTATGGGTACTGGTATTAATATCTTCCCAAATAGATGTTCTTAATTACAACAGTTTCATCGCTGTGCTTAACAAGGTTTGTGAAGAAAAAAGTATTGCACTTAAGTATCGTATCAAAATTTGTATGTATTTTTGTATGTATACTTGTATTCTATAAATATGGGGGCTCATGTGTTTGATTATTCACTACTATTTTTCATGGAGATATATGTGAACTGTGAAATTTGTAAACTTGAGCTTCAAAAGCATTTTATTAAACACGTGGAATGGAAGTTACCCAGCTTAGCCAAGTTAGCCAACTTCCATTTTGGAAACTTCCTTTCTTTTCTTTTCTTAGGAGCATATGTCTTTCATGTTGCTTATTCGATTGCAATGCAGTGATTCTCCTTATATTTCGACGAAGTTGGAATAGTTTGTAATCTAGTACTTTTAGTTTCCAGGCTATTTACTGTGAGTGTTCTGAAGTGGTGCCAGCGCTATTGTAGTTCCGTCGGCTTATCTGGATCGAAATGTCGCAGTAACGGGGTACTCCTGAGGGATTCTTTGAGAAACTTGAAAGCGCCTTCCTGCTCGCCAGTTCAATGGTATGGAGCGCCCTGCTTTAACAGGTCGTGGAGCGGGCGCGCTCTCTGTGCGAAGGCCTTCATAAACCTTAGGAAATAGCAGCATAATCCGAGAGGGCTCTGTACAGATTTCACAGTCTTGGGCCACTGAATTTCTGCGATAGCTGCTACCTTCTTTGGAGCGGGCTGAATGCCATCGGACGAGAGGAGATGTCCAAGAGCATGAGTTATAGACAACCGAAGCGACACTTCTTGCAGTTCAGGATGAGATCGGCACTGATCATGCAACGAATAACTTAGTCGGGACGACCGTTGTGCTCTTCATACGTTGATGCGAATACAACGATGTTGTCTAGATAGCACGGAAAAGAGGTTCATTTGAGATTACCGAGAACATTATCAATCATCCGTTCGAAGGTACAGCTGGCGCATTACATAGTGCAAAGGTCATTACTTTAAATCCGTAAAGGCCGTCAGGGGTAACAAACGCTGTTTTTCAATTTTTTGGATCCACTTCGATTTGTCAATAACCAGACCGCATGTCGATGGAAGAGAAATATTTCGCATTCTGAAGTGAATCTAGCGCGTCGTCAATGTGTGGCATTGGGTAGGTGTCTCGCTTCGTGATTTTGTTTAGCTTCCAATAGTTGATGCAGAAACGCCATGATTTATCCTTCTTGCGAACGAGCACCGCAGGAGCTATGCGAGTATATTCCAAAAGCCGGGAATCATAATGCAAGAAGGAAACAATAACACCGACTTAACATAACAAACTAACCAATTTATTCAGACGTTTCGTCTCCCATACGGGAGACATCATCAGTGCACCCTCGGGAGGGAATGAGTGACCGAAAACCAGTTAAGCTGCCCAGGGACTTCATGACGGCATCATTCTTCACCATTTCATCGACTTCTATCTGAATTACCTTCCGTTCCGTGATGGAGACGCGGTACGGTTTCTGCCGCATAGGGCATTTACCCTCTGTATTGATTGAATGCTTAACCACCGACGTGTGGCCCGGGAATCCCTTGCTGAAGTCAAAGGTGGAGCTGTAGGATTGGAAAATGGTCATGAGTTGCGTTCACTTGTCATCGTCTAGTGTGGTATCGATCATGGACAAAAGGCGTTCACGCAGTATTTCCGGATTCGTGGACGAAGGCGATGTCGTAGGTCGTGAGAGGTCACTAACGACGCTGCTGGGCGCAAAATATCGCCGTAGTAAATGAAGCAACGGTGATGTGTTTTCGTAGGGTCTGTGGAGAGAAGCTTGAGGGCTTAATTGCTACAAACGTTAGGCAGCTACCGAGGGGAGGAGATACGTTTAAACCCGTCACGTGGCACGTTTCACGTGGTCTATGACGCACCATTTTCGTTAACGGCACAACGGCGTAATCACTGGCATCGGTAGGGTTCTAACGAGTTAGTGTCCGTGCACCAGCGCGTGGCATCGGTAACTCGGACACGTGACGCACTGAACGCGACGTGTGACGGATGTCAGGATTCCAATTGTTGTGAGGGAACAATTGGAATCTTGGCACATAAAGATAACTAAAGAGGCTATCAATAGGCATCCGGGCCTCCTACCGGAATGCTACGCACCCTTGATACGTAAAAAGGGACCTGCAGATTGTCGTACGTTTTTCTGATGGTGAAACTGAAATTGGTTTCGAAACGTCAAACTTTTTTCCTTGTTGTATCGTTGTTTGCCGTTGTATATGCCCATTAAAGATGTCAATCCCCGGCATTCGGACTATTTTCAAGTAGCAAGTAATACGATTGGCTGAACATCTGGCCTAGCTCCCAGCGAAGCACGAACACACGAGTGGATGACGACGAAGACGATTTTGCCAGGCCTACATGTCCAGATGAGAACAAGAAGACGAGAAGAAATAGGAACAAGCACACAAAGCCATGTAAATAGCCGGAACGTATGTACCCTATTGGTGGGAGACATGACAGCCTCGCTAGCAGGCTACTGTTCATCCACCACCACACCACCACCACCACCACGACCACCACCTAGTGTTCTACTTGCGGTGTGGCATCACAACTTAAAGGTTCGAAACGAGCGCGCCAGCGCTAACGGGCAAGCCTATAGCGACAAGAAGAGACTAGTGCAATATCTGCTTGTCGCTAGGCTTGCTCGTTACCGACATGGAAAGTGTCGGTAGGATGGATCGTTTCGTCAACCCAACGAGCCCGTCGTAAGGCGAACTTGCCAACGTTGCGGTGGTACGACGACTAGGAAACATAACGGATGGATTCTTCGCACGGAAGGTTGCAGAATCTTCGAACCGTGCGCCACGTACACGGAGGCGGTCAGGAGGCTTTTCAGTTGGACGAAGTGGACTTTGTGAAACTATTCCGTTTGTTCAAGAACACTGCGCGCACTGTTTGTGAGGACCTACGGCCGTACCTCACTCCATCGTCCTGGCGGCTGGACGCTTTGCCTGTTGAGACTAACGTACGTGAACATGCATTAGATTTTTGCATCGCGTGTTTCTCTTTGGTGAGTAGGTGCAATAAGGCATAAGTTACCCTTGACTTCAGCATCCCAACAGTACCACCACGTCTCATCATCGGAATGACCATGTAAATGACTGGATACACGTAAATGTTCGTGTATCAACGTTCATGCAAAGTGATTTCCCCCACCTTTCCCCCCTTCCTTTTCCCTTTGTACCGAAGTGGGGTTGTTTCAGTGTTCAAGGGCAGAGAAGAATGTACATTTTGCCTCTGCTTCTGTTGCAGGTGCTTTGTGCACTACACTTCTACGGTTCTGGAAGTTACCAGACACCGATAGAGAACAAAGACGAAATTGGGCTCCCGCAGAGCAATACAAGTCCTATTCGCCAAGTTAGAGCGCTATGCAGCAGCCCGAGGTGGTCCAACGATGGGTTAAGTTCACCATGCAGTGATGCAGAAAGCCTGATGGACATAAAACAATACTTATATCAAAAATATATTTTTCTTGGTGTCATTGGTGCGATTGATTGCACACGTGTGGCAATCATCGCCCCCACATCAGATGAGTTTCTGTACGCAAACAGAAAAGGACATTATTCCATCAACGTCCAAATGGTATAGCATGCGCCATGTTTCCGTACGATATATTTATCTCGCACTACATAGACAAGATGCACTGCATGAGATGCACTTTTACTGTGATATTTACTTTGCTTCGCTCTTGCGTTGTCCTGAACCCAGATAGCCGCTACCTCTGCATGCTTTCCTGCAATATCAGACCGTAATACAAGCTTATTTCAAGTCATGCAGAATAACGTGGTGTACATATTTGCTTGTGCGCAAACTGTTCCTAGCGAAGGTGCTTATAAACCAACATTCACTCGCGGTTTATTTATCCCACAGATCTTCAGAACAGGAAATTCTAAACGTGAATGCTAAATATTCGTGTTGCACTCATGACTCCTTTATATGGCGAAGCTCTGCGGTACGTGAGGCCCTAGAAAGCGCAATCGAATTGCGAGCACAAATTCCTGGCTCATCGGTAAGATATTTTCACTACACTGCTGTGAACGACACAAAATTTCCGTTTTTTACAGGAGACAGTTGTTACCCCCTTGAGCAATGGTTGATGGCGCCATACTCAGGGCACGAAGCTGAGCTGGGTCCAGCAAGGGAAATTTTTAATATCCGGCCGTAATAGAGAAGTGCAACGGTTTACTGAAAAGCCGGTTCCGCTGTCTTCACAGGGTGTTGCACTACGCACCACGCAAGGCAGGGCACATCGTGAATGCTTGTGCTATACTACAACACGTGTGTCTCAGGAAAGGCTCGGAACTTGAAAACGAAATTGAGGAGGACACTGGTACGTTCAATACGCTCAGCAACCAGGAGGAAATGGAAGAAGGCGGCCGGTCTTTGGGAGCTAGAGTCCGTGACAGTGCTGCAAGGCAGTTCAGTGGTCAAACGGCCCGGCGAAAAGTGTTTTATTACATGTTTCTTTAAATATACCTTGTGGCTTATGTAATAGCTATTCGTTGCTCTTAAACTTTGTGAACTTGGTGAAACAGGACAGAGTGAAACCCAGTTACGTTTAATAAAAACAATAAAAATTAATATTAATGTTCTTTCCTTGATCTCGCTTAGGGTTGTGCTTTGCCGTTAATCGCGGCAGCCAACCTGTTCATCGCCCCTACGAGTGCTGTGACCGAGCCGGAGATTGCACGCAGCATTCGTTGTTGCTCCGTGTGCAGGCTAAGGAAGCTTTCCCCAGCTTCATTTTGGTCTTGAAGCCACAGAGCCCCTGCAAACGTACGAAATTTGCTGAGGATATGATTCCTGCTTTACGGCGCACTAGCAACAAAGGATTCGCTGAGCAGCAACATTTTCAAACGCGCGCGTGTGTGTGTATCACCACCAATCTTACTTATCCGATTTCTCCTCCTGTGCCTGGGCCGCGTTTCGTCCACTTCCTCACTTTCTGGCCTTTCTGCTTGAGAGGGTGACATAGCCCAGTCACCGACATCTCCGCCCGCCTGATATGGGCTATCTGTCGCCATAGCTTGCGACAGAGTCTGTGTGTCCTGGGACGTTTGGAACGATACATTCTGCGCCCCTGTAGCGCAATATAAAATTAATAAGCGCATGCATTCATTATAAAGCTTGAGATGTGCTGAGGCATAGGGCTACTAGAACCTATGTACTAATCATAACACTAGGTGCATCCCCATCGTTTTGCGTTATTTCGCGCAAGCGCAACGTGTGAGCAGCCGGTGGCTGTTCTGCAATGCCGGCGTGAGCTTGATCCCCAAGGCCAAGCTCAGCGGTCGTGCTCAGCCAGGCAATGCAGAGTTCCCCCGGCAAGCTAAATAATCCCTCCTCTGCTGGGGTCAACTGGGCCACCCCTGTCCTGCACCTGGACGTTCGAATGCGTACCACTTTGCACTTCACGCTTGATTTCCAATCTTGCCATGCTTATATATAGCGAGAATAAACTCTACATGTCCGTTTCCGAAGTATTGCATATCTCGAAAGCAGTCATTCCTGGACTCAGTGTGATTTTTTTTTCTAATTGCTCACTCAAGCACGAAACGACGTAGTAGCTCATATGTCATGCCACGTGTGAGAGTGACCATACCACTTACTTTCCTCCATTTCTCAACAGTTTTTACTGCGCCCCCTGTGGCGTTGAGGCGCTCTGCCAGTTGGGCCCACTCCCTGTCGCGTTGCTGTGCCGTATAGGCGGGCGAGAACGTGCCGCGCAGCAGGTTAACGTTCTCCTGCATGTTCCCTTTTTGTAGCATAAGCAGATCATTCGGCTCCGTAGCAACGTCAGTAGGGTACTCCTAGGCGGCCATGAAAGGCGAGGATGCTTGGCCACAAAGGGCTGCTTGTGCAGGGATCACGGCAGTATCACCGAGATGTAAGTTAGTGTGTATCATGTACTGTGTGTGGGGACTCACTCGAGTATACCAGTGGGGAAAACGGCGATATTGTCAGCTTGTCCGATGCGCAGTCGATGAGTGCTCAATTAGTACTCAGGAAGTCGATTCCTAAGATAATATCGTAAGGACAGCGTTGCAAAACGACAAATTGCACGGGAGTGACGCGTTTCGAAACAGTGAGTCGTGCAGTGCAAAGTTCGGTGTTTGTTAATAAGTGAGCATCGACGACTCAAAGGTATAGGCGTAGGTCCACGGTATCACCACCGTGTCCAACTTTTTCCGCAAATGATTGCTCATCACACTAATCGAGGCTCTTGTATCAATGAGAGCATGAACATGAGTACGGTCGATGTGTACACTAACAATGTTCTTGGCCACATGTAACACGTCGGTTGGAGGCACTTCTCGGAAACACTTGTAGCGGCCCTGCCCCCTAAGGTCGCCCTCTTTAGTTTCCCGCTGGGGACCTAGAGCGCTGTGATAGTGATTAGGAAGGAGGACGATATGAAGTGGGGATGGGATGTATTGTTCTTTGACACGTTACACTCTTACTGGGTTTATGCACACGTTCAATGATCATAGATTTCAATGACCAATGCTTACGTCGCCGTGACACCGAAACTGGACCGTTCAGTTGTTTATTTCAAAAACTACGACGGTGGTTGAAATCTTGCAATTTTACAGTCACGTCTAGACATAACTCAAAATGACTTCCACACCGTCGCCTTTCGCATTTCTTTTCCGGAACCCATCTTTTCCGGAACCCAAATTCACGTTCTCGAAACAAGGAAACCCAACGACAATGCTCGATTGCTTCGTACGATGATGCCGTGTTTAAAAATCCGACATCACTATTTACCACACGAACTCACGAAATTTCGATGTCTGTCAAAGTCATTTTAGCGAACGAAAGTCACATTTTAGCGACTTATGCTTAGCAGGGCGGACACGACGGAACAGCACATTGGTTAAGTTATTATTAGGTTAGTACAAGTTCGGTGTTTGCATTTTCTTATTCAGGTTATTCTAAGTGCGCTTTGGCAGTTTCCCGCGCACAACTGTGCATTTTATAGCCAGATAACATTTATTTACAGTAGTTTATTTTTCAACGGGGATTTCGATGACTTTATTTTGAGTTACACCCAGTTTCTCCATACCGGTTCCCTGGATTTTCCTGCGTTTTCCTCCGTGCGTTTGTCCGGCCAACGTGTTGTCTCCTTTACACTGTCCCATGCCCATCCCAAACGCGAGTATGGCAGAGCTGCGACCTCCGGTCAAATAATTATGGTGTTCCTTTCCAATATGTGCACTTTTGTGCGGGTGGCGAACGCCACACATCTCGTTATCACGTATCTTCAACGACAAAGCAATCCCAAAGCACATCAAACGTAAAGCGTATACCCTTAGAGACACACACTTCCCCACACAGCACAACTGCCCCTGTATTCGTTGTGCAAAGAAGCGCAGAAAACCCATGCAATACAACGAAATCAGATATCCATTTACCTGAATCAGCAGTTCGTTCGTTATACGGTATCGAAAGCTTGAGTGCTGTAATGCCTCCTTTGCGTCATCTGCGCGGTGATCGCATCCCACTGCGATTTTGCTTCGTCGGGAACTTGTACTTCACAAACAGAGTGACACACAGAGTGCTGTCCTCACGCAAGCGTCTGGCGAAAATGATAAACGGAAAGCTACTAAACGACAAAAACCGTGTGCAAGCAGCCTTGTAGCACATTCACAAAAAGTTGGCAGCACCGAAAACGCGGAAAGGCGAATCAAGGAGTCTCAAATATGTGAAGGGAGGCGCATTATACGTGCATGCGTATGTTTTCGCTTTTTCATTTTAGTTATTAATTGTGTAACCAGATGCCCAAATCATTGTGTGTGCATGACACATTGGCAGAAGAAAAGTTTTACTGCACGCGGGCTTCCCCAAGCAGCACACAATATTGGGCCCATATTAGCTGGTCGTTGGAGATACGTATCCAATATGGGCTTCGTTTCGCCAAGATTTCCCCCATATTGGCTGAAACTGGGCAATATTGGCCCCATATTGCCCCGTCTGAGTCAATATTGGGGAAATGTTGGCAATAGGGGCCCCATATTGCCCAGTCTGAGCCAATATTGGGAAAATCCTGGCAATATGTGCCCATATTGCCCATGTACGCCCAATATTGACTGAAAATACAAAAAAAAATGGTACGTACCCGTGTTGCACAAATGCCTAAGCAGCACGGCAAGATTGAACGTTGAAGCGTGTGAAATGCTCAATTCAATACGTCGTTACATCCAACGACTTCACGCATATAATACACCTGTTCGAAACAGTCAACATGCGTGGCGATCCCATTGTAACATTCACTAGAACTCGACAACTCAACTTTCCACATTCTAGAAGCAGACACCATCTTGCTTCGCGATGTCCATGCCACTCGGTCGAACCGACCGAGAGTGAGCGCGGTCGTTTGAGTGTCTACTTCATATCGGTAGGTGCCCTTCTTCCCTTGTACACCGAATAGCCCAACGAAGCGTGTTATTGCATAATTACCAGGTGTGTGGAAGTAGAAAAGCCGAATTAGACGCGCAAGTAACGCAGTGACGCAAACTAAATTCGAGAGAAGGTCACGTCCCGGGCAAGTAACAATGAATAGAGGTTTTGACCGAGACCAGAGGCCAGAGGATCCCGATGTGTCTGATGTAAAAGACAGCCCCTTTGGCATATAGCGTATCCGTTCTAAACAGCTCCCCTCGCCTTTCGTGACAAGCCACCAAATAATACTTGGGAATAGATCGATACGTGACGTGTGTCACTCAATATTTGTAAGGCAACATGCTGGGAAAGCATGGAGGAAGGAAAGAGAGGAGGAGCCCTACTGCTCCGAGAAGTAAAGCAGATATTGGGGGCCACTCCAGTGACATCACCGCTCGCGCTCCCCCCGGTTTCGGTTACATACATCTCTATGGGAGCCCCCAACGCATAGTTGGTTGCGTGCCGAAGTGGCCCCCAAAGTGTCGTGTGCAAAGCGACCTGATTCGGCCATTCAGGTAACGTGACCCTCTCGCGGCTCCAAAGAAGCTACAGCTCATCTCCTATCCTCACGTCACTTGCCCCACGCTTCTCTCTTCTGTCGAAGAGCCGTTGGGGCGCCTCCTTTTCTTATTTCCCCCATGTGGGAAAGACTGCGGATAATTTGCCCTATGCGGATACCCTATGCATATCGTGCGTGATATTTTCGAGGTACATGCATGCTTCCGTTGTTTTTGCTTTTTCCACCGAAAATCCCGCACGATAAATCACTCGTGTGGAAACACGGTTAACCTTGTATTTACGAAGCTGACGAGACACTAAAGCATCTCGTACACCCGACTGCCGATAGGAGACTAGTCAGTCGCTTTGATACATATTAATCTCTCACGTCGGATTCGATGTGTTTTTGTCAATGTCATTCGATCCCACATGTCATGTATTAAAAAACATGTGTCCTATATTTTCTGTCGGCGGCGATCTCCATTTCCCACAAACGAAGCCGAAACTACTCGTATGAGGCACTCCCAATCAAAATCCCCAACCATCATCATTAAAATAAAGGTATTGTTGTTGTTTTTAATCTCAATTTTATCTGTGCGCCGGATCAGCACTACAATGGCAATCCTCATTCACTAAGAAAGAAGAGGAGTGTGGCTCATTCTAGAAGTGAACGACGTTTCAGAGAAGTGCATAGATAAGCCATCGTCGCAACGCTCAAGCAGCAGGCTTCCGCACGTATTTTTAATCTAGGGTTAAGCGTGACTTCACTAATCGAACCATGCCCTGGCATACCCCCTATCTTCAGAGCTTTACTGGGTTACTGAAACTACTCCAGGTACGTCATCGCCATTCGTGCCTCCACACACAGCCTGTATATAACATAACAGTGACCTCCCTTTATCTCTCAAACACAGGTTATGGCGTCACTACTGATCGTTGTCTGCCTTTCGGTCGCTCACTACAACATGGAGTCCAACTATATCACAATGCGTCCACCAGCTCTTCTAATGGCCATGGTGTCCTTCAGTTTCTTCATTACAAGCCTCGTCGTGCTCATGTCCGTGGTGATGGGAAGCACTGACGTTCCCTACACTGTGTTTTATCGCGTGCACAGCGTCCTCGGCACCGTTGCCTTCATAATTGCCGGACTCTCGTACGTTAGCCAGGTGGCCCCAGCTCCAGTCAGCATGGGCGTCATGGCTGCGTCCCTTTGTATCGTCAACAGCCTTGCATACTTTGCTGATACCATAATAGCGTACGAACCTCCCATTGAAAACCTGCCGGAAATACCAGAGTGAAAACTATGTGAATCATATACAGTGTCGGAAACATGATGTATACCTTAATTGCGTTGTCCTTTTTGGGTTCTGATTGCTGAAGGCCGATTAGTAGTATTGTGACACTTCGGACCGTACCAATACAAGTGAGGGTGCACCAGCGGTTACCCGCACGGTTTCGCGATATGTGGGTAGAGTTTCAGTGTCGCTCCGTGCAGGAAGTAAAATGCGTGTGCATCATCAATCAGTGCCGGATTTAGGGGGAGGGGGCAAACGGGTCGCATGCCCCGGGGCCCCCAGCACTGCAATTGCCACTGCTTCTGCAAACCATAGGGTTCTGGGTTCTGGCCAAAACCACATATGCAGTAGGAACTTTCGTGCAATTGGAAAATACCAGCCCAGTTGAAAGATATTCGTATAGTTTACTTCCATAATTCAGTTGTTCATGTTCTTAGGCACCTTGAGGCTTGTGTTAACACAAGCCTCAAGGTGACGCACGTAATTGTGTGCGCATGTTGTGTGTTTCAGCCACAGAGCAGTTACTTTGTATCGTGTAGGTTCATGCATAACCAGGGGCATAATGCTGAGGACATGTTCGAAGATTTAATCAGCTTATTCGACGCACAAGGCATAAACATCAAGGAAGGTATGGCGGTCCTACGACAATGCTGCTTCCATGAGTGGAATGTACAAAGGTCTTCAAGCACGAGTTGGCACGTTGGTTCCTTGCTCAGCGCGCTGCCTGAATCCGTTGGCAAAATTAGCTGGCGAGTGCCCCGCTAATGTTGCCTTTTTTAGGTTTTCTCGAGCAAGTATACGAGTTAGACACAAAGTGATTACTAACATCACCGCAACGATGTCCGGCGATTGCTCAGCAAAGCAGCCTGTTCCGGCACCGAAGACTGCCAGCAGCACACTGTGGTCCTGTATAGAGCGGTCGCTGTCAGAGCCGTCAGGGGATGCTGTCTTGGCTTGCATGATTGGCTTGCATGATTGCAGGTCCAGGGACCTAGTAGGAAACCGAGCAGTCTGTCAACAATTGCATCACCTCGCGCCATCTGTCGAGGGCGCATGTAATACGCGCGCTTCGGCTCGCTAACCCGGCGAAAACAAAAATCGCAGTGGAAAATGACCACTCTCTACGTCGAGAATGTCGAACCCCTTGAACATGAGTGCGCTAGAATTCCGCATTCGAGAACTATCGGCTCACACAGAACTTCGATTCGTGCGATAGCGTGCTGGAAAGTGTGTGCTTCGCTGCAGAAGATTCCTCGTCCAGAGATTTACCGGGGTCACCTTCGTCCTCACCGGTAGCTGACCGTGCCGTGAACACGGACTGGTTTATGAAATTCGCATGTATCAGAAAGAAGCGCTTATGTAAGCCGAAACAAGCGCCGTTTTTTTTTTTCGTCGAGCAGGTGTTCATGTGGGACATGCAAACCGATGGATACTACGGACCAGTGTTTTTGCTGCCGAGAGGTAGAGAATCCGTGTGAAAAGCAGCCAGACAACTGCATCACAACTAATGAATATTTCAAAATACTGTGCCTTGACACCGAAGTCCTGCAACTGTCTTTTACACACATCCGAGAAACCGAAGAGCATGGCAACATAAGCGGCAGCGCCGTGTTTTCTTTGCGCGCTACTTGAACGGCAAACT
Organism: Ornithodoros turicata; assembly: GCF_037126465.1. Classification (NCBI taxonomy): domain Eukaryota; kingdom Metazoa; phylum Arthropoda; class Arachnida; order Ixodida; family Argasidae; genus Ornithodoros; species Ornithodoros turicata. The sequence goes on from NC_088207.1 coordinate 8,838,599, forward strand.
GGGCGGAAAACCCTTATTTCTTCAGGAAATTCCGTTATATCATCTGTCGGCTATTCACAAGAAGGATATGGAGTGCTCTGAGAAAGTACAATGGAAAGTATTCTTCCTCCCTGCGTCGTGCATGCTACTAGGGATGCTTTCCGAATCGGTGTGCAGACTTGTAGAAATGGATTATTGATGTCAGCAAATATTCAGCAAATTTTCATTTCTTGCTTTCTGCATGTTTTTCTCATTGCTTTTTCGTTGCAGTCACAGCATACTATAATTATTAGTTTGTTCCTGGAGGATAAAGTAACCTGGGGGCATATCTGAATTTGCAGATTATACTCATGTCTTGTATATATGTGGAGTAGTTAAGATATTTTTCATGAGTGTCGTTCAGCTGAACTGTGTTCTTAACGTTTTAATATACTTCCTATTGAGGAGGTTTCCAAATGCCAATTAATGTTTGAACCGAGATTGGTATTTAACACCTAATTAACTCTGTTTTGCTAAAAGGAGTACTTGTAACTGATTCATGATCATGTCACCAACTAATATTTGTAAAGAAGGACTTGAGGACGGACTTCAAGTATTAGCAACCCTTGATCTGGGTTCAAAGTTAACCATGCAGCATTGGTGTGGGCAATAGTACTCAAAATGGTTAAATAATTTATTGCGTAAGTACTTTTGACAGCCCTGCAAATTGAAACCGGCTTCAGTGTACACGACAAACGCATCGTAATACAATTGAAATATAACATAAGAGCAGAAGAAATATTTTCTCACAACTCAAACTATATTTATCTTTTTTATTGTCCAGGGATTTAAGAGACAGAGTAGGACTTTCCGCCCTCTGATATTTTGACGTACTTGATAGAGTTCCAAAACCTGCAACAAAATAAACAAGAGAAGTATAAACAGTTTTGTCTTTCCCTTTTGAATTTAACAAGCAAGTTATATTTTACCATTCGTGCACTTTTGTATTCTCTGTTGATGAAAAGAGTACAGGAACAATAATGCTGCAGATAGATACAACAATGACCTCTCATCTTGATGAAGATGAGAACTTTTCTTCACGTGTGCTAAGTGAGACAAAAGAACAACAACAACTTTATTTCAGGATAATGGCTGGGGAGTGTCATCGCCGGGGGCGATACTCTACCCAATTGCTGGAGGTGAAGCAGGGAATGAAGGAACGGGTCCCGTTACAATGAGGATCGAAGTCCTGTGGCGTCCAAAAAGGCGAAGAGAGCCTTGAGGACAGTGCGTTGGGGAGCTGGATGCGGCCAGGGGCCAAGCAATTTCGTGAGGGAGAGGGGACGGGAGTCGAGCTCGTTGAGGGAGGCGGAGAGTACGGAGCGGGAAGGGTGGTAGTGTGGGCAATGAAGAAGAATGTGCTCGAGATCTTCAACAGCACCGCAACGGCTGCAGTGGGGAGAGTTAACTTGTCGCAAGCGGTCGAGACAAAAGAAATGTACAATGAAGGTTGTGCAAAAACAGCAAATCAACGTCGACTACAATTTTAGATATTTGGTCAAAGTCCAAATATACACCTGGACAGCGACCTGAAAATGCTGCGGCCTGAAGGCATGAAGAATTCGATCACTACCGCATGGTCGAGGAAGATGTAACTGGAATGAGGGGCTATACTGCAATAAGAAAGCTCAATCAGCTACCCAATGTTTGGCTGACGCCACCAGGCTACGAAACTGTCCCGGAAGCACGGTCTAGAGGCCCTTCATAGAAGTTCCGGAGAAAGAACTTTAATGCCGTAGAAGTGCAAAGGTGCAGGCGAGCTGATACATTGTAAAACGACGATAAAACCTTTGTGTCTCAGGTTTTATCGTCGTTTTACAAAAAACCTTTCTCCTGGTCCTGGATCAGTTTGGTTTCTCTTGATAAACAGCTAGCCGGTATGTAGAACTGTCGTCCTGGTTCCCTTTGGAGAAATCTGCATCTTCGAGGTATATACATCAGTCTCTGTGCTAAAGCATTTTGTGCAAGACTAGGTCGGCACCCGAGGAGCGTTTCTCTAGACGCTTATTATAGAGAACGGAGTGAAGGAAGTTTTCCCTTATGTAGGGTTGCTCTTAGCGTATATCTCACTATGATGGTAGCAGCTGTTCCTGTGAGCGGTCATTTTCGGTACTGAGGCTCATTAAGAACAGTCATCGGGCAGCCATGACGCACGGCAGACTTCATACCTAAAAATACCTAAATAATAGCTAAAAAAAACAAACAAAGTACTTCAAGAAAAATCTGAATAATCGGTTGCCGTTGTGATATGTACTACTATGCACAGTTCATGAATGGAACATGTTACCTCATTGCATTGCCTCCATGTGAGCACTAGAACAGGCAGCTTTTTAGGTCGCTCTTTCCGTGTTTTTCTATTGTCTTTTTTGGTTTTCTGTTTTTGCAATAGCAAGCATGGCCATAGTGAATCACAAGCAACCAAGGACAGGATGTGACATCTACAATGCGACTGCTAGCTCTAAACTGATATATTTATTAGCAGACTCTGGAATATACACACATATGCTGCTAAGAAAATGACAATTTAACCAATAGAATAACAGACAAGAAAAAGGGTTATATATCTTCCCCTCTCCTCATTTTATTTCACAGGCAGCCCTAGTATCATTCTGAGTGTGTCCGTGCGTTCCCTTTGAGATAACGTATCTCTGACAGAAGCAAATCCAACAGCGGACTGCTTACGGATGCAACTATCTTGGATTTCTCTAACCACTTGTTATTTAACCGCTGCCTTGCGCTGTGTGTTCTGGAAATTTAGGCAGCATCCAGAGTCCCTGCAATGTGTTGCAATGTTTCTCGAGGGCCTGTGTTTCACTATGGCTCTCAGATACAAACTACCCCATTTCAACACACAGATTTGTAAATAGCATCTGTTGATTGCACTGTACATACCCCCCACATAAAGGATCATAGTGGATACTACATATTGTGCGATAATGTCAGGAACACAAAAAAGCTAGATTTGAAACCACTCTTACGTCGTAGTAGTATTTGTGTGAAGCTGCGCAATTCCTGTCCTGCAAAATAATTTAAACCATATGTTTCATCTGCCAGCGTGATGATCCCCTGAAAAGCAATTCACACTTGGCGGGAACTACTGGTTCTGAAACCTACCCTGACATGTGTAGCCATCAAGGAGGAAACCCAAGGGCTGCGGTGGAAAAGACAAACACACACGGGCTATGTTCTCTCTGTGTATCAGCTGCTCTGGCTACTAAGAAGAACATGTTCCAAATTAATATAACATGGCTTGACATGATACGCCGGCGAAAGCTAACCAATAAAATTAGTAGTTAAATGTACAATACGTAAACACTTCCCGTAACATGACAGTTTCCTTCTTGCATTCATGCGCTACCATTCAACCCACACAAACAGTGTACTGAATTTTTTTTTATAGCATTACAGGTTGTTTGACAGAACTTGAACACGATTATATAGCACACGATAAAAGTAGAGTGAACGTAATGTGCAGAAAAAATGGCTGCAAGCAAGCGAGCTGGTGAAGATGATGCATATGTAAAACCCCGAGATCAGGGAACACAAAGGGACATGTTTGTGTCTGTCCCTTCGTGTTCCCTAGTCTTGGGGTTTTACATCATGGATAATGTGCAGGTTTCTATTCACGCTTAATGGCCGTAGCAGTAATGCATGAAGACCACTGCTAAGTTGTGTTGAGAAACACCACTTTATGTTTGCCATGTCTAAATGAAAGGTACCTGACCTGATCCAAATTAACCGTTCTGAGTCTGGAACACACAAAGAGAAAAACGCAACACACGCCACAACATTAACAGATAGCAATGAGCTGTAGCGAGCTCCACCTTGGGACAAAGTCAACAAGTAATTCACCAAAAGTCAATGAGCGCCTGAAATGTAACATCTCCAGTGGCGTAGCCAGACCTCAAAGGTACGGGGGCTCGATACGAAAACTCCCCCCCCCCCCCCGCTGATCCTGTGTCAACAACACACACATACTTGTGCACACTACAAACTGAGGATTAAAAAAAGGGAACGAAAATAATTGATTTAGACGTTCACAGTACGATTACATGTATAGGCTGTCATGACCAACGAAGTGGTGTCACGGGATTGTAAGTATTTTGAAAAGCTCATACTTTGAAAACCATTCAAGAGTGCTTCTTAGATAGACGCCATGAACTGCAAGAACTTTCGCGATAGTCACACTGGTCCCCCCCCCCCCCCCTCCATATATTATGTTCTCGGATTTGCACGATTTGTGTGGGTCGGTCCGTGGCAGGTAGGAGGGCTCGAGCCCCCCCTAGCCCCCCCGTGGCTACGCCACTGAACATCACTGACTGGTAGCAGGACGGTCCACGTTCAATTCCTGGTGCTAGCACTGACTGTCTTTTTCATGAATTATTTGTTGGAAGTTTCGATGTGCTTGAGAACCATTCGTCAACCATTGTATCCTCGTGAGGTGATGAGGGTTTGTCATCCCAAAGAGACTCCCTTTCTGGCATGTGTCCTTATGGATGCTCATCACTGCAGAAAAAAAGAAAGAAAGAAAGGAAACGCATTTAATGACAAGAAATGGATAGTCGCATTTACTGTACAATGATTGTGCACAACAGAAAGAATACTTTTGCACAGAAGGCTGTACTTCTTGATGTCTAACATCAAGTTACAAAATTCCAGAATATATGACATGTTGTAAGGTAGAGAATAAGTAGAGATATTGAGTTGTCGAGTTGAGTTGAGGGGGGAGTTGTACCCCCTTTTTATTTTATTTTATATGATTATATAATTATCTTTATGTGTGTACCACCCCTCGCTCTCTACATTACAACATGTTTTATATATTCTGGGATTTTGTAATTTCATGTTAGACATTAACAAGAGCAGCCTTGTGCATGAAAGTCTCGTCTCATTAAAATTTAGATGCTCTCAACAGTGTTCTTTCTGTTGTGAATCTCTATCGCAGCATACCTGCACATTGCTGTTCTACGTACTGTGACTTTGCAGTAGGAGTATGGACTTTGGGTAAAAAGACTACACAGCACTGCTCAGGTATTTTTGCCTATCAAACAGTATGTATGTATGCAGTATGCACACAGTATTTGTGCACCGGACCCACTAAAAAGGTAGTGAATGTGGCATTGCCCACGGTAATGCACCAAGTTGAACACAATTATTGTAGAATCCAGGTATTTTAGCTTACATGTCAAGCCAGTACCACACCAGTATCCAGTGTGAAGTTGTGACAAATAAATAGTTTCCATTTTTCTTAGCTCTCAGAAAGCAGACAGTGAATTAATAAGAGTAGACAATGTTAACATGAATTCTGGGCTATTCTTCAGTTAAAGTTTCACAGATAGTAAAGGCACCTTCCTCAATGGACGTTGATGACACTGAAAATTCTAAAACGTTATCAGAGGCGACATCAGCTTCGGTGTGTCAAAGGATTGTATGTCCAACAGTAATCCAGCTAACAGTAACAAAAATGTGCAAAAGACAAATTAACTGAACTAATGTAACGTACCTTCTATATCAGGCTGTGAAGCTTGTAACACCCCATCCACAGGAACCAGTGCCCAGACACAAAAGTGCTTGAACTGGGAGATAGCAGCTAATCGGAATGGCGACCTTTGTTTTCCACCCTGAAAGCACAGGTTGTAACTTTGAGGGCAGATTTAAAAGTGGTGTCAAGATGTCTGCATGCGAGTGCACATGAAAAGTTGAACATAGATGAATACTCAAATTATAACATCACATTGTCATACCTGCTGGTGGAGGTGGACTGCAACTAACGTGTCGGCAATTTCTTCATGACCAGATGCAAGCCAGATCATGCTTCATTTCCGCCTTCAGCGTGCACCTGTGATAATTCACAAGTTAGATTATCAATAGTACTATTGTGTTGCTAATCGTGGTTATATCAGAGTAAGCGCAGTAGGACAGCTGCACAATCGATTCATTAAGCTTGCTATTTTTTTATATCTGAACCTCGACTTACCTTTTTTTGCTCTCGTTTTTTGCCTTGATCCTCCGTGGCACGTTCAAAATGTTATGCGTCGGGCACCTCAGATTTCCATCAGACGATTTCGTGCCGAGATTCCAAATTGCCTCTGAAGTCGCGCGTAACCTATGATAACATTCATAGGTGTCGAAACGTTCACGCTTTTCTTCTTTTTACAACTTGTTATGCAAGCCAGTGTTACTCCATACTATTAAAGAAGATAACATTCGTGGACGAAATCCTTGCAGTGGAAATTAGCAGGCACCACTGTCAGCCAAGAGCTTCGCACTGCTTGGTCTTTTGGCAGCTTATAATATGTAACACTTGAATGCTCCGATGAATTGTTCTAACAGCGTAGCACTGTCGCATCTTCGACAACTTCGCCGTGGCATATTCACGAATCATATCGCTCCAGCCCATAAAAGGCAAGGGCGCAATATAAGAGCAAATTGCGAATCGCTAGAGAAAGATTGGAAAAGATGCTTTTCACTCAGGCATTCTGTAAATTTATTTAATGATTCTGGGTATGAGCCTGCTTCACTGCATGACAGGATAATAGAATCATGATGGGATATGGTTGACGCGCCATGTTGCAGGTAGAAATGGGAAGGGGAAAACTTTATAAAACTTGGAGCGCTTTGTTGCTAGTTAGCTACTTTTATTTTTCATTTCTTGGTGACTCACGAGTTTAGTTAACCTATTGATGACTTTTATGCAAAAGTGCTAATTTGTTAGACCCCAGGCTCACATATTTTTTACAAGCTTTAATGGGGGTGCTTTATTATTTCACACAGAAGCAGGCAGTTTTCGTAAACAGTGAAGATTAGCGTATATTATTTTACTGCTAAAGAAAACCATATCTTTGATGTTTTCAATGAAACAGCAAAGGTGCTATTTGTGACAAATTTTCAGGTTAAATTCATGTATATGGGGGCGAGAATGAATAATATATTGGAGTTCCAGTGTAGGGAAGAAAAAATATGGCGTCATAAACTGTGTAAAGGACCCCTCCCCTCTGGGGCGCATTCCTCAGTCGTGCAAGCAACGACAACCTTGGGAACGTCAACCACTAGGGTGGAGCCGAGGACGAGGGCAAATGTGTTGCCTCAAACAATGTGACGTAACTGATGATGTCACGACCAATGAGAGCACAGCTTTGGCGAGAAAATCGGCGAACGCTTCGTTGTTTCAGGTGAAGCTCTGGGTGGTGGTCGTGATGTGACCATGTCCCATGGGCAGATTTTGTGATTATGATGGCTATTTTTGATTAAGAGGTAAAGATTTTGATCGAATGGTGTGTGTGTGGAAATATTTCAAGGAATCGAGAAGGGTGGTTACCTTGTTGTTGCAGTGCCTTGAAAGTGCCTTTTCAAGTTTGTTCGAGTGCATTTGCTCTAGGCCTTGCTCTCCTTTACTGAATCGCCTGTTCGCGAAAGTCTTCTCTGTGCATACTTTCCTGTGTGGCTCTCGACGGGTGCGGACGTACCGGGCGCCGCTCAGAATGACGATGAGAGTGCCGTCACGATCTTAGTCCGGGGACGACAGTAGCGATGGTATACGGTGACGGAGCAATGCTTTCTTAACAATTTAGAAGATATATTTTGCAATTATAATACCTAACAAAGTAACTACGAGGGGCACAGATGCATGACTGACTTGGTACAGGGCAAACGGTACTGCCAATTGGGATTACTTTGGCTCTTGACCTGTGTGGTCGTGGCTAGTTCCAGCTTATAACGCCTGTCGCTGGACTGATCTGATTGAGGGCTGTGGTGTACTGAGGGCAGACTGGAAGGCGTGGTGGACAGTGTGCGGACAGATTCGAAGCCGCTTTATTGCGCTATATTCACACTTTCTTCGTGGTTAGCGCTGTGTTACTGGGACTAGCGGCGGCGGTCAGGAACGAACAAATCCACTTACCGTTTTGACATATTTCGTTAAAACTTAAAACCCAGATGCTGTAAAAAAATATATGTGACATTCAGCGGCCGCGCAGAGCAATAGGGTTTGCCACCCAAGTAGACGAGTTACCTTATCTACTTCTTATCGGTGGGTGATCCTCTTCCCTTGTACACCGAATAGGCCAACGAAGCGTGTTATTGCATAAGTACCAGGTCTGTGGAAGTAGAAAAGCCGGCATTAGCCGCAAATTAAAATTTGAGAGAAGGTATCGTCCCGAGGAAGTAACAATGAATAGCCGTTCTGACCCAACCAGAGGGTCCGGATCTACCTGATGTAAAAGACTGCCCCTTGGATATATTGCGGTTGCGTTCTCAACAACTGCCTCGCCTTTAATGACAAGCCACCAAATAATAATTGGGAATAGATTGGTACGCGACGTGATTCACTCAACATTTGTAAGGCACCATGCTGCAAGTGGAAGAGACTGAGGATAACTTCCGCCTTGGGGTACCCATTGCATTTCGTGCGCGATATTTTCAAGGTACATGCTACTCTTATTCTCGCTTTTTCAACCGAAAATCCCGCGCGATAAATCGTTCCTGTGGAGACATGGTTAACCTTTACGACACTGACGAGGCACTAAAGCATTTCGTACACACGGTTGCCGATAGGAATCTAGTCAGTCGCTTTGATATATTAATCTCTCGCGTCGGATTCGATATATTTTTTCAACGTCTTTCAATCCGGAATGGATTAAAAAACATGTGTCCTACATTTTGTGTCGGCGACGATCTCCATTTCCCATAAACGAAGCACAAACTATTTGTATAAGGCACTCCAAATGAAATTCCCCAACCATTATCAATAAGATAAAGGTATTGTTGTAGTCTTTAATCTCAATATTATCTGCGCGCTGGATCAGCACCACAATGGCAATCGTCATTCGCTAAGAAAGAAGAGGAGTGTGGCTCATTCTTGGAGCGAACGGTGTTTAAGAGAAGCGCATAGAGAAGCCATCGTCACAACGCTCAAGCAGCAGGTTACCGCACGTATTTTTAACCTAAGGTTAAGCGTGACTTCACTAATCGAACCATGCCCTGGCATACCCCCTACCTTCAGAGCTTTACTGGGTTGCTGAAACTACTCCAGGTACGTCATCGCCATTCATGCCTCCACACACAGCCTATATATAACATAACAGTGACCTCCCTTTATCTCTCAAACACAGGTTATGGCGTCACTACTGATCGTTGTCTGCCTTTCAGTCGCTCACTACAACATGGAGTCCAACTATATCACGATGCGTCCACCAGCTCTTCTAATGGCCATGCTGTCCTTCAGTTTCTTCATTACAAGCCTCGCCGTGCTCATGTCCGTGGTGATGGGAAGCACTGACGTTCCCTACACTGTGTTTTACCGCGTGCACGGCGTCCTCGGCACCGTTGCCTTCATAATTGCCGGACTCTCGTACGTTAGCCAGGTGGCCCCACCTCCAGTCAGCATGGGCGTCATGGCTGCGTCGCTTTGTATCATCAACAGCCTTGCGTACTTTGCTGATACCATAATAGCGTATGAACCTCCCATTGAAAATCTGCCGGAAGTACCAGAATGAAAGCTATGTGAATTATATACAGTGTCGGAGAGATTATCTATCGTTGAGTTGTATTGTCATTTTTGGGTTCTGATTGCTGAAGGCCGATTAGTAGTATTGTGACACTTCGGATGATACCAATACAAGTCAGGGTGCATCAGCGGTTACCCGCGCGGTTTCGCGAAATGTGTGTTGAGTTTCAGTGTCGCTCCGTGTTGGAGGTAAAATGCAAGTGAATCATTAATGCATCCACGGTTAGCGTGCCTAAACTCGCACTACCCGCACTAAAGTAAGTTGCCAAAGTTGCATTTTGCCACAACCTTGCTAGCGTACTTGTTAATTGTGGTAGTATTCGCAGTGTTAAGGCGAGAAATGCCTCAAAAATTCAAAATTTTCGCACAACTCATAGTTATTTCACATTTCACCAGGCCACGTGTGGTTTTCGCATAAATAGCTGGCACAATCGGCAGCGAACATAAATTAGGCGGAACAACCCTGTTTCTTCGAAATTCTTTTCGTCCATTTTAACTTTACTCTATCGGGCAACACGCGAGGTGCTTACCGATCATCTCCGAATATACCGAAATCAGGGGCGCGTCTCTAGAGCACTCCGTATATCTTAATTCGCTGTTGCTGGTGCAGCGAGGCTGCCACGCGACCTCTCTTATCACCGCTCCTGCAGAGTCCGTTGCTGGCTATGTCACCACGATGCAGAAAGGAGGTTGTCACAAAAAGCAGAATGGCGCCCTCGTCGTTATAGCAACGTGCACACAGTTTTTGCAGACACCATTGCTGGCCCCGTCACTTTCGCCACGGTGCAGAGAGGAGGTAGTCGCGGAACGACGAAATCTCGGCGACCATTTTGCCGGGGCGTCGTCGTAAACATGGCAGTGTGCCGCCCACTTTTCGGTACTGATTACTCATGTGAATAGGAGAAAACTTGCATGCTTCGGCTGTATCGCTTTGCTGATGGAGCTACGCGTGCTCTGTCTTGAATCTCGAAATACCGGCATTTCGGGACATGCAATAATGCTGCAGTCCCGTGATTTCGTGATCCCGGGATCACGGGCTCCGAACCTTAGTCTGGGTTATCGATATTGAGATAAGCTGTTGTCGCCTTCCTGGTTACTGACTAACAGCATGAACATGCAGTGCAACTTCCCTATTAAACTCACGAATTCGAGCAGCTACAGCTCAAAAGATGAACGACGTGATACATCTAAAACGAATGCAGTCGTTGGAAGCAATGAGTGGACGTACTTAGCAGGCAGGTACAAAATGACCACACGAAAGTCCCTCACACAACTGCAGTACATCGTACACTGCACAAATCGGACAATTAGCTTACACTTAGCAAGATAAATGTGCTTACGACTCACCTGCTGCTTTTCTAGACCGGTCGCACTATCCGACGTTCTCATGTTGTCGGACCTGCAGATTTCTGCTTGGTACCGTCCCGCACGCAAGTTTTCTGCTCTCCCACACTTCAAATGGACTGTCGCATCTGTCCCTGTCGATTTCGGGAGCGGCTGGAGGGACCTTGGTTGCCTTGTCGGCCGACCGACAGCCGGGCGGGCGGGCGAGCTGAAATACTAGGCGACGCCTTCCGCTGTGCGATCGGGTTGCGGAACGTTGTTTCTCGTTAGCGTCGGACTTCTTCGTACAGCCAGGAACGTAACACCGTGTTCCACACAACACGGTCGCGTCATAACTCATAACAGTGGTAAACGAGAGTCGTCGTATTTACCACTGACTTTTGAATTTAGTGTATCACGATGGGAGAGCGAAGCATACGACCTCGGTGAAAATCGCCTAAGCTGCTCTCCCATTCGTGTGCCTGGCTTAGGTAGTCATAGTGTTAGCTGCAGAGGGTGTGCGAATCTTTAAAACTCGTATATTTAAGAAGTAAGCTGTCTTCGGAAGAGAAACTTGGCCAAGTTGACTGTCAAGAGGTAACGAACATTACCGTATCGGTCTCATACATACGTTCCCGGATGCGATAGTTCCTCTAAAGAGATGGCTAGCAAGCACAAGGGGGATTAGATGTGCTGCCGGCCTCCGTAAGCTATACTGCTATTGTCAACGCAATTTAAACTTGCCGAACAAGACGTCATCAATTGGATAAAGTCACCCTATGCAAAGTGCTTGCTGCACGCGCGACTTTAACGGGAATTTGGTTTTCCCATTTCGATGCCGACGAGCCATTCGTTCTCCAGCTTGGCGTTAACCAGCGTACAAGTGGACGCTGTCGCGCTTTTCAGCCGCCTCAGTTGTGCGCTAAATCACTGAACACTACAGTATCTTCACAGCAGACTTCACAGAAGAAACAACGCGCAGACACCACGGAGTATTCTACCCACGCCAGTTCTGTGGGCTCTGTTCCTTGTCTTGTTACGCGTTATGTAGATGACATCGTAGTTATTTCAACGGATGGCGGTCTTGTTTTCCAAGCTCTGCAGGCGATGAAGTCTTCATCCCCTGAGCTAGGTTTCTCTATTGAACGTGTAGTTGATGGTACGCTTCATTTTTCTTGATCTTTCTTTGAGGTTGTGTGCCCTATTATGTTGGGCGTATGGTAAATGTGGTGGCTAGCCATTACTTCCCGTAAACAGCTCTCATTCCAAACTCAAAGTCGGGCATCGTGGCCTCTCTCATCCGGTCTGCGGTAAATAAGTCTGCTGCCATTTGGCTTCTGACAGACTTCACCATCAGGTTTACAGCTTAATAAAAGCGGGGTTTGGTCCTGCTTTGTTGTAGTTAAAATTACTAGAGTGTTTCCTGGGCATAGGTGATGTGAAACGTTGCGGTTCTCAGCAGCCTTCTGCACCAGTTTGCATTCCACATTTTCATGCTGTGTCTCATAACATCCTAGCCGCTGCAAAAAAAATTGATGTTCATGTTGTTTTCTTCAAATGTTGCGCGTTTGCCGTATTTCACACAAGACTCGCTTTGTTGAGTGCGCCGTAGGCGCTGTGTATTATATTCCTTTTGCATGTGGTTGTTCCTACGTAGGACAATCTGGTAGATGCCTATAAACATTAGGCTCTTAGAGCATAAAAGAAATGCCGACAGCCTTTCAGGAAATTCTGAATTAGTCGAACACTTGAAAGAATGTCACAATTGTTTCCCGCTTTTCCAAGAGACCAGTGTTTTGAAAAGGTGCGTGACCCGTTTGGGCCACTCTTAGCTGAGTACAAAGAGATTAACTGACGAGGCAACTATGTTAGTGTTCCCTCTGTTTCGCCGCTTCCACCAATCAGGAGGGTATTGGGAGTGTAGGCTGTCATTAAATGGGTTGCTGTGTTTGAGAACGTGTCATGTTTTCTTGTTCTGTTCCGTGTCTCACGTTCTGTCGTCGTTTCCTATCCAACACGTCACGTGATACGGCTTATCGCAGCGCCGCTGATGTTCGCTCTCCAGGCGAATACGGTTCAGCAACGTTGGGCTCAAAAATGTTGTTAGACCTTCTGCAGTTTTGCATGATTGCAGTGGCGCTCAGAGTTTTCAATCACAGGAATAAAGGGACTGGCCAACATGTAAACAAAGGTGCCTATGTTTCGTGTCAGTAGACGAGGAAAGTCTATTTTGTCTGTTTTATTGTGATATCGTCTGAGCTATCATATTGTGCATGCACCATCAGGAAGTAAATGCGAGAAAAACGTCCAGATTGCCTGTGTTGCTGAATTAAGAGAGGTGAGCAAGGAACAACAGAAATTAAACACATTCAGTTGAAAAAGCTGTTTCACGCGTAACACTCGTGTACCGAATTGTGCAACGTAGAGTTGAGGACAAGTGTAGTGGGCCCAGTATGCGCCCAAAGGCAAAACAACTGCGTGATCAGAATCGGGCCTGCAGGCTCCGGTTTTGGGACCCAGTTAAGTTGGGGCACGTCTCCAACTTAAAAAAAAGGTTCCTGACCCCGATCGGGATTTTCGGGCCTGTGCTGTCCGTTGCAGCGCCCTACTGGCTCTACCAATGTATATATAGCGAAACTCCCGTAGGGTCCTGCGTCTTCAGATGACGCCATGATGAAGACTGTCAGCGCTATCCATCCGTTGCGCCGACTACTACTTTTCTAAGTAAATGACGTCCGATATAACGTCAGCAGCATGAATAATAAGTAGTGCATAATTAGTATAGGGATGTGTCAACCGAATCCACGAATCCTAGGCAGGGATATGAGATTCGGGAATCCGAATCCTAGTGCCAAAAACGGTGAATCGAATATTTCGAATCCACCGACTACGTTTGTTCATTTCTTTTTGTGAAATTGACGCCGATGGAGTCCGCCGAAAGCCTCATTGACCGACGGGTGTTTTCATGTTTTTTTACATTGCTCTGGACTGAAAGAATTCAGGCAGGTACTGTTACATTGCAAGTTTAAACGTAATATGGTTTTGCTTTTGATTGTTGCTTTAGCGTTATGGAAATAATTCAGATTCGAGCATTTAGTAGTATGGACTGGACACAGACTGCCCCAACTCACAACTTCGTCTAACCACGATTTATTTAGCAATTAGAGCTAATTGGGACACCCCACATTAATCAGCACCCTCCAGGGTGTCACCACACTAATTGGGGAGCAACTAACACGTGTCCAGAGCAAGCTGTGAGTTGGCGGCAACCTGTGTCCATAAAAAATAGAGTGGAGAGAAAAAATTTAGTCAAAAATCAATGATGCCGTTCTTAAGAAACTGCTTCGGAACGCCCAAGTGACCAGCGACCGCCATGTTGCTCATTGGCGGCGAGTAGTTTCAGAGATCGACGACAGGTGGTCACCTAGTTGAAAGGCATCACACCAGATAGATGGCGTGGAAACGTCTAACTGCTGCTGGCAAACAGCACGAACAGTACACATCGGGGAAAAGGCTTAGGGGCTACCAGTTAGGCCTAACCACAGCGTCACCTCACAACGCTACGCAGCTAACACAAGGCGGGAACCGCAAAACGCTAGGCGCACAACGCTGAACATGTGACAACACGCACAAAAGGCCGCTACAGGTCACTGCTAAACAAGTCTAAACATGCACGTACCGGGCACGGAAAACATGCGAGAAAAGGCTTAAGACGAGTGCGGTCAAACAATGCACAAACATCCGCAAATCACTCACCTTTTCCCCAGCGGCGACGGTGCGATCGATCCCAACGACAGCCAAGCACAAACTGACCCGGTGCGGGGACTGCAGAGCGATCGAGCGCACGTCTGCACTCCACGAGATCCAGTGAGCAAGTGACTGGGGCGCCCCGTCGTGGCCGCTACGCATGCCCCCGCCCGTCACCGATATCCAGCGGTCTTCTCCTCGCGGGCGGTTTCGGTTTCGCTCTATGCTCCTGCTGCGCGCGCTCCTAGCGGCAACAGGTGTCTTCTCCGTTTCAGTGTCGCTCTCGTTTCTTTGCACGTGTTTATTTGTACAAAGGCAACGTGCATGTGTCATGTGTGGTTTATTCTCCTGCGTTTCTCGCCAAAGAGGAAAGACAAAAAGCAAAGAACTTCGCGAATTTATTCGCGGCATCGTGGAAGAAGCCTTTCAAGTCCACCGCCTGGAATGGTTGCAAGCACGTCAACAAATGTGTCAGGACCAGATGAAGACGCTCGACCACATCTTAGCGGCGGACACACTATCGAGAAAGAAGCCAAACTTTATTCTGGATAATCTGTATTGGGAACGCAGTTCCCAATACAGATTATCTTCTAGATTCTAGAGGACGACGACGTGTAAATAGAGCGATGCATTTCTCTACGAGTCTCAGTCTCTTCTTTTTCTTCGGGCAACATGTATGAAATGCAACATGTCTTCCCCTGAACCTTTCCCTTTCCGTCACCCTTTTCCCTGTACTTTAAGCAGCCCCTCCATGTGCGGCAAATCTACTTTTGTTGCAAACGTGCTGAGGAACCTAAATGACGTGGTGGACAAGCCTCCGTCACACATATTCTACGTGCAGAAATATGCTTCGCCGAGCATGCAGTATGAATTTGGGGACTCCGTAAAATTTCCCAAGGAGCTACCACGAAAGTGGGAGACGTCGCGCGTTACGCTCATCGTCGTCGACGATCACATGACCGACGCCGGTTTCTTGAAGCAGGTGACCGACCTTTTCGTTCGGGGTTCACACTACGCCAATGCGTCGATCTTCTTACTTGTTCAAAACAGCTTTTGCGACAGTAGCCATTTTAGAACTATATCCTACAACGCCAGGTACTTCGTCCTGTTGTGCACCGTGCGCAGCGTGCACCAGGTGGAACATTTCTTGCAACAGCTATTTGGCAGAAAAAGATTGGAGTATTTTGTGGACGCATATAAACAAGCGATTTCGTCGCCCTACGCTTATTTACTCGTGGATGTTCACAATTACACGCACGAGGATCACAGGTTGCATAGCAATATTTTTCCGGGAGAGCGTCAATATATCTATTCTCCGAAATGAATCTCCACCCTCACCTCACTTTACTCAAAGTGTCCTCCTTATCTACCCCATCCGCGCCGTCGGGACGCCTTCATACGTTCTTCTTCATCCGACGTGAAACACCTCTCTGAAATTAGTCTCAGTGTATTGAACGGGAAGGTGGCTCTAGCTCCAGACACGTTCGCGCGTTTGAAGAAGCACAAACGGTTCTTACAACGGCTCGCCTACAAAAAGATTCACCAGAATCCGCTGTGTTTGAAGCGCTATCTGTCTCACTAGCAAGGACAGGGTGTTCTTTCATCGATGGTTCCTCTCCTGCTTTCCGCTGTTTGAACCTCCTCGCCAATAGCCAAGAGAATTGAAGTGACCGGCTCCTCCATCGGAAACATTATTTCCTGGAAGGAGAGCGACGACGTCAAAGTGAAACTCATACTGCAAGCACTGTATCGCATACTCGAGCACTACGGATTCGACCCCTACGACAATAAAAACACGAAGACCGACACTACAAACGACTATTCGCTCCTCTCACCAGAAGTGGATGAAGAGGAAGCGGAAAGGGTCGTCTCGGAACTAAATAAGGTTATTTCCTGGGATCGCGAGGGTTGTGTCTCCGTGTCAGGCAAGCGCATCAGGCACTCCTCCGTTTACGAACTCGTCAATTATTTGTTGCAACGTAAGATAGGAAAGAAACCTTCCTGATTCCCCAAAGTCTCGAAACTACTGTGCCTGATTTCTCTGCCGAAATCTCACGAGCCTCAACAGCAGCAGCAAGCCTCCATTGCGTGGACGACTTATGGAGGGATATGAGAAACCAGAGGGTGGTTTGGGGGGATTGGACTGCTATATAAAAGTGAATCACATGAGCAAAAACAAGGCTGTCCCCATTCTCAGAAATTTGGACGCCTACACGCTACACCATCTCGGGACAAGAAAGTTTAATATGAGACGCATCCTCACGGTCAAGATCAACGACGTGTGGCAAAGGGAACTCGCCGACTTTTCAAAATACAAGAGGTTCAACGGTGGCTACTGCTACATTCTCGTGGCGATCGATTCCATCTCCCATTTTCTGCGCACCGTCCCGAACGAAGCTCCCCGTCCGAAATGAAAACGGCCATGAATGAGACTTTTTCGGGGAGGTAACGCACCTACACGCATCTTTTGCGACAGAGGAGGGGAATTCTACAACAATCGTCAAGGAGTACCTGTCATGAAAGAAGGTCCACATGTACTCCACCTTCTCTCCCGTAATCAAGGCATCGCAGGCGGAACGGGTCATACGCACTTTACGTGACAGAATATTCTGCTATTTTAGAGTAACCGGAAAATACCACTTCGTTTCCGCGCTTCCCAAGATCGTGCGGGACTACAACACCACCAAACACAGGACTTTGGGCATCAGCCCGTCCGATGTCACGCCCGAAAACGAATTGGAGCTGTTCAATAAGATAAATGGGAAGCCCATCGTACCCTCTGTGAAAACAAAGCTCAAAGTGGGGGATAAAGTGAGGGTCCTACTACACAGAAAAGGTTTCCATAAGAGCTCGGAAGGGTGTTGGTCACCTCAGATTTTCACCATCTCCCGCCTGAGGGACACCTCCCCTCCCGTCGTGCACCTGAAAGATTATCGGGGTAAGGAAATGGACGTATCTTTCTACCCGGAGGAGGTACTCATCGTAACCTGAGGCGCCAATCAGCCTTGGCCAGTAATGAACCTTGGCCAGTAATGAAAGTGCTGAGAAAGAAGAAAGTGAACGGTCAGAGCTTCTCCTTGGTTCGTTGGTTCAGTTACGACAAAGAATACGACAGTTGGGTTCTGAGCAGCGACGTGTTCAAGATTGGGAAATGACATCAGACATCTATGTCCACGATGAAAGATGAAAGGCACTGAAAAGGTTAGCCAGCTGTAGGACTCGAACCCACATCTTCTGGATTGCCGGTCCAGGGCTCTACCAATTGAGCTAAGCTAACACGCCTTCTCAGTGACTTCCAGGGTGCATCATCTGAAGGGACAAACCAGCCACTCTCTCTCACTCAAGGGACAAACCAGCCAGCTGTAGGACTCGAACCCACATCTTCTGGATTGCTGGTCCAGGGCGGTCCAGGGCCGGTCCATATGACGATCCCGTCGTATGAATGTGTGTGTGAGTGAGCAAAACTCTAAGAGTGAAAGGAGGATGAGTGAGAGAGAGTGCCTGGTTTGTCCCTTCAGATGACGCACCCTGGAAATCGCTCAGAAGGCGTGTTAGCTTAGCTCAATTGGTAGAGCCCTGGACCGGCAATCCAGAAGATGTGGGTTCGAGTCCTACAGCTGGCTAACCTTTTCAGTGACTTTCATCTTTCATCATTAAATTCTTAGGCAAATTGAGGCTTTGTATGTATTTGTCCCTTCTATGTTGTTCCAGCCTCGGAACATCAGTTCTTTCATGTTCGTTAGTTGCCGCCTGCGTCGATCCCGTCGTATGAATGTGTGTGTGAGTGAGCAAAACTGTAAGAGGGAAAGGAGGATGAGTGAGAGAGAGTGGCTGGTTTGTCCCTTCAGATGACGCACCCTGGAAGTCGCTGAGAAGGCGTGTTAGCTTAGCTCAATTGGTAGAGCCCTGGACCGGCAATGCAGAAGATGTGGGTTCGAGTCCTACAGCTGGCTAACCTTTTCAGTGACTTTCATCTTTCATCGTTGATTTCTTAGGCAAATCGAGGCTTTGTATGTATTTATGCCTTCTATGTTGTTTCAGCCTCAGAACATCAGTTCTTTCATCTATGTCCACCTCCCTCAAACGCCAGCATGGATAAGTTTCCCTCGAATAAACAGAATGCCTTCACGGTAGCTTTCGGTGGTCCTCTTCAGCTCTCGAATTGCTATAAAGTCGGTCTGATGGATCTCAGCATAAGCAACGATTTTTTAAGTATCGGATACAAAAGGCAAGATGCGAAAATCGAGGTTTCTTTCGAGGACACAGTCAAAGCCACGAGAACTTTTCGTGTCACTTCGGATCACGAAAAGGGATTTGGAAACAGCCCTTTTAGAATTTAACGTTTCTTTCGCGTGCAATAAACTGCGATACGACTTTGTCTTACCCGTGGACGTGAAGGCTGTGGAATTGGACCCTCGCCTCACACAGGGGCTCGACTCCTCACTAGCATCGCGCGAAGCAGGTCGTGTGGTGAAACCTCCCAAATTGAGCGAACGCGAAGTCACCTCCATCTTATTGGAGCACGCCGCACCCGTCGCTTTCGGCGACGTCACTTTGAATTCCGAAACCACGTCCCTACGTAACACACTCAACAAGTATTTGCAGACGCACAAGCTGGACGCCTCACTAGAATTCGCTGATAACGTCTACTCTCTGAAAACGCCGAAAGTGTAGCAGGTACCGGAACCCTTCTTAAACCTGCTACAGCTCACACCCGTCGAGGGACACGGAGAAACGCTACGCATCTCTGTTCCCGTAGCGCATCAATTTTCTTTCACGATCAAGACGAAAATCCCTAGCAAGTACATCCGCCTCCCGCCTATTATGCAACGCCGCAAGCACTCCTGGATGCGATTAACCATCGTGTAAGCGAATGCGAGCGCTTCAGCTTCGACGGAACCGAACAGAAATGTAAAATTCGGCTTTCCGAGGGCACCACCACCTTAAGACTTTCCGAGTATCTGACCGTGCTTTTGGGGTTTGATTCGCGTACCGTGTTCATGAAGAAGGATGCCAAGAGCTCCGTCGAGGTACCCCTGGATCCCCCGTTTCACAACATTACCGTCTACACGGATATCGTGGAACCCACGTACGTGGAGAGCGGGAAAAAAACAATATTAAAAATTCTACCCTTTTATTACGAGAAAGACAAGCACGTCGTCACCTACACGTTAGATAACATACAGTATTTTAACCTGTCTCAATTCGAAATGCCCCGGGAAGACGTTTGCCGTTGCGGTCCAAAGGTAGAACCAATTTAACGTTGCCTTTCAAATATGTAGCGTAATTCCCGTGTACACGGGACCCAACGAGGCAGTGCGTTGGCAGTGCCCAACGAGGCACTGTGTTTTCCAACGAGGGGGCAGTGCGTTGGGCAACATTTCCAAGTTTATCGTTCCCATCTGGCAACAAATAAAACCGATCGCCAAGAAAACTTTGAAGTGATCTGCGCGGAATTTGGCCGACGGTGAAAGAGTATCGCGCGCAGTAAAAAAGACGGCCATAGCAACGGGGAGAGATGTGCTGGATTCCATGGAGGGCTCTGGAAACAACAATGGAAAGAAACGTCACAAAAGACAACAAAAAGGTGCCGACACACGACGCACCTGCAGATATCTTTGGTTCGCCGTGAAGGTCACACATCCTGTGTGCGCTCCGTCCATCATGACGTCAACGAAAGACAAAAAAAAACAGCCGCAACTGTCGCAACTCTGTCTGACAAGTGACGTGATGATATTCGAACCCCCTTCCATTCAATACGGCGTGGAAGGTACTTCGTACCAACTCTTTTATCCGGTCAACGGGGTAAATAATAGAGTAATCGAATTTTGTATTCAAAATTTGCAAAGGTCACACTTGGACCTCTATGGCAGCTTCATGTCTTTGACCGCTCGCATTGTTCGCGAGGACGGGGAAGAAATGGACGAGAAAGATGTCGTTTTCCCAATAAATCATCTGTTGAGCGACATGTTTAAGACGGTCATCGTTTATGCGAACAACAAGCTCGTCAGTTCCAACGCGTTGTACGCCTACAGGAGTATTTAGGACATCGTATTTCATTCCATGCCCATGGCTCAAGAGACAGTGCATGCGGCTGGACTCTTTGTTGAGGGCGACGAACATTTAAAAAGCGGTTACGACATCTCGTCTCACAGTCCGAAACGACGTTATGACGGGTTGTTTTGGCCTTCTGGCAGGCCTTGCAGGATCTTGCCCAGTGTCTCACGTCGGCGTTTATGCCCGGCCAGAGGAAACGGGAACACAACAGACGCTGAGTGGCCTGGAAGCCCAGATGAGCAATGCTTGTAAGCTCTGGAAGGCTGGGAAACGGAGCGGAGTAGGAAGATACGGGCTCGGCGAATCACCGGAAACGTCGCAGGCGATGTCGCAAGGCGCCATGGGGAGAGCTATATACTTGAGCTGGAGGGACGTCTTGCGGTGGCTAGCGGACCTACAATCACGGAGACCTCGGTCATTTGCCAGTGCATCCGCGATGGCTTCGAGAGTGATACCTGAGACACGGACAGCCTCGATGCGGGAAAGGGCATCCGCAGCTTGGTTTTCAGCAGCGTGCACAAAGCGAATGTCCGTGGTATACTCAGAGATGTAGCACAATTGACGAAGGTCGGTAGAGGAGTACGCAGCACGGTTAGACTTGAACGCAAACGTTATAGGCTTATGGTCCGTGAGCACGTGGAAGGTCAGCCCGTCGAGGAAATGGTAAAAGTGTTCAAGCACGTAATAGATGGCCAGGAGCTCTCGACTGAACGGGCTGTACTTTTCTTAAGAGGGCTTGAGTCTCTGGGAAAAGAAGGCCAGCGGGCACCAACCAAGCGGGCGGGAATATTGTTGGAGCACGGCCCCAACGGCTTGGGTTGATGCGTCGACCATGAGGTGGAGGTCAGCCGAAGGATCAGGATGTACCAGTAGTGCGGCAACAGCCAAGGCAGTCATCACGAGCATCATGTAGATGGCAGTTTTGCAGCACAGGTGATGAGGCTATGCGAAGGGGGTTACCCAGTAGGAATACTGTATGAGATTTCTGAAACACTATTGGCTAAGGTAAAAGGTGTGGTCAAGAAGAAGCACGATAGGTTACCTGGTCGACCGGTGTCCATAGCGTATGTACACACTATGTCACACAACTTGAAAAAAGTGGGAGAGAGCCATTGCGTAGCTGTGGTCCTCTCAGCGCCAGCTAACTTAATAACTCTTTGTGGTAAGTGAATTGTTCTCCTACAAAAAGGGGCTGCCAGATTTCGCACAAGAATGCCTCGGTTGAATGCCGGCAGAATGTGGTATATCGCATTCCATTAACATGCAGGAGGGTTTACATAGGCCAGACTGGGCGCTTCATTAACACTAGACTGAACGAACACAGGGCGTTGGTCCGTAGCACCACTCCATCAGTACACCTGGCTTTTCACTGCAAGACCTGTGGGTGCTTCCCGCTATTCAATAATACAACAATAGAGGGTGGGTTCAAAACGCGCGTTGCTCTGAAAATTCTGGAGACCTTCTTAATCACAACGTCAGAGGAAGATCACTGTGTTAGCACACCGTCATTGTCACTCTTATCAGCCGAAAGGGAATATCTTGGAACGTGCGCGCATCGCAACCATCATGTGTTGAGCAGCTAGTTTTTTTTCTGTTTTGCTATTGTGATAAGGTGTTGTCACATTCCTTGTGTCTTGTTTTTGTATTTAAATGTGTGTTGCAAGTAAACTTCTGTTAGTTGAGAGTCAGCAGTTCGTTTGTGCACTTCCTCGTCCGTGTCCCTGGCTGCGTTCCGTTTATCATTATGTAAGTTACCAACTACCCCGCATTTCTACGCTCGTTTCGTGAAGGTGTGGAAGTGGAACTGGTCTAGAACCGTAGATGCGTTCTATGCTCTATAATTGCCGCAGGGGCGCCAATCCCCTGATGATCCACATGAGGCGGTGAAGACCACGGACTGGACGATGGTCGGATCAAACCCAGCTGCAACATATGGTCGAACTCTTAGCGGGCGATCTTGAGCCGGTCGCCGGTGAGGCGGCGTGACCGAGCCGTCACATGGGAACCCGTCGTCACAATGGTGTGGGTGACAGCATGCTACAGGATGACAGCTAAGTTGCAGGGCTTCGCGACGGAAGGGAAGTCGAGCAGAATGGCGGAATACGGAGACGAGGGCAAAACTGTCCTGATGCCCGAGCTATGTTGGGAAGACGGGACGCCAGAGATTGTGAGGCCGGTTGTGGAGTCAGCAAGTTTCTTGCGGGGGATATTTATGTAGAGTCCGAAGTGGTGAAGGAAGTCTGCTCCCAGAATGGCGTTAGGCACGTCGACTGTGTCAAACAGCCAACGATAAAGGCGCCTAAGCCCGATGTCAATAGTGGGGGATCTCAGGCCAAAGGTTGCAATGGGCGAGGTGTTGACGGCCTGAAGGGTCAAGGACGAGGGCCTACGGGTTCGGTAAGCCCGCGTAGGGGGGCACGATGCTCACCTGAGCGCCGGTGTCCACCAAAAGCGGTGGCCTGCGATTCGGTCAATGACGTAGAACAGACGGCTTCCTGGGGGGCCGTGGTCGAAGGCCGCCTCCATCAGCCGGCCTCCACGCTTCCTGTCCAGAAACAAGGTCTTGTGGACTTCAGTGCCTTGTCGCCGTATTTCCTGTGATACCAGCAGAGGCCGTTGGGCTGGCTCTGTGCATCATAGTGGTCGGAAGGAGAGCGGCGGCGGCCGCGGGACGGCGAATGTTAAGTCTGAGGGATGTGAGCGAGAGCAGAGCGGAGACTTTCCACAGCTTCAGACAACCGCGCAATCTGCTCCTGAAGGGCGCGGTTAGCGCTGTCAGTTTGAGGAGGAGGGGCGTGCGGCGTGCGGTGGGAAATAGCGGCGAGGGAAGGAGAAGAGTACTCAATGATCCTATCCGCGAGTTGAGCGAAGGCGTTGAGGGAGAGCTCTTCGGAGCCCGCCAATACCATTCGTACTTGCTGCGCGAGCCTCTGGAGCTCACGTAATATAGGGTGGTGATCGTACGTGGCGACTCCGAGCATTTTTTGCATACGATGGAGAAGATCGAAAGAATCGCTTCCTTGAGCTGCTGGTACGGATTTTCGGCAGGTGGGGAGGCCAGAAGGTCGTCTACCTGGTCGACAACATCGGGAGGTAAGGCCGAAACGATGTTCACATACATCGTAAGGGGCGATGTGATTCGGCGAAGGGCGAAGCGAGCTTCGATCTGAGAGAACCATGCGCGCGGGTGTTTCGTCCAAAAAGGCCGGAGGTGGACTTCTACTGTGGCGCCTGTCGAAGCAGACGGTGCAGAAGGAGGCGGCTCCAAAGGAACGTCTGGAGAAACGTTCATTGTCGGGTCACCAGTTGTGGCGTGTACCTCGGAAGACCAGGAAGCACAACCAGACTGACTGTCGTTGTCAGAAGGAATGCGAAAGCACACTGGCACGCAGCTGCGGCCCCGCGAGCTCGCGTCACATTTATTGCGCTCGTCGTCGATGGGCGATGCTGATAGGCGGCCGCTACAAGATATTTAAACGCAAGCGCTCGTATTAGGAAGTCGTTTTTTTAATGGGAATGCTTTCAACGAGGATTGCCTTGTATTCCATAACTTTTGCCTAAATTTCCTAATAGGGTTAATTAATGAATTTTAGATATTTACAATGAGGAGACCCGATACAAGGTAAAATTGACAACAACTTATCAGTGCAAGTTACTGGTCTAATAGTTACATACTAAGGATGGCCGCATAGCTCAACTGCACAAACGACATCTGTACTGAAGTTTTTTTTTTTTTTGGAAAGGATAAATGCGCTATGCCCTGTATTGTTTGCGTTTTGTCCGTGTGACAAATATACCAGAGCGCAAGAATGCCAAACCGTTTCTATGTTTTAGAGTCAGGTTTGGAACGACTAAGGGTGCAGCATCTCACCGTGTAGCAATGTCATATTTTGAGTAAAAAAAAACATCCTGCAAGCTTAAATGCGCAACACAGAGATGTATTTAATGTCACTTTGATCATCTACACAAGGCTCTAAGGTTTCTTCTTCGGAATCAGTTCCTTATTCTTCTTCTTATTCTTCTTATTTTTCTTCTGAATCAGTTCCTTGTACTTAGCAGAATCGACACATTCTCCGTTGAAGCAGGCCTGGAACGAAAAGCGAAATATATTATTCTCCCTCTTGAAATAAGTCATGTACGCGTTACATCAAGTCGAACTGGTTATTGATTTACTCCATGGGCAGGCCCGTACCACATGGTTAAGATTACAGGAGGCGGACCTGTCATTTTGCTGGCACTACATTCAACCCCTAGCTTCCACTTCATTCCATTTCACTTATTTCATGCGATGCGGAGCTCTTCTCTCTGTATATTGTGGGATGTATCCTGTAAACACTTGAGTGCAAGGTATGTCTCGTGCTTCCAGCACGACCAACTCTGGCCCAAGTTGTTTCACCGCGGCGCAATTAATGTGCACAATCGCTGCCGCGGTGACAGATCAAAACGCTCCACCTGTAGACTACACCCACTCTAGTGTGACGTTTGTGGTATAGAGCCACCTCATTCGTTGGTAGGAAAAACCGTCTGCTACGAACATTACGAGCAGTTTATTGTTGTCTTCTAGTCGTTATATGATTTATATCACGTTTTCTAAAAAACAGAGCATATATGCAGCCCGACAAAAATAAGATCGCGCTGCGATCACAAGAGTAATATCCGTGGCTTCTGTGGAATGTCAAAACTCAGGTAAGCAGAAAGCAAGCAATGACGGCGCTATTGTGGCGCCACCTGCTAGCCACTGAACAAACTGTGCGGTGAAAACCATCTGACAGGCTGCACCCCGTCGGGAAGCACTGGAGTATCGTTGTACAGCACACAGATTCGTGTTGCACCCCTCGTTCTTCCCGTGGTGTCAGCTGTCCCAAAAAATCGAGGTCGTGTCGTTGACTGCCTTCAAATCCTCCATTTCCGACATAACGCCGCCGGAGAACGCCTTGCGTCTCCGAAGCGGTAGCAGACGCTCCAGCCTACACGGTATTGCTCACCTCGATCATGTAATCCCAGGTCCAATGTGGAGCGGCCCTACCCATAGCCCTACCACTCAAGCCACATAGTGACGTGCGTGGCGGCGCTCATCACATGTCTATTGTGAAGGCGAAGGAGGGTGTTTCGCGCATGGGAGATTCAGGGGGCTTTTGCAGGCGTCCCGATTTCGCTACGGGTGCACTAATTGTGGGAAAACTGTTCTTGTGCGCCTGACATTCCATACCAACCAAAAACAGAAACAAAGTTGTGGGCTTCTAGACTGCTCTCAACCTCGAACTGCTCGAACCTCCTTTCATCCGACTGAGAGCGACTGCGCTCAAAAAGTCGACGCGCGTTATGGTCCGGTGCTACGAAAAGCGTAATGTTGGGCTATTTTTTTCCGCTGGGATAGCTCGTGAATATCACTGTCAATTACAATGACCTTGAGTGAATTCGGCACGCTCTTCATGTTGGTGGGGTAAAAAAGTTACCTTTACTTTGCAAATTTCCGGACTCTGTTCGCAAATATTTACATAACTAAACATAGAATACATGACATTCACATCAAGAATTGGCAAAAACCTAGTAAGAACAAATGCATTTGACCGCATGATTCTAGGTGGCGTAGCCTTTTTATTATAATTCAATGACACGTTTTCTGGGACACCTTATAATGTGTACGAAACAAACGGGGTTCACTTTTATGATTGCACTGCCATGTGGGGACATCACTGCTGTCGAGACAACCGTTCTCCCAGACCATGTCGTCACTACCTACATTGCGTCGAATTCGAGCACTGCACGGGCCCGGCTTTTGCGTTGCTTGTGCGGCCCTGGGCCGGATTCGGGCTTCAGCCGCCGGGTCGTGTACGGGCTCGACAACGCCGGCATTAGCCGTGTATGTACGTGCATTTTCGTGCCACTTTTTTTCGATTGGGTATGGGATATCATGGCATTCTCATCTGAGAACTATCACTTTTTGATATGTGTTCATGCTTATTTCATGTAATGAGCCTGGATTTCACACGTGCACTCATACAAATTTGGGGTTGGTGGGTTGGGTTTGGGTTTGGGGGATTGGTGTGGCCGGCGCGCTGAGATGTTTGCCGACAACACGAGATGAGTTGGGCGATTTGGGCAACAGAAGGAGCGTCCTTCGCTCCATCAAAGGCAGAGGAGCAGCCGATTACTACGACTGCACGCGACGCCGCTCTCTCCGTGAAGCAGAGTGAAACACTGTTCAAGTCGGTCACCACCCAAGCAATCGAGCACCAAGCACAGAGCGGCTTGCAGGCAGAGTGTACCTCCTCACTCTCTACCAATTAGCTGGGTCCTTTTCCTGTGCCCTTTAGAATATCTGAATACGCCTACTGGCCTCGAGAGCACATAGAGCTGAGGCTGCTGGGACCTGGCCTGAGCATGGAAACAGTCGGGTACGGGCTTGGCCCGGGCTGAAAATTTGTAGAAGACGTCGGGCCCTGGACGGGTGCGGGCCATAGAAGCCGCGCTTGGGCCGGGTACGGGCCTGACAATTAGGCCCGTGCAGTGATCTACGTCGAATACGTCGCTGAAGCACATCAGGTTTTTCACATATGCCATTTGTTATCGGTGTTGCCACGTGATTATTGAAGTATCTCGGTCAATGGTAGAGAAGCGTCGCACGCGAGAGTCTTGTCGACTTCGTTACTTTTGCGTTCCGCTTTTCTCGAGGTCGGTCTCCCAAAAGCAGTGGCGGATCCGGAGGGAGGTTGAACGATCACCCCCTAAACAATCAGGTTTAACATCAGATTTCCGCTCCCCCCTTCTCCAGCTACGCGCTTCGACAAGGGTCTGGGCTACTACCCCGCTACGGCCACGTACATACGCAACATACATACAGACGTACATACCAAACGTACATACGTTGCAACAATTCCACAATGCTGCAATTGGAAATAACATTGTACCTTTTTGCTCTCCTTGAACTCTTTGCCGTCGCACGGATGACCATCGAGAGCGCTGGCCGTCGCATAGAAGGTGTAGCCATTCTCCTCTTCCGCTATGCAGTTGATTTCGCAATTAGAAGACACTCCCGCTTCCTGCGAGAACAAGAATAAATAATGCGACACAG
The DNA here is from genome assembly GCF_037126465.1 of Ornithodoros turicata. Lineage (NCBI taxonomy): Eukaryota > Metazoa > Arthropoda > Arachnida > Ixodida > Argasidae > Ornithodoros > Ornithodoros turicata. Next base: position 8,866,324 of record NC_088207.1, read on the forward strand.
TGAGGGAGGGGGAGGGTAGATTGTGACAACTGTAATCGGATTTCAATGCACCTATGTAGCCTATACCGTATGCCTGCTTTGGAATTCATTTGCTGTAATGATTTTGTGCACTGGCAGGACCTACTCGGTTTGTATTCTAACTTTTTTTTTTTACTTATGGCTCGGCTTGACCTTTTTTGCTTTGTCATTCTACTTTCCCATTTACAAACCGCACTAACAATCCCGTGCAAATGCTCCGTCCAGGAGAAAAATCTCCTAAGGCATGTTAAACTTGGAAGGCTCACTCGTACAGAAATCGGTGCAGGATCCTAATAAGCGAAGACCACTTATGACAGCTTTGTCAGTGTAATTCGCACAAGGTGCGAGATAACGAAGCTTACAGCCGAATTCATGAACAAGCTTCGACTCGAAACTTGAACTAGCCTCGACTCGAAAGCGAGGATCGATGCCGTCGGAATGTTTATACTGGAGCGGCAGAGAACGTGTTAGAGCCAATCGGCGTGCTCTGGCACGAGCACACTGCATGATGCTGGTTGCGCGATCTACGCTGTTTGCCGTTGGAGTATAAACAACCCCGTAGCATGGGTGCTACTTCGAGAACGCTGCTCGACTCGAGTTTGGCTGGTGTCATGGCGGAACACAGGTCGTTCGCTGAGTTCATCGACTGCGTTTTGTGCCACGATTGCCTTGAACTGGGTGCTCAATGCTCCCAATTGCTCCCTGCTCAATGCTTCTGTTTTTCGGTAATCTTTATGCTATATCAAGCTAGACCAACCCCAGATCCAGCTGTGACCAAAATTTGTATACAAGCCTTTCATTCATGTTTTTTTCTGCTTTTCTTTCCTTTTTGTTTCTTTCTTTCTTTCTTTTTTTTTTAGTCAGAGACAAAGCTTGCACCTGTTGTCTCAAACGGTCGCGAGAGTTCCGTCGCATCATCTCCCCAGGGTAATGCGAATCATAGTGTGAATTCCGTTTGTTAGATGGTCTATCTGTCTCCACCGTTTAGGCAGAGCACGAATTAGGGCCATAAAAGTACGTTTGACATGCTCCCAGTGCCTCCCCAAGAATGGTCTCTCCTAGAGTCACTAAATAAGCTACGCTTTAGAGTATCGACACTGAGGCAAAAGGGCGAGTTGGAGCCGCCATGTTGTTTCGGTTTGACCTCCAGCGCCATCCATGGAGCGCTATTCGACGTGTCGTCTTCTTCCATTGCCGAACTTCATCTTCATCTGTTTCTACTGCCGAATTAGAGGTGGGGCTGCAGGTCAAACGGGAACAACATGGAGGCTCGAACTCGCCCTTTTGCCTCAGTGTCGATACTTTAAATCGTAGCTTAGTTAGTGACTCTAGTCTCCCTTTCTTTCGAGCAGCCTTTAACTCTCGGGACGTTGTTGTGAAATATTTGTTTGCTCGTTTGTTTATAGCTACCTTCAAGGCGTTGTGTAAACCTTGCGATCCGCTAACAAACAGTAATCACGCTACCTACAGTGATATGGGAGCACGTGTATCGGGGGTGTATGGAAGTGGATCCATCATTTGGGGAAAGGGGTGACCCAAAGAACTCCCGCGTTGGGTGACGCGTATCTTGCTGACGACACTGGCTTGAATGACTCTGCAACGTTCCTGCCCCAGTCGAAATTCCATTCGTACCCGAGTGCATTGGATCATCCTCACGTCTTGAATAACACCTAATCTTTGTTCGTCTGTTGCTCTAAATGATACCGCATGGACAACTTTCCAAGAACGTGGGTTTGTATCACTTATATTGGTACTCGATCATCGTTAATCATAAAATACTTTTTAAAATGGAAGCTTCGAGCTAGAAATATGCATGTAAAGCTCGAAACAGAAAACGAAAACAGATTTTCCCACAACACCACATTTGTGGTCCCGTCAGAGAGATAGGCAGCGATGCAGGTTCCATCCCGATTATCACTCCTCTCATTTTGTGTTACTTTCTATGGTCTTCTCACACCGTGTGACTTTTCTTACCTGGTCATAGCGGTAATCACGGTTCAAGTGCTTCAAATCAATTTTGCACATCTTGTCGAGAGATACTACTTCACCCGGATATTTGTAAGACCGCTTGATTGTCGTGTTTCTGTTCTTCTCGTGAAGGCACTTGTATTCCTCTTCTAATCTGCGAAATATCGAACCGATACGTTAAATACTACATCATAACTACGAATTCTACCATTTTATTATCTTGTTGACAGTACGAATTACCATGCACTGATAGGCCATGGTTATCGAAAGAGGGATAAGGTAGGATTCATTGGAGCTCCATAGCTCCAATGAATGTCATGCCAAGTTTAAATGAAAGACGACTTCGAAAAATTATAGCAAGCACCAGCAGAATCATGGAGGAATGAAAGAAAGGAGGAGCCCTATTGCGCACAGAAGTGAAGCCGAGATTGGGGCCATTCCAGAGGCATCACCGCTCGCCTTCCGATTTCAGTTCCATACATCTCTATGGGAGCCCGCAACGAATAGTTTCGGAATACTTGGAGAGGTGTGGTGGTAGCGCGGAAGTGGCCCCCAAAGTGGCGTGTGCAAATGGACCCCATTGGGCTATTCAGGTAGCGTGATTCTCGCTTGGCTGCAGAGAAGCTACAGCTCGTCTCCTATCCTTACATCACTTGCCCCACGCTCCTCTCTTCTGCCGTTGAGGCGGCTCTTTTTCGTTCCTCCATGAGTAGAATATAGTATTGGGTCATCCTCTTTCTCTTTCATATCCTCAGCGGCTGTCAGCACACACTCCGATGCTGGTATGGCCGCATTGTAACCGGGAAGAAAGCCGACATACAGTTTGGCTTAGAGTCACTAAATAAGCTTCGCTTCAGAGTATCGACACTGAGGTCCAAGGGAGAGCAGGAGCGCCATCTTGTTTCCGCACCGCGCCGGTACCATCCCCAATTCAGGATCAAAGAAATCTAACGTAATGCTCGTTGTGGGATAGAGAAGCGTGTATGATTGTTGCGCGATAACCCATGTATTGTCCACCAGAGCGTCCCGGGGATGTCAATGTGAGCTCAAGGCCGTCAACTGCTGCTTGTAAACGAAAGGAACATTTTATCCGAGCACGATAGATGGCATCGTGCGCTTGGGTAGCGTGGCGCGGGAACAAGATGGCGCATGCTCGCTCCTGCAGCTCAGTGTCGATACTCTGAAGCGTAGCTTATATAGTGACTCTAGTTTGGCTGACCTTCTCTCCTTTTTTTCTTTGTTCCAATAAATATATATTCCCGGGAAGACGAGAGCTGGTTTGCCGATGGCGGGTGCCAGACAACGCACCGCTCTACACCCGATGTTCCACGAAGGCTCCCGAAAGGAAACATTTGAACACGTGGTGCTATCCAAAAGCTTTCTTTTCAGTCAGCGTCCCTGACATATCGGCCAGGAACGGAGCGGTGAACTGGTGGCGTGCCTTTATCCTGATGATGATGAATACAACCGAGCACTGTGTATGAGTCAGGTAGAAAAGCAGAAAGCATTGGCGAAGCCTCCCTTCCGCCTCTTCCTTATCTCCTGTCACCCCACCGTGTGAACTAGGCGAATGAGTACGTAACTGGCTACAGGAGATTGAGCGAAACAGCGGACTGGTATGCTTCTCCGCGCAAGAAATATGTAAACAGAAACCAATTAATTAATTTAAAAAGCTCAGCGCAGGTTTTAAAAAATAATTTTCGCTGAATGTCCCTGTCGGCAAAAGAGATGCACCCAAATCGTCCGAAGCAAAATTTAAATGTCACTATTTGTATTTAATTAGTGAGCGTATGCAAATGCTCAGTTCTTGCCGATGTGTCAGGGATGATTACTGGAAATAAAGCTTCTCGATAGCACCACCACTTCTAATCCCGGTACCCAGTATCTATATTATATACAGGCACGCCTGTATACCTTGAGGTTCAGCAAACGTCATCTGCAAATGTCCTTTGGATGTATTAGACAGAGAGGAGGGTAGAACAATAATCCCTCCACACTCGTACTATACGTACCTGTTCGTACGCGTAAATGGCAAATGTTCAATATCCCGAAACGTTTCGGATCTTGATCGATCCCTGATACAGCGTCACCAAGGAACAGAAGACAGTGATGAAAGTATTACCGATCGTGGGATACTTGATGTAGCTGCCTCTTTTCTCGATCGTAACCACTCAAACATCGCAGCACTGAGGCACTTTAAGAATATTGCCCGCTTTTTTATTCTTGTTGCCGGTAAACTTATGCAAAAGCTTTGCTCAAATGTCGCCCAATGTGCATAAATGTGAAGAGGCAAGTTATAAGCTACATCACAATCGCCAGGCAGCAGGAACACGCAGACACGGGTTACAGACCAGATAAACGACAGAGCTACCGTGTCGTGCTCGCTGGCAGCCGTGTCGTTTATGTGTTATGTAGCCGTTGCTTGCGTCTTCCTGTTGCCTTGCAATTGTGATGGATTTTCACCAGCTACCCCGCATCTTACCAGCGTTACAAGCTATAGTAAGTCTGGTCGTTACTTCCATTTATTTTTCAAATTTTCGGGAACAAAAGTCGAAGAAACAACGATTTTGTTTTGCTCGGAGATGAAATTTACGCCACTACCAACTGCTGCAGCTTCGATGAAAAAGGAAAAATCAAACCGTAGCTCCGAGAACCGGTAAACGAATTCACAACGCAGGCGGAGATTGTTATCCGGCTTTTATGCCAATGGTGACCCTGCATTTCAGAAGAGAACCGTCAGTCAAAGTGCAAAACGATCCGATTGGAGTCCAAAAGTTTCTTTTCATTTCTTATCACATTTCGCCGAATGCCGCGCATATAGTCGTGAGTTATATGTAGCGGACCTCAAAACGTGGAACTGGGCCTGCTGTTGGTACTGCGTACTGAAATGGCACTGCATACTGCGCCTTCCGTGTCTGTTGTCCTTGTCTGATTTTAGCCCCTTTAATTCAGTATGTGGCGGTAAAAGTAATAAACTTTTTAAGCAGAGCAAGAAATTGATCGATGTCCAGTATGAGCTTTTTCAGTGCGTTCCGAAAAAGAACTGTGACTTGGTTACTTTTAGACGGCACTGTCCCAGTAGTGAATAACCCCCAGTCACCCTCTGGCCGCAACAAGGCCTCCTGGGTCCTCCTGAGAATGAGGTTTTTCGTCAATCAATATGCACTGAAACTGAGTCGTTTAACATGTTTTCCTGCATACGGCTGATGGTCAGTCCAGGGATGCCCCGAGAGATCCATTTGTCACCGAGTTTTTGTCGGTATAGCTCAGTATTGTGGAAGGTGACGCAAGAAACATGGTGGAGAGTTGCTAACATCATCTATCGTTATATATTAACAACACACACTATCGCCAAGAGTACTGTACAGAACCTAGGAAAAACATTTCGCGATGACGCGAATTTTCAACATATCTAAAATTGATCCAGGAACACTTACTTGTAGGTGTTCTGGATTTGTTTCACTGAGCATTCAGAAAACCGATAGTGGGCCAGGTTGAAGCTGTATTCACCCATGATGTAGCCGTCATAGTAACTACACCCGGAGGCACCAGGGTGATCTTTCACGTCACTATCCGGGCCGTCACCATCGTGCACCACACCGAGCCTTCGCCCCGGAAAGACGCAAAATCCGGTATAAGATGACATGTATGCGTATGTAACATGGGCACATTTTTTGAAGTCACAAGTGTCTCGTGCTTCTTTACCCTGTTGTTGTCAAGCGTAGTTCTCAATCGAAAGAAGAGTGTCCCAAGACGCGCTGTCGAAACTATCTGCCGATAAAATGTGGTCACGGTTTCTCAATACCCTCTGGTCAGGTAACTGCGGCAGGATACAATGGAGCGACTTATTCAGGGTCCGGAGCTGTCTCCAGGGGGCGCTAACGTTGATTGGGGACGCCGTCCTCCGTTAGCAGACGACGTAGCCACATGGCTGGATGTGTTTCCAGTCGACAACTGGAAAGTCAATCCGACAGTACCGACAGTTCATTTGCCTCTTTGTTCATTCGCGATGGACGAGTGCAGAAAATCCCAGCGCTCTTTGCGCACGCATTGCATCCTGGGCTCTTGCTGAGCTGGGGAACGAAGAATAATCCTTCACATTTCGCTTTGGCTGACCTTGACACGTCGTGGGTAATGGACCAGTAAGGGCGAAATTGGAACAGTCTGGAGGCCATCCGTTTCATTCGTATTAGAAACTCCCACAGTTCAAAGCGACGCTAAGCACTCTGGGATTTCTGAACTCGTCTATCGCGTACCGGTATGCTTATGACATGCTGTGAAACTGGTTGCGACGTAAGGAAACGGACCTGGAAGGATAAGGCGTCACTTTTTTTCGTTTTTCATCGGACCCCATTGAAAGAAAACTGTGGAAACGGGCAGTCCCACGTGTGGAGACCGAAAGCTTGAAGTTCGACTCTCCGAACACGAGACTGCTCTATATTTCGACGCCACGTACATAATTTCCAGTTACATGCACAGAGGCAATCAGTCAGCTGTGCTGTCATTATACAAAATAATGTTATACTCTGACTGATCCAAGATCACCCGCAGAGTGTGCTGTTCCGGTACTAATCTTCGGGTATAACAAAATAGGAAATTCCAGGGGGAAAAAGAAGGCAAGCCCACAGAGATTATACATTTCTTGGCACTCCTTCCTGCTTTTTCAAATGCAATTTTTTAGAAAGGTATATCAAGAAAAAAAAAGCAGGCACAATGTAAGCCTCCATTTTTGCACGACTGTGATCTGAATCAACGAAATCCATATGCGACCAATTAAACAAACGTAAAATATAAGAATAAACGGTGACAGCATGTGTATCTTTCAGACTGTTACTTTACTGCACCATGTAATCCAATCACACATTGTGATTGGATTACATGAATATAGAACATAGAATATTGGATACAGTGATATAGAAAGAGTGTTAATTGCCAATGGAGGAAACAATATTAAAAAAAAGAGCAGTAGAACCATGCATTCAGAGAACTGAAAGGGCAATTGTCGAAGTCATGGTGCTACCGGTTGCGGTGTCATAATTTGTGCGGCGTGTCTTTGCATTCAGTTCGTGTAACATAAACATAGAACCATCGGTACTTTTTCAGAATTTCATGCCCCTCAATAGTGAATTTTCTTCAACAAATATGTTTTTTTCCGTAGAATGTCAGACTGGGACTGTTAGTACTGCATCCCGCTAAAAACGCTAAAATCATAGTACGAACACGAAAACACATATGATCACGCGCATCTTCCTTCATTCGCTTCATGACTATTAAACCGACCACAGCTACAAAGGCCAGTTCTCATAAATGTAAACATTTTGGTGCCGAAACCTGGGAAAGAAACACTGGGAGGGATTTGGCAACTGGACCGTGTTCCATGGATCGTCTCAAACAGCTCAGAGCACGTGTCCGCGAGGAGATCACTCAGCTTAGTTCGAAGATCACAGCAATCCTCCAGGAAACTCCTTCCCTCAAGATCCTGGAGCTGAAGCTCGCGCTGCTAAGTCGTCATGCCGGTGTACTGCAGGATCTCGACGCACAGATTTCTGCGATTATAGACTTAGACGAGATAGAGAGCGAAGCAGAAGGCTGCGACGTTTGCGTGGAGATTGTGGTAACTGCTCAAGTGCGCGATAACAGATTCCTCTAACGTTCAGGAGGAACTTCGATCACTGCTACTTGGTCTTGACGGGTACAACCAACATCTTTCAGTCGTCGTGGCTCTCTGAAGGACTCATGGGACTACTTCTAGATCCCGACTGAAGCCATCTCGATTTTGTTGTTTCTTTATTAGCCATGCCTGCTGTTTGTATTGTGTTTTGTTTTGTTGTGCATTGTTGGCGCTTGGAGTGTAATGGAAATGACGAAGACGCTGACGTCAGTGTGCATCTATAATGCATCCCATGATCACACGCATCTTCTTTCACTCGATTCATAACTATTAAACCGACCACATCGAAGACCAGTTGTCATATTCCTTACAGCGCTATCTGTGCGTTTTCGTTTTCTTGTTGTCATTTTAGGGCTTTTAGTAGGGTGCATTCTTGATACTTTTTGTGATTTTTTGTCTGGAGTCAAAGTGTGGACACTTGAGTACTTGATGGGAAAGTAGTTACTGGAAAAAACTCCAAGTACTTCCCATCACTGGCTCGGAGAAACGTCTGTCGCACGTTCGACCTTGAGTTGCTGCAGATTAAGCCTCAGGGTTTTTCTTTCGCGAGTACAGAAGCGCATAAATAAATAAAAATTAATAAAATATGAACTAATTAATTGAAATTAAATAAATTAAAACCTAGCACTTACATCGTGTACAGCAACTGGTACGCGGCTGCTCATCACAACTTACCTCACACAGTGTCCGCGGTTGTACAGAGTTATCGCGTGTCTCCTGTTCAACAGACTCAAGGCGTCGTCAAATTGTGCAGATGTAATACACCGTGATACACAGTACACGGCCAAATACAGCCAGGCACCTTCACAAGAACGAACGCGCCAAGGCAGCGGTAGTGTAAACACTGCTGGGAAGCGCCCCCAATCTACCAAACCGCCAACGTGTGGCCGAGGGGCGCCCTAAGGAGCTTTTTGTCGGAGATTCCTCACCAGAGAGAGTATTGAGAGACCGTGGTACGATGTTTTCGAAAACCGCTATGCAGACAAGTTATTCATAAGCGACTGTTGTGATTTCTGTCACTCTTCAAATCATGGCAGCTATCACTTCATCGCAATGGACATTTTTCACACTCGCGTCTTATCCCAGCGGCTGTCCAGCGAAACACAATCAGTGCGCGCCAGAGCACAGCCGGCGCCATATTGGCCCCATCTATGGAATATGTAAGGAACCTTCTTCGGCGCCATCAGGGACGCAGAGCATGCGCAGAAGCGTTGTGAAAAAGGTGTCCATTGTGTCTCACGCGGCCAAAGACAGCAGAACTCTTTCACGTAAAAGGTAATCAAGTTAAAAGAGGAAAAGAGAAGACAACAGCTCTTCTCTCTTGTAGTATTCAAACCTGCTTTGGGAGTCGCTCCTCCTCACAACAGCCACATGGGCTCCACAGATCTTGTGTACCCTCCCAGTCGCCATATTCGGAAGTACAAAGTACAAAATCTTCATAAAGTCATTACCCGTGAGCCAGTTCGTGAGCGAAGATATAGGTAGCGTCGTAGGTATCCGGTTCATCCTCAAAGCTTCCCGTTTTATACTCCTTACACACTCTACCGAACATCGTGAACCCTGAAAGTAAACAAGACTTGCTTCAAATTTTAACTCGTGACTCCAAGCCTGCTTCCAAGCCATTTCAAGATTTCAAGTGTCTACGAAGTTGCAAGGAACTTCTGCGCAGGAACCACATAAATCGTAGGGGCACAGTCTAGGAGCAAAGCTGGGTCAAATAAGGAATAGCAAACGACTAGAAAGGGGGCTGCGCCCTCTTCTATCGTACAAAGTAATAGGCCACCATGATAACAGCACAGAAACTGCAGACGGTACTGCAGCAATGCTAGTATTGCCCTCACAAGTTAACGGTGTAACGTAATGTAACACACAAGCATGGCATTCCTGTTATGTTTCTGTCCTGGTGAATAATGTGAACACCGATATGTTCATGCACTTGGCTCTCATCACTTCGTTTTTTTCTTTGGAGTGTAAGCCTTGTACGGTGAAAAGTGACAATGCGGCTAGTATTCGTGAGTGTTTAGTACAGTAGCATGAGGTAGTGACGTCATGACTATGCTAAATGGATCAGTTGATAGCGTGTTCGCTAACAGACACCAAGGCTACGCCGAGAACCTCACTAACTTGATGGCATGGTAGCTAACACACGTTCACGGGGGATGTTTCAAAATGGGTGGCCAATTGTCTCTCCAGAAAGCAAAACTTTTGGTGGTGCTGAGCTTCCCGAGGGGAGGGAATATGATTAGCGATGGGAGCTTGTTGATGATTATGAGTATGCACGAGATCAGCTCATCATGAATCTGTTTTGCGTTTCTGCCCTTCAAAGTCAGAAAACGAATCACAGCACGTGCTTGAACTTTCTCCACGGGCGGTGTCATTTTGGTTTTAGCCCCCTTGCGAAGTCAAGCGGCACTATAGCCTGCTATATTTATAGCATGTCAAGACTGGAGGGACGTGTGGTTCTGTTGCAAGCTGGAATGTAGCCTGTCTCCTAGTTGTAGGTGACGATAATACGAACTTTATGACCGTCCCTCGTATATTGGTAGTCGAGCTGTACTCGGTAGTCTCAGAAATTTGAAGGTGGGAGTTGCAAGAACAAAACTAGAGAGGGTGTATAGTGGACCTGGATGTGGTGTAGGGAAATCCCTGGTGTCAAGCTGACGGCAGCGCAGACTATAGGGTTGTTGGTGCAAGCTTAAAGGGGTCGCGACACGACCCCTCGCAATTATAAATGACCTGCTAACGGACACGGACACGGAGTACGGGCATGCCCTTTTGGGGTAATTGCTGCAAACGCCACGGTGGGTCGCTGCCTGTGTTATGCCCTGCGCCCCCTCAAAATGAATGGACCTGTCCGCTCCCGCCAACTTCCGGCCACCGCTAGGGTGGCGCGGCGCGGAGAAAAACGCCGCTCGCGTGTTCCGTGGGCTTTTGGCGCAAGCTGTAAATGTTCAGATTTATCTGCGCACACCCTGTGCACATTTATTGAAGACATCGCAGGTTCGACATCCAAGATGTTGAAAATACCACATCGGCACAGCCTATGCCAGTACCATCTACAACACGAGTCGTGGCGTGTAGCCCATAAACTTGGACCAACCTAGGTCTCACTCAAGTCACTATAGAGGCCTCAGCTAATCATGAACTAACCAACGTCACCTCCTTTGTTGCGCTTCTCCAGCGCGACTGTCGTGCTAAGCGTAACCATCGCTGAAATGAGCATTGCATTCACTAAAACGATTCCGATGTACTGTATGTCAAACACAGGCGGGCTGACACATTGCTCAGTGAACTGTGTCATGGAATCTTCCCAAATCGTATTTCTAGAGTAGTGCCCCAAGTACTTGCCACACCGTCGGGATCATAACTGTTATTTACAGTTACGTATCCTACACAATTTATAGATAGCTTATTAAGATAATCGGGGTTACAATTTTTTCATTCTTTACAAGACACGTCATATAAAGTAAATTGCCAGATGTTTCAGAGGCACAGTCTATACCTTCCTGGTGGCAAAACTTAGTGTCAACTCCGAAAAATTTCAAAGGTGTACTACTTTACATCCAGTCACACTGTTGATGAAAGAATATTGACGACCTCCACAAGGGATATGGTATGCGGTAGCCAGTAATTCTACACGCTATATACGTGTGTTAGTGAGATACATACAGGTAGCTTGAGCAATGGAAAATGTAAATGACGGAATCGTACCACTTAGCGACCTGCGCGCTGCAATACTCGATATTCCCGCAAGGAGACCGATCCTCCCCAAAGTTCCAGATAGGACAGGCCTTCCCATCTTGCAAGGAAAACGTAGCCAGCACTTGAAGAGAGCTCTTCTTGGAGTGTCTTGACTATGAGACACCTTGCCCGCTGTGCAAGTATCAATGTGGGAGTCTCTCCGCGGCTCTAAACAAAAGCATGGCACCTGGCGGACCGCAAGACTAATGATCCACATGCTGTTATCAGGATTCGCATGTGACCGCCAGACGAACGCAGACGAGCAAGGTTTCACGAAAGTCCACGGGACACCGAATGTGTGTGGACCTTCGCAGATTCTGCCAAAAAGCTTTCGCTACACGACAGTCATAGACGACATGTTCGTTCGACTCAAAAGGGGCAAGTAGAGCGGGGTGCAATGCCCCAGCGTCCCAGTTGGTCACACGAAGTGAACTTTCCAGGCTAACATCCAGAGTATGTCCAGAAGGCCACCAGGAAGCAAGAACGGGACGAATGCAGTCAACTGAATTTGCGCACCTTGTATAGCGCGGCGGGAAAGTCTAGCTGTGGGGGCGACAAGACTGGCTACACGGAGCGGTGGTGCCGTTCCGGGGTCGACAGTGGGAACTGAAATGCAGACTTGCCAGAAGAATCGCACTGTTGCGGCTTGGAGCCTTCCAGGTACCTGAGCGCTTGGACTGTTGTTAGCAGGGCATCAGGCTCGAGCTGGCGACGAAGGGGAGCTAGCCAATATTGTGGAAGTGCCCGTGCTGGGGTATGCCCTGATTACAAGTTGCGCATTAAGGTACGCAATGCAATACACCGAATAGGCAATGGAAACATCGTACACTGCCCAGCCTCCTCTCTGTGGATCCATTCGGAGCATCTGTTGATCGAGAATTGCTGAAGAACGAGATGATCTTCATGTTGATATGTGACGTTGGAGAGGCAGGCGGCTGTGAAGAACGTGAGACAGAAACTAATGGTGACTGAGAAAGACGCACCGGAGAAGATATGCCTGCTCGCTGTACGAGAAGTCTTACTGATTCCATGCTGCGCAATACGAGGCTCGAATCTATTGTGTGGCTAGCATGCCATTGAGAGGATCGACAGGCGTGGGACGAAATTGGTAAAAAAAAGGCACACCAAGTATGCACATGCTAATGCATTGTTGCATCGGAAAGTCAGGGTCGACATAAAACGATTCAAGAGAGAGAATCTTGGTCTTTGGGTGTCAAGTTCACCGCCTGATACTGCTGCGTATTGCTCGTACAGCCACAGGACTCCCGTTAGCCAGCACTGGTCGTTGGTGCAGAGTGTGGCATCATCAGCATGCGCATAGATCTTCCAGGTGCGCGATTCAGGAAGGGGGAGCCAATTGACTGCACGGGACGTTTCTACTCTGTAAATGGGGTCCGAAGCCAGGACGTAGAGGGCTGGAGACAATGGACAGCCTTGGAGGACACCTCGCTGTACAGGGAAGCAAGCGGATTGCAAGCCGGTTACACTCATCTGGCTGCGGTGGTTCACGCACAGCAAACGTATGCCGGATACAAAGATCTCTGGGAAGCCATAAGCATTCGGCAGCGAAAAGAGGTATGCATGTAACACTAGGTCAAATGCTTTGGCCTGTTTATGATGACTAGAAGGGGAGGTGACGCCAACGAGGACTGAAAAGTGCGGCGTCAATTCATGCGGTGGCACTCGCGTCGTGTCCTCGATCACCTCGTCCTGCGCCACGCGAAGGAACCTTCGCTGGTATTACCTGCTACGCTCTTGGGGTATTGTTCTACCATTATCATGTTTGGTATTGAGGTCAAATTGCTGGCATAAATACACTATAAATCTGGACGTCTTATCACAAGCTTGAAGCTATTTATTTTAGGGGTAAGTGCAGGAATGTGCTACTCGCGCCAAAGCACCAGGCAAACACGTTTACAACATGAACAGCAAAAGAGAAGACACACCTATCACGTTTTTCTGAGCGCTAATGGCGAGTTGTTTGATTTTACTAGAAAATGGAGACTAGTGAGGACATAAAATTTGATTACTTTGTCCGTCAAAGACGTGGCGTGGTCGGTACAGCCAACAGTGGTCAGCTTGGCCATTTGGTGGAAGGATACAAAGTCCATGAGGCTCTAGCCCTTCACTTGCTTCACACGTGTTTCGCTCGAGCAAACTATCAATGGTATCAATCACTACTACTATCAATCACTGCGAATTTAAAATTCTAGCACGTTACTTTTGGGAACGAAACATTCTGAATTCGTGTTTGCTCCTGCAAACTATCAATGGCTTGTTCATTCCAAATTTAATGAGCCCGTTTCTTTTTCGAAACTGAACTTTCTGAAGTTGTGTTTTACTTCTGCAACAGTTTATTGACAACGAATTTCAAAAATACTCGTGTTTCTTTTAAAAACGAAACCCTGTGAATTCGCGTTTCGTTCATGCAAACTATATCGTTCAGTCACTCGCAATTTCAAAGTCGAACATATTTGCATCGTCAAGAAAACCGTCGGATTACTCATTTTTCTCATGCAGTGCGACGATCGCGTTTCGCTCATTATTGATAATTACCTCTCACGGAAAGAACAACAACAAAAAAGAAAAATATTATGGAAAATAAAATATGAAGTTCACCAGGTTACTATTGATAGCTAAAACTATCGATAGTTTCGAACAAAACAAACGACAGTCAAATTAGTATGCATCTCAACCATCGATAGTACTAGCGATACTGTTTGGATGGCTATCGCCCATCACTAGAAGGAACAACCCCTTTTCAACAACACGTGCAGCGCGCAGCAGCAAACAACCAGTAAACAATCGAAGAGCTGACAAGAGCGCCACGGCATCAACCTCGCCCGAGCATGAACGATGGGAATGTCTCTTCCCCTCTGAAGTTGGTTTAACCTCCTCTTCTAGTCGCCATAGTCCGATATAAGGAAAGGAGAACGCCGGACGGTGCCTGTCGCCGTGTGTAGTGCAAGAGGTCGCGGATCCCACTCAGGCACACCGCATAGTTGGTCAACGTGAAGGAGCAGCGGGAGCCCATCACTGACTTGGCAGGCTTTTGCTGCTGTGACAAGCTTGTAGTCGTCGTTGAGGTGGTGATCGGCATCCACGATTCAGGATCTGCAGGACTACCAGCTTTCTTAGGCACAAGTATAATGCTTCCCAATCCAAAAGACAATGGGAGTGCACCAGCCGCAAAACCACGGCGAACTACCTGTGTGAAGAAGATATACGCAGCACCGACCAGAACGAGGAGAAAAACTTTCCGGGTCCGGTCCTGGGCTTGCACCACGCTTTGCTGTGCGCACAGCAGCAGCGAAATCTTCGAGGTGGATGAAGTTTTCAAATGTACTGCTCTCAGTCAGTGGGAGTGCTTTTAAGGGAAAAACACCCAGATTAACATCGACAGTCGATGCAGAAATTTGAGTACAATCCACGGAAGAACTCAACGAGCCCCGTTGCTACATCCGAAGGATATTCCATGATGCCGCCGTCCTGTAGTTGAAAACTGTGAACAGTTGCCTGAGCTTTGCCTGATGCCTACGTGTCATGGAGGTAACATAGGACTTCAGGGCCGGCCACCGATCTGGACTGGCAGCGTTATTGACGGTCTGCAGCAGATGAACACCGCATGTGAGTCGGCGGTGAATGGGTGGTTCAAGGTACTCAGACATCAGTGGCGTTGTTGGGTATGGGAGATCAATTCGCGTAAGGGAATTTGGTTGGGGAAGGGAGTTCAATTCGCGTATACGGTCTATTGCACGACGCTTGCCCCAGGTGTACAGGACACCTCTCACCCAATGCTTGAAACCTTCCCATTCTTAGGCTGTTAGGTCGCCACCAGACAGTTATACTCTGATACGGACAGTAACGTCGGCGACAATGACGGGATCATTGAGAAGGGGCGGGGCAAGCCGTTACGTCCCACACCTCGACCACGTATACGCGAAGTGTCGAGCACTAGGAGTACAGGTTGGTGGTCGCTGATATATGTCGCCAAAAACGTAGAAGTCACGACATTGCATTCCTTGACAGGCGTCAATGCAGATCGGGGCTCGTAGAACCTGTCTAAGCGACTGGGAGAGGGTCTCCTTGACCATGTAACAGCGAAAACGTCATCAGGAAACAAAGGCCACGCGTCAACCAGGTCAAAGACCGGCAACAGCCGCCGGAGGTCACTAGCGTTCCAACTATGCCTACCCTTTCCCTGACCGTGGACGTCGCGATTTGTGTCGGTCACACAGTTGAAATCCCCGACTCTCAAGACAGAATAGTTGACTCGTACACAGTGCTCCACCTCACAAAAAAAAAGAAGAACGGTTTGTGAGAGATGCGGATGCAGGGGCATAAATGTTCACCAAATGATGCTTAGTACAGCCTATGACAAAGTCTAGACCCTGTCGTCGCTTTCATACGAGAAGAAACTATCCTTCAGGATATGGCGACTGAAACTATCCCCACGCCGGCATCTCTGCCTACACAAAAACTTTCAAGAAAGACAATGCAAACGATATTTCCGCTTAAACGCGACTACCTCTTCCGTCGTCTATCATTTCATCGTATCATTTCGTCGTCTCATACTTTCTGCCAAGTAAATAATGTTATAGACGAGTTGTCCGCTGGAGAGTCTACGGCTGAGTCCGAAGGAGGCACGCCGACCTCGAGTTGCGGGTCTAAACTTTGGTGTTGGATACCAGTGCAGGCAGCACCTCGACGTCTGTTTTTCGGAGTAAAATCTGATCTTGGGTTTGATTACGGGTGTATCCTCTTCTTGAACCGCTATCTCACCTTCTTGGCACGACATGACAGATCGGATGTGGTAAATCGGTTGATTTCTATTTGTAGGGGCGCCACACGCGTCAGAGATGGCCTCAGCAGCCAAAGGAGGCTGCTTGGTTGGGGCCGCGGACGTCCCAGGATTGCTTCGGCGTAGCTCCTCCTTCGTACGCATGCCTCAGTCGCGTGATGTCCTCTGCAGCGTCTACATGCAGACTTGCACTCACTCTTGGCGTGCATGAAAATGGAGCAACGCTCGTAGGAAGGAGTAGTACATGTGGAAACCGCCTTCTTTCTATCTGCGGCACACATGGACAACGCCAGGGTATTCACAGGTGATGAGGTACTCTGTCACGGTACTCCCTCAAGGTTTGGCTTCGGGTTATCACACGACATTTCCATTATAACGACTCCTGTTCCAGTCTTGGCCTTCTTCCTCCTGGGATATACCCTTGAATGTCAATGACCGTTCCATACTTAAGCAACGTGTGCCCAACAAGCTCGTTCATCAGGAACAAGGGCATTGTCAGACAAGTCACGATGACAGTGCTGCGCCCAAGGGTATGCACCGCGCAAAATACGATTGTTGACACGGACGCTTCCCAGCTGATGGAACATGTCGATGGCTGCCCGTGTTTCTACAGAACCCTGGAAGGCATTCCCACCTTTAAGGCGAGTTCCCACATACAGTGCTTCGCTATATAGGGCTGGAAAATAGCGCTCGAAACCTAGCGCAGTTTTTCCGTTTGCCGTTCTCACATACAACTGAGCACGTAGCGCTATCCTGCTGGGGTCACGGAATATCTCTTTGCGACGTGATGCACCGGTGCCACCGTGATTGCTTACTGTCGGCGTCGGGTATCCGCAGCATCAGGGGGGATGACACTTTCGATGCAGTGATCGCGATACCAGACTATAGAAACCAAACATCCATGCATTGGCAGATGAAACCCGTGGCCATTTTCACGTCGCCGTCGTCGCATTGCCGTCTTGCTGCTTCGAGTGATCGGAAGCAAAACAAACCCCAGCTTCCGCGACGTCACCGCTGAAAGAAGCTCACGATTGGTTAACGCAGACTCACCGCTCAATATAACGCTAGAAAAGTCGAGACTGGGAGGTACCCGGGTTCGAATCCCGGTGCCGGCTGTGCTGTCTGGGGTTTTTCCTGGGTTTTCCTCAGACGCTTTCAGACATATGTCGGCACAGTTCCCCTAGAAGTCGGCCCAGGACGCACATTTCCCCAGGGCGTCAGTCGTCAGTCAGTCGTGACGTTGCCCACATACGTGAGGCCGACAACGGCAAGCCCTTTCGCCATCACCACCACCACCAGCGCTAGAAAAGTCGACCGGGGCTCTACTTCGACAAGAGCGGTTTCATAGCGGTTCGTAGCAATGCGAGGAGGAAAACACAGCACAATTTTCTAGTGCTAAGTAGCAAAGCACTATATGTGGGAACTGGCCTTGCTGAACGCCGTAAAAGTCATCCTCTCCTACGTGTCTCTCAATAAACTGGACAGCGTTGACGTTCGCCAGAAGTTGAACGTCGAACGTCAGTTCCCGGGGCGGTAGTTCTTCGGGTAGTCGCATGCTGCCCTGTAGCACCACAAAGCTCAGGGCTTGGAAAGCAAATGGGACTAGCTCGGAGCGGTTGCAGAACACGTCCAGTCACAACAACTTCGTCTTCTTCAATATACCGTTATATACTGTACTATACCGTCCTCCAAGATCCCCAGAATCGTTTCTCCTTTCGTTGCATCAATACCTCTTCCAAACTCGTAAACCAAATGGGAATGTCATCCTTGCGGGTGTCTTCAATTTGCCTGATATTCATTGTATGGGCTCACAGGTTGTCAGCGGTAACTTACTACTGAAACTTGCGTTTACTTTCAACCTTGTTAACCAGTGCATATATATTATTCCCACCAGACAATCGATCTTTGATTTCGTCTTTTTCAGTGACTTCATTTCCAGTTAAGATATTGAAGTCAACGAGAGTATTTGAGGTAATTGGTTGGCATGTAAACTGGTACAGATACGCAACACTGGGGACAAGCTTTCAGCCTCAAATTACCGCCCCATATCGCTCATCTGTACATGTTGTAAAGTCTTCGTAGACGCTATGGCTTCTGAGTCAATGAACAGATACTCGTTCGCTATCAAAACCATTTGAGAAAAACAACTTATCTACTGTTACTCAACAGTTAACTCTTATGCACGACCTCGCACTCACTTGGAATTATTGCCGAGCTGCAAATTGACGTTGGAAGGGAGTTGCCTCAGGACAGAAGCCGCCGATATTTTGAACAGAGACTGTTCTTCTTCTGGGCCCAGAAGAAGAACAGTCTCTGTTCGGAATATCGGCGGCTTCTGTCCTGAGGCAACTCCCTTCCTACATCTCTACCGGTTCGCTGAATTTCTACCCAAATTGACGTTGTTTTTCTCGATCTGTCAAAGGCGTTTGACCGAGTGTCCCATCATCCACTTTAGATGAAAAGCACTGACATTGCGCCTAGTCTTGTTTGTTGGATAGAGGCATATCTGACAAAGAGGAAGCATTATGTAGAAATCCATGGTTGTCGTTCGGAGTCAGCCTTTGGTGGTTTGTTGGTGTTTTATGTGATGGGGGGGGGGGGGGGGGTACCCCAGATCCCCGTACTGGGGCGATTACTGTTTCTCATCTATATCAATTATATCGATTCCGATCTTAATAGCTCTATTTCAGCGTAACCCTTTGCAGACAATTGTGTGAGTTACAAATTTATTGCCTTTATATCTGACCAACATATGTTAAATGAAGCACTTTGTAGACTCTCGGGGGGTGTTCATGGTGGTCAATGGCTATTAACTTTGACAAAACAGTTGCGCTTAATAATAATAATAATTAGGTGTTTACGTCGCGAGACAATTGAGCTTGCGCTTCATTTCACCAATAAAAAACAACCGATGGCATTTCCGTACTCTGTCGGCAAGAGATGTGTGCAAAACGCAACAAAAGTAAAATACCTGGGTTTCATAATCGCCTCTAACCTTCATTGGGGCTGCCACGTTCAATATATATGTGCTAAGGCTTTCAAGAACCTATGCGTACAGCGACGTAAGCTGCCTAAAACTACACGAACTGCAAAACTAAATGCCTATACGACACAAGTGAAAGCCATTCTTGAGTGCGCCTCAATCGTGTGGAACCCCCACAAAATTAAGGATAAAAAAGTGAAATAATTCAGCCTTTAGCACCCCGTTTCATAAAAGGTGATTATCGTCGTACATCATCCGACACAAAAATGATTAATCAACTAGGCTTTGAACCACTACACTTACGGCGTAAAATTGCTCGACTGAAATTCCCGTTCTCTCTATACAATGGGCATTGACAAGCAGATAAAGACCAGTATCTATTACCACCTTCAAGCCACCCTGCGACGTTAAATCACTTCGAATGTATAAAACCATTCATGCCACGTGTTGATGTGTTTAAATATTCGTTCTTCGTGCGTGCCATCGAGGAGTGGAACTCATTACCCTCCTATTGTGTAATATCCATCAATATAAGTGCATTTGAGCGGAACCTCAAGTGACAATTTAATTCCTAAACGCTCTTCTGTTTGGACGACAGTTACCGTCTGCAGTATTTGTAAATCAATCAATAAATAAATTACTGATAAAATACCAGATAAATGAATTCTGCAAGCTTCCGGGTGTTCGAGAAATTTTTTACGGGTGTACCCCCGGTGTGCATCTAATCATTATACCAGCTGTTGACTCAACGCGGCGATTTTTGCTTGCTTGCCAAGCACTTGCTTGCTAGTGGCAAGCAAAAGCTTGCCACTAGCAGAGCCCTTCGGATGGGGAAGGGGGCGAGAGGAGCAGCCGCCCCGTGCGCGTTCGCAAGAGGGAAGAAGGGCGGCAGGTTCCGGGACCTAGGTTGGACAATAAAACGAGAATCAGCATAACTATAGCGAGATCAGAACTATATAGGAGCTTTTTCTTCGTTTTTATTTACAAATCATGTAGTGTTGGTGGGAAGGGGGATCTTCGCCCCATCGTGCCCCATACGGAAGCTCGCCTAGGGACGGCTCTGGCCAGTGCAGACAAAACTAAAACTTACCGGATGTGGAGTCGCCTTCGTATTCGCCAATGTCCAAACTGAAAGATAGTGTCTTATATACTTCAGCAGATTATAAGGATGTTATGGGGTATATAATGATTGGGCTTTCATTGGTAGTCTTTTAATTCGCTCGCCGGATGTCTCGGAAAACTTATGCGGGATGCACATGAATACGATACACAGCCAATGTGCATTATACGTATAAATTATGATGACCTTGGTATATCTCATATGAACGTCTTACCAGGTGATCAGCATTATAAAGTCTGCTCTCTTGTACTCCTCCTTTTCCTTCATGTACTTATCGAGTTTTTTTACCGTCTCCATTGGTTGTATGACTTTTGAATTGTATGGATCCCTGTCCAGGTAAGGCTCTTCCTAATAAGGGGGGGGGGGCGACAGTGAGTTAAAGGATTCATTTATAAGAAGGTGCGTAGACAGACCCCTTTTTGTATGGTGACTCCCACGATGAGGACCTTTACACCTGGATTCTTCATTAAACTGTACCTCAGATTTACCTGCGAGGATAATTTGCACTCTTTATGCGAAATTCCACACTGACAGCTAATTTTCTTGCACGGTGGGCGTGCGTCAAATGTTTGTTCCTAAATTTACTTATCAACTTTGTTCCTAGCCATGAATGTTAGTGTATCGAAAGGAACACCTTGTGCGCCAGGGAAAACAGCGCTCCAGTTCGCATTTCTTTCCTAAGATTGTATTAAGCTTGCAGAGTGCATAGCGACGTAACAGCTCCACACTCTAAGAAAAAAAAAAAGAGTACTTTTACACCTTTTGGGGACTAATTGCTTTGACTCATTAGTCCCTTTCGGGAGTAAACGCACGGGAGTAAATGAATGTCACAGAGGGGAGACTGCATTTTACGCGCTGTTGTAAGAGTCCCAGGTACATAATTCGTGTGCATGCGTGAAAATACTTTGAAGCAAACCATGATATATCGAGTGATATACAATCTTGCGCCATACACAGGGCACAATTTGCGAAGAAAGTTGTGCTAACTGTTTCTTACCCTGTGTGGCTGAAAAATTGCTACGTTAGCTGAGCTATTCAGCATTATGCCGTTCAAATTGACCAAGAGCATATATTTACGTAGACTGTTGCATTCAGGAGACCATTCGCGAATTTCAGTGACAATTTGCAGTCCTGGAGTCTAAATGTCGGGACGAAATATCCGGTTAGGGGACTAAAATCTGGAGTAACTGATGTCTACGGGAGTAGAAGCTGCAATTACTCCCCGTTTTACTCTTTTTTTCCCCTTGGAGTGCATGATCTTCGGAGCCAGGACTTACTACAAACAGTAGCCGTCGTTTTCTACAGAGGTGCGCAAATCATGGCGTTATACCATCAACACAAACCAAGAAAAGAGCTCTCCAACGTTACGTCCTTCACCCGTCGCGCGCATCCCTGCTCTTTTTCGTTCTGCTTGTTTCGCTTCATGCGAATTCGCGCAAATTGGCGTTTCGAAACGTTTTACCTCTTTCAGCAAATGTTTCGGGTCTCTTCCTCCGATGGAATGTTCTACTTGTGACCTTGTTCTTCCAACTGAACTGTTTTGCGATTTCCAGAAGCTGAACTTTGACCATGTTCTGGCAGTAAAATTACTCCACTGAATAGCCCAAAAAGAACCAGCAGAACCCCTGAAGCATCGTATGACGTTCAGAATAGCGCGTAAACAACAACGAGTATAGTTGTTTGTATTGTGATCGAAGGTGTTCCTGGTAACGGTTCCGTGAGGCCCGTGAACATTGGAAGAACCCGGTAGCCATCTTCAGGAAGGGCTACCGAATATGTAAGATATTATACAAAATCCAGAGAATATCAAAAGTTACATTTATTGTGGCTTTCTCGCCACTTATTGATTTTTTACTACAGTAGTTCCAGTCTACAAAGTTGGTAGCGCTCTTGTAGAATCTGACTTTTTTGTTTGCAAACAGGGGGAGGTCTAGAGGTTCGCCGACTTTCACGTCTGCATCCCGCTTGGAGTGATCCTTTGAAGATTGAGTGCTAGCACACACTAAAGCAGGTCCCAGCGAAACAGGTTGTTATATCAGTCAAAATATCGGTGAAAACGAGATTTAATTGAGGTCGCCCGTATTGATATCAGTCATCATTGCCGCGTTAGCCTTGAATACTATCCTCCGTAATGGGAGATAATCGGACACATACAAATACAGAGGTTATTGGAGTTCATGCGAAGTCTGCTCCTGTGGTAACCTGGACTGGGCAAAGGCTGAGTGTTCTTGTTCTGAGTTAGGTTTGCTTGTTTTCATTAACTCTTCAGGTAAGTGCGGGTGTACCCGACTGTCTTGTGTTCGATCCCAGGCAGCACAATGTACTGAAAGTCGAATGCAATGGGGCTGGACGGGTACGTGGAAGGCCTTGAACAGACCCGGGACTAAAGAACATTGATAAGACACATACCATCCACCCCTATTGCACTCGACTTTCAGTACATTGTGCTGCCTGGGATATGTGTTAGCACTCTATTGTCATTGGTTCAGTAGCACAAGACAGTCTCAGCTCTTATCTCAGCACGAAGGGTCAGTGCGTTCAGCTCTAGCACGCCTCGAGCGTTTGCGGTACTAGCAATCTCGGTTAAAGAAGATGATGTCGTTTTTCTTATCGAGGTTCGTGCTGCTTCTTTTTTTCTTTCACACGAAATCATCACCTGTATGAATTGACACAGTTTGCAAGTTGTATTAATATCATTCGTACTAGTCCGAGGATTATAAGAACGACTTACGAATTAAGCAAGAGCGATGACAACCATATTCGTGCATACTTACAGCATTGGTTAACGTGGCGAGGTAAGTTAAAATCTTCTTTTCGTTGTGCTTGAACCTCGCCCCGTGAGTCTTTTCAACAACTATGTGTGTCTCAACGTACATTACTTCATCGTCTCGTTCCTCCAAAACGGAAGCAGACAACATCTGAACACCTGGAATAGAAAGAAACATGCGGATTCGGACGCCACCCGCAGAAAGCGGATTATAAGATTTGAATATATCCGCTGTCGTTCCTTCGAACTCTTAATGCCACTCTAGATCAGCGTAATGTCAGTCTACCAGTTACACGTAGATGACAAAGTTTCGCCCCGGAGGACATGTAGTTTTTGAGATAAACAAGAAAATGAAACGACATGTTCACACCCGGTTTGGAGGCGTAAACATTAACTGTCGTGCCTTAGCAGCAGTGTTGTGCCCGCTACTCAATTTAGGTAGCGAAATAACGCTATCCGCTACCCTATTTAAAAGTAGCGCGATAATAGCGGCGCTACAAATTTACGAACGCAGCGCGATACCGCTACCGCTACCAAAAAAATGTAGCGCAATTACCCTTCCGCTACTTCCTCGCCGAAGGCCTATGAATAGGTGATTCGATACATTCAAAGATGTGTGGTCTTGCTGATACTTTATTTCTTGCGATCAGTATTTTCTGAAAAAGTCACTACACTTGCACTCAACTTCAAGAGCAGTTGCCGCTCAAAGTTCCCGTCACTGAGCCTAACACGTTTCTTGGTGAACGTACCGGCGCAAGTACTGAAAAGTCGTTCGGCAGACGCACTTGACGGAACGGCGGTATTCAGCCTGAGGAACACCCCGTGCACCCTTGGATAACCCTGCTTTAGTGATGTCAAATTAAAGTTATCTGGCACATAGAGGTACTGAGTAAGCTCACGACCATCTTGATCTGCTGCATAGAAATTGACTCCTCAAAAGAAAAGAAATCATCTGCATGGAGCTCGCTCGTGGATTCCTCGGCGCGCTCACTTGAGGCGACCGAACACCTTAACATTTCGTTCACGGTCAAGCCTGGTTGCTTCCTTTCGTTGGCTTTCATCCGTGAGCCCTGAGAGCTTGAACCTCGGAATTAAGACAGCGGTTTGAACGCTCTGGTGTGACATGAATCGGTCGAACCTAAAGTGAGTACCATGTATCGTTACCTGTTTCGCAGTCGATTACGATACGGAGCATGTAGTAAAATCACCTTTAGCCGCTAGAGTCTAGCGTCTAATTTATTTTATTTTCTCCCTCAAAAGTAGCGGTAGCGGAGATGGTTCCGCTACTCAAGATTGTAGCGGAAATTACTTTCCCGCTACAAATAACAAATGAAGCGGAATTACACCTCCGCTACTGAAAAAAGTAGCGATTACAGAAGCGGCGCTACTTGTAGCGCCGCTACGCACAACACCGCTTAGCAGACATCACCACGGCGTGACCCAAGTGTCTTTTACGTATGATAAACTATAATCAGAAAGGTCTGTGTGGAATATGATTCTTTTCGTTTAAAGCAAGCCGTTCTGTGGTGGGAACGCGCTTTACCCGCTCTATTTTTCTGGATTTGGTTCCTGAATTGGTCGATTTGACGTCAGATAAGGCATGGAGGTACCATCTACAACCTGAGTTTTCATTATTTTATTTTTTTTTTACATTTAGAAGTTCATAGTATGTGATGACAAACAGCCGTAAAACGAATAATTTCTACCGAATAATCTTGCGCAAATAATCGTTTTTGCACTTGCATGTTTCCCGAGTTTTAGAAGATTAGAGTTTTAGAGTTTAGAGTTTTAGAAGATACTTTTGCTACTTCTTTTATGCTATACTATATACCCCGGCCAGCAGGTTTTTGCCTGCTGGCCGGGGTACATATATATATATAGCGTTGAATCATGGCGCAAATTTTGGCGCTCCGATTCAACGCTCTGTTATATAAAAAATGGCAAACATGCTCTAGCACGCAATCTTCCTCCAACTTCAACGCGTCATGTCTTGGCTGGCTGTGGATGTCGCTTCTCGTTATACTCCTCAATTTACTCAGATTTTAATTAGGTTTAGTTTTAAACAAACAGGAAATTTGGCATCGTTTCCCGAAAACGCCCGTTTTCATTTGACTTATGTTTTGCGAGGACATTACCCTATTACTTTGCTGTGGAAAAAAGCTGCTTCGAAAGGTACACACTGGGGAGAGACGGAACAAAAGTAGCAGAGGCTATTTAACTGCACTTAGAACATGTGTTCGTAAGTCCCAAACATCGCCACACCAGCACTGGACAGCTGTTTTGGCCTTATTGGGCCATCGTCAGCAGTGCGTAGGTAGGCGACGTTTGAGAGTCGCCCGTGGGTCGACGTCGCCAACCTCGTCGCCCACCAAGTTGTCGCACGGTACAGCTGCTATATTTCTTCGAAAGTCTTCTCCCGGGTTTCAGCACCAAAATGTTGAGAACTATGGCAAACCGGAGTCTGAACGGTGCGCGGTTTCATGGACCGATGGTATAGGACGATATAGGACTGAATGGAAGATGCGTGCGGTGAGAGATGGCCTATAATCTGCACCCTCGTGCATTCCACGCCAGGTGATCCAGCGATGCTGCTCGACCATGCCCGATTGTGACGAAAAAAAAAATCGGAGTTCATTGTGGTGGTAGCCGAATATTAGCCTGAAACACCACCATACCCCCAAAGGAAGTTCGTTGTGAGCGTTCTGCACTGAGCGTAATGCACCGAACAAGCTCAAAATTTGAACGTGTTTTCTAGAAGGACCGTGTCACCTACTGACAGAATCCCGGTAGTCTACCGCAAAATTTAGGATTTGGAGAATTCTGGGAAACACTTCAGAGGTTGCCTCAATCTGACATTGTGTATAAAAGTAACTACAGTATCCAACAAAACGAAAAGTTGCAGGTGTAAAATAAATTGTTATAAAAAATTGTTCTAAGCGATGTAAGTGTAACGTTGCAAGTGTAAGTGTAGCATTGCAAGTGTAAGTGACATTATTGCAAAAGAAATGCTAGAGATGTTCCCTAAACTAACTAAGCCAATATTAATAAGTTGATTTACCAATTGACCTTTTTTCAGCCGTCTCAATGACGGGGCCGCGAGGTCCCAAGCTCGCTTCAAGTTCACTAGACGGCTGTTTCCCAATTACCCCTTTCGGCCCTTACCCCTTTACCCCTTTCGGCCCTTACTGACTTGCTTTCGGTGACTGTCGTTCTGCCAGCTTGGGTAGTAAATTCTACTTTCTTTTCTTAGGGTACGGTGCCTCGCACAAAAACATTTTTATTTTATTTTATTTTTTGTCACGGTTTCCTGCTGTCACATTGCTGCAAAACTGACGACAGTCACACTACGACGACGATGTTCCTTGACGAAAAGAGACAGTTCTCGCAGTTAGCGAATGTAGCATAATGTGCATAATTCCTCATTGGCGTTACCAGGGTGTCGGAGCGAACCGAAAACCAGAACCGAAAACCAAAAAAAAAACCGCTATTTTCGAGCGAACCGGAACGGAATCAAAACCGTATACGTTTTTTTCGCTCAGGAGGGAAACCGAAAAATTTATTTAACGGTTTTCGGTCAAATAAAACTTCGCCGGTTTGGACTACGAGTTGGCGAATTAAACTGATGTCGTGCGTTCAGAAGTCATGTCATGGATACTTTACGAGGGTTACGGTTACGGTGCAATGTATGTCGATATACTATGGCCCTTACGCTCCCTTTGTAACGTTTTATCGTTCGCGCACATATACTTACAGGTACATGTGACCGGTTGTGACTCTCTACCAAAGTGCCGTAGTGTTCGTTTTAATTTCATCCGCCCAAACTCTCCTCAACTAAACAGCGACCCAAGGGGGGGGGGGGGGGGTACGTAACTGCTTCTCTATCGGTAATGTCGCGCAACGCGTCCCTTGTTTGAGATCAGCGAAGTTGAATACATTTACGTATCCGCGAGGCAAGCGCGTGCGAAGTGGTGCCTCTTTTGTGGACAAGACACGAAGAAAAGAAAACGGAGCCGTCGAGCGCGTTTGTGAGTGAAGATGTTCCTCGATTTGCGTCGTACTCGTGCGGTAGTGCTTGCTGGCTAGGAAGCAGTAACAGACATTGGGATGGGATGCGATTGCACCAATCCAGCAAGAAAGTACTTTACGTATGACATCACAACAACAAGTCTACATCTCCGTCTGTATCATGCTCTTCAAGAAAGGAGAAAGCCTATTTGAAGAGACAGTCACCTACAGGAACCAGGAGCTACGAATTTCACAGCTGCCTATTAATATCAAATACCATGTATACGGAATAACCGGGTTTACATTTTGCAGCATAGATTTTTTTTTCTGGGAATCAATATGCCCACCAGAAGCGGAACCGGTTAAAACCGGTATGAACCTTTATTGTTTTGCTCTGGAGCAGGACCGGTACCGAACCCTTTATGGTAGAACCGGAACGAAAACCGGAACGAAAAAC
This sequence comes from Ornithodoros turicata, assembly GCF_037126465.1. Classification (NCBI taxonomy): domain Eukaryota; kingdom Metazoa; phylum Arthropoda; class Arachnida; order Ixodida; family Argasidae; genus Ornithodoros; species Ornithodoros turicata. The sequence continues at coordinate 8,893,855 of NC_088207.1, forward strand.
GTTTCGGTTCGACACCCTGGGCGTTGCTGACGTAATGTGCAAAAAAAATTCAACATTGTTTCACCGAGATTTTCTCTTGTACAGAATATAACAGATTTATAGCGCGTATTTATTTAGCGCACATACAGCATCAAGTAGTGGATAGCTCAATGGCAACCACAGTCGAAAAGAAGCGGTTTAACAAACCAAGATGAGCAGATTACACATGTCGAAGTCAGTCGGGCTCAAGCGGTGGTCTCCCAAAACTGTTGTACATATAGAATTTTAGTGTGCACAACAATTCGGTCGTTTTCATTGGTAAAGTACCACTATTGTCAACGAAGGCGAAAAAATTCTGAAACCTGAAGAAAGCAGAAACCCATGACGGAAGGCAAGCTGTGCAAGGTCGAGACATACAACTTTTATAGTGTTATGGCGGCAAGCGACACAACGGAATAAGACAAAGCTGTCGTCAGGCGAACTTCGGACCTCGTGCAGTCCCAACATTGAGACTGTGGATAAAGGCCAATAGGCATGTCACATTTTTAATGTTGACTTGACAGGCTTAGAGAAGAGTCTCCGACATTTCTTTTTCAATACTCTCAGTTTCATACTACGTTTTTCGAGGTGAGTAGGACGAGGTATGCTCATACTCAGTGACCGCGCTGCGAAGCCTTCGTCGCAAGTATATACACCACTCTCTCTGCTTACAAACACGGGCGCCATCGGCGTATGCGCGGTGTTGGTGTGGGCAAAACACACTGAATGCAGCCGCGCGAATGCTTTCCGCAAGTGTGACATCGGCTCTGTTGCACTGCTACACCGCTTTCGGCTGTCTCTTTCCACAATACCCGAATTAATTTATAATAGAATTTAGGAATGAGACAAGTGTTGCTTCAAGACGACGCTATTTATATTCGGTGTACAACATGCCAATCCCTTGTGTTGCACATCGACAACTGGACAGCCCTGCGAAAAAACAAGCCGCCGATCACAATCGCGTTGTACTTAGAGATGCACAATTTCCGGAAATTTTGAATCGCTCGAAAAAAATGTCTGAATTAACCTTCATTAATTAGCTTTTTAATTATACAAGTTATCAATATCTTTTCCTTTCGGTCACCTGATATCGTAACCGTTTCGAGAACAAAAATTCGTCCGATGGAACACCTTTTTCTTTCCTTTTTTTTTTTTTTTTCATTGCGCATCTTAGGCGACCCATCTTTCCTTCTCCCCCAGTGTGAGAGGGCGGAGGAGCACAGTGCCGCGTCATGCGTCGAAGATGAGCTTGAACTTGTGGAGACAATATAAGAGGCAAATGTATCGGGTGACGCTATCGGAACTGGCCTTATCTTGGGTTGCATTTTTCTGTTTTCTTTTAATCCTTTTCCAGGACGCAAGAGGCGATAGCGTGCTCTTTCTCCCTCTCACTTTGGGGGTGAAGGAAAAGCGCGTCTTCTAAGATGCGCAATGAACAAAATAAAGAAAAAATGGTGTTTCTTCACGAATTTTGTGCGGGCGATCTATCGAACGGATTTTTGTTCTGAAAAGGGCTACGATATGAGGTGACCGAAGGGAACAGATGTTCTCATTTGGACAACTTCGTAGCTTTTATAAGTAAAAAGTTAATTGATGAAAGTTAATTAAGACTTTGTCTTAGGTCTTTGCTAATGCCCTCCTAATGAGTGCCCTTGAGCATATGCTATAGTGGTAAAAAATGATATAGGGTGTCCCAGCTAACTGCGAACATATTTAAAAAAATACATATATATCACTTTTTACCAGATATACACCCTATATATATATATATAGATAGGGGAGAAAAGACACCAGAGACTGAAGTAGGGAGTAGGGGAAAGTTATTTATTAAGCTGGCATTTAAACTAAGGGTCTGGGGAAGTCTACGTTTCGGCGGAAGCTCCGCCTTCTTCGGGACTGAGACGAAAATCTATGTACAAGGTCTTTTAAAAGGTTACAAAAGTGCCGTCACAGCTGGTACAATTCCACCACCATAGCATCCTTCTGCAATCTGAACGGACACGACAAATATTTGCCGAGAAGCCACGATTTACCTACAGACGTGCCCGCAACCTCCAAGATTGACTAGTCAACTCCAAAGTTCCCAAACCATTAACACCTACGGCGGGATGCCACCCATGCAATGGTAAAAGATGCCAAATATGCAAATCAATGCAAAGCACGGCAGCGGTCAAGAGTACAAACTCCGACTTCTCCCTTAAAATCAATGGCGACTTTGACTGTAACTCCAGTAACATTATTTATATCATTCAATGTACAACATGCTCCGCGCAATATGTAGGTCAAAGTAAAAATTCATTTAGGATTCGATTCAATAACCACCGATCAGATGTTTCGAAAAAAGGTAGCCTCCCGGTTTCTCGCCATTTTAGTCGACCCGGTCATTCCATTAATAACGTCGCACTTTTTATTTTAGAGTCAAATTTCACATCCGATCGCTGCAGAGAGCAACGCGAATCGTACTTGATCAACAAATTCCAATCTCTAATAAATGAGGATAAAGGAGTGCTATCAACTGTAAGAAGCATATCCGGATAACGTTTTTTCTGTATGTCCTCCGAGTGCCCGCTGCCTCTTTTCTTCTTTTCTTTACAGCTGAACACAGTGACTCTAAGAACACCCCGGACAACAGGTTTTCAACGAGCGCGACCCAAGGCTCTGACACGTAATCTCCCCGGCCGATGACCCAGGAACCTTCCGGAATCTTCCAGAACATGACTCACTGACGACTGCCTCGCAGTGGAATTGTACCAGCTGTGACGACACTTTTGTAACCTTTTAAAAGACCTTGTACATAGATTTTCGTCTCAGTCCCGAAGAAGGCGGAGCTTCCGCCGAAACGTAGACTTCCCCAGACCCTTAGTTTAAATGCCAGCTTAATAATAACTTTCCCCTACTCCCTACTTCAGTCTCTGGTGTCTTTTCTCCCCTATCTATATTCAACATCCTGGTCGTTCGAACCTAAATTTTGTAGCGTATATATATATATATATATATATATAGATACTCATTGAACGATGCGACAGCACCAGAGGACACGTGTTTCGCCGTGTTTGCGGCTTGTCGGCCCTGGGTAGCTGCGCATCGTTCGGGATTGGCAAACCAGGGGTCACTCAGCGAGCGATATACACCTGGGAGGGTGGCTGAGCACTCCTCAATGCCACAGTGCAAGCCAGTGAATTATAAAGAGGGGGGAAAAGCCATTAAAAAAATAAGTAAATGATGTTAGACGTGTTTGAAATTCAAACTTACAGATTAAAATGGCTTCTATGGCTGCACGTAGAGAAACAGATACTCGTTGAACGATGCGACAGCACCAGAGGACACGTGTTTCGCCGTGTTTGCGGCTCGTCGGCCCTGGGTAGCTGCGCATCGTTCGGGATGGGCAAACCAGGGGTCACTCAGCGAGCGATATACACCTGGGAAGGTGGCTGGGCACTCATTGCATTTGAGGAGTGCTCAGCCACCCACCATTTCTTGGGGTTCGCGATCGGATGTAGCTTAACACTATGACATGCAAAAATGCGTGTTCATTAGAGATATTCTGAAATTTGTCAGAAAAATAACTCCTGATGTACTGCGTACCTGCCATCAACGTTAGAAAGGATACACGACAGCCACGAAAGAATTCATGCTCGGTGAAAAAGAAAAGAAACAAACGTTGTTGTTCAGCGATTTGCTTGTGTTTACACTTGGTAAAATACGCACCTTGATTACTGTCTCCACTTCTTTCTGACATACGCGCTGGAAAGAAGAAAAACGCACAAGGTTACATAATGAACTTCGAACTGCTTCTTCAACTTTTCGATATGGCATGGATTGAATTAGAAAGCAAATATGGCATGACAAATTCTCGTCAACTAATTATATTCTCAAATTAGATGTGGACTGCGAACCTTCCTGTCAGGAGACCTATGACTCCTACATCAGTTGCCACGCTTATCGAACCTGTAACACGTGTTGAAAAAAAAAGGCAGAAAGACATGTCTCCTAATAGCTCACACGTAATCTATTTTCACTCGTTTTACACAGCAAAGAACGTTGTTAGTGGCAATTGCGTCGATTCTTAGGTATTGCAGGTGCGCACTCTTTACCTTTCATTTGAGGCACGATATCAATTTCTATTCGTTTGTTATTGTGCATTTACAAAGGGGACTGCATCCCCGACGTGGCAGAGACACACTGCAGGTACAAATTTGCAACAGAAATCAATACAACAACTAAATACACTAAAATCAAACATATTGCAATATTTAGAGCAAGTACTTAACATCTGCACGGAAATTCAGAAATGACGGAGTAATGACGATCTAAATATGTGACAGTTACATATTCCCAAGTTCGCCGGCCAAACGTCGTTCTGGACCGTGGAACAAGTACCAAAGGAGCTGATTGTAATGGGTAGGGTAAGGCGCACAATAATGTACCAGACCAACGTCTACAAAGAACGTACCTGGAAGACACTTATATCATTTAAAGATTTTTACCAATACCTTCACATCATACATACTTGGTACACTCTTAAAAATGTGAGTTCTATCACGTCGTTCTAAAGTGTCGTGGCTTCTGTATAAGCATTTAAGTACGACCTTCCAGGTGCCACTGTTCCAAGCGGTACTAGAATAACAAAAATATCACAGACACACACACAAAGCACCGTCAGCACGGCGCGAACTGTGTGTAGAAGACGCGATCGAGGCGAACTGCGCCTTCGCTTATCGTGGTGTGTATTTCGTGGTGTCTAAATTCTTATTTTTTCATGCTTGTGTCTTATGTATGTCACCTGACTATCGTACACCAATCATGCGGCACGCTGCTTATTCAAATAATCGCTGCGTTCGTGCACATACGTCGCGTCCTCTCCACGGTGCCTTGTCTTCTGCTTTCCTGCCGTGTCAAAGCTACTTCTGTTCCTCGTAAGCCATTTCAGTTGAACGACAATAGCTGATGTATAATGGTGGAGTGAAATAGTCATTTCAATGTCTTTTTACCTTCCTCCAACGTATACTCTGCAATCTGGCTTTCACCTCACAATTCAAGTGCATGATCAGACGCTGTGACACAAGCCTGTGTTCCACCTGTCGTGTCGTGGCGAACACCTAGCACATTCTTATGGAATGTGCACTCTACTGCCGGCAACGACGGATACTGCGTTATGAGCTTGTCCGCATCAGCAAGAGGCCGCTCCGTTTAGTTGCCCTCATTGGCTCCTATGAAGATCCTGTACTCCATCGTCGTGTTGTTCACCTGTTCTTGGACTTCCTGTCGTATAGTGGATTGCTCCAGACGCTTTAATTGTTTCTCTTATTTCCATCCTTCATTCGATACCCTCATATCCTTCCACGCGCAATGGGGTAGGGTACCGCACCATCTCATCGTCATCATATATTGTTGTTGTTGATCAATGTCAGCAATCAGTTGTTCTAGTCTTGGTAAGACCGCAATCTTTCATCAGCGTGTGGAAAGTCTAACCATTCGCCAGCAGGTAAGCGTATGACAAGATAAGCGAATTTTCGAGATTTTTTAGCGTGTTGGAGAATGATAATGAATGTCTCACGTAGTCCTCTGTGTGCAGCATTCTCAGCTAACCGAGCTATAGCCATGGCAGTACTTATAGCGATACAAGCTAATTGCGTATTTCGCAGACCTTCATTACAGTGTACAGTGCAATATCGTATATTTATATATGGTTTGCTTTCAGTTGACTCCTACGTCTCTGCATGTTGTGTCTGTCATCTGCAGGTTCAGCCAGCGGTATTTCTCTGGGGTAAATGCGTCGTGGTCATTTTTTTGTTTAAGCATGTTGATGACTTTGAAGCAAGTAATATGTGTGTCCGTTAATTGTAGTTAGTAATGCATAACGTTTTCTGCAGACTGTATCCGCTCCGCGACTGGTGTAACACATCGATCTTCACCGCGGTATTCTATCCAGAGGAGTTTGTTGCTTTTGCCCTTTGCACACAGACGGGTAAGGTGCCCGAATTCGCAGTTACCAGTAACATCCTGGCCTATGTGTGTAATGAGTGGGTTCAGTTAGTGGACAAGGACCGTTACTGCTAGGTTCATAAAAAGATAGCTTATCGCTCTGCACAGACACGATATCTGCTGCTGCCACCATTATCAGTGTATTCTATTTGTGCCTCGCTCTTTCTTTTTTCTTGTCGGTCACTCATAGTGTGTCAGAATTAAACCCTGCTTTCTCTTCCGCAGGCAACAGACGAAGGGCTTCAGGCAATGGATATTCTCTTGGTGACACATCACGCCTTGTGGCCCCAGGAAGCTCTCTTCTGGCCCAGCTTTCCTTCTCACGCCAGCGCGACTCAATATGCAGTAGATACAATATCAGCAGTACGTTCAGCCTAGACTCATTGTATGCTTGTCTTAGCTCTATTCTACTCATCTCTCTCTCTCCTCACCACTCTCTTTCTTTAAATTCCATGTTCGCACCGCGAAGCAACTTTGACTGTGAACGGCGTACAAACGTGGACAGATGGAGAGTGGGCAGCAGAAAGGAGTGGGGAAGAGTTGGGTTGGTATGCGTTCTGGGCCGACTTCAGGGGGAACTGTGCCGACATCCGTCTGGACAGTATTTGGAAAATCCAGGGAAAACCTCAGACAACACAGCCGGTGGTAGGATTCGAACCCGCGTTACCTCCCATGCAGTCTCGGCGTGGAAAGCAATCATCCTAACCACTTATCAAAATGTGCCCAAACATATTCTTCCACCTAGTACTTGATTGATGACTAGTCATCCTATGCAATATACCTCTCGTATATGCTTGTGTGTTTGTCGTCCTAGTCGTAAGTCATACTCTGCCACCTGGCGTCAGGAGACGCGAGGAGCCGCTGGGTGATGTCGTCGCCGCTGCGCTCTCTCTTGCAAAGCAATTTTCTCAGTAAATTCGCACTTCCCAAATAAAATATTTGGTGTGAATGTTGCATGCTCATATAACGCAGGAAAACATATATGACGTCGGCCACCATCGTTCAGCGACGTCACTCATGCCGGAGAGTCTGCTACCGCTTCAAAGACGAATGAGAGGGCTCGATACTCTCATAAATATCGCACTAGATGGTGTGTTGTCTGCAGTTCGAGCGTGCGAAGCTCTTGCCGCGGCAGCGATTTTGCAAATGAGATTGCGCCGTTGTGATAAAACTTTGGGCAAAAATATTTTATGAGGATAGTTTTCATGCACTGCTTTACAAAATAACAACATTGTTTTGGAGGTGTAAGATACGACGTTAATGCTCATTTAAAAGAAGGCTTCGCAACCAAAACGTTTGTGTTATTTCTACAACCATTGACATTATCCAAAGTTTTATGAGAACAAAAGAGATGACAAGGCAATGTAAAAAAAAATATCATGTTTGTGTGTAGTACAACAATAATGAGAAGTCAGTTAAAAGCAACTCTTAGTTACAACGTTAAAGCAAGACTTTCTTGCAGAGCCTGCACTCCATCAGGTTACCCGATGAAGTGCAGGCATCACCGTAACATCGTTCACCAAAGATTCCTCGCCTTTCTGCGAGACACACGGCCCTAGGGCCGCATCTAACACACTCTACTATAACGTGCATATGGTATACTCTGCAGCATATCACTACCACGGGTGGTTCTTAACCTAGGGATATGTACTTCCATATCCGCTGTGATCCTCTAGTTCCTCTGCAAGATACTTCTCTGTTTGTGCACCCCACCCTGGTACCACAGGAAACTACGACCGTTCGCCATAGGCAATCTAGCGAGCTTTTTTAAATTATGTGTTAGCGCCGCAAAGCAACTGTGGCTATGAGCAGCGCACAAATGTTGGTAGATGGACAGCGTACAGCAGGAATGATGAAGGAATTAGTATGCGTGCTCGGCCGACTTCAGAGAGAACTGTGCTCGCCTGGAAAGTCTCCGGAAAACCCTAGGAAAACCTCAGCAAGCATAGCCGGTGGTACGATTCGTACCCACCCAGTCTTCAATATCACCTTTGCTACCATCATCGAGCGGGGCGCCTTATTAGCGTGCCGTCTGTGTTGATGACTGATAAAATCCAACAATTCGTTGAAAGCTAGCAGGGGGACAGGTTGTCGGGGGGTGTTTGCTTGGTTGCTTTTGTGTGACAAGAAGTTATATATATATATACACTTGGTGAATGGGGTTCGGACGACCGCGAATATATATAGCTGAAATGAAAATTGTAACACAGACTACGAAGGTACGGGAAGTAAGAAAAAAGGGATAATTTATTTACATTTAAAATACTTGGAATGCTGAGAGGGTTGTCTACGTTACGGCGAAAGCTCCGCCTTCGTCAGGACAAAAATATGTCAGTGATACACAGAGCTTATAAAGGCTCGCATAGTGACGTCATCGGGAAAGGGAAAACCCCGGCGGTTGTCAATGGGTCACGTTCGAGAATGTTGACTTGTCAGGTTCAAGTGTGATGTCATCGTCCTTGGGGAAGTGGCTTTGTCCAGGTTGCGCCACCCATCCGGCTGAAAAGGAATTGGAAAAATTTCCCTTTCCCGATGAGGTCACTATGCGAGCATTTATAAGCTCTGTTTATCACTGACATATGTCCTGACGAAGGCGGAGCTTCCGCCGTAACGTAGACAACCCTTTTAGCATTCCAAGTATCTTAAATGTAAATAAATTATCCCTTTTTTCTTACTTCCCGTACCTTCGTAGTCTGTGTTTCAATTTTCATTTCAGCTATATATATATAATATAATGTCGGCCTTGGCTCCCACTAAGGGTGTTGTAAGCAGTACTGTACATAAGCGTGTGTAAAGGTGTATCAAAGTTTGTCAGTTCAGTGCTTGGTGTTCGTCTCGTCCTTTCGTATCCCCTGCACTGGGGTTTTATCGCCCATAAAATGTACCACCAAAACACCACGGTTTTTATCGTTTTTTAACCCGCTCGGCCGTGCAGCTGGCTGGTAATATAGGAAGCCTTTTTTTTTTGTCTTCTTTGAGCAGATTGCCGCCAATACGGTACGCTAATTTTGGGGCCGATATCAATACCAGCAAGAATGCGTGCTTCTCACACGTACACTCTTAAAAATGAACTTCACCGCATAGCACGCTCCTAGCCAACCATCATCTCGAATGATATCGTCTTCTGCCCTGATTTGTTGAAAACGGGAGGCGTACGTCTTTTTTGTGACACTTATGCTGTTTATAATTGTCACAAAAAGACGTACGCCTCCCGTTTCCACCAAATCAGGGCAGTTAACGATATAATTCGAGATGATGGTTGGCTAGGAGCGTGTTATGCGGTGAAGTTCATTTTTAAGGCTGTATGATTTACTCGCGTTCATTGAAATTGCAAACCCGAAATTCAGTGCCCTCTATCCGTGCACTGGTACAAAATACAGAGACAGAGCAAACGCAGCGGAATGTAATCGCTATTCCGTTCACCCACATTTGCAATAAAGTTGTTATTCTCGCTACATAGAGCAGTCAAAAGTGGAGAAAACTCACCAGCAAACGGTTTCCTCATTTGAATCTTGGATACCAAATGAGCGATGTGACCTTCAGAAGACCTTTCTGAACTCACAAGAGGCTTGATGCGAAATGTTTCAGCAATAACACCATCCTGCACAAAAAGATAACAGGCCATATATAGATGGTATCGTCCCCAATACAACTCCCATAACGACTGCCTCGTATTTTGTGGATTCCCGAACGACGGTGCCAACAGCAGGTCTGGTTTGGCGTCACAAGAAGGAAAAGTCCTGCCTGAACTGCCTTCGTTCACAAGCGGGTGTTTCGGGCAACAATCGAGTTACGAATTTACATAAAAACAGCATTGCAGCAGGACGTCAGCTGGTTGTCCCAGCGATACGCATTTATGTTAACCATAAAACATTTTGATAAGGGAAAACCATTTCAATTCAGTGATGAATAAAATGTCATTGTTTAATCGATGACAAATCAATCAGGTTGAATACCATTTCAGAAAGGATATCGCGTGGTGACCAGTATGGACGAAGGAATCACTCTCGCCTGAACACGGGTATTCGAAACAGCGCTTCGGCTGTTGGCAAGTGTCCTCATCCGCCTCGGCGAATGCTCGTTGTTTCCGTTGTCTCCCCAAGCAGCACAGTGTACAGAAAGTCGAGTGCGATAGGGGTGGACGGCATGTCCCTTATCGATGTTCTTTAGTTTCACGGGGCTGTTCAAGGTTTTCCACCTACCCGTCCACCGCTATCGCACTCGACTTTCAGTACATTCTGCTGCTTGGGACCATTCTCACTTTTTTAGGCGTTAAACCGTTGAGGAGATCCGTCGATGCCACACACAGTACAACATTACGTTCACAAACATAGTTCGTCAACTTACAACTCTTACGGCCCCCATGTCTTGCGTTACCATCACGGAAGCCATGTTGTCGTTGTCGTGATAGAGGTTTTCTTCGTACTCCTCAGCATTCACCTTAAAGACAGTGACAAAAAAAAAAAAACACTATAGCAATGATAGACGAGGATAATGCGTGTCCAAGCTGGCTAATAACTAGACAGAGTAAACGTCACCGGTTCGATGCAGATCTCTTTAGAAGGTTGGGATAAGAATGAAATAAAAAACACTGGAACGACATGAAATCGCCAATGCTGAACTAATTCACTGCGACTGACGACAGAAGCAACCGGTTTTCCTATCATTCAATGTAGTAGGTTAAAGTACTCTACGGGGTGTTTCTGAATAATTCGTACACAGGCGGGGCCATCCAATAACTTTCTTTTTTGTAAAGAAAATTTGTCACCGTTAGGAACAGCCGCAAGAAACGCTTTGATATTCGTTCTCAACGCGACTCGGGTAAACAGCGCTGCGTGCTGGTAGGTTAGAGAAGGAGAAGGAACAGGTAAGGGGGGCGCCACTTGTGTTGTTGCGACTGTCCCTTATTTATCGTCACCCCAGTGCTGCAACGAGGCGGTCGAACACGAACGTGATAGCCGGACGGGTGATTGAAAGAGCACATTGGTGCACTACTACGAACAAGAGGTACATAACCCGAAATCGAAACTCGAAAAAGTCACTAAGTGTCGACACGCCCTTTTTTCCCCTTGAATATTTTTCACTAAAGGTCCCGATACGTAAAACAGCGATTCCAAAAGGGTGCGAAGTAGATTTTAAAAGACAGGATGTTTATTTAATTGGAGAGCGTATGCAAATGAGCCGCGCACTACTCAGTCCATGACCGATGTCCCAAATATCTTTACTAAAAAGAAAGTTCTTCGACGGCGCCACCTGTTTACCTATTATTCAACCGCGGGTCTTCGTGGAACACTAGGTAGATGATGTGAGTTTTAGTTATAACGTACTTCGTCGCCCTTGCGTGCGTAAGAGATACCGCGGTGGTTCTAAGCAAACGCGCAAAGCTCTACTTGTGTCTTGCGCGTGCGCAGAACCACCATCGCTGTTCCTTACGTACGCAAAGGCGATAGCGTACGTCTAAAACTCACCATCGACCTATCTCGCGGTCACCAGCGACCCTCAGAGCCTGCGACACAGCTGCTTTCTCTTTCGAAGACAATAGCTTCTTATATCCTACATGGCTTCCCGATGACCCTGAAGCACATAACGACGCTCGTTCACTGCCGCAACTTTCCTAGGGTGCAATGGTTATCCCTATGTTGCTGCGTGCAATTTGATCAAGCGGCGTTGCCTGCTACTCGGTTCACTGGGAAGGTACCACGTGACGTCTGGTGATTTTTTACATCTCCCTCTCGCATTCCTCCGCTTTCGTTTCTCTGCCTAGTTTCCACTAAGGGACGATGGACCAGAAGTTACAGCACAGCCTTTAACGTAGGGACATGCTGTGATTCCTAGAGAGCTGCTGAGTTTTCGGGCTTTGTTGGAAGGTATGGCTTGTTGGAAAGAGATGAGCAGCAACTACTTCATCAGCGGTAGCTACAAACCACTTCATGAGGTTGTAGTTGAGCTATATATCTTAGCAGCGGTAGTTGCGCCGTTTTTCGTTACTACTGCAAACTATATTTGGAACGATGAATGTTTTGTCCTTTCTGTGTTGTTCCAGCCCCATGGACCCCGCAGACGACCTGCTGATGCAGTTTCCCTCGGACGAGGACGTTTGAACTTTCGTAGAGGACTTGGGAAGGGGGAGATGTGGGGGCGCTGGTAGCAATAGGGATGGAGCCCCTTGGGGGCACTAGTTGTTTTGCTGGGGATAAAAGCGCGGGCGCAACAGGTAAGTAGGCAGTGGCTGCCACGCAGCCCGGGCGGACAGAACCTGTTCTGATGCGCTGGCAATGCGGTCTGGAATGTCGGAGAATAAACAAGGTTGGTTGGGAGTGAACCCGTTTTGTGGCTTTTCCCATGCGCGGTTGATGCGAGCGAGTCTGAGGTTCCGGTCGTGGTGAACGAAGGTTCCCACAATTTGGCGCCCAACGTAGGGGCCTTCCCCGTTTTCTGCTAATACGACTATGAGTGCCTGTTTGTAATTTTGTGATTTAGCTCTTTTTTTTTTTTTTTTTGAAGCGGGAAGGAGCTTCGCGCTCTTGCTTCCGTAGCGGTGTGCTAATTTTGCACGGTGCACTAGAGTCACTGCTGGTCTTATTTTCTGTTGCTTTTTCGTGTTTTCAGTCTTTTCGAGACGGAAGCAGCCTTGTGCTGTTGTCTCGAGGGGTAGTTGGCTCATCCTGCTTGGTGCAGCGGAGTCGCCCCGTTTACTCGTTTATTTTTCTAAATTCTAGTGTGGTCACTGGCCTCGTTGCTCGTGTTGCGGAATGAGCGGTTTATGCCCCGTGTTCCGGAGCCCTCCCGTTCGGTCGCGCGTATGGGGACCACAGTGGGTTTAGTATTTTGCCCGCCTCCCGTCCGTTGACGCTCGAACGGAGTCCCTCGTCTGTCGGTACCCACGGACAGGTTTCCAGACCCCGCAGTGCCATTTATGTGCTCTTGGTATAAGGTGCAGCGCCCTTGTCCGCACGATCGGTCACGCTGCAGAACCCGCAGGCCGCAGCCGACATAAATTTAACCCGATAGCGATGTAACCATGCATAGCACGCTAGGGACAGCGCGTCTTGATGTTAGGCGGTTCGCCGCTCTAGACATGATCTTGCACGCTGTTGTTTCCTGATTTACCGCCTTCTTGGATTACGCGGATATCAGGCTGATAAGGTTACGTTGCGCTCTACCTGGCGCAACGGTATCTCGGACGAATTTCAGACCGCCCGCAACCTGGAGTACGCTTATCACTTAGGATTTGCAAGAGATAGCCCAGACGTGTTAGGGTACATTTATGCTGCAGCTTCAAGCACATCGCTGCTCGCATAACCGCTAGGGTGCGTTTACCCTGCAGATTGCTCAAGATGCTGCTCGCTTTCGCTATATCAGTCGCCTAGCAGCGTTCACTGTGGAAGGATGGAAACGAGGAAAAGTGGGAAGGAGGAAACCGACTTCATCACAACCAATCGCAGGTCGGATTTCAAGACGCCAGTCATCAATGATACCAGGACGACAAACATGTTTACATTCCTAGGTGCAGCGAGCAGAGCGGCAAGCAGCGGCGAGGATAAGCGAGCAGCCAGGCTGCAGGGTAAATGCACCAACAGAAAGCTCTGTGTTTGACCTGTCATCGCCAGAAGTCAGGTAGTCCCCGGGCATGTTCAAACATGTTTGACAGCATTGTTGTGGCGATGATCATGGCGTGCATCTTTGGCAAGCAGCGATGCTGCAGCATGAACGCGCCCACAGAGATACATGTGTTTGTTTCGTCATCGCCAAACAGCGATGTGCCATGTGCCAGCAGCGATGCTGCAGCATAAATGCACCTTTAAGGTTTGATGTGATGCCCTAGTACGCTTGGGAAGGAGCCGGTTTTCAACTGGTTTAAGGCAATGTCTCGGTTCCCGGATGTCGCCGTTTCCCCGAGTATCTGACACCATTGTTTTGTGCAAAGGTTAGTCATTGCAGCGAGGGTCCTGCGCGGCTCAACCTGCCAGTACGAATCATCTGAGTTGCAGCTCGTACGTTCCCGTCAATGCTTGGTTTCGGTCACCAGAACCTGGTGCTCCCGACCCAGTGTGCTTTGCTTGAACTTCCGCTACGCGGCCCTTCACCTGTCTGTAAGGCGAGCGCTGATCCAACACTCGTGGGGGTGGGGGGGAGTTTCCCTCTCATTACTGCCCATTCTATTTTCTTCCAGGCGCTGAACGAGGTCGTCCCAGACGACGGAGGTACAGGTCACCCAGTCCCCGGTCACGGTCTCCGTTCCCGCCCACGCCTGCAGGTCCTCGACCGCGGAGGTCAGTCGCGACGTGCACCGTCGTCCACAATGGATATCCGGTGTCCTAGGCCAGTCACTCAAGGTGGACCTCCCAACACCGCCCCCTCCGGACTTCGGACCCGGCCACCGTTCGACCCCCGTTCCGAGATCTAACCTTGTCGGAGCGACACCCGGCGGACCCTCTTCTGCCGCTTTCGGCCGAGGAGCAGCGCCTCTTCTGCCCAACGTGCGGAGTCCCCGAACTCCACCGAACCACCCACCGGCAGGGTCGCCTGCATCGTTCTCGTGTGGCACAGGCGCCTGGCAACATCACTCCGGAGGCTGCCGTGAGTGTCCTACGTCGTCTCCGCCCAGAGGCGCTGCGCGAACTTCTCTGCGCCGTGAACCCGCCGCCGGAGCACGCCCCCGTTCCACCTGCGAGCCCCATGGACCCCGCAGACGACCTGCTGATGCAGTTTCGCTGTTTGAGAATGCGCTGCTTGAGAATGTCTGTCGTCCTTCTTTCTTAATATTGGAAATTAGTGTAATGTGCCTGCAGGGTTACAATGCTTTCTGAAACCTCATGAGACGTTCTGCAACTGGTTTGGCAACTGCGTTGCTTAAAGATGTTGAATTGTGTTTCTGGAAGCACTATTTCAATTAAGTTCAATTAAGTGTGATGACGTTTCAGAGCGAATCGTTTCACGATCATCAATGAGCGAAGATGCAGATTCACGGTCATTTATACAGCTGAATATGCCGCCGCTATTAGCTTCATCGAGATGTGTTTCACATAGCTGACGTTGGCGTGGTGCAGTAACTACATCGCTGTCCGAAGACGATTCTTCGCACCATCTCCACTAACCACCGCACCGCTCGCACTGGCACCACTAACATCTCCATTTTCTCTTTTACAAAATCAATCAATCAATCCTTCGTTCTCTCAGAATTGTGCTACAGTGGAATGTCGATGTGTAGTGCAAACAAATTAAGTTGTGTCTGACTTCATGCTTTTTACGGTTTATCCACATTCGATCGGATAGCAATTTGCTATGTTATCTGGAACCTATCGGCATACGCCAATCTGCATGCCCAAATACCGCCAAAATCACCCATGCTTTACCCGAACCCGCAATGATGATGATGATGAGAGCCGAGCCACGAGCATCGTGATGTGGTGGCTATGATGATGTACGAAAGTACCGCACCTTGTGGATATCCACCAATATTAGCTGATAATGTTGGGCGCGATGGAACCAAGCAATCGGTGCAAAATATTACACATGGCGTTTGATCCCCAAGGTTCAGAAAAACTGCGGTATGACAAATACTTTGCGGTGCACTAAACGTGCGCTCCAAATGAATGGCCCTCGGAAGTGATCAGCAGAAGAGTGAAACTGGAGAGGAATCGACGCAGCAAGTGAAAGCAGCAGAACGGTAGGTTTTGCTCATCTGTGACAAATCTGGATCAGGCCGGTCTCTCTATTTATTTTCATACCCTCAGGGTCATGAGGCATTGAAGAGGGGAGGGGCAGTACAACATTAGGAAACAATCAAAACACAAGAAAAAAGACAGCATAGAACAATCTACAGTCCTCGTAGAGATAGCGACACATAAAATCCCAAGCAGCACAATGTACTGAAAGTCTGGTGCAACACGGGTGGACGGTATGTGTCTTATCAGTGTTCTTTAGTTTCACGAGTTTGTTCAAGGCCTTCCACCTACCCGTCCACGCCTATTGCACTCGACTTTCAGTACATTTTGCTGCTTGGGATAGCACAAAAGGTTAGTCGTCAAATAAATCAGATAAGGTGTCCCTGAAAGTAGGCGGGTCCTGGATCGAAGCAACAGCGCGTGGCAACCTGTTCCATTCCAACGCGGTGCGAACAAAAAAGGAGTCTGAGAAGGCACTAGTGTATGAATGCGGAATGCGCAGTTTTCGGAAATGGTATATGCGGTGCGAAGTGTAAGTGGCAGATGAAATGTATGAGGAGAGAATGGGATCGTTATGATAGAATACCTTATGGAAAAGTGACAAACGAGCATTCTTACGACGAGATGCTAACAAGGGTAGACCCAGAAACCTTTTCATGGTACTGACACTTGATGTACGATGGTAGTTTGAGAGTATAAAACGGCTGGCTCGGTTTTGTATCGATTCTAACATTTTGATGAGGTTATCAGTTCCAGGATCCCATACTGATGATGCGTACACTAATTTTGGTCGCACAAGAGACCTGTATAGCTGTAGCTTAACCTTGGAAGCGGCCATGTAGAATGAGCGTCTGATGAAGCCAAGAGAAGACTTAGCTGAATTACATATATGCGTGATATGGGACTTCCAAGAGAGGTCTGATGAGATATGAACACCAAGATACTTATATCGAGAGGGACGTCGTTAATTCAACGCCATTAATGAAACGTCAGATGTTGCAGAGTCAGGTACGATTGTACCATTATTATCGTGACTGTTACTGGTAGTTGGGCTTGTTTGTTCACAGTGCGCCAAAATTGTTTTGGGTTAGTTTGCAACAAGTTTGGAAATGTTGAAGAGAAAAAAATGTGTTTGACTTTAGTAATGGCAACTTTGTATTCATTGACGGCTTCTTTCTACCTCTCCCAATTGCATGGGCAATCTGTACTTCGAACTGCTCGGAATAACCTACACTTCCGATTTCTTAAACACCGTATAAAGTCTTGTCAAACCACGGAGACTCGGGTGAGGAAACAATTTTAACAATCGTAATGTATACGTCGACAAGCATCGCAATTCTATCAATAAACATGTTCCAGTTTTCTTTAAGTGTACGACTAGAAAAACCCTCCAGAAAAACCCGAGAAAAGCTTTCTAGATCACAATTAATGGTGTCAAAATCAGCTCTGTTGTAATTGCGTATAGTTTTAACAAGTCTATCTCAATCTGTTTGGGGAGGAGGTGGAAGCGATCTCTTTTTGCTGTTCAGTACGTGTTTGTGTCTCAAAGCTTGGATACGCAAAATACTATGTGCACTAGAGCCTTGCACGGGCCGACTTTTCCGGGCCCGACCCGGCCCGGGCGCATCAAAAAATGGCCCGGCCCGGCCCGGTCACTCGGCGAGCAGATCCCGGCCTAGGATTTCCGGCCGTGACGTACGCGTTTCTGACGCTTATCAAATAAATTTATAAGTAAATTTATAAGGAGAGAAGACAAGGCCACAAACATACAAGTGATGACGGTTTAGCACCGTAACCGCACGCGGCTAAATTAAATCCAGAACGCACGCGGTCATGGGCGTTATCGTTATACAGTCAAGTTTTTGCGGAGGTAGAGGATGTTGTCGACAAACTCCTTCTCCCAGTCCCTACCCCTCTCACCAAGCTTTGCCAACGTGATTGTGAAATACGTGAGGAGTGAGGAGCAATGTAAAGTGGCTTTGAGAAAGTTCTAGAGGGTCGAATCATATAGTGTCCTTTGCTTGTCTTTGCAAAATATGCACAGGAATGACGCAAGCGCATGATGATATGAACTAATAGATCTCCATTGTGTGGAATTAGCTGCGTGGACCGGCCGGGCCTGCCTCTCGGAAGCATGTTTGTCGGCCCGGGCCCGGCCCGGCACGAGGTGCCTGCGAATTTTGACGGCCCGGGCTCTGCCCGGCCCGGTGCACACAGCCACTAACAAGCCCGGCCCGACCCGCGGGCCGGGTCGGGGACCCGGGCCCGTGCAGGGCTCTAATGCGCACCCTACTGCGGTTCCCAATGATCGTATCGGCTGGTTCTGATAGACCTTGCTTTCGAAGTGTGATGGAGCCACGGGGAGACCCGTGGAGCAATCCAAAGGCAGAGGCGCAAAATAGGAAGCAGCTATAGCGTACAGTACCCCAACTATCATACCTTACTGCCACAAAATTGAGTTTAGCTAGTAGTTATAATTTTAGTTCAGCAAATAGTTTCTAGCTGCATTGTAACTACCTGCAGTGGCTTAACTACAAGCAGTTAATTACTGTTCGTCGCTGCGTGCGAGGGAGGAGTTACTTATAGGAGCTACGCGACAGTCTACCTACTGCCATGTTAGTGAAAAGGTGTAGTTAAACCACCTGCACAGTAGTTGACTGTGAGGCAGAGTAAAGTTGCCTCTCTCCACTGCAGCCACTGGGGTGCTGTTGAAGATCTCGAACACATTCTACTCCATTACCCACACTACCACCCGCTCCGTACTCTCCTACACCCTAAGCGAGCTAGACTCCCGCCTTTCTCTCTCACAAAATTGCTTGGTCCCTGGCCACATCCTATGCACTCCTCCGCAGGCAACTCGAGGTCTAACTCCACTGCTCACGCGCGTTGCACCTGCATAATGCTATTTTGTGTACTTGTAAGTAACTTGGAAGTAACTCCTTTTTTTTAAGTAACTCAGTAACTGCGAGTTACATTTCAGGCTGAAGAACTTCGTTATTAACTTAGTTATATTTTTCACACGATAACTTAAGTTGTAACGAGTTCTTTTTTGCCGGGTAACTTCTCAATCTATGTATAATTGTACAATAATGAGATTGTTAATATTACACTGTCAGTGATGTTGGTTTCGGATCCCAGCCTCCCACGGCACCAGTGCGCCACAGTCGGTAATGATGCCGGTGAATTAGGTACCATGTTTCACATAGAGTTCGGTCTCCTTCTTTCTACTTCGAGCTTGTACCATCCTCCTCTCCTAGTCTTCGTAACACCTTTCTCATCCACTAAGCAAGCGTAACTTGCGTAACCAGGCGCAACGAAAACGCCCTCCGGGCATGTACGTTCGTCGTCCACTGTCAAAGTTCGGTTCCCATAGGGATGTTGTAGCGAAGTTTGCACAGCGCCGTTTCGGATCCAAGCAGCCACGGATCCAACAGCAGGTAGTGTCATCAGAAGGTTCTGCATGGTGTTTCGAGCGATAATGCGCCAAGGAAAGCTAAAAAAAACTTGTAGGAAGCCCACAGAAAGAGTGGTGCATCTTGCCAAGTGCGGACAATTCGCGATGGGCCCTATTCTGATCCGCCTCAGTAGCGCGAACGTGACTTTCGGGAGTCTAGCGCATGTGGTATGTGACGCAACGTACCGCTAGCGGTGAGAATTGGTATTCCCTCCGCTCCAAACGTACCGTCCGTGAGCGACGGTTTTGCTCGTGAGAACGACATCCTCGACCCTGTCGTTAACCGGAGCGAGAGCTGTCAAGATGGCTGCCAGTTACTTCGCGTGACTCCTATCAAGACTGCCACTATCCACGCCGGTGTTAATGGGACCGAAAAGTGAAAAACAACCCCCATATTTTTGCCCAGTGTCGTGCGCAACATCGTTGTTTGATAAGACACAGAAAGCATTAATTCTCAATTCGGCATACTTTCTACGAATAAATATTTTGAAGATTGCCGGAACATGGACGGTGCTGCCAGCAAACGGCGAGAAAGAGCAACTTGGGTTTCAGGTCCAGGGCTCCCAGGGATTGGTCAACCCTTACCACGTGAGAGTTAATTTTGTAGAGAACAAAGCTGACGCACATTATCTTACAGCTAAACGCCATTTTAAAAATGAGGCTCACTTCCATAGCTTTTACGTTCATAAAGCATTCAGCTCCTTCGCCCCTGCGAGCTACGATCCGCCGCACCATCTGCAAGGCCGTCTGTGTTATCGTGTTTATTGTTTACGTCGTGGGCTGTCGTGTTGGTCGCGCGAAGAGAAGTGAATGACATGTTCGTGGTTGTTGTGTCAATTATTCGAGAGACCTACATATGCCTGGTGTAGTTTTGGTGTCCGGGGATGCAAAAATCATGTTCGTTCACCATCGGCGGCAGCCGTTTTCTACCACAAGATTCAACAGGAGAGTGCGCGAAAACGAATGTGGTTCGAAACACTCCTTTATTAAATGTAGCAGTCGTGTCGTGTGTGCTGAGCTCATTTTGCTGCCGATGACTACGAAGATGCCGTAGAAGGCGAAATGTGAAGACGTCCGAAGCACACTGATGCTCAGTACCCAGTGATTTCGCTTCACCGAGGTGACGAGTTCAACACAACGTCTTAGGTATGTACAGGCGTCACACATGTATAAATTATAATATAGCGACGACGTATTCCATTTAACTTATGTTATCCTACTTGTCCCGTACTCAACATTGTCAACATCAACAAATTTAATTTTAGGGGCCTTCCAGTGTTGAAGTGGCGCCAGACTGCTTCGTGTGTGTGTGATCCAGGCACTCAAGTTGACGTGACAGAAATAGCTGAAAGCAGGTATGCAAAGTCCACAGATGGAAGCACTAGATTTGTTACGTGTTGCAGACTTTGTGACATTTTTTTTTTTAGTCTTTGGACAGGGGCAGAACCTTAGTATGACGTCAACAAGAGGAGAAGAAACCGATGAGAACTACTAGCTTGTTTGAAGGGTACAAGAATACTTCCTATTGAGATGTAGTTATGACTTTATGACTAAGGAACGCTAATTAATTTTCTAGAGATGCATCCTCTACACTTGAATACCCAGTGAAACAGCAAACGTTCTTTGTCTTTGAAGCCCCACTACTGGAATTGTTCAATGTGTGTCAGAGCTGCAGTGAGCCATGCAAGGTTACCACATGATATTGGTCCTAAATTTGCACAGTTCCCCTATATCTCGGACGCAACTGTCATTTCTCTTTATTGCTCTTCCGATCCTACCTTCTCAGAGGTTAATGTGGTTCACCATACTCCCTGCATGGGCACTGCATTTCTCTACTCATGTTTTCGGTTTCTTGTTCTGTTGAATAAATCTTCAATTGAGTTTGCAGCCATCACGCTGTCTACTGTGTTTGCCCCTCATCTATATTGATGTAACGGTAACGGTGATGTAACGGTATAGCACATCAACATGCCAACAACCTACCAAACAACCTTGCCTAGTCCTACTTTTGGACGGAAACTACACGATGTGGTAACATCCACATATACAGGGTGTTTCAAAAAACGTGTCATTCGGACTTTATAAAAAAACGGGGCGATGGAAAAATACGGGGTAAACGGCATTTGTGTGGCAACTGAATTTGCCATCTTGCAAAAATATTTTCATTTGATTTTATTTAAAATAAATTGAATTTCTTTAATTGAACTCCAAAATTTCCCAAGTCAACCTAACGTTTTTTTTATAGAATTAGAGAGCCTGTAGCGAACTTAGTCAGATCCACCAAGAAATCCGCTCGATATTGCAAATGGAACTGCCCAAAAAAGTCCCGAAATTGAGGCTTCAAAGTTTCGGGTATTCAACGGCGCACGAAATCAGACGCAAAGATTTGTGGAGAGGAGGACTTGCTCCTGCCCACATGAAAGATAGAAGGTCGAAAAAAAAGCAAGGCGGGAAAAAAGAGGCGGAATCATTTTTGTTTGCCGCTTATCAACGTATGGTGGAATGTCACCCGCCTTGTTATCGGCGCGTCTTGTGCTGGACGCCGGTCCGGCGATAAACTGTTCTAGCTCCATGGGGGCAGGAACATGTCCTGCCCTTCGCGCATCTTTGCGACTGATTTGGTGCGATATACCCGAAACTCCGAAGCCTCAACTTCGCGACTTTTTTTGGCAGTTCCATTTGCAATATCGAGCGGATTTCTTGGGGGATCTGACTAAGTTCGCTACGGACTCTCTAATTCTGTAAAAAAAAAACGTTAGGTTGACTTGGGAAATTTTGGAGTTCAATTAAAGAAATTCAATTTCTTTTAATTAAAATCAAATGAAAATATTTTTACAAGGTGGCAAATTCAGTTATCACACAAATGCCGTTTACCCCGTATTTTTCCGTCGCCCCGTCTTTTTATAAAGTCCGAATGACACGTTTTTTGAAACACCCTGTATATAAAGTTTTAGTCGACGGAGATTTGCTGTTTTTGTACAACCTTCATTGTACATTTCTTTTGTCTCATCATGCCTGAAGAAATGTTCTGATCTTCATCAAGATGACAGGTCATTGTTTGATCTGCAGCATTATTTTTCCTGTAATCTTTTTACCAACAGAGAATACAAAAGTGAACAAATGGTAAGATATAACTAGCTTGTTAAATTCAAAAGGGAAAGACGAAACTGTTTATTTGTTTATTTTGTTGCAGGTTTTACAACTCTATCAAGTACGTCAAAACATCAGAGGGCAGGAAGTCCTACTCAGAATGCATGACTCAGATCGAGATCCAGTGGAGTACTTTCTATTGTATTTTCTCGGAGCACCCCATATCCTTCTTGTGAATGGAAGACAGGTGGTATAACGGAATTTCCTGCAGAAATAAGGGTTTTCCGTCCAGTTTGCCGTTCAAGTAGCGCGTAAAGACCACACGGCGCTGCCGTTTATGTTGCCATGCTCTTCGGTTTCTCGGATGTATGTAAAAGACACTTGCAGTACTTCGGTGTCAAGGCACAGTATTTCGAAATATTCGTTAGTTCTGATGCAATCGTCTATCTGCTTCTCACACGCATTCTCTACCTCTCGGCAGCAAAAACCGTAGTATCCATCCGGAGTGTCCGTCGGTTTGCATTTCACACATGAACACCTGCACGACGAAAAAACAGCGCTTGTTTCGGCTTACACAAGTGCTTCTCCCTGATACATGGAAATTTCACAAAGCAGTCCATGTTCACGGCACGGTGAGCTACTGCTGAGGACGAATGTGACTCCGATTAATCTTTGGATAACGAATCTTCTGCTGCGAAGAACACACTTTCCAGCACGCTAACGCACGAACAACAGTTCTGTGTGAGCGACAGTTCTCGAATGCAGAATTCCAGCGCACTCATGTTCAAGAGGCTCGACATTCTTGACGTAGAAAGTGGTCACAAATGCCCACTGCCATTTTCGTTTTTGTCGGATTAGCGCCCGGAAGTGCGCGTATTACATGCGTCCTTGACAGATGGCGCGGGGTCATGCAATTGTTGACAGACTGCTCCTAGGTCCCTGGGCATGCAATTATGGAAAATTCGATTACAGAAAAACTACAGCGATTTCAGCGGAGTTCTTTGATATTTGAACTTTTGAAGGTTCAAGCTTTTCGCTGAACATGAAGTTTCGATAGGTTTATATTCACTCTTCGGTCCCTTTAAGATCGCCCGACAACGCGTTTGTTGACACGTCTTTCGTGAAACTGCGTCACCGTGGAGGCAACACTTCACTGACATCCGTCTATAGATTATCAGCATTAACAAACGTGTGCCTAAGCTTCTAAGATTTCTTCGCTTCAACTCCACGTCAACTGTCCTGACAGCTCAGTCGCTGGAATTCAATATCGCGACTCATTCTGTCCACTTCTTTCGCCTGTCTAATTGCGTGTAAGTCGGCGACAAAATGCACAGAATAAATTGCGGTGCTCGATCATGAACTGCAACATCATTTCATATTACTCGTGTGTTGGGCGAGAAGAGCGAGACCTTCTCCATCGTCAACGCGTGGTTGTCGTCTACTCTGAAAACAAGCGGTATTCCATATCTGATGCTCTTCTTGATCGCAATTGGCTCCGAGAGCGGCGTCTCGTTCCCAGACGTTTTACTTGGAGAGTGCAGCCCTTTCACCGCCGCCACCACCACGTCTGAACTCTGAAGCCAGGTCTAACGACAGTTAATAAATCAAACGCATACCAACACTGGCACGTATCGCCCCCGGTGGGTGTAATCGCTTCCTATTGGTACTCCTCTGTCAACACTGTCGGGGGCGCTCGACAGCAGCTCGCAATAGGGCCTCATGTATTTGAAAGCGTCGACGGCGCCTTCTAAACTACCGCGCGCCGCATATTTCGGGGCACTTATGTTGCTACTCGTTCGCGCATTGCATTATTGAATAAGTCAAGTTGTTTGTTGAAATAACGTTTTTGTTGTTGTTCGTTCGCGCAACCCGGCCCGCAGAAACAGATCTATTCGCGTGGCTCTCGTCCTCCCCACAGCACAATGAAGACTCTTGTCATTTGGGACGCTGTAGTTTGCCGATCTGTCGCACGAAGTAATCAAACAAGAACTTGGTCATAGTGATTTGTTGCAACGTAGTCCTCTAAGTATAGTGACGCGCCAGCTTTTCGTTCACCTTCGACACAACGAGAAGCCTGGAGTTCAGCTTCAACAATGACTCAGCCCAGAAAGGAAATTACAGCCTTCGTTGCTTCAGCCTACGGGTATGCTACAGCCATATCACGCCGAGCCTACCGCACATAAGATACAAATTGTTCCACCGCATACGTTTCATGCTGTCAGAAAATGATGTCCCATGGATATCCATCGGATATGCTTCCACGGAGATACGGATACCGATATGATAGATTTCTCCGGCGGATACCCAAGTGACTGCGAGATGTACTGGTACTTCTTACGAACATCCATTTCATGGGCTTATCCATGAGATACGGACGTAAACAGGAGCTCCCAGCGAATGTTGTTATTTTTTATTTTTTAGACGTCAGTATATTTTTTGTAGCCGAATAATCGTCTTTCTTTCTGCCATTTTTTTACCTCAGCCACCATCGCCAGTTTATTTATTTTCTGTTACTCCACTTCCTTTCTTGTATTTCCCATGATGGAAAATGAGCGCACCGATTCAAAAAAGCAAAAGAACAAAGGATAAGGGCCTTGTACCACTCAGCCAAAGAGCTTGCATTCACTTCCAAACAGACACTGTACATTGATTTTCTCGCAATCTTTCCACACATTCGAGAACCCTGTTCGCCTATGAGTGGAAATGAATGGTGAGAGGCCTAAGTCTAATTCGATTTCGTACAGACACAACTTTGGAATGTGGAATTGCTTGGCGTGAAAGTCACCATGAAGATAACGCCTGTGTTTCTTACTGATTTGGTTTGAGAAATTGAGTTGGTAAATGGAAAGTCTAAGTTGTGCGGCGTTACATCGTGCTACACCGTCCCGCGTTTCTCTCTCTCTTGCAATACATGATCCATACAGCGTCCACCGGAGCTGATTCGGGCAATCCGTGAAACAGCCGCGACAGAAACATCCTGCGGATGCTTGACTACGGATATCCCTCCATGAATACCCCAAGTAAGTCCCGCGGACGTCCATTTCCGGATATGGACATTGGGGTCTATCTCCGACCTCCGCGGGAGAAGGTGTTCTGCCTGAGTACGTACCCTTCATGCTTCGGGCGAAGGTAGTAATATTTTTGTAGCGCGTTGTGGTCAATCATTGCGACTAGTCCCATCCTCCAAGTAGCACAAAACTTTCAGATTCACACTGAAAACTCTCCCACATTTCTTTTTATCGAGTGATGTGCACGAGCTTATCATTCTCGCGCACACCCATGCTTTTGTGCCAAAATGTACATTAACGTCCCTGAAGTAAGATACCTTACCTACAACGTACTGGATCAGGAGTGTCACTGATATACGCTGTACCTTGTTATCTGAATATCTGATACCGGCGTACTTGTAAGAGCTGTACCTTTGGAGCGGCGTACTTACTCACGGCTGTAACATACAGCTGTTGTACCTTATAGCGGCGTGGATTGTTACAACGGAAACTTGGGCGAGTTGGTGATGCCTGCTATAGGGAAAAGGCGCAACAGGACACAGACGTGGACGAAACAGCCGAAGACAGATGTGGACGAAACACGCACAGTGCTTGTTTCATCCACGTCTGTCTTCAGTTGTACGTTTTCCTTATACCCTGTAAGGACTGTACCTTATAAAATCCCCGGTACCGTCCAAAATAAAAGGTACATTTTGCACATATGGATACATAAATTGTACCTCTTAAATGGGGGCTTTTAAGGGGTACATCGTTTAGAGTGTGTATGACGAATTACGTAAAATTCAGTATTAGCTTTTCACTCGGGGTTTTCATGCAAAAGTTTTTCTCTTCGTCAGCTGGACGCTCGCCCTTTCTCCCTATCGAAATTGCTTGGTCCCTGGCCCAATCCAGCCCAGCAACGCTCTGCGCTCAAAGCTCTTCTGAAATTTCTGGACACCATCGGACTTCGATCGTTATTGTGAAGGGGCTCGTTATTTTATTCCCCCCATTCCATCCAGCAATGGGGTAGAGTATCGCCTGTGGCGATGAAACTCCCCACTCTCCATGGTCGAAAATAAAGTTGTTGTTGTTGTTGTTCAGGCAAAAGTTACACAGCAGAATGGGAAATAATCTTCCTTTAAGCCTTTCCTTGCAATTTGCTGCATGCATGCACGGACCCGAGGTAAGCGCAGCCCCGGGGCCCCGGGAACGGTGTTACTTCGAAATACACGATGCATCTGGTTACTTTTAGAGAGGTAACCTAGGAGAGGTAACGGTGTACCCATCTAGTGCGCAGGTAATAATATTGAAATTTTGTACATTTACTAGAAGTAACCGGGCTAGGAGTGTAGGGAAGCACCGGGAGTGACAGCACCCCAGGCTACGCCAGACATTCACGCACCACGTAGAGGGACCAGAATGCGGAAGGACGTATTGCGTTTCCCGAATTAAAAAAGGGAGAAGTAATGTAATCGGGCTGCGTCTGAGACACCAATGCCGACGCTCTCACCATCCCAAACTCCATTACACAACAACGCAGCCATTGCGGCTTGCGGCACGAACCATATGGCATGAACCTTGTAACTCATGTACCCTGTAAGCCATGTAACCAAGAATAAAACATATTACAATAGCAGGAAACAAATCAGCGGTCTCTCTGTCGATGCAACGAAGAATAATATGCGACAGCAATCGCTGAGCTTCGAAGAAAATGTGGGGATAATTTTACATTGCGCGTAATGGTTTGTAGGAATGGGTTAAATGTAGGAACACAACCAACTGCAGTCAGCTGTGATGCAATGCTGGAGAGGACAACCCGCTGTGGGAATTGGTGTGAAGAAAAACTTCTTCTTCTTGTTCTTTTTTTTTTTTTTTTGCCGCACCGTCAGTACCTAAAGTAGCACTCATAACCGAATTGGAAATGAAAGACAAATATGGAAACGCATTTGTCGGTGGAAAATAGAGCCATAAAAAAAGAGAAAAACAAACAGGAAAGAGGTGAATGGCTCAAGCAGGAGAAAGCATAAAGGAAAACGGGGGAAAAGAAAGGGGCAGACGTTAGGCACAAAACACTCACTGGTTTATAATGTCAGATACCCCGTGAAGAAGTGTCACAAAAGTTGTCACAGAGAGTCAAGCAGGTTCGAGGCAGCAAGGAAGTCCACAAGAGCGTGCAATGCCGTCACCCGGCGATAGGCAGGCCAGCAGCCGAGAACCTTCCCAACGGAGAAAGGGCGAATGACGAGGCGGGCTAGTGCCGCCGGAAGAGAACGACGAGGCGCTCGGTATCGAGGGCAGGACTCGATAACATCCTCTGTGTCCTCCAATACTCCGCACTCAGAACAGTTCGGTGAGGAAACCTTCCCAAGTTTCCCAAGTTTGAAGAGGAGGCGGCCAGTATATGGCACATTGAGACGGAGACGGTAAATGAAGGACGTAACGGCCCGGTGGAGCGCTAGGGGCATTAAAACTGCAGGCCCGGATCCGCTTTGTGCAGTAGTGAGGAAGATAGGACGCATCGACCCCAGTGTTCCCTGCTCAGACGCTTCACTACTGCGTTTATCGTGCTCTTTGCATCCTCTCTTGTGAAGTAGACGAGATGTGTGCTGACGCCACACGCCCGCCTGGCAGCTGCGTCTGCAGCCTCATTTCCGGGAACACCGCAATGGCAGGGACCCACTGCAACTGGATGTCGTGTCCCCGTGATACGACAGAGGAGGACGTCATGCATCATTGTAGGCAGAGTTCGAGGTAACTCGTTACAAGTAACTCGTTACTGTAACTAAGTTCCTTTTTTTGGTAACTTGTAACTTAACTCGGTACTTTTGCGCCGTGGCAACTTTCAGAGGAACCCGTTCCTTTTTCAGGTAACTTTGCCAAAGTAAGTTAAGTTCCAAGTTACTTTTAACTCGCTTTTCACTCACGTCCACATATTTTCTTGCTTTCTCTCCGGTTCCTTCATGGCATTTTGCCATAAAACGTGATATTCAATCAATGACAGTACTTTATTCAGGAAGTAAGAACCGCTGCCATTGAAATGAAGCTGACCCATTGTGCGCCCACACGGAGTAAGATGCTAGCGTTCGAATAGACCTTTACCAAAGAAACGTCATCATGACATTGGTAGACAGACTGAAACCGAAACAAATCGAAGTAACTTGGAAGTAACTCGTTCTTTCTTTTAAGTAACTCACTAAGTAACTCTAACTATTACTAACATTTCAGGCTGAAGAACTCCGTTACTAACTTAGTTACATTTTGCACACGGTAACTTAACTTGTAACGAGTTCGTTTTGACTGGTAACTTCTCAATCTATGATTGTAGGGCGGCTTTGGATTCTGTGTAGATGGACCAGTGAGCTGGGTTTGAAGAGGACGCAATGAAGACAAGCACCATACAAATCGCGTGCAGTTCCGCCGCCGCCGCCGCCTACGACGACGACGACGACGACGACGACGTGCAGTGTGTCGGTCTCGCACATCCTTCAGCTGACAACTGCGGGATCACATAGGTACAAGCAGATCCGGAACGCCTCGTTGATGCGTCGGTGAAAACTGGAATCCTTCCTGTATCGCTGTCAAGTACAGCCAAAGTGACCTGAGCAACGTGAGCAACCGCCTACGCAGATTTCGTCGAGGACACCCCAAATAAGTCGACATGGACAGGGTGTGTGGGCAGGGCCCAGAGTGGGACAGCGTGCCTCGGCAGAGGTTTGTGCTTGCGGATGACCCCAACCTGCCTCTGCTTTCCACTTGCCACACGATAAATTGCCGTTGTTTGTTGCACAAAATGTATTATCACAAAATTACCTTAGAGAATCATCAATCCAACAGCCTGCATACATCTCATTTCGTACTGATCACCCGCAGAAGGCAGGTACTTCCCTAAGCTCAACAAGGTCATTTAGCGATTTCTTTTTGCCTCGTACATCGCTGGAGTGGAATTGCCACTCCAGTGCCATTATCTCAATTACCAACGCAGAGTATAATATTTAATTGAACAATTCGCTGCAGATAGATTTTTCAATCTCCATGTGGTACACTTGCGGTGTCATTCTTTCCTCTCGTATACCCAAATGTATCATTTTCTTTTTCCTTGTCTTACCTCTACGTATCTGTGCAATCTGTTCATGTATGTGGACTCTAAATCTTTCTGTATGCCGCACATACTAATATAATATTATAAAATGTAAACCACTCCTTTCTATATGTAGCCTCACGACCTTGAGGGTAAATAAATTAATAAATGAGCTTGAAGGTCATACAACACAGCAACCGTCCACCATACGCGCGCACATCCTATTAGGGCGATAAAGAAGCTTCCAGCGCGGGACTCGTCTATATGCAATCCGACTACTGAAGTTCTTTATTTAAGGTGGCGTCCACTGTTCCCGTGGCACCATCTACCGTCGGAACTGAGTTTTTGGCGCAGACTACAGGAATTTCTGAGGAGCTATGGCAATAATGCTGCCGCATTAAAAACGGTTTTGTCGGTGTCTCGCTTTTGTCCACTCTGTGTTCCACGTGTTTCATTTTATCGAAATTCGCAGTAGCGAAGGAAGAACGCGCCGCTAGCCGAATTTGTAGTGGAAATACTTTTTCAGCCACTGACTTAAAATGCAGCGAGATTGCTGCTCCGCGACTGTAAAAAAATACCGAGTAGGCACAAGACTGAGCTGTATCATGTACATATTTTAAAACTTGGAATGTCAGCTTTGGCTACACCTGTACTCTCCGGACTTCTCAAGTATGAGAAGTTCATTAAAGCATGCGCGTGTGCGACGTGCAGAAATAAGTCCCGTAAAATTGCGTTGATTTGTCAAACAACTTACGGTTTCCTTCACTGTTTGACCGTCATCCATCGTAGTAATCAGCAAAAACTCATCAGAAAAGACACTGCTGCTCTCTAAGTTAAGGGTCAGGTCATCCGTTATTTTCAGCATCTTTCTTCCATCGGCGTCCCGGCCTTCTAGTAGTGTGGGGTACACCACCATTTCCTTCGAGGGCACTGAAAAGCGAACAGTAAAAGCAAATAGAAGCCCCATATAAAAAATATCGTTGCCTTTTGGCAGAAGGTCTACAAGAAACTCAAGTCATCAGGTGCTTAGAAACCCTGAAGGTCTTGTGTCACGGATGACACCTTTCCGAGGGTAATTGCTACACATTTTCGTGAAGAACGTCTGCATAGCACCTAATGTCAGAAAGCAGGCAATAAGTACTCCTCTTCTGTCGCCTGAACCTGTACTGTGGCTCTCTGATGTACCAACGTGTGCAGAAACGCTGCAGGAGTTATTTTATTAGTCCACGACCCGCTACGCGCTGAATGGACCATTTCTGGGTACGCGTATGCGCATGCCCAGCTACTTCAGGCGGCGGCCGCCATGTTTGTTGACATGAATACATGCTGTATGCGCAAGGTATGAAAACCAGTAGAAGTCAATGGCAGCCAGGGCCGGCCGAAAGCCGAGCCAAACTGAGAGGTTGCTGATTGGTTGGCTGCTAGGCACCACGACGCATTTTCATTGGTCGTATGTCCAGTGTTGCCTGAATTATCTCAAACTATGGGCTCTATAGGGAGCTGTGGGCGCCTGGTTACGACAATCACGGTGAATTTCGAGCTATCTTCTGCAACGGTAATGATTGGGTAATGGTATGCGTCAGAGATAAGTGATTGGACTCTGCGCACATTCGACCAGGGCGTCAGTCGTGACGTTGCCCACCTCTGTGAGGCCGACGACGGCGAGCCCTTTCACCACCACCACCGATTTGACTCTGACTTCTGATCAACTCTGGCAGTGACTGGGCTTGATCATAACTTCCGGCCGTCATCATTCCTTCAGTGTCTGTGATCACATCACCTCGTCTCATCCTGGCTATATATATCAGTCGTGACGCAGCCCACATTCGTGAGGCCAACAACGGCAAGCCGGTTTACGTCACCACCACCACCACCACCGATTTGATTGTCTCCCTTCTGCGACTGGTGAAGGAAATGCAAAAATGCGCTGCGCCTTCTGCGCACACTTTCGAACGGCCGAGGGAGTCAAATAGAAAGGGAGGAGAAGACAAGGTGATGGTGCTGACGGCGAAACGAGAGTCAAACGCGCCCACTACTTGCCCCGCCTCCGCCCCTGTTTTCTTAAAGTGGAACTGATGACCTCTATGCTGTGGTCAAGGCATCTCCTCTGAAAGACACAAAATAAGTCACTCGCTCAAAGGCACTTGCTGACATTTTGTCAACTGATGGCTTCCGAATCATTGCTTGGGTGTGTTGTGAGGACTAAGTTCTTTTAGTGAGGCAGCGTGCACACGGGGGCAAGCTTTCTGCACCAACTCGGACCAACTTTGGAGTTGGTGGCAGCCGGCCGACATGCAAGAGCATCCAAGGACAAATTTAAGAGTTAGTATTTTTATTTCATTAATCAGCATATGCGAATGAATCGCTCAGTGGTCATTCTCCACCTATATCTCGAGGATGTTAACAAAAAAAAAAAAAAAAATTAACCATTCTATAGAGTTTGCCTTTTCCGAATTCTGGGTCAGTTCCGTGAAACTCCCGGTATATTAGCAACCAATAATTACGAGTACGGTACTTACGAGTGACGCCCCATATCTCCGCTTGAAGGAGACAGAGGTAAACAAAAGCGCGAATCATATACACTGCGATCATCGACAACCAAGGGCCAACTGCGTAAATCAATTCTTCAATATCCCATATTTATTATTTTGGAGATGCGAGACGTTTGTTCGTTCGCAATACACAGGTGCACCGGATGCGAGAGTAACGTGTATCACAACTCACGCGGAATAAAGTTACATAACGGAGTAAAACGAACTGAAGCGGAAATCGATTTTGATATGTGGGTTGGAAGATGTTTAAACTGAAACTGTTACACGGAACTATGATGCAGTTCCATTTAGCGGAAGAAGTCAAGTTGTATGTACTGTTACACAGAGCGAATGTCAAAGGCGTGCCGAAGCTTATCTGTGTCACAGGGCGGAAACTAAATTTCCTGTTGAAATAAAAGCGTTTGTTTGTGATTCCAAACCCGGCAAATGAATGGTGTCACTGGGCATATTTTACACCTGTCTGCACGGATGGTGGAACTGGCGGCAATCCTGGTGTATATACTTCTAGTACAGCAGTTGCTAGCAGAAGACGGCCGCGTCGTTTGCTTGGAAACCCAGCGTTTGACAAGTGTCTGCGCGGCGCTTCCTCTCTGATGAAGAGCAGACACCGCAATGCGTGCGTGATGCGCTAGCCGCGGCGCTCACAAGGACAACTGCGCTTCAACGTGTTACAAGAGACGCAGAAAGCATGCTTACTACACGTACTCGTTTTGACTATTAGATTTGCCAAATCCGTTATATGTAAACCAGTGTGTCCTCGTTCGGGGATTGAGGGCCGTATTCCCAAACCACCCGCAACTTCGCCCTAAGGGCGCCCGTAGCCCAAGGACCCTTGAGGGCGAACATCCCCTCAGGGCAGCATGCGTTTCTCAAACGTAAACGTGCACGCGCTCAGCGAAGGGCTGGCCGTCGGGAGGCTCGAAGGGGATTCGGCCAGATTCCTCGTAGAACGAAGCAGAAGCGTATGCGCGGGACCGCGCTTCATTTCCGCTTCCGACGGCTATCGTCTGCTACTTTGGTATCTGATCGCGTTTGTCTTGCAAACTTCATGTCAGTATTGTATTCAGATGTTGAATAACTGTTGGGTATTGCGAATATGAATTGTACCCATCTCATCATCGTCTATTTATGTGTGTATGTGCCTTGCGCTAAAATGGCAAGATTGTAACAATCACTGGATGGGCGGACAAGGGAAGCCACGATTGTCCATGCCCCTTCTGATATTAAGACGTTGGTATAATGCACAGAAGACTTCGATAAGCAGTATCTTTCCTTGAATTCATATTCGTCGTACCGCTCAAGATGTTTTTTTTTTTTTTTCATTCCCGAATTCCTCGCACTGTCGGCATAAAACCGTTATGGTAACGCTTGAATCGCTCGACGCGATCCATGAATGAAATCGCACATGTCCTCCATGTTTTTGTTTCGAGGCGAGCGTTCCTCAAGGGCGCCTCACACTAGACGAACAAAACACGAAGCAGCAGCAAAGCACGAGCAAAACACGAAAGCAAAACTGCTGGCGAACAATGTTTCCAGAGCACGTTCGCCGAACATCCTCGCACACTGCAGAAGCAGACAAAAAACATCGGAGGACAGCAAATGTTTTGCCAGTGTGATTGAAATCGCGAACAAAAACATGCACGAAGAACATGTGCGCCGAACAAAAAGCTGTGTTTCGGACATTGCTCGATTTTCGAGATGGAAAACACGGCTGTCCACAGTACAGCGTTGCGAACCCAAGGGAATTTTCTTAATATCTATAGAATTTGAAGTTGCATCGACCCAAAAAAAAGATAATAATAGTAATAAAATAAAATTCTTGCTCAAAATCTAGGGAGTTATATATCGTCGAATATACATGTGTAGGAGCTATGACATTTTTTTAAGAAGAAAAGAACGTAACTTACTAAAATTAGTACCCGCCATCCCATTTGCTCGTCATACTGTTTCACTCTCCCTTCCGCTCTCCCAGAGAGCGCAGTTGGAGTAGTCACCAGGCGCTTCCGAAAAAAAAAAATGTTGGAAGTAGAGATTTAGATTTCCACGTACGGTGAGTCCTCCCACATTTGTGTGGCGACATACTGCACGTGCCGCAGGATAGGACCTCGGGTAGGACTTCCGCAAGAAGTATTAATTGTTTCAGCGAACTTTGTGGACAGCCTTGTTAATAACCCTTTTTCGTTTAATTTGTGGGTCGAGCTCGCAGAGAAATTAAATATGGCAGATCTATTGCCACTGTCGTCTCCAGGAGAAAACTTCGGTCATGTCATGCCATGTCATGTGGTGTGTTGTGTATGTGCACGTTCAACGGAGTCACTCTCTCAGAAGAGCTGTTTCAGACAATTTATTTGCACCTGTTTTTGTGGCTGCAGCTTGTAACTTGTCTTGCAGCAAAGCCTCGACCACTCACTACATCTTCATTGAAGAAATGTGGCTTGAATGTGCTTGAATGCGGTTGCATCAGATGAACATTTGCAACTAACTTTGATCCCTTACAAAAACAATTTTCACCTTCCTATAGACATTTAGTGCACTTTCTGCATAATCTGCTTACTTTCTATCCACTTCTCCTTTTTGCATACTTAGTACGCAGCCATTCTGCGCATACCCTGTGTCCTACTAGCCCTCCTTTCATCAGCAAGATTAGTCACACTCCGAGCGGACTACGTACAAGCTTCCTGTCAACAAGCTGCAAAGTTTCTTATGTATGTACCTATAGCCTTTCCACAGAGCTCATGCGTTGGCCGTTCTGCATAGCATACCTTACTGTAGCGAAAGCACGCAAGTTTCCTATTGGCTGTCTACAAAATTTAGATCTATTAGCGGCAGACTTACTGCTTTCCGTGCATTCAGCCTGTCTTCAGACCGTGCGCATAGCGAATCCGAACACCGGTCTTCCCGTATGCCTCTTTCTGGCAGAGGTTTCCTCCGCACTACGTGCATACTTCCTGCGTAGACGTGATGGATTTCCTTCCTTGTGTGAATTCGGACTCGTCTGCAGACCATGTGCATAGCCATTTCGCGGACACCGTGTGGTCTCCCCGTACCCTTTGCTGTTGCATGAATATAGTCAATTCCTATGCAACATGAGCGTACTTCCTGTATGGGAAAACATCCCATGTCATCATCACTTCTTCATTTATTGTTGTTGTTGTTGTTCCTGTATGGAAGCAGCAGAGCTTGCTCTTGGGCATCCATCAACGTTTCTGAAATCTTTCGCGTCTCAAAAAAAAAAAAGAAAAAGATCACAAACAGGTTGTAATGGCCGGCGACCACCAACGCGACAGACAAAATGGCTCACTCTGAAAAAATAAGGGTGTATTTGGGGTACCTTGAGATGTCACATATCTCACACCCCTAGGGTGTGCCAAACACCCCCAGACAAGATCCTGGGTGTGTGAAACACCTTTCTTTAGGGTGTAACACACCGCGCCCTTTTTTTTGTGTGTGTGTCAGCGCATCTGTTTCGTGTGTATAAGTGTAACGAAAGAAGGCATTAGGTGTTCTGTTGCACCCTTTTCTTGGGTGTGCCATGTTTTCTTTGTGACTCTGTGTAGGATGATGTCCTTCGTGTGTCTCATTATTTTATACTTAGTTGTAGACGACGAGGGGGATCGAAGTAAAAGGAGAGGGTAATAGAGATAAGCTTGGGTTCGTACAGGGAAAGCTGTATACCGCGTGTCCCAAGATAAGCTCCCCAGACCATGGTATGAATACAGCGATAAAGAGAAACCTCAGGCGGTCTTTGCGGTACTTGAGTTAGAAACAGGTTCTAAACCATGAACAGGACCTGTTTCTGACTCAAGTACCATAAACATCGGCTCAGGTTTCCGTTTATGGATCTATCCGTACCGTGGTCTGGGGAGACCATCTTGGGACACGCGGTATACATATGGCTCTCCACGAACTCTACATTACTATTATTTTTAGGTGGGATTTGTTAGAGCGCTGACAGGTACGTCACTTTCCACGTTGTTGGAGGAATTACTGCTTCCAACATGCTTGTCCGTAATTTGGGTAGTCCGGTGTAGTAGTAGTTAGGTGTCCGTAATCAACATCGGGTTTTTTTTCCTATCGCTGTCTTTGCGAACCGCTCTGTATTGAACTAGCAAATGAAGGAAACAAAATACCGTATATGTAGGGCTAAGTGGACGAAATCTAACAGTGGGGACCAGTCAGTGAACAACAGATTACGAGGGGGCTGCTGTTTATTTCAGTCGTGATAAATACACAGAACAGAACACATCAGATCATTTGTGAAGGACAAGCTATCAACACAAAGTGGGACTGTTAACACAATCATGTACCAACACCCCTCAGACACACCTTTCATCTCCATCCTGATGCACAACACAGCGAACACAATGCACGTGATAGACCATGCATATGGGCAACAACGAAGAGAAGGTGATACAAGATCGTCACAGTGCACTCGTGTACACTCGTCAACAGTGAGTACTTCTCAGCCACCTGCCACTGCGCATGTCGTGTTCCATTAACAAAACGAACAAGCTGCCCGTTCAGGCTTTCAAACGGGTATGCGGAATAATTCCACAGCGGTCCCCACATCTGCACGGAGTCACACAGATGCGTCAGGAGGGGCGCGTTATAAGTAGGGCCTGACTTTTTAGGGTTAAACCCGTATCCGCCCGATATTTACCCCCCGAACAAAATCTGTAAAATTCAGGTTTAACCCGAATCTACCCGAAAACATCCAGGTCACGTGGCACACTCATAAGCGTGCATTAAAATAAAGTTTGATAACATCGCTGAACATTAGTTCCATGTTAAGACAAATTTTTATTAAACAAAAAAAATCACCCTAATACACCCGAATTCCTGACGACAGAATATGCCGTAACGGGATTTAACCCGAATACACCCGAATTTTCAAATAAAAAATATCACCCGATATTTACCCCCCGAATTTGGCCAAAAATAAAACCCGAAAAAGTCAGGCCCTAGTTATAAGTTAGATTCTCCTTCCCATACAACTCTTGCTATTCCTGTAAGAAAGACGACATTGCTTTGCGACATTCTCCAAGTTTTTCGGTTGGAATAGTGTGCGAGAGGTAGAAGTGCATCAGTCCCACGTATTTCACCCAGTTTCTGTAATATACAGATGGCAAAATGGCACGCAAAACCGTTGGGGAATAAAATAAAAGCCAATTTCATCATTTCAAGCCAATGGCTCATCACTTCCATCATTGTAATGACATATCTTTAGTAATTTTACACAAAATTACCTCTACCAGGGCGACGTAATACCTGCAGATACCTACCGTGCTTCCGCCTCTACTTCCAGATGACGTCGATGGCACAGGGTCGTCTGATGGCGCTACGTGGTCCGGACCTCGATCATCCTCGGGAGCCTCAGCGTGTTCTCCGGCGTCGTGCCCCTGACGTGAACATTCCGCCTGTTTGGAATGCCTGAACTGCGTGGTGCGCGGTTGCGGTGTATTGGGACCGAACAGCCATTGTCGATACCTTTTTGGCATAATCAGGCCGGGCCGGGCACCTCCTCTACAGCGGAGGACGCGGTAGTCACAGACTGCGACACTCATAGCGTGAAATATCTCTGAACCCGTTCGTGATTATTCCGACAGCAAAAGAGGTAGCCGACGCACCCAGCATAAACCAATGTCAATCCGCTATAATAAAAGAAGTGAACTGCTTCGCGAGCAAGGATGTGAAGAACAGCGGTCAAGGTCAATGCGACTGCTTTGACAGTGAACCCAGCGCAGCCTTGGCCCTGGCCTATCTGTTTTTCTCAGTTTTTTTTTTCATCACATATCTTCTGGCATGTGCTTATCCCGTCGCTATCACATTTATCATATCATCCGCCTGCCTTTCCTTTTGTGCGCAGCCCTGGCGCCGAAAGCTGAAGAAGCTGTATCCTCCTTGTTGCTTCCACTTCGTCAAATCGTTGAAACAGCGTTGACGGCTTCGGTTTTTAAAATGACGCACATATTGGTAAAATCCCAAGCAGCACAACGTACTGAAAGTCGAGTGCAATAGGGGTGGACGGTATGTTTCTTATCAATGTTCTTTAGTTTGACAAGTCTGTTCGAGGTCTTCCCGCTACCCGTGCACCCCTATTGCACTCGACTTTCAGTACATTGTGCTGCCTGGGATGGACAACAGCTGAAGCATGGGATGTCTACCCGACGCGCAAGATGACTGATATTCAGACAGCAACTGAAATAATGAATGACCCATCAATCGTGGAGTCACTCGTCGGACGCACCTTTGAAATTACTTGGAAGAGCGGGGAGCCGCCGGCAAAGGCACATTTGATTGCTGCGGGTAATGTCTGTTTTCTTATTTCGCACGTTATCGCTTTGCGGTCAGCTACCGTTGCCGATCGCCTGCTTGAATTTAATTTAGATTGGCACGCGCTTTATCAAGTTCAGCAATATTGCTAACACGAAGGCAAACATTTTTGCCGGCGCATGCGCTCCGATTTGTTTCGGTAAAATGCGAGACTTGCCGCCTTGAAAAAACGTGTGGGATTCTGAACATCGTCATATACACACAATGTTCCAGGAGATCCAGGCAACCTTGAGAGAAGACGGAACCGCCTCGCCGCACGAGCATGCAAGAACATGTCACAGGTGACTGGCTCAAAGCACATATTTTTTTTAGAACAGCAAATCGTGATGGGTGCATTACAAATTAACTGATTGCATGGCAATGAATGTGTGACTATCCATAATTCCGTGAGTCATCCCAATGATTGCGTCGTCGCTTGGCCCTAGCTTTCAAACCTATTCTGCCCTGTCACAGGCGAGTGGCTGCTGTGGTCATGAAGAACAAATAAAGCAACGGTGCATGTCTAGTTTAGCGGCGCCACTCGATTTCCAACTTCTAATCTACATACCTGGATAGAATTTTGCATGGTGCATCGTAATCCAAAACAATCAAGCGGCGGTCGGTTCCACGAATTCCTCCAGAGATCAGTTTCCCCAGGAAACTTTCGGCAGCGGCGACCATGTCATCTCCATGCGCCCATTGTTTACGTATGACAGCTTACGCACACCTCGCACTCTTCCCAGCATGCATTTCGCCTGTTCCCTCTCGCTCGTTGCCAAGAATGACAACGAAAGCACTAGATCTCGACGGGTATCATTTGTGGTACTCCTACGCATCAGCCATAGAGCTTGGTTTCCCTCACTAAACGAAGTATAGTGAGGTTGGGTTAGGCCAGGTCAGTACATATTACACGCGGGGGGGGGCGGTAGCCCCCCCCCCCCCCGCAGTTGTTCGAGACTGTGCTGACAGAAGACAGTGCCAATTTTGGCGCGGAGCAATTGCGTGAGGAGGAGGCCGACTGTCGTCCGATAGCGGAGTTGCTGTGCGTCTTGGCAACGAACAGGCGAAAGGCATGCTGGGAAGAGTGCGAGGTGTGCGTAAGCTGTCATACGTAAACAATGGGCGCATGGAGATGACATGGTCGCCGCTGCCGAAAGTTTCCTGGGGAAACTGATCTCTGGAGGAATTCGTGGAACCGACCGCCGCTTGATTGTTTTGGATTACGATGCACCATGCAAAATTCTATCCAGGTATGTAGATTAGAAGTTGGAAATCGAGTGGCGCCGCTAAACTAGACATGCACCAAAACACTCAAGCGAATTGTCAGAAAGATGAAGGCTTCTCAGGAGGAACGTCCTGTGCTGGAGCCGAACCAGGTGAGCGCTGACGAATTCGTAGCTGGGCGCCCTAGTCACATCCGCTCACAAGCATACGTACTGTTTTTGTTTTCTTCACTGTGTCCTTCCTGCTACAATATAGCAGTGACACCTACTATATCTCGCATACGCACGGTGTCGAAACTAAATGTGCACAACATTTCTCATTAAGCGACCTGTCGCGGGAAACTGGTGTCGTTGCTTGAAGACTTGTGTTTCAAACATGTGCCACCTTGCAAGATCCACGCGTTTCTTGCACAAGCATCACAGGGAACTTATCAGCCTATTGGAACTTATCGTAGATGGGTAGAAATCCAGCGAACCGGTAGAGATGTCAATTCAAGAGATTCAACAAATCACAAGGCACCCTAGAAACACTTCACAAATAAAATATGCTTTTCCCATCTACCTCCATTATCATCTGTTATGTTCTGCATGGCCACTGCTTTCTGCTCTCTTTATTGCATGCCACAACTTTGTATTACAAATATATACTAAAAAAAAAATTGCTCGATCTGGAATTTTCCCAACGTAACCACTAACCTCCTTATCTTTCGCTATGCTTGCGAATTCTTGCCTGTTGTCCCGTTTCGTCCACGTGTTCGTGAACCTTCCATTTTTCTGCAACCGGTCTGTAGCCTAGATCACTACCTTCACATAATCCCCCCCACACTCTAACAAAGCAGCCATTCACTCCCGCCGTAAAAACCCGTACGGACCTTTCTTCCCTCCGGGCTGTTGACCCACAATTCGCATGAACCTTTAAACACGTCACACCTAACCCTTTAAATACCATGCCAATGATGAGGACGGTGCCCAGAAGAAGAACAGTCTCTGTTCGAAATATCGGCGGCTTCTGTCCTGAGGCAACTCCCTTCCTATATCGGAACTTATCGTTGCCTATGACAACGATTTTTATTAGAAATTATGTTCACATTTAGCGTGGGCACCTTGTATATGAATGAGTGGAACGAACTGAACGTATCATATCTCGACGAAATGTGTTTTCGTTATAGCGGCGTTGGTATCCCAGGTCGAGCCCCAGTGAAGCGCACGTAGGAGCTATTCGAGCACTATACCTGTGCAGGCTGGAATCAAGAATTATTTGCGGTCACAGAATCGGCACGAGTTGAATGTCCGGCTAGGTGTCACATGGCTGTCAGGTCGGCGTTGTTGCCACCGCGATTCATTGCACCAGGATTCGACAGTGTCGGGGAATGTCCTAGCTGACATCTACGTCTTAAGTCACTTGAAACATTGCAATCACTGCGGTGTTGTATTTGTGAATTTTTATCATGTTCCAGTACGCATTTTTTGCAGACCTGCGGGGTCCTGGTCGGGTAAGGCCCAGTCTTCATCGGGCACTGTCGTGCTGGGCTTTATTTTTTCTGAGTCGGGTAAGACGACTCTGCTTCGGGCACGCGGGCAGGACATTAGAAGCTGCAAAATGCTTAGTCGTTCACAAAGCGGAGTGACCGTGCGTGCCCAATTATTAGGGACGTACTGGATGTGGCACAATCCATGTCAAACATGCGTGCGGTGTCTGCCCGTTATTTAGTCTCTTTCTGTAACAGCTGTGTGAACATGCAGTTTAATTTTCTTTTAATTTTCTTGACGACAGGTAGACCTGGGAAGCGGCGTGTACGTGTCCAGCGCGACGCTTACAAGGCTACAGGAATCCTACAAGGATTCTCCCAGCAAGTTTGCCCGTGCTCTCACTCGTGTACTTTCTACAGATGAAGAGCTAAAAAACCGATCACTTTTTGGTAAACAGTCCAACAGCCACAAGAACAAGGACCCAAGGCCTGCCCTCGACGAGAACCGTGTGACAGCTATCTTGGGTATGCGCTTCTCTGCCGTGCATCACACTTCCCAGCAAAAGCGTACCCGTCGTATACTGTCCAAAGTGGCAGTCCGCATTCAAAAGGAGCACCGAGGTGTTCGTATAACAGTGCCGCTTATGGCAAGGGGAAGAGACTTGTGAAATACCTCAATCCAAAACCCATCGTAACTCGCGTCAATGATTATTCTCCACAGAGCACGAGATGCTATGACGACGCATGGAAGTGTCCCGCGACATAAGACTTTTGTTAATGAATAGTTTAACCGCTGCAGACAATTCAAGATGGAGGCTGTGTTCGGCATATCTTGGGCGCTGACTGTGCTCAGGACGACTTTCACCTACTTTTTGCCAAGGCCGTTGCGCC
Organism: Ornithodoros turicata; assembly: GCF_037126465.1. NCBI lineage: Eukaryota > Metazoa > Arthropoda > Arachnida > Ixodida > Argasidae > Ornithodoros > Ornithodoros turicata. Next base: position 8,935,582 of record NC_088207.1, read on the forward strand.
CCTCCCACTGAGATGTGCAAAAACTGCAATGTCTCATGGAAAGGAGTCCGGGAACCCAAAGGAGAAAAACAGGGTCGCTGAAATTATTAGCAATCAGTCCTTAGGCACAGCAAGCCTTTTTTGTCCAGCGTCCTCCCTATTACCCCTATACACCACTTTATCCGTACCGTATGTGCGATATGGATATTAACCAGGGACATACAACGTGTAAACAGTAAAACAGCTGTTCACGATTTATGTCGTCTAAACCGTTAGGTAGGCATGAATACGTGCTTAAAAGATGTGAATTCCTTTCCGTGGATCACTGGCATTAATCTTCATTCGCTGTTTCTATTGCAGAGCACACGTGCGCTACATTCAAGTGCGCGGACTACCTGGTGAAAAGAAGCCTCAGTGCCATGCTTCAGAAGCTCAACAAGGGCACCCCATGATGCTGCTGTGTACAATGTGCAAATAAATACTTTGGGTGGTAGTTCGCACCAACAGCTTGTCGGACGCAGTGCTGAAAATATAGCAAGGGCACTGTGTTGTTTTTAGCAAAATAACATGCACTCCCCGTAGAAGGGTGCTTGCTGGAGGCATGGATGACCAAAAAAGTATGCTGAATGCTTGGAGCCAGTCTGAGTTCTGGGGCGCTTTAGAGACTGCATATTTTCTGCGGTAAGCGTGCATTGAGTTGTGCAGGCTTTCTGTAGCAAGGTACGCTCCATTTCTTCGACGGGTGGCAGCTAGTCTGCTGTATGCGTGAAGCCTTTCCGCGTACTAGGTCACTTGGAGTGTGTACGGTATCGAAAGCGGGGAAATTTATGGTACATAGACTTTCCATACGAAGTCTTGATCCGCTGGACCAAGAAAGATGAAAAAGCCTGCTCCAAGGTTTAAGCCTTTCCGAATACGGGGTCTGTTTAGTCATTCTGTTTTCTGTAGGGAGACAGCAGAGCTTATAGTACGCAGACTTTCTATAGGAAAATGTGTTCCAATGGGGATTAGAAAGGTGACAGGGGTAACCCACGGTCTACTGGATTGTTTCACATTTTCTGAGTACTAAGTCGCTTGGAGTCCGTATACTTTCTATAGGAAGGACAGAAGATTTTTTGTAAGGGATAAGTGGCCAGAGAGCCTCCTGTGCCGTCTCAGTTTTGTGCGATGTCCTCTGGACTGTTTCACCTTAGTATGAAGATTGTACATGGGTAACATGAAGCATTTCGCCTAGCAAAGTCGTTGTACTCGACCTACCTGTAGCGACGTACCTGAACGTGATGGGCAGCCTTTCTCTGGGTTCAGTCACGAGACGGAAGGGCGTGACCTGCTTCAACAGTATCACGGAATGGAGAAGCTCCTCACATGTGTGCCCAGGTTCATCGCCAATAGTTATCATGGTCTTCTCGAGGTTCTCACAGCATCCCTGTACCACACAGTAATCATGACCTGACACACCATCTTCGTTGTTGTTGTTTCTCGTCGTTGTCGTCCCTGGTTTCTGATTTGTACATCGCAAGTGCTGCCAAAATGTCACCATCGTCGTTGCCCATGATCAGCCAGACAGCACAGCAGTATCGCCGCATCGCCAAAGCGTCGTCCATGATGGATTGTTTTCCTAGCGCGTTTTCACGAGAGCTCGTGCAGTGTGCGTGCATTGCCGAGCACGGGCAGAACATGAAATGTTTTGCAAAGCAATGTTCGCCAGCACTGTTGTTGCTCTCTGTTTTTTGTTTTCCCAGTGTGATAAGGCCCCGAACAAATGCAAAACATCTGCGAGCACGTGCTTTTCATCGCGTGTTCTGCTGTTGTTCGCCTAGTGTGAGTAGGCTATCAGGGAGAGTACATGGAGCTCGCGAGCTTGCTTGGCTGGCGCGCGCCCTTAGGGCGCCCCTTGCAGATACGGGCGCTTTGGGAAACGAAATTCTCCTCCCTCAGGGCCGGCGCTTACATGGGGAGCCCTCATGGTTGTTTGGGAATACGGGGGAGAGTGTCGCTTGAAATGTTATGCTAACTTTTTGTATGCCCGAACCGTCTCGTTGCGAACTGGTAACCGCTATTATTTTTTACGGTTATGCTCCGGTTCGGGTTCAACAGTGTCATGAAAATTTCGGTTAGGGTTCGGTTCCTGCAAAAGTGATGGTACGGTTTTCGGACAGGGTTCGGGTTCGGTTCGTCACCATGAATAAAACAGACATTCACAACAGCAGACTAAATTAGCAAAAGCTGATTAAGAGCCTTTTGAATATTTTAACTTTTGGAATAAACAGATCAATATCATAAACACCATGTATATACCCTATTAAATAAACGTTGCAATCACATTATTGGATTTAGTAAATTCACTACAGTCACGTTGAACATCTTAGTTCTAGAACAGTCTTAGTTGTTTATTGGGAGCGTTGAAACAAATAGCAGGGGTCAAATATCGTTCGAAGTACAGGGTGTGAGCGCTAACGTAGGTCAGTATTTTACTAAAACTTGAAAAATACCTTTCTTGAATCGCAGTAAGTGGCTATGTACTCTTGGTTGAGTGGGATGTGTTATGGCTGCGATCCCCTGTACCGTTTCCCTCATTAACTTTGCTAATGAACCTTTTAACGACGAAAGGTAGAGGTTCCGCCTAATGACATCAACGAGCCTTATTACGTCACACGAAACGTCCATATTTCGTGCACATATTTCTCTGTACACATGCGAAAATTAATAACAATAATGTTATTGGACGCGTCTACGCGACGGAGTAGCGGCTCTGGCACTCTAAAGTGGGTGACACTGTTTGACCTCACAGGAGCCTCTGCTTGACGCTAAAATACTCGCCTGCATGGCGATGATACAGGCTTTCCGCGCACAGCCCTTGCCGCTTAGGGATTTTGACAGACACTGCAGGCACCCGATTTTTAACGCGGAGCATCGAATGAATTGATTTTGTTAAAAGCTGAGTCGTTGCCTTCCGCAATGTCGCTCACACCAGCGCTAACGCACGTGACCAGCGATGGTGACTTTCCCGACGTGGATCGATCACTCATACTTGTAGCGCAGTCCAAAAGACATGGACGAAAGACAAGTGCACTAACTCTACCAACACGACTGCGTACTCACAACGAAACAGCTTTAATCAGCAGTTACCAATTATCACTCCTTTATCATTTGTGAATCAATCAACTGATACTTGATTGATTCTTTTGAGTGTCGGTCATCGTTGTAAATATGTGCAGGTCAAACGAGCATCCAAGCAACAGCCCGTGCGGCAAAACACGTCTTGTCTGCTAGCTCGCGGAACTACGTCACTTCGCTTTGGTCCCCGTGTTTTTGGCTCCATGACACCGCACTTTAGGGATGGTGTCAGAAGTTTCGACTCGAGTTGTGAGCACCGGAAGTGTGCTTGCTTGTTTAGTGCAGTGATTCCCAAACTGTGGGCATAGCGATCGACAAATTAAATTTCGAAAATGTCACGCCGTGTCCGCTGTTCTGCGTTAACAGGAACCCCGTGGCAGCAGACCCGGAGATTTCTCATCAATGCGCTTGCATGCGGTATACGAGACGCTTTCGATGCATCACTCCCACTAATGGCCGCAGCGTCAGCGTCTGTCGTGGCAAACGCGGACACCCCGCCTCCACGGTGCACCGCGCAGCGGCGTCTTCTCGAATTCAGGCCTGTTCCGGCATATAGCAGTTTGTGCTATAGCGCTAGAAAAGAGCGTGGTATTTTCCTCTTCACATTCCTCCAAACCGATAACAATTAACGCTTGCCGGACATGAGCTCGTGTCAACCTTTTTAGCGCTGGTGGTGGTGGCGGTGATGCTTCTGAAAGAGCTCGCCATTGTCGGCCCCATAGAGGTGTGCAACGTCACGACTAACACTCTTGGTGAATGTGGGCCGACTTCTAAGGGAACTGTGCTGACAGATGTCTGAAAGTGTCTGAGGAATACCAAGGAAAAACCCCAGACAGCAGAGCCGGCACCGGGATTCCAACCCGTGTACCTCCCAGGTTCGAATCCTGGTAGCGGCTGTCTTAATATTTTCAGTGCTAATTTTAGCACTACATTCGTGTTGGTCAATGAGGAGGCCCCTCAGCGATGACGCCGCAGACGTCGTTGAGTTATTTTGCTTTCACATTTCACGGCACGGCGACCGCATTGGAACCGGCGACTTTGCCATCCCATACTCTTAAAAATGAACTTCACCACATAGCACGCTCTTAGCCAACTATCATCCCGAATGAGAACGTTCTCGCCCTCGATTTGTTGGAAACGTGAGGCGGAGCCTATTTTGTTCCCATTATGCACGGCACAGATTAGGCTCCGCGTCCCGTTTTCAACAAATCAGGGGCGAGAACGGTGCCATTCGGGATGATGACTGGCTAGGAGCGTGCTATGTGGTGAAGTTCACTTTTAAGAGTGCAGATGTCTGGTACTTTTTCGTTCATTTAGTTGATCGAACCTGTACTTCCGCATCTTGTCGAGCTCCAGAGGTGCCATGATGGGAACGAGTGGTGGTCGGAAACGACCACCGAACTTCCGCAAAATTATAGCGCTAGCGCAGCATTGCAAGTGTAGACCATCCGATAACAGTGAGCGCCGTCCTTGCACGCTGATTTGAACCTCTATATTAGCACGCAGCTATATGATGGAAGAGGACTTCAGAGCGGACGCTATAAAAACCTAAGAAAACCGTTTCGCGCACGTTGTCGTTGGGCGTAGCATGCAGTAGTTAGTAGATCGTGGCGCCGTATTTGCTCAAGATTAAGCAGCCGTTCGTGTTTGTAGTTTCACAGTTTTCCGTGCATCCAGCTGCTCAAAAGTGGAGCGATTTCTGGCCAATCCCAAAATTCGCGGTTACCCCCCTCCCTCCCCCCCGCCGGAGCTCTCCGCCACTATGCTCAGCCGCTATGCGGGAAGCGGCCTTACAAGATGTGAATCCAGTTGGAGACAGCGTTTATACCAATTAACAGCAAAACAGAATGAAAATATTCAAGGGACCGAAAAGTGAAAAATGACCATCATATTTTTGCCCACTGTCGTGCACAACATCATTGTTTGATAAGACACAGAAAGCATTACTTCTCAATTCGGCAAATTTTTTACGTATACACATTTTGAAAATTGCCGGAACATGGACGGTGCTGCCAACGAACGGCGAAAAAGAGCAACTTGAGTACAGGGCTCCCAGGGATTGGTCAACCCTTACCACGTGAGAGTTAATTTCATAGAGAACAAAGTTGACGCACATTATCTTACCGCAAAACGCCATTTTAAAAATGACGCTCTCTTCCATTGTTTCTACGTTGATAAAGCATTCAGCTACTTCGCCGCTACGAGCTACGATCCGCCGCGCCCTTTGCAAGGCCATCTGTGTTATCACATTTATTGTTTACGTCGTGGGTGGTCATGTTGGTCGCGCGAAGCAGAAAGTGGAAGTGAATGACATATGTTTGTGGCTGCTGTGTCACGTATTCGAGATACATATATGCCTGGTGTAGCTTTGGTGTTCGGGGATGCAAAAATCATGTTCGTTCATCTTCGACGGCGGGCGTTTTCTACCACAAGATCCTACAGGAGAGTGCGCGAAAACGAATGTGGTTCGAAACACTCGGCTATTAGATGCAGCAGTCGTGTCGTGTGTGCTGAGCTCATTTTGCTGCCGATGACTACGAAAATGCCGTAGAGGGCGAATTGCGAAGGCATCCGAAGCAAACTACCGTTCAGTAGCCAGTGAATTTGCTTCACCGAGGTGACGTTTTCAACGCAACGTCTTAGGTATGTACAGGCGTCACACATGTATAAATTATAATATAGTGATGACGTATTCCATTTAACTTATGTTATCCTACTTGTCCCGTACTCAACATTGTCAACATCAACAAATTTAATTTTAGGGACCTTCCAGTGTTGAAGTGGCGCCAGACTGCTTCGTGTGTGTGTGAGTATTATGGAATTGACACAGACTGCCGCCAACGCACAACTAGCCTTAAACACGATTAATTAATCAATTAGAGCTAATTGGGACCCCACACATTAATCAGCATCATCCAATGACTCATCACACTATTTGGGGAGCGTCTAACTCGTGTTCAGGCCAGCTGTGCGTTGGCGGCAACCTGTGTCCATAAAAAGAAAAAAAATAGATAGAGATAGAGTGGAGAGAAGGAGTTTAGTTGAAGATCAACGATGCCATCTTGAAGCAAGAGGTACGGAACGGCCGCTGATCATCGCCGGGCACGGAGCACAGAGGCAGGTTGCAAAGCATCATCAGCTGTGACCACAAGTTCTGGACATCCTGTGACGTCAGCTGTGACATCATCATGACATGTCTGGGCAGGTTAGGACAGCTCTGGACATGCGAGGAGAAAAACACTCGTAATACAGAGGCTGGGAAACCAAGAGTAAATATGCTAACCATCAATAGCTAAAAACAAAAAGAATTAGGCGCAGATGCAAAACAGCCCACCACAACAGCAGTCCCGGGGAGCGCAGAAGGATGTGACTGCTCCATCCGACAGCCAAGGCAGAGAACTGACTCGTAATGGTTTTTTCTCCTGTATAAAGTCCCGCAGCTGCACCCCCTAGCGGTTACTTTCTCAACTAATCTCACGTCAAAATTATTAAGAATCACGCCAGTGCTACACTCATTCCCAAGGCAGAAGAAGATAGGAAATGGCGGGGATTCCCGGACAACAGCAACCAGCGCCCGACGTGCATGGGCATGAAAATCATAAAAAAAGGGGGACAAAGTTATCACGAGTGAAAGGATTAGTTACACAACAAATCAGCCCACCACAACAGGAGCGCAGAACGATGCGACTGCTCCATCCGACAGCCAGGCAGAGAACTGACTCGTAATTGTTTTTTCTCCTGTATAAAGTCCCGCAGCTGCACCCCCTAGCGGTTACTTTCTCAACTAATCTCACGTCAAAATTATTAAGAATCACGCCAGTGCTACACTCATTCCCAAGGCAGAGGAAGACAGGAAATGGCGGGGATGCCTGGACAACAGCAACCAGCGCCCGACATGCACAGGCATGAAAATCGCAAACATAGCGGGGATAAAGTTGACGAAAGAATTAGGTACACAACACATCAGGCACGAGGAGCGCAGAACGACACATCCATTCCGTCTGACAGCCAGGCGCAGAACTGAATCGTAATGCTTTTTACTCCTCTATAAAGTCATGCATCTGTCCCTCTTGCAGTTGATTTCTGAACTAATTTAATTTAATTAAAATTATTAAGCATTGTTCTAGCACCATTCCCATTCAGGGCAGCACTATCGACATCGTCAAGACAAGAATGTTCTTTGTCAAAAAGAAAAATATACAAAGCGTCAACAGAGGAAAGCATGCATGTCGGGGCATGTCAGGAGCACTATTACACAACAAATCGCACGACTGCTGGGCAACAGAGGAAAGCAAACACAGAGACACTTGAACAGAGTGAAAAGACACTCACCATCACCGGACACGTACACTACATTGTCTCATTGTAAATCCGCTTGTCACAAAATCCACCTGCATTGTCGAACACCATTCATCAGTGACGAACCACACATCCGCACCCCATCAGAGGCAGACGGAACCCCACCGAAGCTACGCTCTTCCACTAACGGCCAACGCAATTGCTAGCAGCAGAATTAACGTGTCAACACCCGCCAGTGTCCAAGGGAGAAGTTAATCCTTGCGCCCCCTGCAGGCTTTGCTCATTGGTCGTGACGTCATCCTATTGTCTCAGGGCTACACTGTTTTTTTTCACTAATGTCCAACCCATCGCCTCTGGACAAGGTCCACCTGAAGCAATAGAGTCGCGGTATGACGTCATCATCCAGCTGCGTGGCTCAAGGACGCGTACGCTCTAGGCAGGGGACCTGTTATTTATTGAATCACCATCCCAAGATTATTTCCTTTATTCTACTATAATGATTGCATAGGGAACTATTGGAGAAAAACACCATACATGCGAGGTGATTGTAGGAATTAAGCATTTCATTCCCAAAGTCTTACTAAATAAGACTTATGAGTACAGCAAAAAACAAAATAATGGTCAGCAATACATGTCCATCCCATCCGAGAGCCAGGCAGCTAACTGAATAATGACACATTGTTCCTCCTGAATAAAGTCACACACCTGTCCTCCTTGCGGTTACTCTCTGAACTAAATGTATCACAAAATTATTAAGAATCGTTCTAGCTCTACTCCCATTCAAGGCAGCACTATCGACATCGTCAAGAATGTTTCTTTTCAAAAAGAAAAAAAAACTACATGTAGAAGGAAAGCATGTCAGAACAAGTCAGGTCATGTCAGCACTTGTTTGTCAGACAACAAGGGGGAAAAAAGCGAAAAGAAACACTTGAACAAAGGAGAAAACCAGCATCAAACTATTTCTAAGCACACTCACTCCTCTTATTCAAAAACAGTGCTCATCATAAATCCGTCCAGGACAATACACACAATTTTTTATTGCTACACTTTTTCCCAGTAACGGTCAATACATTGCTACAGACACCTGAAACACTGCGTAACTTCATCACATCCTGTCTGAAGAAGACAGCGGCAAAGACAAACACTTCTTTGTCCGACTCCTAATGACGTTCACTTTTACAATAAAATTGAACAAAAAAAGCACCGTGCATGAATCTTGATCTTAACGATTTTCACCCCATTGGCTCATCATGGTCATTAGAATCACAACACCAGTAAACTGCCACTGCTCTTTTAAAATAACAAGTGATACCACTCAACATCATCACCAGGCTTATGTAATACATGACCCTTTCTACGCTCGTATGCTCGTTGTCTGAGGATACACCTGCGAGCAAAAAGGCCCGAAAGCCTGGGGGCAAAGTTTCATTCGCGCACGACAAAGCACAAGACAGAACGCCTTTACGGGAACATGATTGCATTCCCATATATTAATGATTTTCTATCTTGCATTGTAGTTTAGAAAAACTACTAAAAAACTATAATTTTAGAAGCCTATTAAAATTGTACTTTCTATGGAAACTATAATTGCCCTGTTATTTAGATAGCTATTAATCAAGCGCTCCAATTTTTTCTCTCTTCCCATTTCAGCCTTGTCATGCAGTGAAGCAGACTCACATCCAAAATAATTAATTTACACTGAGTGTGCCGTGCTTCAGGAATTCCTATCCTGCGCTCAGATGCAAGCGTTTCTGCACGAATACCTATAACACCTGACTTACTCATCATACCGAGCTCCTAACATCTAACAAACAAGCAGAGAAACCCACTTCTCATGGATTCAGCTTTACCATGCGACTTTCTTCTGCGCAAAAGCAGTGATTTGAGCAAAGAGCAGCAAAAATTGCGTGCAATTGTGCTGGAATTGCTATGGCTTCAAAAACTGAAGCATATGCTAATAAACTAAGAAAAAGACACTCATGTCTGGTATCAGATAATTTTTGCATAATGCTACATACACAGCCGCATTGTCCCTTCGTAAAGAAAGCACAAGACGAGGGCACACAAATTCCTTTAAGCGAGAAGGGAAAAGGCATAAGACGGAGCGCTCAGGAATAATAGCAGAGTCACCGGACATCGCTACGAAACTCAACGGCTAACACAAGATGACAACAAGATAATAGCGGCGGGTAAAATTGCAACACTGCTAAACAAGCCCAACATGCCATGATGACGTCGCAAAGCAGGAAAAAAGCATACATGCACGCGCACACACAGCAGCTCAGGAATGCGCAGGGAGAGGTGCTTTATTGGAATTTTTCCTCCACGCTCACATACCAGCATTTCTGCACAAATACTCATAACTGCATACTGCTTACTCCATCAACATATCAAGCAAAGTGAATACTGACACTCAACAAAATATAACAAAAAACAAACAAATTCAATTCTCATGAACTCTCCTCTGCCGAGCGGCTTTCTTCTGCTCTACCTGGATGCTGACTTTTTCCCCTAACCTACATTCTGAGTAAAAGCAGTGAAAGAAGAAAAGAACCGCGAAAAATTACACGCATTTGTGCACCAATAGCTGTAACTGCAAGAAACTGTAGCGCACGCTAATAAACTGAGAAAAATACACCCATTTCTGCCACCAGATAATTCTTGCATAATGCCACATACACAGTCGCATTGCCCTTGCGTAAAGAAAGCACAGGACAGGGATACACAAATTTCCTTAAGTGAGCAGGGAAAAGGCTTAAGTCGAACCACGCAGGAATAATCGGAGAATTCAACGGCTAGCACAACATGACAGCAACAAGATATTAGCGAAGGGTAAAAACTGCAGCAAGAGAGACACTACTGAACAAGTCCAGACATGCTACATCACATACAAAATACTGCTCATCGGGGAAAAGGCCTAAGCCTGCGACAGAAAATCATAGAGCATACACAACTTCATTTTTTCTATTTCGCGTAAACTAAACGCGGTCTGCTCGGAAAACGACGCAAAAATTTTCTTAGGGAGCAGAGAAATATAGGAATTTCTACTCCGTTCTCAGATACCAGTATTTCTGCTCAAAAACCCATGACTGCAAAATTAAGCACTGCTTTCTTCATCAAGATATCGAACACCCAACAAAACCAACAAACAACCCCACTTCCACTGATAGAACACTATTCAGCTTTTACCAGGAGGCTTTCTTCTGTGTAGAAGTAGAGAAAGTAAGAAAAGGGAAGCGAGAAATTACATGCACTTTTGCTCGCATAGCTATAAGAGAAATAAATAAAATAACGAGGCACACTATAATAAACTGTAACAAAGACACCCATTTCTGCTATCAGATAATTATTGCATAATGCTAAGTACTCATTCGCATGGTGCCATTTCGCCATTAAACGAGTAGTTCGCTGCCCTCATTGTTCTTCCCAAGCCTCACCTCGTGCCTCCCCAACCCTGGCATCCCCACATTTGGCACAGTCGACATCAGGCCATCGGCTACCCCGCTCGCTCAACGATGCCGGCCAGCCTGGCTTTGCTCGCATGTCATCCCGGTTCTCGGACCTTCTCCCAGGAGGCGCCATCTTTGCCTTCTTCCTCTTCTTCGCCGTCTTCGCCTTGAGCCGCCATATTGTCACTCGGCGTTCGCTAAAGATTCCTGCATGTCGGGTATGAATTGGCGGGAATCGGACGGCGCTACGATGGCAGGCCTCAAACCTCTTCTAATTCGAGATGAACACTCACGTCGCGATCTTGATACAACCGGCTGGGACGCAGAACTCGTCCAGCGTCTTCAAGCCTGCCTTGCCGCAGAACGCTCCACAACATCCACAACACAGGACACGCTCCAAGATATTCCTCAAGCGCCTGTGCCTTTTGACCCCCGAATTTTACAACCGCTCACAGCGTCCATTAATACCCTGACACATATCCTGCAGCAGGCCCAACAACCCCCGCCATCTCTACCAATGACTATGAGTGTGCCTTCAGAGATAGCTACGTCAACGCTTCCTATAGCTCCTCCATTGTGTGAAACCATGCTCCACTCAACCAACACCCCCCAAGCGCTGACAGAGGAAGACGGGGCCAGCGCCATTCCAACGCAACCTCTGTCCCATCCCCAAACCGCACCTCAGTCTGCTTTGCCTCCTGTACTTCAGCCCTCCCAGATGTCGTACGTTCCTCAAATAAATCACCATGCCCGACGTTTCGTCGAGTATACCTGCTTTGGAGAACGGCAAGAAACAAAAAGCACGCCTATGGATTTGAAGATCTTCAACGAACGCAACAATTGGCATTATGGTCACCAGAGAGAACACGCTTAATCGAGGCCAGTAAACTGTGAGGCACCGCCAAGCACTGGCATCTAACTTCGGGTCGTGAGTACCCCACGTGGGACTCATGGAAGACTGCTTTCCTTGACACATTCGCACAGGACACGTCACTGATCCAGTGACAGCAGCAAGTTACGGCTACCGTGCAACACTGCTCCCAGTCCCTGCGTGACTACGCCCACGGAAACTCTGTGCTATCAACAAATGCCCTGCTCCCCTGACAGATGCTCAAAATGTATAGTATCTACTGCAGGGTATATCAACCCAGTCCACTGCTACAAGCCTCGCCGTCCAGCATCCAGCGTCAGTCGCAGTATTTCTTGAGATGTGCAGTGACATAGATCGCACTCTCCAGTATCTGCAGCAGCCAACCTCTGTGCCCCCGAGTCACACTCAGGACGATTACAAACGCCATCAAAGTCGTCCCAGTGCATCATCGGGACCCTCCGACACTGGACCATCAAAACACCAACTTGCAAGTACCAATACTAGTAAATCTCAAGTCTTATCCAGAAGGCCCTCGGCGCCCCCACACTCTACAACACCCGGCTCGAATTGCGGACTTAACCCCGGAACAAAAAGAAGTGCGGCACGAAACTCTGTCTCAGCGCTACGGTGCATCAGCCTTGCGCCCTGGTGACCCACTAAGCGAAGCTGTCTGCTTCTCTTGGCAGACAGCTTCGTGTGAAAGGCCACTTTTCCTCCAAGTGCCCTACAAAACAAAACCGACAAAACCACAGTTATTCATCACCAAAGACTCCAACACAGACTACTGATATACCAGCGCCACCAGTGCCTCATGCTCTACATACCAGCACATCAGAAGCTTCTGACGGGTGTCGACTGGAGTGCTCATTCTTTGCACCTACTATCGCTAGCATCGAACCATGCGACACATTTCCCCACTCTGGGTCAAAAATGTCCATTATTCACCAGTCTCTTGTGACCAGTGCACAACTACTTCCTTGGACCAAGCCACCACTGGGAGTAGTCGGTGGATCGACCGTTCTACCTAACGATCTGTCTGGAGATAACAATTGGACCTACTTCTGGAGTCGTAGAGAATCTTGTCCTTCACAATAACGTGTTGTCCCTGATTTTGAGTGAGGACTGGCTCCGCGTAGCAGCCACCCGCCTTGTCTTTGGAATCCCTTTGGTGGGATCGAGCCAGCGAAACTTCGTTCAGCGCGACGTTTCCCTGTCCGTCGGATGTGACGGTGTGTGTCACTCGGTAGGCTTCGAGGATTTAACCATCCACACCTTGTGCAACAAAACCGCCTGCCGCACAAAGTACAACAGCGTTCAGTGCACGCTGCACAGCCAATCTTCTGCTCATAGTGTGGTAATCAACGCCATCGAGTACGAGCACATCTGTTCCGATGGGCTTCCATCCGTGCCCTCCGGCATATCCAGCCAATTCAAGAGAATGGGGCTCCAGTGAGCAGATCAGCCTTCGACCCCTTCCAGCGTCATCTTCGTTCTAATTGTATCCGATCACTACTGGAAGGTCGTCACCGGAAACACCGTGCGATTGTCGAAAGACGTGGTAGCAGTACAAACTTTGTTCGGGGGATGGTGCAAGGCGCTTTTCGCTTCAGACCCGCGAAGGAGGTAGAAGTGATGAGGATTGGCGCGCAAACAGAAGAACCGGACCGACAGATTGATCTGCAGTTGCAAGCCTTTTGGGAGCTAGAACACCTCGGCATTACTGGTCAGCAGCAATCCAACGATACATATGGCACTGTTCTTCAAAGATTTCGTGGCCAAGCTTTGCGGCGGTCGATATGTCGTGCGGCTCCCAAGGGATCCGGGCAAAGGCTCCTTACTGGGTGACAACAAGGCCCTAGCCTGTACAGAGATAAATGCGCTATGTTCTATATTGTTTGCGCTTTGTCCGTGTGACAAATGTACCAGAGCGTAAGAATGCCAAACCGGTACTATGTTTTAGAGCCAGGTTTGGAACGACTAAGGGGTGCAGCATGTCACCGTGTAGCATTATCATATTTTGAGTAAAAAAAAAAAAAAAACATCCTGCAAACTTAAATCCACAACACAGAGATGTATTTAATGTCACTTTGATGATCTACACAAGGCTCTATGATTTATTCTTTTTCTTCTGAATCAGTTTCTTGTACTTAGTAGAATCGACACATTTTCCGTTGAAGCACGCCTGGAACGAAAACCGAAATGTATTATTCTCCCTCTTGAAATAAGTCATGTACGCGTTACATGAAGTCGAACTGGTTATTGATTTACTCCATGGGCAGGCCCCTACCAGATTACAGGAGGCGGACCTGTCATTTTGCTGGCACTACATTCAACCCTAAGCTTCCGCTTCATTCCATTTCACTTATTTCATGCGATACGGAGCGCTCTTCTCTCTGTATATTGTAAGATGTATCCTGTAAACACTTTAGTGCAAGATATGTCCCGTGCTTCCAGCACGAGCAACTCTGGTCCAAGTTGTTTTACCGCGGCGCAATTAATTAGCAAAATCGCTGCGGCGATGACAGGTCGGAGCGCTCCACCTTTAGACCACACCCACTCTAGTGTGACGTTTGTGTTAGAGAGCCCCCTAATAGACGAGTTCAGAAAATCCCCGTGCTGCAGAAAATCCTGGGCGCTTGCTGATCGGGGGAACGAAGAATAATCTTTCACATTTCGCTTTCGCTCAGCTTGACAAGTCGTGGACAACGGAATGGTAGGGGAGTAATCGGAACAATTTGGAGGCCACCCGTTTCTTTCGTGTTAGTAAACTCCCACAGTTCAAATCGGCGCTAAGCACTCTGGGATTTTCTGAACTCGTCTATTCGTTGGTAGGAAAAACCGTCTGCTACGAAAATTCCGTGCTGTTTCTTGTTGACTTCTAGTCGTTATATGATTTATATCACGTTTTCTGAAAAACAGAGCACATATGCAGCCCGACAAAATAAGATCGCAAATAAGATCACAAGAGTAATATTCGTGGCTTCTGTGGAATGGCAAAACTCACAGTAGCAGAAAGCAAGCAATGACGGCGCTATTGAGGCGCCACCTGCCAGCCACTGAACAAACTGTGCGGTGAAAACGGTCTGAAACCACGAGCACTTGGCACCAGGAATGGTTGGATGCTCTCATTGGTTCGGGAGTGTGACATCACTTTGAGTCAATCCCCAGGTTGGACTTGGGCCGTCGCGCGAGAAATGCTCGTAATGCAAAGTTCTTGACACGGCGTTTAGAGTCCTTGTGCGGCGGTTGGCCGCTATTCATGTATTCTATTTTCAGTGAAATGAATAAAAATGAACAGTCGTTTTCATTCCTTATGCTATTACTTGGCCCTGTTCAGTATTCTTCATTCACCAACAGCCATGTCAACAATAACTGAGTGCAAACTTAATGCTGGAGAAGGTGTTTGACACACTTCTTTTCTCTTCACTTCGTCCTACATTTTTTCTTCAGTCTCTGCGATCTCTGTCACCGTATTCTTTGTACATGCCCTGGTGTGCCTTCAGTCTATAACAGTGTTCCCAGCGTCCGCACAGCGCAAACCAACGTGACGTGTCCACGGAGCCAGAGGGTAGTGTCCCGTGCGCTTTACGGAGTGCCGCGAAATTTCAAACATACTGTAAACATACGAGTGCCAAGCTTTCTCACACATTTTCTGTCCACGTCTCTTGTAGAAGTGCAACTGAACAATTGAAAACGTTTTTACAAGTGGGGCAATTGATATTAGCTGTGTGTACGTATAACTAAGATATGCATATACAGCGGTCGGTGTTCTCACATCTCTGTTTCTAGAGGCCTCGTCTTTCAGCGTAGCGTTGTAAAGCGGTAACCTCTCAAGCCCATGTGCCAATTTTGATAAATTTCCGAAAATCCCTTTCGTGCGAGACTTGCACTACTGACGCACACATCACAAACAACAAACAACCCCCTACGGCTCCACTGTGACGTCACACTCACGAACCAATAACAGCATCCAACCATTCTTGGCGCAAAGTGCGCGTCTGAAGCCTAGTTCACACTGCGGAGGGACAGAGTATCCTGGCACAAGCCGAACGCCGTTTTGCGATTGCCCGGATCCACGAGTTGAGGTCAACATTGAGAAGAAAACAGATAGATCTCTTTTGCATTCGTCGGCAAATCGAACATCATATCCCGGACTTATTTCATTCATTTGCCAGGACTCGTGCCTCCACAGTGGCAGAAAAACAGCGGATATCTCAGGACCGAAAACTGGCGTCGGTAACGAAGGCACGCAGGACATAGCCCAGCGCCGACGTAGCGGGGTTTGTAAAAAACATCTCTTCCAGACAGCTCTCACGCTTCGAGACTGTGTGACAAGTGTGCTGGCGAAAAGTCACGGCTTCAACCTAACCATGGCACGACCACCCATGACAAAGACACCTGGATTCCAGCATTGAAGAACAAGTAAGACAGAAAGCGATTGTAACTATGTCAAAAACTCAAAAACAGCAATGTCATAACGTAACCAGGGAAGAGCATAAAGCACTTCGAAGCCTCAAAGAAGGCTTGAAGATTGTCATCCTGCCTGTGGGCAAGAGAAACTCAACGGTATGCCTACACCGGCATGACTACGATGCCAGAATCCGAGACCTCCTTGACAACAGTATGAAAGGCTCAGGAAAGGCCCGACATCGCAGATTCGCAGACTCAGACTAAGCTAAATAAGATACTTGCTAATATATTCAAGAAATTCCCAGATGCAAGAGCCCTCCTCTTACGACTTATCTGCAGGAACGGTAATGCGCCTGGTGTCTTTGATCTCCCTAAGATCCACAAACATGGTATCGTCCTCCGCCCTATTGTAGACGTCAGATCGTCCCCTCTTCGGGTGCTGTCCTGCTACCTGCACAAAGTTTTCTCCCCGTTCACCGGAAACACCCCAACTCATGTACGAAGCTCCACCCAGTTCGTGGAGCGCGTCTCACCACTCACCATCAGGGCTGACGAGTGCCTCGTTTCGTCTGACGTTGTGCCTCTCATCACGGACGTTCCGGTCCCACTGTCAGTGGACGCTGCTAGGATGGCACTCGAGAGGGACAACGACCTTGCGACTAGAACCAATCTCAGCGTTCACGAACTGTGCCGCCTCCTAGATTTCTGCCTCAGTGGAACGTACTTCTCATTCAACGGAGAGTACTACAAGCAGACTACCGGAACAGCAATGGGTGCGTCACTATCGGTTACCGCAGCGAACTTGGTGATGGAATCAATTCAAGAAAGGGCCCTACAATCCTCCGATATTAAGCCGAAAACATTCTTACGGTACGTATACGATTGCTTCTGTATTTTGAAGAATTGCAATGTTGACAATTTTTGGCACGCCTAAACCGCATCGAGCCATCCATCCAGTTTACCGTGGAACTCGAGAAGGCACACCATTTTGCTACTCGACGTACTCGTAAACAGAGAAGGAATTGACCTAAAGTTCACCTTATACAGGAAGTCCACTCATAGAGGACAATATCTACGGTTTGATTCCAGTCTTCCTAAGTGTCGCAAAGTTTCGTTGGTTTCGTCCCTTCTTTCGAGAGTTGAGAAGATTTGTTCGTCCGAGAAGGACAGGAAAAAGAAGCAGCAGCAATCACTTCCGATTTAAAAAAGAACGGATACACAAGTAGCTTTGTTCAGAAAGCAGCCCGTAATCAAGCTCTCTGTCCCCGAAACGGCGGAACCGATCACGTCGAACTGACCACCGCCCTGTCAGACTAGACGAATCACCATGCCATATGTGAAAGGAATCAGCGAGCACGTATACTAACGAAGGAAGGAATACGTGTGTCTCACAAACCCATCTCAACAATAGGACACCATATACCGCGGCCGAAATATCGCCCACCGAAGGAAAAAGCACAAGGTGTAGTCTGTAAAACTCCATGCACCGAATGTGGCGCATCATATATTGACGACACAAATAACTTCCCCGAAAAGCTACGGCAGCATAAGCATGACGTACGGAAGTCGGACATCGGACAAAGCGCTCTCGCTGCACCCTGTCGACTTCAAGACGCCTGAATCGTCGACCTTGAGTGTAATCAGATCAAAACCATGTTTGTAGAGTCCTGGCATGTACAGTCCATAGCTGTAAACCGTAACGGAACTGTTGGAGCGTTAGCCAGCATATACGTCAGCGGCCTTCGTTACGTGACTGAAAAACAATCCGGCGAATCTCGAGATTCGAACAACGGCAAGAACGCCGCTGCCGACGGCCACTACCGTCGCCTCCGAGGAAGGAGCCGAACTGGCTCCGAAACGTCGGGTATCCCCGTCCTGTACCTTGGTTGGAGATTTTTGTTACTATCATGAACACTTTTGTATTCCGGTCACTTTTCGTTCCGCGAGGAGAAGCATTTATGTGTTTCCTGTCTTTGCACGTTGTTGTTGTCAATGCTACGACAATTCCTTTGGCTGATGCATCTCCCGATGTTGATGCGGTCTTCGTTGTGAAATTTAAACGGAACCTTACACCCAAAACCCAAATAAAAAGAATGCCTATTGCCTCGATCAAGCCTGTGAAACTTTTCGTGCATATAATGTGTACGAAACAAACGGGATTCACTTTTGTGATTGCACTGCCACGTGGGGACATCATTGCTGTCGAGACAGCCGTCCTCCCAGAGCATGTCTTCACTACCTACATTGCGTGGAATTAGAGCACTGCACGGCCCGCTTTGCGTTTCTTATGCGGGCCGGGCTCGGGCTTCAGCCGCCGGGCTCGGGCTTCAGCCGCCGGGCTCGGGCTTCAGCCGCCGGGCCCGGGCCGGGTACCGGATAGTCGGGCATGTATGCGAACGTATTACATGAGACTGGACAGCTGAATTTTCTTGTCACTTTTTTTTTTTTCATTTGGTGTGGGATGTCATGGCATTCTCATCTGAGAACTATCACTTTTCTATATGTGATCATGCTTATTTTGTGTAACGGGCCTGGATTTAACGCGTGCACTCACACACATTTGGGGACGATTGGTGTGGCGGGCGCGCTGAGATGTTTGCCGACAAGACGAAAGGAGTTGAGCAACAGAAGGAGCGTCCTTCGCTTCATCAAAGCCAAAGAGGAGCAGCCGCGTACCACGACTGCACACGAAACCGCCCACTCCGTGAAGCAGAGTGAGACGCTGAACAAGGCGGTCACCTCCCAAGCAAGCAAGCACCAAGCACGGAGCGGCTTGCAGGCAGAGCGTACCTCCTCACTTCTCTACCAATTAGCTGTGTCATTTTCCTGCGCTCTTTAGAAAATCTAAGTACACCTACGAGCCTTAAGAGCACATAGAGCAGAGGCGGGCTGGGACCGGGCCTGAGCATGGAAAGAGTCGGGTACGGGCTGGGCCTGGGCCGTGCACGGGCCTGAAAATTAGGCCCGTGCAGTGATCTATGTCGAATACGTCGCTTAAGGACATAAGGTTTTTCACACACGCCATTTGTTGTCGGTGTTGCCACGTGATTATTTATCTCGGTCAATGGTAGAGAAGCGTCGCACGCGAGAGTCTTGTCGACTTCGTTACTTTTGCATTCCGCTGTTCCCGAGGTCGGCCTTTCAAAAGCAGTGGCGGATCCGGAGGGGGGTTGAGCGATCAGCCCCTAAACAATCAGGTTTAACACCAGATTTCCGCTCCCTCCTTCTCCAGCTACGCGCTTCGACAAGGGTCTGGGTCCGCTACAGCCCCGCTACGGTTATGTACATACGTAACATACATACAGACGTACATACCAAGCGTACATACGTTGCAACGATTGAACAATGCTGCAATTTGAAACCATATCGTACCTTTTTGCTGTCCTTGCTGTCGCACTTATGACCATCGAGAGCTCTGGCCTGTGCATAGTAGGTGTACCCACTCCGCTCTTTCGCTATGCAGTTGATCTCGCAATCAGTCACTCCCTTTTCCTGCGACAACAAGAATAAATAATGTGACACAGTGGGGGATGGGGGGCAGATTTTAACAATTGTAATCGGATTTGAATGCACCTATGTAGCCTACCGTATGCCTGCTTTGGAATTCGTTCGCTTTAATGATTTTGTGCACTCGCTGACCTACTCGGTTTGCTGTTGTACTTTTTGACTCGGCTTGAGGTTTTTACTTTGTCATTCTACTTTCCCGTTTATTAATAACACTAACAACCTCACGCATGTGTTCCGTCAAGGACGAAACTCTCCTAAGGCATGTTCAACTTGGAAGGCTCACTCGCACAGAGATCGGGGTAGGGTCCCAATACGCGAAGACCACTTGCCACCATTGGTCGGCATCTTCCTAAGAATTCATTCAACATCACATCATGGTCATTTTTATGCTAAGCCCATCACATCACATCACCGCCATAAACCATCACATCACGAGCCCATCACGCAACTTCAACTTCAGAATTTATCACATCGTAACCCATCATTCAACTTCAAATTCAGAACTCATCACACCACATCACATCATTCAACTTCAAATTCAGAATCCATCACATCATAACCCATCATTCAACTTCAGAACCCATCATCGACTTCAACTTCATAAACCATCACCGACTTCAGAGCCCATCACCAGAATTCAACTTCAGATCCCATCGCGGTTTTGAAGCTGAATTCCTATGATGGGTTCTGAAGTCGGTGATGGGTTTTGAAGTTGAAGTTTGTGATGGGGTTTTGAAGTTGAATTCCTATGATGGATTCTGAAGTCTGTGATGGATTTTGAAGTTGAAGTTTGTGATGGGGCTTTGAAGTTGAATTCCTATGATGGGTTTTGAAGTCGGTGATGGATTTTGAAGTTGAAGTTTGTGATGGGGTTTTGAATTTGAATTCCTATGATGGATTCTGAAGTCGGTGATGGATTTTGAAGTTGAAGTTTGTGATGGGGCTTTGAAGTTGAATTCCTACGATGGGTTCTGAAGTCGGTGATGGATTTTGAAGTTGAAGTTTGTGATGGGGCTTTGAAGTTGAATTCCTATGATGGATTCTGAAGTCTGTGATGGATTTTGAAGTTGAAGTTTGTGGTGGGGCTTTGAAGTTGAATTCCTATGATGGGTTCTGAAGTCGGTGATGGGTTTTGAAGTTCAAGTTTGTGATGGGGTTTTGAAGTTGAATTCCTATGATGGATTCTGAAGTCTGTGATGGATGTTGAAGTTGAAGTTTGTGGTGGGGCTTTGAAGTTGAATTCCTATGATGGGTTCTGAAGTCGGTGATGGGTTTTGAAGTTGAAGTTTGTGATGGGGTTTTGAAGTTGAATTCCTATGATGGATTCTGAAGTCTGTGATGGATTTTGAAGTTGAAGTTTGTGATGGGGCTTTGAAGTTGAATTCCTATGATGGGTTCTGAAGTCGGTGATGGATTTTGAGGTTGAAGTTTGTGATTGGGTTTTGAAGTTGAATTCTTATGATAGGTTCTGAAGTCGGTGATGGGGTTTTGAAGGTGAACTCCAACAAATGCCTATGTTGTGTGTGCCCGGGTGCAGGATTACGACGCTAGCGTCCTGCTCGCCTGTGTTTTCGTGGGCTTCCTGGTAGTGGCGGCAAAAGCGTAAGCGAAGGGGGGTATTCTGTTTGGAGGGTGCGGTCAGTCTGCACTCGGTTGGACTTGGAATCAGGGCGTACCAATGAAGGAGGAAAGGGAGGGATGCCACGTTTGACCTCCGCTGTCGCATGTGAACGGCTGTGGGAGGTATGTTGCTTACGTGGTAGCGATGATGCACAATGTTGCGCCCGTTGTTGACAGCTAAGTGAGCGCATAGTACATTGCAGGTTCATGTGGCTTCGTACGACATCCTTGCCTGCCGGCACATTGCACGTTCATGTGGCTTCGTACGACCGCCGTGTCTGCCGGTACATTGCACGTTCATGTGGCTTCGTACGACTGACTCTTCCGCCGTGCCATTTTTCACTCGTGACGCGCGGGTATTCGCTTCGATATCGCAATACACCGTGACCTGTCACTCAGTATTACATGGGTTCTTGTGACATGATGCATACTGACACTGGAAATAGCCGTCATGAAGAATAGGCGATTTCAGATATTGCTCTTGTGCTCCGCACGGGGGCCCTCCGTCGCCCAAGTCACGCGCATCGCGCAATGCGTCGTGGGAAATTGTTTGGATTCGTGCTTGCCTGCCTGTTGCTCGAAGGAAGGAGGGAAAACCGAAACCGTTTGCGCTCTTCTTTTTCTGTCTGACTCATGAAAACTAAATCCCAAGATGCAGTGGGGCATTCGCAACACGGCGGTCTCTGGCGGGCCATCCATGCAATTTCTGAAATCGTCTATTCAGCGACCTGTGATCACCATCGCTGGACATATGTTTTTACTCTCATTCTTTCATGCAATACACCACTGCAGTGGTTTATCCGGAATCCCAAGCAGGGGGCGTGGTCATTATTACATCTACGTGATAACAGCTTTACAGGTATAATTACCGACATGTCATTACCGCTTAAATAGCAAGCCCCCTTTTTTTGCAGGGGGTGTCGCCAAACTTTTTTTTTTTAGGGTGGGTGGTGCCACAGGGATGTAGGAGGGTCTGGATAAATCACTGACACCAAAAACTGAGAACCCATTGTATTCTTTTTCCTCCAAGGTGGGTATATACGGACGAACACTAAGTGAGTTCTTATCGACCGAGACGTTTGGACCCATGTAATATATTGAAGGCGCAAATTGAAGTGAAGAGTGAAAGGAGCCCGGAAGACCACCAATTTATAGTCCGTGAAATAGTTTCTTTTCCTCTCTCACAATCTGTGAATAAATATGTGTCGACACGCTTTACAACAGCTCCCACTCTTGCCTGTTTTCATTTGATGTTTGAAACAACCTCTCTTCATAATCACTTGACTGTAGTGTTAGTCACTTTTTGATGTAACTTCGCCAAAGTATTAAGAACAAAGTTAGAAATTTCTGTTCCGCTTCATGTCCAAACAGGCAGAACGCACGACGCGGGCTCGTTTCTTTTTATTTTGCTGCTGAAAAATCCGACGACAGTGACCC
Source organism: Ornithodoros turicata (assembly GCF_037126465.1). Classification (NCBI taxonomy): domain Eukaryota; kingdom Metazoa; phylum Arthropoda; class Arachnida; order Ixodida; family Argasidae; genus Ornithodoros; species Ornithodoros turicata. The sequence goes on from NC_088207.1 coordinate 8,958,271, forward strand.
CGCCCCTTCACGTGCGCGGCGCCAGCACCCTGTCTGCTCGGCCTTGTTGCAGGGCGATGTACTGGATGTACGCTACAACAATTCCGACGTGCTTCTGAGTTACGTCGCAGCAGAGCGTTTGGAGTTCGTGGAGTGCATTTTTTAACAGGGAAGGTGATAAGGCCACACTTGGCAAGGTTCTATGAAATGTGCACGGAAAATGGGAACTCGCAGAACTTGGAATTCCAATTCTCACTTTGTGCCCAACTGACAAGGTATATTCGGACCCCCGCTGCCAACTTCATTTCTGCACAGTAGCAACTTTCATTTCTCACACATTTCACAAGAACTTTCATTTCTCACTTTCAGAACTTGGAGGTTGTAATTTCATTACATATTTAGGTAAGTGACGTAACTCGTAACTAGCTGAAATGTACTTTATTGGTGATGAATATCTAAGAAATAGCAGCTGCGTCCTCTGATGGAACACTTGTGTTCGATGGATGCTACACGCATGCAGAACAGATAATTCCCCAAAACATGACCTATGCACTCAGATAAATAAGAGACCTATAGTGACCTCTGTGTATTACATTTAAAATAAAAGACGTTCACAAAAGCAATACCAGCCTGATCTCGACCTATTTGGATCCCAATCACACAAAGAAAAAAAAACTCAGAAAACACAAAATAAGTCTAGTAAAACACACGTCGTCAGCACGACAGCAATCTACTGTCGTCTAGTAAAACGCGCATACGCGGCCGAAGGCGAAGGCTCAAATCCGAACCCATCCAAATGTATATTTCGCACAAGGTGCGAGATAACGAAGCTTATTGCCGAATTCATGAACGAGCTTCGACTCCAAATCGAGGATGGATGCCGTCGGAATGTTTATACTGGAGCGGCAGTGAACGAGTTGACCAATCGGCGTTCTCTGGCACGAGCACGCTGCATGACGCTGGTCCATGCTGCACGAGCTACGCTGCTTGCCGTTGGAGTATTCGCTGCGAGATTGACCTGTAGGGGGCGACACTATCACCATTCTAGTGTGGATAACACGTGGGCCAATGTTCGGATTTGATGGTTCTTTTCCGTAATTCTTGTGTATATCCACCGGAAGATCACTTGTGCCGTGATGGTACGGTACTATTCGGTTCCCCCTACGGCACTGAACGCGGAAGAAACCTGTAAAAGCAGACGACGTGTCCACACTGCGGTAGTTCTCCATTCTCTGCAGCGTGCCGATACCATTCGATCACGTAGCGAATAAACAACCCTGTATCATTGGTGCTACTTCGAGAACGCTGCTCGACTCGAGTTTGGCTGGTGTCATGGCTGGTGTCATGGCGAAAGACAGGTCGTTCGCTGCGTTTATTGACTGCGTTTTGTGCCACAATGACCTTGAACTGGATGCTGACGACGTTCAATAATGGGCTATCCAATTTCCTTTGACAATTTTTATGATCATGAGTTCCTCATATGGTATACGGTACCGCTTCATGAAGACAACCGTTCCAAGCCTTTTGGATACATTACCGCTAGAGGAAAATGTGGGGCGATCTTGGGTTGCCGCTACCTCCTGTGCTACAGCATCCCGTCAACATGGGATTTTATGGCACTAGAACTTTTCGGACTGTCGCGTGAGACCTTGTGATTTTTTTTCACAGCAGAGACTGGTCCGCGTTGTGGAAAAAATCCCATGCCTTCTCGCCGGCGCACTTTTCAAGACAAGCTGCAGTTAACGTTCCTTCTGTCGTGGTACATAGCACAAACAATGTATGTTTAAAGGATTGTAGTCAGAGACATAACTTGCACCTTTTGTCTCAAACGGTCGCGAGAGTTCCATCGCTGCATCTCCCCATAGTAATGCGAATAATAGTGTGAATTCGAGTTTGTTGGGTGGTCTATCTGTCTCCACTGTTCAAGCAGAGCACGAATGTGGGCCATAAAAGTTCGTTCTACGCGCTTCGCGAATCCACCCCAAGAATGGTCGCCCCTTGACTCACTAAGTAAGCTACGCTTCAGAGTATCGATACTGAGGCAAAAGGGCGAGTTCGAGCCGCCATGTTGTTTCTATTTGACCTCCAGCGCCATCCATGGAGCGCTCTTCGATGTGTTTTCTTCCACAACCGAACTTCATCTTCATCTGTTTCCACTGCCGAATTAGAGGTGGGGCTGCAGGTCAAACGGAAACAACATGGCAGCTCGAACTCGCCCTTCTGCCTCAGTGTCGATACTCTGAATCGTAGCTGAGTTAGTGACTCTAGTCTCCCTTTCTTTCGAGCAGCCTTGAACTCTCATCAATCAATCACGCTACCTACACTGATATGCGAGCACGTGTATCGGGGGTGTATGGAAGGGGATCCATCATTTGGGGAAAGGGGAGACCCAGAGAGCTCCCGCATAGGGTGACGCGTATCTTGGTCACGCCACCCATGTACTTGAACGACTCTGCAACGTTCCTGCCCCAGTCGAAATTCCATTTGTCCCCGAGTGCTTTGGATCAGCCTCACGTCTTCAATAACACCTGATGTTTGTTCGTCTACTGCTGTAAGTAATACCGCATGGACAACTTTCCAAGAAGGTGGGTTTGTATCACTTATATTGGTACTCGATCATCCTTAATCATAAAATACTTTTTAAAATGTAGGCCTCGAGCTAAAAATATGCAAGTAAAGCTGGAAACAGAAAACGAAAATAGATTTTCCCACAGCGCCGCATTTGTGGTCCCGTCTGAGAGATACGGCAGCGATGAAGGTTCCATCCCCATTATCACTCCTCTCATTTTGTGTTACTTTTTATGGCCTTCTCACACCGTCTGACTTTTCTTACCTGGTCATAGCCGTAATCACGGTTGAAGCGCTTCAAATCAATTTTGCACATCGTGTCGAGGGATATTATGTCACCCGGATATTTGTCAGACGACTTGATTGTCTTCTCTCTGTTCTTCTCGTGAAGGCACTTGTATTTGTCTTTTAAACTGCGAAATATCGAATCGATACGTTAAATCGACAGCCTAATATACTACAACATAATTACGAATCCTACCATTTAATTCCCGTGTTGATAATGCCACAGTACGAGTTATCTTGCACCGATAGGTAATATAAGAATATAAGGATAAGGTAATAAGAACCCCATAGGGAGAATTACACTAATAAATCTTTAAGAATAAATCCTTCAAGAAAAACACCTTCAAAACACAGTGTTTTACATAAACCGCGTAAAATTCCCAAATAAGAAGTCAACCGCGCAAAAATTCCCGCCCAAAAACAATCGCCTCAAGAATCCACAATGCAAAATATACTGTTGCAAAATATATCGTTAAAAATAAGCTGTTTAAAAATATGCCCTTAAAAATAACCTGCTTCAAAATATATCCTGTAGTGGAATACGACAGCGGAGTAATACTTATGTATCTCAACACAGTAGGTAGCGGTACGATGTAGCTTGCTTGCGTCTTCCTGCTGCCTCGCGATTGTGATAGAGTTTCACGAGCTACCCCGTATCTTATCAGCGTTACAAGCTACAGTGAGCCTGGTCATTACTTACATTTATTTTTCAGCTTTTCGGGAAAAAAAGTCGAAAAAAGAATGATTTTGTTTTGCTCGGAGGTGAAATTTTCCGGAAATTTACGCCACTATTAACTGGTGTCGCTTTCATGAAAAAACAAAAAAAAAAAAAGAAATCAAACCGTAGCACCAAGAACCGGTAAACGAATTCACAACGCAGGTGAAGATTGTTATCTGGCTTTTATGCCAATGGTGACCCTGCATTTCAGAACAAAACTGTCCAGTTATCGACACAGTCAAAGTGCAAAACGATCCGCTTGGAGTCCGAAAGTTTATTTTCATTTCTTATCGCATTTCGCCGAATGCCGCGCACATAGTCGTGAGTTATACGTATGTAGCGGGCAATACACTTTTTAAGCAGAACAAGAAATTGGTCGATGTCCAGTATGAGCTTTTTCAGTGCGTTCCGAAAAAGAAGTGTAACTTGGTTACTTTTTGACGGTAACTGTCCCATGACTGAATTACCCTCATTCACACTCTGGCAGCAACGAGGCCTTCTGGGTCCTCCTCAGAGTGAGGTTTTTCGTCAATCAATATGCATTGGAACTGAGTCATTTTGCATGTTATCCTGCATACGGCTGATGGTCAGTCCGGGGATGCCCCGAGAGGTCCATTTTTCTCCGATTTTTTGTCGATATAGCTCAGCATTGTGCAAGGTGACGCAAGAAAGACGGTGGAGGGTTGCTAACATCATCTATCGTTTGTGGCAATCACATCTCAGTGGTTCCACCTAGAGTCACTAAATAGGGGTACAGAGTATCGCATTCCTTTTCCGCGCCGGAGCCGCCGTCCGGTGTCCTCGATTGCCCCCCCCCCCCCCGATCGTGTCACGTGGTTTCTCCTTGCAAGAGCTCGCCGTCCATGTTGAGTCCCCTCCATCCAAAACCAGTTTCCTCAGTTGCGAGCGGGCTCGACTGCGCGCTGTTCTCCGGCGTGGAAGGGAGGCTGTCGTCACTTTGCTAGGCGACGCAGCTGCGCCGGACCCAAGATGGCGGTCTCGCTCGTCAACGTGGCTCAGTGTCGCTACTCTGTTCCCTATCTAGTGCCTCTAGTTCCGCCGACGATAGCGGCACCAGAGGGAACCGGTCGGGACTGTGGGGGCGTTCCCTAATGGATTAAAAAGCGGGGCGAAAAGGGAAGCGGGGCAGTTGGTTTTGTTGGATGCAAGGCGAAGGTCTGGTTCTGTCAAAGGTACAATAAGCCATGTTGTTTGTTTGAACATCTGTTGTGCAGCTTGTTCCTTCGCGTGTGGAACGGACGGGCTGACGCCCCGAGGTTGTGGGAACTGAGGTTTCCACACGTTATATATTAATAACACAAACTATCGCCAAGAATGTAGGAAAAACATTTCGTCGTGAAGCAGAAAGAAACAAAACAGCGCAAAGTTGCGAAACAGAGTCAGAATTTTAAACATATTTAAAATTGACCCCGGAACACTAACCTGTAGGTGTTCTGGATTTGTTTCACTGAGCAATCAGAAAACCGATAGTGGGCAAGCTTGAAGCTGTATTCACCCATGATGTTGCCGGCATCGTACCTACACTTGGAGGCACCAGGGTGATTTTTCACGTCACGATCCGGGCCGTCACCATCGTGCACCACACCAAGTCTTCGCCCCGGAAAGACGCAAAACCCAAATAAGATGACAGGCGTATGTAACATAGGCACTTTTTTTTTAAAGTCACAAGTGTCTCGTGCTTCTTTACCCTCTTGTTGTCAAGCATTATTCTCAATCGAAAGAGGAGTATCCCATGACGCGTTGTCGAAACTAGCTGCCGATAAAAGTGCGATCACGGTCTCTCAATACCCTCTGGTGAGGAAACTCCGGCGGGATACAATGGATAGAATATTTAGTGTACGGAGGTGTCGTGAGGGGCGGTAATATATTGATCGGGGGCGCCGTCCTCCGCTAGCAGACGACGTAGCCACATGGCTGCATGTGTTTCCAGTCGGCAACTGGAAAGTCAATCCGAGAGCACCGACAGTTTATTTGCCTCTTCGTTCATTCGCAATGGACGAGTTCAGAAAATCCCAGCCCCTTCGCGCACCCGTTGCATCCTGGGCGCTTGCTGAGCGGCGGAACGAAGAATAATCCTTCACATTTCGCTTTCGCTGACCTTGAAACGTCGTGGACAATGGACCAGTAAGGGAGAAATCTAAATAGTCTGGAGGCCATCCGTTTCATTCGTATTAGAAACTCCCACAGTTCACAGCGACGCTAAGCACCCTGGAATTTTCCGAACTCGTCTATTGCGTACCGGTGTGATTATGACATGCTGCGTAACTGGTTATGACGTAAGAAAACGGACCTGCAAGGATAAGGCGTCACTTTTTTTTCGTTTTTCATCGGACCTCATTGAAAGAAAACGGTGGAAACGGGCAGTCCCATGTGTGGAGATCGAAAGCTTAAAGGTCGACTCCCGGAACACGAGGCTGTGCGCTCTCCATTTCGACGTCACGTACATAATTTGCAGTTACATATACAGAGGCAATCAGTCAGCTGTGCTGTCATTATGCAAAATAGTATTATACCCTGACTCATCTAAGATCACCCGCAGAGTGTGTGTGTATGGGGGGGGGGGTATATGTTTACTGCAAAGGAAAAACCACATAGTGTGGTGTTCCGGTACTAATCTTCGGGTATAACAAACTAGAAAATCTCAGGGGGGAAAAGAGCACAAGCCCACAGAGATTATACATTTCTGGGCATTCCTTGCTGCTTTTTGAAATGCAACATGTTTAAAAAGGTATATCAAGGAAAATAAAAAGGAATGAGGCACAATGTAAGCCTGCATTTTTGCACGACTGTGATCTGAATCAACGAAATCCATATGCGCCCAATTCAACAAACGCAAAATATAAGAATGAAAGGTGACAGCATGTGTATCTTTCAGACTGTTCCTTTACTGCACCATGTAATCCAATGACACATTGTGATATAGAACAATTATTAATTGCCAATGGAGGAAACGATATAAAAAAAGCATGCATTGAGAGAACTGAAAGGACAATTGTCCAAGTCATCGTGCTGCCAGTTGCAATGTCATAACGTGTACAGCGTGTCCTTGCATTCCGTTCGTTTAACATATACATAGAAGCTTTGGTACTTTTTCAACATTTCGTACCTCTCAACAGTGAATTTTCTTCGACAAATATGTTTTTTGGTAAAATATCAGAAATGGCAATGAAAAAATGGCTAGGAAGCAAGCGAGCTGGTGAAGATGATGCACAGACTTCGTGTTGTGTCTGTCCCTTCGTGTTCCCTAGTCTCGGGGTTTTTACATTATGCATCAGAAATGGGATTGTTTGTACTGGGCGATCGATAGTTTGGGCACTTGAGTACTTGATGGGAAAGTAGTAGTTGAAAAAGTACTTTAAGTACAGTACAAAGTACACGATTTGAAATGTACTTATAGCAAAGGCACTGAGAAATGTACTTAAGGCACTACTTGAGCACTTGGTACTCCAAGTACTTCCTGTCACTGGCTCAGAGAAACGTCTGTCGCACGTTCGACCTTGAGTTGCTGCAGATTAAGCCTCAGGGTTTTTCTTTCGGGAGTATAGAAGGGCATAAATAAATAAAAATTAATAAAATAAGAAGAAATTAATTGAAATTGAATAAATTAAAATCTAGCACTTAGATCGTGTATAGCAACTGGTATGCGGCTGCTCATCGCTACACAGTTACCTCACGCGGTTGTACAAAGTTATCGCGCGTCTCCTGTTCAACAGACTCGAGGCGTCGTCAAATTGTGCATGTGTAATGCACTATGATACACCGTACATGGCCAAATACTGCCAGGCACCTTTACAAGAACGAACGCGCCAAGGCAGCGGTATGTAAACACTGCTGGGGAGCGCCCCTCAATCTACCAAAGCGCTACCGCGTGACCTCGGCGCGCCCTAAAGAGCTCTTTGTTTGAGACTCCTGACCAGGGAGTGTATTGAGAGACCGTGGTATGATTCTTTTGAAAACCGCTATGCAGACAAGTTATTCATAAGCGAATCTCGTGATTTCTCTCACTCTTCACATCATGGCAGCAGTTATCACTTCATAGCAATTGACCTTTTTCACACTCGCGTCGTATCCCAGCAGCTGTCCAGCGAAACACAATCGGTGCACGCCAGAGCACAGCCGGCGCCATATTGGCGCCATCTATGGAATATGTAAGGAACCTTCTTCGGCGCCGTCAGAGACGCAGAGCATGCGCAGAAGCGTTGTGAAAAAGGCCCGGCCATTGTGTCTCACGCGGCCAAAGACAGCAGAGCTCTTTCACATGAGAGATAGTCAAGTTAAAAGAGGAAAATAGAAGACAACAGTTATTATCTCCTGTAGTATTCAAAGCTGCTTCGGTAGTCCCTCCTCCTCAGAACAGCCACATGGGCTCCAGAGATCTTGCTGTACCCTCCCAGTCGCCATATTCGGAAGTACAAAGTACAAAATCTTCATAAAGTCATTACCCGTGAGCCAGTTCGTGAGCGAAGATATAGGTAGCGTCGTAGGTATCCGGTTCATCCTCAAAGCTTCCCGTTTTATACTGCCCGCACACTGTAGCGAACATCGTGAACCCTGAAAGTAAACATGACTCGCTTCAAGTTGTAACCCGTGACTCCAAGCCATTTGAAGTCTCTATGGAGTTGCAAGGAACTTCTGCGCAGGAACCACATAAATCGTAGGGTACAGTCTAGGAGGAAAGCTGGGTCAAATGAGGAACAGCAAACGATTAGAAAAAAGGCTGCGCCCTCTTCTGTCGTACAAATAGGTCACCATGATAACAGCACAGAAACTACAGACGGTACTGCAGCAATGCTAGTATTGCCCTCACAAGTTAACGATGTAACATAATGAAACAGGGAAGCGTGGCATTCCTGTTATGAGAGAACTGATGTTCTGAGGCTGGAACAACATAGAAAGGACAAGTACACACAAAGCCTCAAATCGCCCGAGAATTAACTATGAAAGGTGGAAGTCATTGAAAAGGTTATCCAGCTGTAGGATTCGAACCCACACCTTCTGGACTACCGGTCCAGGGCTCTACCAATTAAGCTAGGCTAACACACCTCCCCTGCGCGTCATCTCTCTCATATGCAGGGCGTGTTCCGTAAACTTTTGCCAGCACTGTAAACCAGTATGTGAGAAGCTGTGGCCTGAGGAGTTTTTCGAAAGAACCGTTTACAGCAACGGCAACAAAAAGATATATCAAGATAAATAAGGGATGTTCGAGAAATTTAATAATCATTATACTAGCTGTTGACTCAACGCCGCGATTTTTCCTTGTCGAACGTGATATTGTTCCAAATTAGAAAAGGATGTAACATTCGGACTGAAAGCTTGCCACTAGCAGAGCCGATCGTATGGGGAAGGGGGCGAGAGGAGGAGCCGCCCTGCGCGCGTTCGCCAGAGGGGAGCAGGGCGGCAGATTTCGGGGCTTAGGTGGGACAATAAAACGAGAATCAACATAACTACAGCGAGATCAGAACTATATAGGAGCTTTTTCTGCCTTTTTATTAACAAATAATGTAATGCTGGGGGGAGGGGGATCTTCGCGCCATCGTGCCCCATGCGGAGGTTCGCCTAGGGAGTATATTGAAAAAATGCAAGCTGAGTGGTACGCAGGGTTAAGAATATAAATGCATGAAAGGAAAGAGGGGAAAAATAAGTGAAGAGGACCCCGTGCCACACGAGGTATATCAGGGATCAAATCACAAAAAATTAAAATAATAGATAGGATAGTAAAAGGGGGAGTGAGTGGGGAAGGAATGGGAGAGGGGCTAGCGAAACCACAAGGATCAAGCACAACAGGACCGGCGGGGAAAGAAGACCCCATCAAGCCCGTCCATTGATCTGCAAAGATAGCCACCGTGTTGATTCAGGTCTGACAAACCCCCATAAGCGGGACAAGCCCCGCGGAAGCGGCCAGGCTCCTGCAGTGGCTGTAGTTTCTGTTCCATGTGGATTCGCCCTCTGTCTGTGTTCTTGGTGCGAGGATAAAACTTACCAGATGTGGAGTCACCTTCGTAGCTGCCAATGTCCAAGCTGAAAGATAGTGGCTTATATACTTCAGCAGATGTATATAAGTATATGTCTGTGATGCATAAGTCTCGGAAAACTGGTGTGGGATGCACATGAACGATACACAGCCAATGCGCAGTATGATGACCTTTGTATATCTCATATGAACGTCTTACCAGGTGATCAGCATTATAAAGTCTGCTCTCCCGTACTCCTCCTTTTTCCTCATGTACGTATCGAGTTCCATTACCGTCTTCATTGGCTCTATGACTTTTGGATTGTCTGAATTCCTCGCCAGGTAAGGCTCTTTCTAATAAGGGGGGCTACAGTGAGTTAAAGGGTTCATTTATAAGAAGGTGCGTGGACATACCCCTTTTTGTATGGTGACTCCCACGATGAGGACCTTTACACGTGGTTTCTTCATTAAACTGTATCTCAGGTTTACCTGCGAGGATAAATTGTACTCTTTATGCGAAATTCCTTCCGGACAGCTAATTATGTTACACGATGGGCGTGCGTCAAATGTTTGTTCCTAAATTTACTTATCAACTTTGTTCCTAGCGATGAGGGTTAGTGTATCTAAAGGAACACCTTGTGTGCCCGAGAGAGCAGCGCTCCAGTTCGGCTTTCCTTCCTAAGATTGGATTAAGCATGCAGAGTGCATAGCGACGTAACAGCTCCAGGATCTACGGAGCCAGGACCAGGGGTAGAAACCTGAACTGAACCGTAACCGAAAACCGCAAAAAAACGTTATTTTCTGCCGAACCGAACCCGAACCAAACCGCAAACATTTTTTCTCTCCCCTTGAACGAACCAGAACTGAACCGAAAAAATCTGATGCGGTAACCGGCTCGCAAGACGGTAAAAACGCCTATACCTTCCCACTCGACTGCTGTGCACCAGCTCCCTGCATCGCTCGGAATCTTGCCGAAATCATAGACCGGGCATATTGATAAAGCAAGAAGTGGTGAGTCCATGCACTTCCTACAGCCTCACCTCCAATAGGTTCACGACATCCCTGTACATTTCTGTGACTCAAAAAAAAAAAGAGAGAGAGAGAAAGATGCGCTACACTACAGCTACACTTTGCATTGTTGCCTCGGCTGCTTGCATTCATTCAGCGTCGCAGTGCGAAGGCGACGTAGTTCGCAGACTGACATCCACAAGCAACGCAGACCCCTTGCGATACGGGAAAGAGGGTGGCGTGTGGTCCAGACCCAGACCATGGAGAAAGGAAACACAGGGACGGCGCCTTCTTTTCAACGGGGAGCAACGTGTCGGCCTGCGCATGGGACTCTGGGATACGCTTATCTTCCACGTAGCGGCTTTCTTCTCCTTTTTTTCTTATTCTCTTAAGACATGGGCGATAGCGTTTTGCAACAGAGTTCAATGGCATGCTAGCTGTACGCCATTTCCGAGCACTTTTCGGTACAGTAAAAGATTATCTGCTGTGAACTGCGTAGTTCTCTGTACCGATCAGGTGAAGAGACGAGGGAGTAAGAGGAAGGAATAAGGAACAAGCCATCGCAGGAAACTGATATTAGTTCTCACATGTGACTGACTGATTAGCAGAGCCCGCGTAAACCGGTTCGAACCGTTATTTTGGTTGCGCTGTACCCGAACCCGAACCGAACCGATAACCTTGAACCGGAACTTGAAACGAACCCCAAAAAATAACGCTTTCGAGCCCTGGCCAGGACTTACTACAAATAGTAGCCCTCGTCTTCTACAGAGGTGGGCAAATCTTGCGTTACGCGTTACGCCATCAACACAAGAAGAGCTCTCCAACGTTACGTCCTTCACTTGTCGCGCGCCCATTCCTGCTCCCTTTCGTTCTGCTTGTTTCGCTTCATGCGAATTCGTGCAAATTGGCGTTTCAAAACGTTTTGCCTCTTTCAGCAAATGTTTTGGGTCTCTTCCTTCGATGGAATGTTCTACTCGTGACCTTGTTCTTCCAACTGAACTGCTTCGCGATTTCCAGAAGCTGAATTTTGACCCTGTTGTGGCAATAACATTGCTCCACTCAATGTCCACTCAACTCCCTTTCTGGAGCATTGTAGGACGTTCCAAATAGCGCGTGAACAACAACCAGTATAGTTGTTCCTATTGTGATCGAAGGTGTTCCTGATAAAAGTTCCGAAAACGCGATAAGCCAGGCGTACCATTTCCTTGAGTTTCATCTATGTTTCTTTTATCTCTCGATTTTGCTCAAAAATACCAGCATTCTCACATGTTCAGGGTCTAGCCTACTGTGTTTTTTATCAGCTACATGACACGTCATGTGCTGAAGAATCCTTGTTGCATTGCTGTCGATGGGGTGCGATTAGGAACATCTTAGGCCAATCAGGCTTTCGGCGGCCCCAGAGGCACTATTTTAAAAAGAAACAAACAAATGTGGTCGGAGGATTCAAAATATTAAATTCGCCGTTTTGGTCACTGGGCTTCCGATACCCGAATCTCGAATCCCTACCTACTATTCTCGATTTCGGTTGGCGTACCAAAAATCAATCTCTGTCATCATTATATACTGGTCGTAATGTTTCGAAGGTTCATTATAAATCTTTCGGACAGGCGTCAAAGTAGGATAGATAAAAAAACTGGCTTTTCTTTAACTGAAATTTTAGCCTGCCCCTATCACCATCCCCGTCTGCTTTTCGTAGTACTTCCTTCTTTTAATCGGTCCACTACTGCTGGCTACAAACTGGGATACTTAGCGCATACTCTACATGACGAACACCAATTTCCACCAATGTAGTGCTGGTATTGTGACACTATGATGTACGCGTTATAAGAGACCTCTACCCAAGAGACATCACCGTGACAGAATTAGACATAATAAAACCGAAATAACGCGGATGGAGAACGCCGCTCTTTCACTAAGCCGTATTCTTTCATGAAGGTCACAGGTCGCTTCATTGTATTAGTGGTGCATACAAATGAGGTCACTTTTCACTCGCTTCGGTGTCTCCATAAGCACACCCTTCGCGTTCTCTGTCCACTGCGGAAAGCAAAGGCTCTACCAAGTGCTTGCATCGTCTCGAAAGTCAATAGAGAGTATTTTACAGTCCTCGCTCCGCTCAGCCGGAAAGCGAGAACGCAACTGCGCACGCGCGCGACATTTAGCCGTTAGCGGGTGCGGAGCGGGGCTTCCGCTCCGCTGCCGCGCTGTTTGAGCGGAACAAGACGCGAGACGCTAGGTGTCAAGATGGCTTCCGCCAGTGGTGACCATTGCACTCGTCGTCTTTTGCTGCTGCTTTGTGCGATGCGTCTCAGCAGCGGCTCTGGAAGCGTTTTCGGATCGACCAGGATCTTCTCCTGCTTTAGGTAGTTCATAAGTGGACCCGGGACAGACAGCATCAAGAGCAAATTTATTGTATACGAGAAGCTTGCACCAAAGTCGACTCATTCTCGGCTATTTGAAAGCCCACAGGCCTTTTTTTTAATTTTCAGGTTTAATACGAAAGCGACAGTGATGGAGTTATTTTCAAATGAAAACTAGTAATAAACAATACCGCCTCGCTTTCACTAGAAAAACTTAGCTAATCACTCGGAGTTGTTTACTACTTCCAGCATACAGAAACAGGCAGTGCCGTTAGCGGTGCGAAATGGAAAACGGGATGATCGCCCTGGGCTGAAACCAATTTTCTTATCCCCGCTCCGCTGGCGATCAACGGACTACCGTAGGCGGAGCGGAACGTCCATAACGGTCAGCTAAGACTCTCTAACGTGGTAACCGTGTGCTCAATGTAGTTTATTATTACGGTGTAGCTCGCATTTGCTTTGTAGAGAAATACCACGTGTAGTCCGAGGGAAACGCGTACTCCTGATGCCCGTGAACATTGGAAGAACCCGGTAGCCATGTTTAGAATAGACTTAGAAGGGAAGGGAAAAGACAGAGCAACCGGTAGACTGCAGCAGAACAAGGCCGTGCAACTAATATGTAAGAAATTACACAAAATTACGAGAATACCAAACGTTTCATTTGTTGTGGCCTCCTCGTCACTTATTGATGTTTTACTATAGTAGTTCCAGTCTACCAAGTTGGTACCCAAGCAGCACAATGTACTGAAAGTCGGGTGCAATGGGGGTGGCCGGTATACGACTTATCAATGTTCTTTAGTTTCGCGGATCTGTTCAAGGCCTTCCATATACCCGTCCACCCCCACTGCACTCGACTTTCAGTACATTGTGCTGCTTGGGTACCAACTTGGTAGACTGGAACTACTATAGTAAAAAAACAATAAGTGACGAGAAGGCCACAACAAATGGAACGTTTGATATTGTCGTAATTTTGTGTAATTTCTTACATATTAGCTCCACGGTCTTGTTCTGCTGCAGTCTACCGGTTGCTCTGTCTTTTCCGTTCCCTTCCAAGTCCCTTCGCTAAGTACTGTTGTACCATCTGAGTTTGTTTGTTTGTAAACTGGGGGAGGTCTAAAGGTTCGCCGACTTTCACATCTGCATCCCCCTTGGAGTGATCCTTTGAAAATTCAGCGCTAGCACATACTGAAACAGATCCCAGCGAAACAGATTGTTGTATGAGTCAAAATATCGGTGAAAACGAGATTTGATTGAGGTCGCCCTTATTGATAACAGTCGTGATTGTTGCGGCAGCATTAAATACTTTGCTCGGGCACACCAAGAAATACAGAGGTTATCGTAGTTCATGCGAAGTCTGCCCCGGTTACCGGGGCTGGGCAAAGGCTGAGTGCTCTTGTTCTGAGTTATGTTTGCTTGTTTTCATTAACTCTTCAGGTTGAAAGTGCTGGTGTGCCCGATTGCCTTGCCTTCTATCTCATGGCAGCACAATGTACTCAAAGTCGAGTGCAATGGGGGTGGACGGGTATGCGGAAGGCCTTGAAAAGACCCGGGAAACTAAAGAACATTGATAAGACGCATACCGTCCACCCCTATTGCACTCGACTTTCTGTACATTGTGCTGCCTGAGATATGTGTTAGCACTCTATTGTCATTCGTTCGGTATCACAAGACAGTCTCAGCTCTCCTTTGATTTTATCTCAGCTCGGAGGGTCAGTGCGTTCAGCTGTAGCACTTTTGCGGTACTAGCAATCTCGGTTAATGAAGATGATCCCGTTTTGCTTATCGAGGTTCGTGCTTCTTCTTCTTCTTTTTTTTTTTTTTTTCACGTGAAAGCATCACCTGTATGAATTGACACAGGTTCCAAGTTGTATTAATATCAGTGGTACTAGTCCGAGCATTATTAGATCGACTTACAAATTCAGCAAGAGCGATGACAACCATATTCGTGCATACTTACAGCATTGGTCAACGTGGCGAGGTAACTTATAATCTTGTTTTGTTTGTAATCGAACTTCTTCGCGTGAGTCTTTTCAACAACTATGTGTGTCTCAACGTACATTACTTCATCGGCTCGTTCCTCCACGACAGAAGCAGACGACCTCTGAACACCTGGAATGGAAACAAACATGCGGATTCGGACGCCACCCGCAGAAACCGGATTACAATATATGAATAGAGCCGGTGTCGTTCCTTCAAACTCTTAGTGACACTCTAGTACCCTTGTTACACGGTCATCCTTAACCGTGGTTAGACAAACCGCAGTTACTCGTAACGGCCGTTCGCCACAGTTACACGGCCGACCTAACTGCAGTTACGCCGCTAACGCCGGTCAGAGCAAACGGAGCTACGCAACCCCGGTTTAGGCTGCCAAACCGAGAAAATGGCGGCGAGCATGTCGACGGAACCGTGCGGATATTTGGCCATGTAGTTTAAAAAGAAGGTCGATACAGGAAAAGTATGTTAGGAATATATTATTCAATCATTTTATATGTAGCTGCAATTTTAATTTTATTTCTAAGTGATCAGTTAAGTAAATATTAATCCGCGGGATTGAAACCACGTGACCACACTAAACTGTGATGATACACGCCGTGTAACAGCAGCGAACGGTGGTTTAGGATAACCGCGTTTAGGTAGGGTAACGGCGGTTATTGAGAACCACGGTTAAGAATGACCGTGTAACAAGGGTAGATCAGCGTAGTGCCAGACTGCCAGCTACATGGAGATGGCAAAGTTTCGCCCCGGACGGCATGTAGTTTTTGAGATAAACAAGAAAATCAAACAACATGTCCACACCCGGTTTGGAGGCATAAACATTAACTGCCGCACCTTAGCAGACATCACCATGGTGTGACCTAGGTGTCCGAAGCCTGTTTTTGACATACGATAAGCTATAGTCAGAGATGTCTGTGTGGAACAGGATTAGTGTGATTTGTGTTTGGCGTTTAAAGCAACCCGTTCTGTGGTGGGAACGTGCTTTCTTTGATGTATTTTTTTCTGGATTTGGTTCCTGAATTGGTCGATTTCACGTCAGATAAGGCATGGAGGTACCATCGACAACCTGGTATTTCATTTTTTTTTTCTTACATTTAGAAGTTTATAGTATGTGATGACAAACAGTCGCAAAACGAACAATTTCTACCAAATAATCTTTGCGGAAACAATCGTTTTTGCACGTGCATGTCTCCTGAGTTTTAGAATATATTCTTGCTAATCCTTTTATGCTGTATACCCCGGCCACCAGGTGAAGCGTAGCGCAAACTTTGGCGCTGAGGTTCAATGCTCTGTTATATAAAAAATGGCGAACATGCTCCTGCGCGCAATCTTGCTCCAACTTCATCGCGCTATTTCTCTGGCTGGCTGTGGATGTCGCTTCTCGTTATATTTCTCCCCAATTTACTCGGGTTTTAATTAGGTTTAGTTTTAAACAAGCAGGAAATTGGGCGTGGCGGAAATTTTCGGTGGTTTTGAGAAAGGCTATCTGTAGTCACATGAGCCATGTCTAAATAATTCTCAGTATTATTCGTAGTGTTTTGATAACTATTAGCGCGTTATCATTAGCACCTATTAGCGCAAGTGTCGTGCGGTCTTTATGTTTTCCCCCGTAGATTCTCATCAGTTGACCGACCCTTATTCCCCTTTCTCTTCTTTGTCTTCTGCTTTTTGTCTTTATCCTAACGTAGCGCGGGAGTTCTCAGTAGCTAGTCCTGCCCTGCGGCCGGAATGGCTCATGAGTATTCGCGTTTTGCGCGACCTGTAGGTGGCGCATCTTAACTCCAACATGGCGGACGTATCCAGGTTGTCACTTAGTTTCGATTTAGAGAGTTCTGAACTGCAATGTTGATTCTCGATGCGTTGAAGGCGAACGAGTATTAAACGCTGCTCATATACTTCTGGCAGGCGTAACCGAGTTGTCCAAAGAGAAGGCTACAGTTGTCGCGTATTATTTGCGAAGTTCCGGCGTGTTTGACCAACCACACTTCGTGAAGGTGAATTTCACGTTTACCGGTTGCGAGGCTCCAAATAGTAAGCAGCGAGTGTCCTGTGGTGCAGGAATGTCAGAGACATGCAAGCACAGGATATCTGTGCTGATGCTATCTTACAGATAAGATCTTCTAAGTGCGTAGCGCGTGTACGAATGTAGTTTAGAATGTACAGGGTAATGTTGCCACATCCGTGTGTCACTGGTGCGCATGTTTTTGGGAAACCTTAACGAAACGTCGCATTCTTTCTGCATTCTTTCCCAAGTGATATGGCGCGCTAATTCAAATGCACAGTTACAAAACAGACTTGGTATACGTTTTCGCACTTTATTGCACATAATGGCTACTCAAGTTTGTAAAATATTGTTCTGTTTTGCCTAGACTATGTTTTGCTTCCCTTCCTGACGTAAATTGCACAGAAGTGTGCTTCAGAAAAAAACAAGAAGAAGAGAAACAGAACGTTCATCAGATATGTAGGCAGTACCGCTCCAAGAGCTCTGCCATACGCACATAAGCATTGCTGATGTAACAGGTTTGCTGGTTTTGCGTCGCTCAATCCATCTCCTCCGAGGCTGCGTCAAAGTAGGCGGTATTCCATGTGTGGAAAGAAGAAAATGTGGAAAGACAAACTGGCTGTCCCATCGGCGCGCATAGTCGCATTGTGGTTTTGTTGTTTGTCGCAAGTCGTTTGGTTTTGTTTGCTGGTCGTTGTCTGCACTGTTTCCTTCATCCATGATTTCAACAGCAAAATACAGGTGCAGCTGAGCGACCCATGCCAAAAACAGCAAGTTCTCCGCAAGTGAACGCGGGGTCGGCCGTGTGTACCAGGATTGGCTAGTCCCGAGTTTCACCGCTATGCGGCGTCGATTTGGCGAAAAACGCGAATAAGGGAATGCGTGCTGTTTCCTCAGTAGTGTGCTGAGAAGTCTCATATTCCATATAAACTTGCAGACACCGCTGGCGCTAATGCAAAGAAAAATCGCTGAGGTCGACTGGCTCAACACTGTCAACCATCGAATTATCGCGTATGTTGTGCTATCTTATTGTGCACCAGCAACCCTGAGCATTGCGGATTATCTGATGTAATAGTGGAAGTACCCATGCTTGTAACCTTGAGAACATTGTCTTACCCTGAGCAATATCGTTCGGGGAACTCATTACATCTTTTTAATGTAGTACTTACAATATTTTTTACAGTACTATTACCGTTGCGGTGGTATAAGTATGGGTCCAGACGGACTAGTAAATCATATTTTTCATAAATCACCAGTATCATCACCATATACGCAGAAATCAGTAAGTCATGCACCTAACTACACTTGTGATTGTGTGTGTGTGTGTGAAAGCAATTAACTTTAACTTACTTTTCTTTTATCTCTCTTTTTGCTCATTCATAATAGTATATAGCGTGAAAGTGCTTACCAAGAGCAGAATCCACAGTCACGCCTTCGGATGGTGGCGGTTCAGCTGAAAGCACGCAGCCAAATAATCAGTATTGTAGAGTGTTGCATAAATTATCAGAAAAGAAAATGACAACAGCAGTACTGTTTGCAGTACAGTGGTATACATACTGTAATCCTCCGTGATGCCATTTTCTTCAGGCTGATCATCAGTTGTCGGTGGAGCATGGACTGTCGAGTTAAGAAGCATGACGATATAAGACATTTTCAGTAAGCGGCGGATATTGTATCGGATGCTTTTGCACACTATCCGTATTGCGGTTATACGTCACACTAAAAATGATACGTGAAGGGCTATTTACCGTAGTCGACTGCGCTCCCATTAGACTGCTGATGGTCGTTAGCTTCAGGTCTGTCAGTGCCGGTGTGGTTCCCTAATGTATTTAAAAGAGCTCTCCAGCAAAATCTGTTTTGCACTTGAAAACAAGGTACAACAACAACAACAACTTTATTTTAAGATGATGAATGGGTAGTTTCATCGCATGACGTGATACTCTACTCCATTACTGGTGGTGATGTGGGGAATGAAATAATGCGCCTCTTCACAATAAGGATCCAAGTCAGATTGTGTCCAGAAAGCTCAAAAGAGCTTTGAGAACAGAGCGTTGGTGCTGTATTCGGTTAGCCTGGTGTTTATGACTTACCCGCCTGACCCACGTACATACAGGGTGTTTCACCTACGGTGATAAAATATTCTAACTGGTGACGTACCAGCCGTATGATTGTGGGACTTTCGGCAATTACCTTCTGGGAACTTTTACCGCCATTTAGGAAAGCTTTTGACAATTTTTCGTTGGGAGAAATTATATTTCTTTCTTTTTTTCAATAGGAGATATGCCAATGAAGCGTCCTCTCTTGCCCGTTAGCGAAAACGCACTCGCGCCATTTTCGTTGGGGCAATGCTTGGAAAGCATGGTTACGCTATTCCGTGTAAGCGGTTTGCGTTGCACGAAGTTGCGTTGCGTTCTACAAGGTGGCGCTTTTACCCTTCACTTACTGTACGTGACGAATGTGTCACCGTCACTGGCGCCACTCCCAGAACTGTGAATCTCGTTTCCCTTTCTTCTCGGGATGCACTCATCAATGTGGTTGTACATATTGACTGTGCATATCAATGCCCAGTACGCGTATAAGCGTCTACGCATACCTACATAGCTTATGGATATCTAAAATTTGTAGCTGTGTACACAAGTCTATATTTAATGTACAGAAATGTGTAGCTATTGTATAGTCATTACATAGCATATTGCATTGGAGTAGTGGCAGTCCCAGGAGGGCAACCGGACAATCGATAATGTTAATAAACTGTCTTATAACAAAACTTCCTAAATGGTGGCCATAATCACATGTGCCTGATTGGAGAACGAGTTGAGCTAATTAGGGTGTTCTCGATGACCTCGGTTTAAGGAACTTCCTTCGCTCTGGAGGAAGGGAAGGCATTTCTTGGGGTGCGCAGTTGCATGTCGCTTAATAACATGACATATAAAAATGTGTGCTCATTAGAGATATTGTGAACTTTCTAAAAAAAAATATCGCCTGATGTACTGCATACCTGTCATCAAGATTAAAAAGGATAGCCGACAGCCACGAAAGAATCCATGTTCGGTGAAAAAAGAAAAAAAAAGAAACAAACGTTGTCACAAAAAGAGAGCCTTCTCCGACTTCTATTAATATGAACAAGTATCTGGTCACAAAGAGGGGATCGCATGAAAATACAATATAAAACAAAAGTCAAGTACAACCAGTCTCTTTTTTCGAGGGCTGCCTGCCAACGCTCAGCGATTTGCTTGTGTTTATACTTTGTGAAATACGCACCTTGGTTGCTGTCTCCACTTCTTTCTGACATACGCGCTGGAAAGAAGAACGCCACAAGGTTACATACTGAACTTGAACTGCTTCTTCAACTTTTCGACGTGGCATGGATTGAATTAGAAAGCAAATATGGCGTGACAAATTCTGGTCAACTAATTGTATTCTCAAATTAGTCGTGGACTGCGCACCTTCCTGTCAGGAGACCTACGACTCCTACATCAGTTGCCTCGCTTATCAAACCTGTAACACGTGTTGGAAAAAAAAAAGAAGAAACACGAAGACATGTCTCCTAATAGCTCACACGTAATCTATTTTCACTCGTTTTACGCAGTAAAGAACGTGATTGATTGATTGATTATTTAAAAGAAAACCAGGGAGAAATGAACCAGAAAAAACCAGGGAGTAAAGAACGTTGTTAGCGTCGATTGTGTCGATTCTTAGGTATTGCAGGTGCGCACCCTTTACCTTTCATTTGAGGCACGATATCAATTTCTATTCATTTGTTATTGTGAAGTTACAAAAGGGACTGCATCCCCGACGTGGCAGAGACACAGTGCAGGTACAAATTTGCAACAGAAATCAATACAACAACAAAATACACTAAAATCAAACATGCAGCATTTTTTAGGAAGTTTAGAGCAAGTACTCAACATCTGCAGGGACATTCAGAAATGACGGAGTAATGACGATCTAAATATGTGCCAGTTACATATTTTCAAGTTCGCCGGCCAAACGCCGTTCTGGACCGCGGAACAAGTACCAAAGGAGCTGATTGTAATGGGTAGGGTAAGGCGCCCTATAATCTACCGGACCAACGTCTACAAAGAACGTAGCTGGAAGACGCTGATAGTCTTTAAACATTTTTAGAAATACCTTCATATCATACATACTTGCTACTCTCTTAAAAATGTGAGTCCTACCACGTCGTTCTAAAGTGTCGTGGCTTCCGTATAAGCAGTCAACTAGGACTTTCCAGTCGCAATTGTTCCAAGCGATACTAGAATAACAAAAATATCACACAGACACACACACACACACACGAAGCACCATCAGCACCGCGCAAACCGTGTCTAGAAGACGCGATCGAGGCGAACTGCACCTTCACCTTGGCTTATCATGGCGTGTATTTCGTGGCGTCTAAATTTTGTTGTTTCGTGCTTGTGTCTCCTGTGTGTCACCTGACTATCGTACACCAATCATGTGGTACACTGCTCATTCAAAGAATCGCTGCGTTCGTGAACAATACGTCGCGTCCTCTCCACGGTGCCTTGTCTTCTGCTTTCCTGCCGTGTCACGGCATCTTCTGTTCCTCGTAAGGCATTTCAGTTGAACGACGATAGCTGATGTAAAATGGTGGAGTGAAATCGTCATTTCAATGTCTTTTTACCTCCCTCCAGCGTAGACTCTGCAATGTGGCTTTCACCCCACAATTCAAGTGCATGATCAGTCGCTGTGACACAAGCCTGTGTTCCACCTGTCGTGTCGGGGCGAACATAACACCCAGCACATTCCATTCCCAGCTTTCGTGGACAACAGAGCCGTATATTAAAAGGGAGTCTGGCCATTGGGAGGAGTCACAAAAAGAGGCTCGACCTGTCAATCACAGTTTCGCTCCTCTGATTGGTTTGCTTTTTACCAAGGGGGTCGCCATGACACCATACTGCCACCCAAAATGGCGACGAAAACAAACACAGTGAAGCAGGGATTTCGTGACAGAAAATTTTCACAGATTAACCTGATTTTACGCTGCAAATGTACATCCTAATATAAGTTTCTCGGAAATCAGTTTCATCTTATGCTCATCCACTGATATCTAACTGAAAATAATACGTTTTGTCGACGTGTTAGGCCTAGTGAACACGGCGATCACAACGAAACCATAACAAAAACGGCGCTGTGCTGTACAATCTTATATTTATTTGCTGGATTTCATGGATATAAACACTCTTGCCTTTTATATTCAAACTATTCATGTAGATTTGTTGAAAAAACATACCGACGACAGAATCTGTCCCAGCAGGTAGTTCTGCCGGCAGTGGTACAACGACGGATGCAGACGACGGTTCCCGATGTGCCTTACGCTCCCTAGGTAGCGCACATAAAATTTGCACCAAAAATCCACTAGTTTTGCAGATTGCGTGGGGTATCCATTTCAATCCCATCCAATCCACTTGCCACCCAAAATGGCGCTGCCCATGTTGGATACGGGGACAAATAGTGAGGATAGGTTGATTGATAGCGCCCCATATTTCAGAACTCTATTGCAGGGTGTCGAACCGAACCCGAACCGAAAACCGTACCCGAACCGTTAATTTTGCCGGAACCGTACCCGAACCCGAACCGAAATTTTCATGACACTGTTGAACCCGAACCGGAGCAGAACCGTAAAAATAATAGCGGTAACCGGTTCGCAACAAAACGGTTCGGACATAAATCGGACATAAAAGAAGTCAGCATAAGAGATCCTCTCAATCCCAGAACGAAGACGCATTGGTATCATCATCACGCGTCCACATCATGAATTTCGGAAATTTTCACCTAGCAGACAAACGAGGACATATAGTAAGTATACTCTCAGCGTCTTTTTAACACGCTGAGGCGCAGTTGTCCTTGTGAGCGCCGTGTCTTGCGCCCCACGCACGCGCGGCGGCGTCTACTCTTCGGAGACGAGGCGCCAAGCGGACGCATGAAACAGGAATGGAGTAGGCCGGTTATGTAGCTCTATAGGACAAATCTATGATTAAGTAAGCTCCCAACATTTCCCTTTACACGTGAACAGTAAAAGTTAAACAAGTTAGAAACATGAGAAGTGGAGAAGTAGCGTACGCAGAACAGTTCCTGTTTGATTAGTCGTGGTTTGAAAAGTAAATGCAGTTCTGCTTATTGGTAGTGCAGTTGTGTCGTTGCCTTTGCCTTTCTCTTGCCTTTGCCTTTGTGTTGTGGACTAACTAGTACACTGCTGTGAGCTCGGACAGAGTAAGGCTGGCAGGTTTATTTTCGACATGCTTCAGTACGGTTTCAGATCGATTCACGCTGCGAATGCGGTCTGCCGGCAAGTACCGTCGTCTATGTAACGCTGTCCATCTTATTAAGCTTCCTTTAAGTGTATCTTGCTGGCACCGTGCGTGTGAAAAAAGGGATTTTAGGAACAGAAAGTAGCAGGTCTACGACGCTTCATCCATTTCTCCTTTCTCTCGCTAAAGTGAGTACCTGACCGCTAAAAACGTCAACGCAGACAACAGCGGTACGCTATTAGCCACGCATTTCCTGATAAAAGCAGTTTTATGGAACATATAAAATAGAAGCGTTGAACCGGTTCGTGAACCGGTTCGATTTTTGGCATGGCCGAACCGGAACTGAACCGGAACGAAATCAAAGCAACGCGAACCCGTACCCGAACCGAACCCGTATTGTTTGCGGTTAGACACCCTGCTCTATTGGTCGTAAAGCTGAGAAAGTGGTGGAGCTTCAGGTATAGGCATGACCCATTAATGGCCAGACTCCCTTTTAATATACGGCTCTGGTGGACAACAACGCCTTGCGCCCTCTCGCGGCCATTGAGTGAAACTTGCCGCAAAGACAATAGAAAAGTGCTGTAGCAGCTGTTCTATCCAATGTATCGTAATATTCCCGAGGATACACGTTCTGACACCTATTCTAAGCTTATACAAACAAAAAATATCGTTATACATGAAATACCTTTTGTTCCTCAGACATCCCGCTTTTCGGACCGTGAATACATGGGAGGTATGGGTATTTTCACGCAGGAGACCATTTCATCGCTTAATATCTCTGGTAATGTAGGATGCACCGTAATATTCCCGTGGATATGCGTTGTAGGGTACCACTAGATTCAACATTTGGAAGAAGTGCCAGAGTCACTCAATCGTCTGCGGTTCCCTTGTGCGGCAAACATGGCCCAGATGCCAAATTTCGGAAACAGTCAAAGTGGCTTCTCTGCGTTCCAGCGGTGTGCAGCAGGGAAGTTACCTTTACGCGTCCGTTGAACTTTTCGCTGCATATTTAGATTTAGTAACTGTTTTTGACTTCAGTTCTTGAGTTAGATAGACTTTTGAGAGCATGATTGGCCCATTATGCGCCCGCGGGTGGAACATGAATTTTGAAGTGTAATCTCTTGTCATATTAATTACTAAGATGTCGCTGTTCGATGAATTCGTTTGTGTTAACGTATTTGAGAAAATTTCAGCAGTAGACTTTTTGTTTATCGACAATTGCCATTCGGTTTTAAAAACATCTGACAACATAACGTGCGTCTTCACGTAATTATACTGCAAACACTGATGATAACTTCCCAAAGCATTCCCAGAAGTGCAGGGCACAGCTTCTTAAAGCTGGCTTGACCGGCGTACTCGCTGCCCGCTATTGAAGCCATGCATTCCATCTGGTTTCGTTAGAATATCTGTTGACACTGAGCCTTAGAAAGAAATGCCAACACAAGGGTGTTGCTGTGAGAGGTCCTTCGATGGCGGAGAAGTGGAGTGGAAGCGCAAGAACGTCACAGTTTTGTTCCTGGAGGACTTATTTTCGCCGTGTTGGCTTCGTGGCAGAATGCATTGGTGTGCTATTTTTCTCGTACTTGGCCAAAACAATGGGTTCTGCAGAAAATGCCCATGTCAGACATAAAAGGCGAAGTTGTCTCTTACGCTTTGCAACTTTGTGAGCAACTGTGGGCCGCTGCAATGTTGTTCCCACGACAAAAGAAGTGTTGAGAAGCTCAGTGTGGCCTGCGAAGCGTCTGTAGCGTCTGTATCACCTCAAGGTGAAAGCAACGGGCGGTGTTGGCCCACTGGTGGGGATGTTGGTTATAGCTTTCGAGGTCTGTGGTTCGATCCGCGGGTTGCTTAGTTTTTTTTTTTAATATTGTTTTATTTATTTATTTACTTTCTGTTTTTTTTGTTTTTTTTTGTAGTGTGACCTATGATAGTAACGGCAGGGCGAGAGCGTCAGAGTTTTGGCTTAATAATGCCGTACTGGCTCTGTCATACTGCATGCTGTTCGGTCTGATTTAGTTGCGGTAATGCTCTGCGATCGCCTGTGCACTTAATGTGTGAATAGCAAATGAATTTCCATTGCACTCCGACTTAGTTCACCGTTACACGAATCCCCGTTCTGCACAGTGCCGAGCGTGTTTGTTGCAATGTAGATGATTATCAATCCTTTAACATGAATTCCGAACTTGTGGCTTAGGCGTCCTTTGTTCCCTGTGAAGGCGCAACTCATCAAAGTTTCATTCGAGATCGATGTGACGACGGGACCAATTATGCGGGTCAACTTTGACGTGCTCTAATGGTAAAGAGAATTAAGATGAACAAACTACCACGCGTGTTTCTTGCAGTGTAAATACGTGTCAATCATTTAGCATAAATTTCGGACATGTGGCTTAAACTTCCTTTATTTCCTAACTCACCAAAACTTTCGTTCTCAGCATTGTGCAAGGCCGTGATCTCCTTACGGGTTAACTCGTTCTAGGTACCAAAATATATGAATATATTTAAAATACCATGGAAGGTTATTGTCATAAATACAGGGTACGTGACGTAAGACCGACTAAGTTTTATTAAATCCGCTATTGACTTTTTTTTCGCAAAAGTCGTTGACTTTATCTATTCCGGACGTGATCTACTCAATGGTTGTGGTGTATCAGTAAATAGCGCAGCCATTAATTAATTTTCGTAATTAATCTTTGTGATTAGTGAGAATCCGTTTGGCCGCGTAATTGCAAAGATGGAGAGTACAACCCTGGAGTGTCTACCCCACAAGAAACCGAAACCACAGCGCCTTTTTGTGCACTAGTAAAAAATGTGCGAAAATACAAAATAATTGAGCATTGTGCGGATTTTGCGGCCAATTTCTCCTCTCCCCGTCTCGGTGTCACTCCTTTTCAATTGACATCAGGTTGTTCCTGAAATCATAGAACAGCCCGCTTTCTCCCCAGAAGTAAGCGTGAGGAGAATTAGTGATGCCGTTTCTCAGTCTACGTTATCATAAAACATGCCGTCTTTGATTTTCTTTCCGTCATTATCTCGTTCGATCTGCTCAACACTGCCCAAGGCAGTTTGTGATTTGATGTGATAAATGTCAGGCAATAAAACTACCAATGCATTACCTTGGAGATAACAAAAATAAAATCACCGATTCTGCTGCTCGATAAGTGTGTACGTTCTACCAGATTTTAACAAAAGAAAAACAACGATATTTACCAGGACCCTAGGAACCCAAGCAGCACAATGTACCGAAAGTCGAGTGCAATAGGGGTGGACGATATGTGTCTTATCAATGTTCTTTAGTTTTACCAGTTCGTTCAAGGTCTTCCACCTACCCGTCCACCCCTATTGCACTCGACTTTCAGTACATTGTGCTGCTTGGGAAGCGGGGGTGCCCCATGTTTTGATGAACAGCGTGATGTCAGTGTTGTCAAAGGTTAACAGTGAGAGAGCGGCAGGAAAAAGCGGCCGCCGAACTCGCGCAACGCTCGACGATAGGGCATTTTCGCATATTTTTTAAGGGCA
The DNA here is from genome assembly GCF_037126465.1 of Ornithodoros turicata. Lineage (NCBI taxonomy): Eukaryota > Metazoa > Arthropoda > Arachnida > Ixodida > Argasidae > Ornithodoros > Ornithodoros turicata. The sequence goes on from NC_088207.1 coordinate 8,984,942, forward strand.
CAGTAAAGTTCTACTATTTCGATACTTGCTGACTAGACTTCTCAGGGTGGTGCTCTACAAATCTGGAATTGCGCGTTCAACTTGTTTTCAGGAATTGGGAAGATTCATTATAAACGTAATCAACGCTTGCAGTCATTAGTGATACACCACCACCATTGAGTAGGCCCCGTCTGGAATAAATATATTCAGCGACTTTTTGGAAAGAAAAGCTAACCACGAATTTAATAAAATTCTTGTCAGTCTCAAGTGACGCCCCCAGTAGATATATACTACTATATCACTCACTCTAGTTTCATCGCAATACAGGTCGTCATTTTCAATTGGAAGCGCTGCGGATTACCCTCGCCACATGAACAGATTTTTACGTGATTCTGATTTTTTAATTATTTCCAGAATTGCACGACACAACCTCCTCAAGTTGACTTGAACGGCGTACACGCTACCCTTCAATGAATTTATGCATTTCACTCGGAATACTCGTTGGCCCTGAGCTTTAGAAAGACGTGTCAACACTAGGTACTTCTATGAGAGGACCCACGATGGTATACAACTGGAGTGAAGCGCAAGGGCGTCAGTTTTTTTTTTTTTTTTTTGTTATGTGTGTGGTACTAATTTTCGCCTTTTCAAATACATTGGCGTGCCTTTGTGCTTGTATTTCGAGAAATTTGTTCCCCAGAAAGTATCGTCCTCTTCGACGTTCGTGTCAGGCATGAAAGGCGAATCTGTCCTCTACGGTTCTTTTCGTGGCACTGTAGTATGCCTCAGCTTTTTTTATTTGTTTTTCTTCTTTCTGTTTTTTTACACGAGCAAAGAAGTAACGGCTGCTGAGTGTGCGTTCCAAAGCGGTTGCGTCTTGGTCCCTCACGATGACGACATTTTGGGCTGGTGGTTCAGTGGTGCAGATGTCGATTCTAGTTTCGTGTTCCCTGGTTCAGTCTAAGGGTCATGCCTTTTTTCTTTTCTATGAAGAGAGTTTTGAGCAGTGATGGCCACTAACTACTTCTACAGTAGTTTAACTATAACTACTAACTACGCGATGGAGTACTTTAACTAGTAGTTCAACTACTTTTCAGGGGAGGTAGTTAAAACTACTTCTTTGACTACTGCAATGTATTTTAACTACATCTATAACTACTTATTAACGTTGTCCACCAACACCAAACCCATTCTATAGTGTTCTCGGTCACTTAAATATGAACCACAGACACTGATAAAAGTGAAGATATAGTACGCATGCACGGCACAATTGCACCTACGTTCTCATCAAACAAGTAGCTCAAGGTAAAAGTCGGAAGTACAGTCGTGCCGTAAAGCTTGCGGCAAAATCGGAAGTAGTTGGCGCCTGCAGTAACCTAACTACTGTAGCTAACTACTCGAAATAGTAGTTTAACTAGTAGTTGCCACTACGTTTCTGCAAGTAGTTGATAACTACTTTTTAACTACAATCAGGTAGTTTAACTACATGTAGTTAACTGCTAGCCATCAATGGTTTTGAGATTACGGCAAGGCAAGAGCGTCACAATTTTCTTCCTGGATGGCCTGTTGTTAGGCACTATGATATAACATGACTAGTATGCGAAAGGTAGACCACTTTTCATTGCATCCGAATCTACTACATCGTTATAGGAAGTACCTGCTTTGCAGAATGTCAAGGTGTTAACACTGCAAAACAACAGCAGACAGAGCATCTTCAACCGCTATCTTCGCAACAGCAAGGCGCGAGGGGTCGAAATTCTTGTTCCTCTTTTTCAATTTTATTTGTTCATCCTTAACAATGTGCTCTTGTTCGCACTCACAAGGCTTCCCATGCATTTTAATCAAACTGTCATGTCAAGTCATGCACGTCCCACGGAGACTGTGGGTTAAGCATCACAGTGCTTCCGACGGGTGAGAAAACTTGTACTTGCATCCGTGTTTTTATTTACCGCTTCTCGATTATTAAAAAGTGTCTTCATATGGGACTGCGAGGACTGTCGTTGCTTGCTAGTCGAAGTCTCTTATTTCACGTTATCAATAACAAGCGCAATATCAGTTTTAGCAGACCGTTTGTAAGGTTATCATACTTGCCGGTGCCAATTTGTAGTTATGTAAAACTCAGAACCTTATCCACTGATTGGTTCCGGCAAGCCACGTTATGAACGGTTTGGTAAAATTGTCTATCATGAAGAAAGAAAGAAGTCACTGAAAAGATTGGCCAGCTGCAGGACTCGAACCCACATCTTTTGGATCGCCGGTTCAGGAAGTCATTGGAGAGGCGTGTTAGCTTAGCTCAATTGGTAGATCCCCGGACCGGCAATCCAGAAGATGTGGGTTCGAGTCCTGCAGCTGGCTAACCTTTTCAGTGACTTCCTTCTTTCTTCATTCATTGTTGCCTCATTGCATTGTCTCATTGCATTGTTAGGCACTTGAGGCTTTGTATGTATTTGTCCTTTCTATGTGTTCCAGTCTGGGAACATCAATTTCGCGAAACACAACTTGAATTAGACGCCCGCAAAAATTCCAGAAGAATGGCGATTATCTGCGGGAAACATTGCGCGACTCTACACTTGGTGCGATGAAAGGAAACTTTGATATGACGTCCGTTGCTCCCTACCATCTTAATACCACAGTTTGCGATTGCACCTTTCTTCCTTTTTCTCGGTTTCTCGGACTTATTTGAGCAGAGTTTACCCAACAGCTCCAAGATAAGGAGAAGGCCCGCGCCCTGCGTCACACAGGAAGGCCCGATGTTACTATTGCGGATGCTGCTATGCAGTAAACGAAAGAGCGAACGAGAAGAAAGCTCGAAGCAGATAGCATAGCTGGACAGGCCTCCAAAGGTGACGTAAGCGCGTAGGCCCGCCGCTATCTATAGGAGGTGTTGGTTTACCAATCACTTTTTGTGTCGAACGTGACCCTGCTGCCACCTATAGATGTTCTGAAAATGGTCATGTTATGTAATGTGCTCTCTACTGTCCGCAAAGGCGGGTACTGCGTTATGAGCTTGCCCGTATCAGCGAGAGTCCGCTCAGTTTAGCTGCGCTCATTGGCCCATATGAAGATCCTGTACAGTATCGTCGTGTTGTTCACCTGTTCATGGACTTCCTGTCGTACAGTGGATTGCTCCAGACGCTTTAAAGGGACTCTGACCAGAAGTTGTGGGAGCTCTTTCGTACTTGCAGTCGATAGAGCACCCAACAAGGACTCTTCATGCGTAAATTCACGCATTAAAACCCCACGGTTTCTCTAAACTCGAATTTTAAACATTCGACTTCATCCGAGTGCAGCACGCCTAGCGTCAAACAGAGAAAACATACGTTTATATAGAATATCCACCCCGGCCCACCATCAAAATGACGTCAACATGAGGGCCACTGCCAACACCCACCATTGGCTCAAACGCGTCACGTGGTCTTACAATACTTTGCCAATTCCCTTTATGAAATGGCATTTATATGTTAATATGCTTTTGTTGCATAGTCCCAAAAAGAAAAATATACCCTATATTTAACATATGCAGTAGGTTCTACGATTGCCTTTTCAATCTGCGTTCTGTTGTCTTGCGTTCCATATGGTTCCGTATCCGGTCAGCTGTAATGGCTGCCATATGACGAGCTTGCGAACTTGTGCTCATCCTGCCTTTCTCGGGTCATTGGGTTGGTTTTGGAGTTGTTCGCCATATTCTGAACGTTTTACCTATCATTGCGGCCTACTGTTCTTGATCTGCCGCGAAGCAACGAACCGCAACGTCAGTCACTCGCCCCAGCGAAATTCTGTCTGCTGCATATCAAAGGAGCATCGGGACCTGATCATGTATACTGCAAATGCTGAAGTTGAATTCTTTGAACCTTCATCTAAAGAAACCAAGTGTGCTCTCGTGTGCTTCTGACGGAAAAGCAGTTTCAACAAGGTTAGCACACTTATTTTTCAGTTCCAGGTCTGCACTCAAAATCATGCATGTGCATCCGATCATTCTCGTAGTTGTTCTGTAACACGTATGCTTTCTTACGTATCCCACAGAACCCTCCGCTTCATGAACCCAGTTATACTTTATGTGACTCATCTGATGGCTCCTGACTAGGCTATGCCGCACTGAAGCATTGATATGACGAAAGGTCGGGGGGGGGGGGGGCTGCACCTCTGCTTTCGAAAGATGAATCAGTCATTCCACACTGTGCTTACTGGCTTTGTATCGAGTCTGACAAATCCGACATACCTGGACTGCCTTTTTCAAGGAAGTTTGAAATGTAAGTATGTGTTATATTGGTTTCACATATCCCCACCACATATTGAGTGTGTATATCGCTGTACTTTTGATGCTATAGCATATCTAGCGTATATTATTATTGAACACCTAGTGTGGAAAACTCGACACCAGCCACACAATGCCAACAATTGTTTCTGCCTTTTCTTCGACTGCTTGTTTTTATTATAATATTATTTTAATCGTCTGATTTATAATAGTCACAATTTTTCCATGGTTTTGGCACACTATAGCCTGAGTTGCGTATGCGTCATTAAAATTGAATCGTCATCATCTTTAACTGCCATTCTTCAATTGAAATGCCATGTTTCAGTTGGATACAATGATATGTCCAGATATATATTTTGCTTTCGTTCTGGAGTTGCTCATTTCTGAAGGATAGTCACTGTGGAGTTTGTTTTCGGAAACATTAAGAGGACTAAAACCAAACGCTTTTCTTTCAGACCATCCCTTATGCACCTGCATTTCAATTAAGATCTGTGTTACAAGAATGACAGACCACTCAACAGCGATGAACATTTGAAGGTGGAAGTGCTGGAACGAAGATGCATTAATTTATGTGAAAGGTGCTTTGTATGTGTCCCAGGGCATAGGTCACAAGCTAATTTCTGTCTTCAGAAGAAGTGTCAACTATGCTCCTTCTATCTACTAGCCAGCTCCACTTTTTAGGGTTCCCTGTAAACTAATGGAGCACATCATATACCAGCACGTTGTTAAGCATGTTAAGTCTATCATTTTTTTAAAATTCCAACATGGCTTTAGAAAAGGGTATTTAGGCAAAATTAACATAATTTGGTCACAGCATTTTAAACTGTGTTGATTACTGGGTCCACGTAGATGCAGTATTTTTGTATTTTGTAAGGGCTTTTGACACTGTGCTTTATGGTAGCTTGTTGGCCAAACTAGCCTCATTAAAATTTGATCCTGCTACCATTAACTGGATATGCTTGACTAACCGCAACTAGACTAACAACGTTTCTTGACTAACCCCAACCGTGCCAACAATTCGTGAGGAGGACCTATCATATCGCCACCATGCAGCATTTGTCACATTACATTTGCATCACATTTTAATCTAGCGTGAAGCAAGGCCTTTAGGTGGTTGGTCTTGTATAATTACACGCCCATCCGTTATGTAACACCGCACGGTTCTTCAACCTGTGACAGATAAATAAATATATTGCCAAGTAAATTGTGTACAAGGCTCATTACTCCATTTCACCACATTACCCAATTTCACCACATTACCCCGACTGTTGTAGAGTAGTGGCCCAGGGTATGAAGCTCGCCACTAATCATCATTCAAATAAAATTCATAATGTAGAATCCTTTAGTGAAAACACCGACTAAACACAACAATTGAGAACAAAGAGAGTGAAGGTTTCGTCGCCTATCTGGGTGGCATTATCGCTACAACAGAGAACAGTCAAAAACAACATCGAAGTAGTCAAATCAGTGGTGTGCATTTCTTTCATCCAAGGTGTTTCATACGCCATTTGAAGGGCACTCTGCCCATCAGGCATTAAGACTGTGCATATAAAGTTAAATGCATAGACTCTGATGCCACCTACATTGGCGAGACAGACGAAAGCCGTGGGACAAGACTAAAAGAGCACACAAGGGGCGTTGCCATGGCTTCTAATGCTGCTCAAACCCGGACTGAATTAGTCTACCATTTTTGGCATAAGGAACATGTATTTAATCTTGATGGTGCGGTAACCTTTGCACATAACTAGCGATGTGGCCCTAGGAAGTTCTTAGAGTCCTGGTTTATCAGGCGTGATGCCTCAGCCTGTAATACAAACCGTGGCCCCCTATCAGATGTGTACGACGCCCTCTTACATAAGTAGGCTGATGTGCTCGTCTTTGGCCTCTGTTGTACTGATGATGCCACCCGGATAGGTGGCAAAACGTTTACGCTCTGTTTTTAATTGTTGTGTTCAGCGGTGTTTGCAGTAAAGGATGTTACATTATGAGGTCGTCACCCGGCATTTTGAATATATTTTCAAATAAAGTTGTTGTTTTACAAAGCTCATTACATTGTAGAAATCATTCTTATTGCCTATTGTTTAGGGGGATACCATTCTTGCAGTCACATGAAGCACTGAAGGGCCAATTTCGAAAGTAAAGGCAATCTGATTTATGTTCTTGCCGACATGGCCCAGCATAAGCACGAGGTAGCTCCATTTCAAGAGCCTGAGAACACTCAAAGGAATTTATGTGCTAGCATTAGATATTGCATTCTCAGCTAACCGAGCTAGTCATGGCGGTACTTATAGCGATACAAGCTAATGGCATATTTCGCAGACATTCATTACAGTGTACAGTGCAAAAGCGTATATTTATATATGGTTTGCTTTCAGATGACTTGTACGTCTCTCCATGCTGTGTCTGTCATCTGCAGGCGTTCAGCTAGCGGTATTTCTCTGGGGTAAATGCGTCGTGGCCATTTGTTTTTCATTAATCATTTTGATGACCTTTAAACAAGTAATATGTGTGTCCGTTGATTGTGGTTAGTAATACATAACGTTTTCTGCAGACTGTATCCGCTCTACGGCAGGTGTAACACACTGATCTTCACCGTGGTATTCTATCCGGATGATTTTTCTTTCTTTTTTTGCCCTTTGCGCATAGACGGGTAAGGTTCACGAATTCGCAGTTACCAGTAGCAACCTGGCCTATATGTGTAATAAGTGTGTTTAGTTAGTAGACAAGGAACGTTACTACTAGGTTCACAAAATATCAAAAGATAGCTTAGCCCTCTGCACAGACACGGTATCCGCTGCTGCCACCATTATCAGTGCATTTGTATTTGTGACTCGCTCTTTCTTTTTTGTTGTCTCACTCATAGTGAGTCAGAATTCAACCTTGCTTTCTCTTGCGCAGGCAACAGATGAAGAGTTTCAGTCAAGGTTCTCTTGGTGAATCATCACGCCTTGTGGCCCCAGGAACATCTCTTCTGGCCCAGCCTTCCTTCTAATGCCAGCACGACTCAATATGCAGTAGATACAATATCAGCAGTACGTTCAGTCTAGAATCATTGTATGCTTGTCTTAGCTCTATTCTTCTCATCTCTCTCCCTCTCATCATCTCTCTCTTTTTTGTTTTGATGTTCACACCGCGAAGCAACTGTGGCTGTGAGCAGCGTACAGACGTGGGCAGATGGAGAGGGGGCAGCAGGAAGGAGTGGCGACTGGGCGGGGGGTTAGTGTGCGTCCTGGGCCGACTTCAGGGGGAACTGTGCCGAGATTGGTCTGGAGATTCTGCGCCGGGAAACCCAGGACAAACCACAGAGAACACAGCCTGCGTGGGGATTCGATTTGATTTGATTTGATTTGCGATTTTCTGGCGCAAAGATCGTGGGGATTCGAACCCGCATCACCTTCCAGTCTCGGCGTGGAAAGCAATCACCCTAACTACTATGCCACGGGAGCTTTCGTCCTAGTCTTAAGCCACTATTGGCATATTAGAGGCATATTTTGAACATTTTTCAAGTGGGATGTGGACGAGCATTACGTCATGTGTCTCATCCTGCAGGTGGCAGTACAAAAGGGATACTCCCATCATTTTAATGGTGGGTACTTCTCCGCGGCTATTTAATTCACAGAGCAAGAGGAACTGCACAGGGCCCCTTCTCCTGTACCACCATCACCCTTCCCCTCACCTGGGTGCACCGAGCCACCACCCCTGAGTAAGCTGGCGGCACCTTCCCAAAAACGCCATGCAAATACCATATGCATTTGTATATAAAGCACGTCCTACAAAAGTTTTGTGAGAGCGCGACAACTTTAAAGGAGCATGTAAAGACTCGAGAAAAAATATGTCGGCGAACTAGAAATTAGGATTACAAGCCCTGGGACACACATTCGCATAAGGAGCGTAGTTCTGGAGCCCAAGACAGCTCTCAGTTTCGCGGATCAGAAAACCGCCCGTATGCAACGTCATGTGACTCGCCTATAGACGACTGACTGTTTACAAACATGTGACGTCACGATAAGAATTTTTCGAGGTTATATTTTGCTGTGGTGGACAAGAGACTGGAAAAACGCGTCTGCTGATAGGCCGAAAAGGCTGATAAGTTTGATAGGTGCCCACCAGCATGCCTTGCGCGGCGACGAAACGTATTCGATGACGTAGGGTTGCAAGTCGTCTATTATGAGACGAGCGTTTCTCTCTCTCTCTCTCTCTCTCTTTGCAGCGCTGCCCGTCTCGTCTGGTCGCTCTCGCTAACAGATGATTCTCGGTGGCCAATGAATGACGCTCTGCCAGCTGACGTCACGAGACGCGAGGAGTGAGGTGATGTCGTCGCCGCTGCGCTCCCTCTTGCAAAGCAATTTTCTCAGTAAATTCGCACTTCCTACAAGCCATACATGACGTCGGCCACCATCGGTCAGCGACATCGCTCAGGCCAGAGCTTCTACTACCGCTTGCGAGATGAATGAGAGGGCTCTACAGGGTGTTTTTTTAGGCGTGTGAGAGCCAATATGTTCAGTTCGGCCTCACCGTCATTGTCATAAGCCAGCAGTGGCGCCGCTACATGCTCATAAGCTCGCGCCACGTGCTGTTGTGCGTTCTTTCATCGTACGACGTTCGTCATCATACGTCGTTAGTCTGTTTGGATCATCGCTTTAGCCCTTCATCACCCAAATTGCTAGGTATATCCTTTCAATCATTTATTCATTATATGTATCGTACCAGAGTGCTAGTAAACTGTCTGTGTGTTATCCAAATGCCGTACTCCTGAACCTTATTTTGAGTTTGGCAGATAGCCAGGGACATCGGGTCCCATCACCGACGGTAACACCTTTCTTCACCCCTTTCCCTTGGTCTATCATGCCTCACAGGCGATATAGATTTTTCATTGAAAATTATAAGGGCTTTCGACATGCTGTTTTCACTTCTATCATCTCTGGTCCGGCGGACGTTCTTGGACATTATGTTGCTGGACCGTCAAATGACTAATTACCTAACAATCGTTAATTAACTTTTTAATTATAAAAGCTACGAAGTTGTCCCAATGAGAATATCTGTCCCATTCGATGACCTGATATCGTAGCCGTTCTCCGGACAAACATCCGTTCGGTAGATCGTCCGCAAAAAAATCGTGAATTAACACCATTTTTCTCCTAATTATGTTCATTGGGCATCTTCAGAGATCCGTCTTCTCTTCACCCCCAATGTGGAGATGGTGAAATATATCAGCGGGATTTCAGAAAAAACTTTGGGCAAAATATTTGATGTGGACACTTTTCATGCACTGCTGTACAAGAAAGCAGCAGTTTTTGGCCATGTCAGATACTACTTTAAAGGAAGGCTTCGCAACCAAAACGATTTCAAGTTTGTGTAATTTCTACAATCATTTACATGGTTCGACCAGAGTTACCAACTACGAAGTTTCATCACAACGAAAGAGATGACAAGGCAATGTAAAAAGTCTAAAAATGTCTAGGTGTTGCTTGAACGTGTGTGGTAAACTATAGTTTGTTGCTTCAGTAGGATCCTGTTCCTCCTGCTTGAAATTTGAATATCGGGGCAAATGATGGAAAGTACGCAGGCAAGCTGTTTCTTCTGGTATATTTAACGTCATTTGCTCAACTGTGTAATGAATATCGGGGTCCGCAATGGGACCGAGACAGCACTGTAGAAGATGAGGTGGAACAGACAGACACGCACCGGAACCTGATGGCCGATTATTCCTCACCGGAGATGGTCTACACCAGGACTTGTTTTATGAACGAGCTCGAAGTGTACGAAGAACGATATGTTAGTTACCATCTTCATGCTCTGGATGTCAGTAGCAAGGTGTATGCAGGGGCATATGCGCTATCAAGAGCACAACGTTCATTACCAGCAAATATATTTTATAACGTCTCTTATGCATTAATATACTCGCAGTCAAATTATGCGCTAGAAGTCTACGGTATGAGTTACGCTACAGTTTTGAGGCCACTTTATTCAATGCAGAAAAGAGCTTTGATTACGCATTATCGTGTACACATAACCCATAAATCCAGCATCCTTCGAGCTCAATATATTACCTGTACTGAACATTTACACTCTTGTTAAGTGCAAAAGCATGCTCACTGGTACACCCACGGAAAGACCGATGCTCCCATAACGCCGTTGCACATGTACAAGATTCGTACTAAAATGCGCCAAATTGCAATCAATGCATTCCCATACTTTCTCATAAGGGTGTTCCGGGAATTGAAGAGGCTGACCGTCTCGCAAGGCATGCCATTCAAAGCACACCCGTATTCAGGACTGACCCAAGCTCGTACAAATGCCGAGTAGCCATACGAACTCACATCTGGAAATTCCACGTAGACAAACCAATAGCAGGCGGATTTAGCAACCCACGCTTTCCGTCACTGAAGGCCTCACCAAGGACGACGCCTCGCTCTTGATGCGTCTTCGCCTCTTGTGCGAAGACACGAGCACCAGAGTACAAACGGGTCGTCTAAGCGACCCTAAATACATCACTTGCAGTACGATGGAGGCTTTAACGCACACCTTCATGGACAGCGGTGTGCGCTCACAAGAGTGGCATGCACTGCACAAAACACTTAGATCTGTAAAAGTCACTGTACCCACCTTAGAAGGCATTACCTATTTCATGGGCAGTTCGCATCACCGGAATATCGTTCAGCAAGGATTCCTTGACCTTCTGCGAGACACACGGCTCGCCGGCCACATCTAACACACTTTACTGTAACGTGTACATGGCATACACTCTGTAGCATATCACTACCACGGCTGCTTCCTAACCCAGAGGTATGCATTTCCATGTCCGCTGTGATCCGCTAGTCCGCAGGCAAGAGGCTTCTCTGTTTGTGCTCCCAACCCGGGTATAGCGGGATTTCCCTAGATTCCCTACAGTTCCCTATAGGAAATCTAGCAAGTTTTTTTTTTTATTCCATGTCAACGCCGGGAAGCAACTGTGGCTATGAACGGCGTACATTTTTTTTAATTCCGTGTTAGCACCGCGAAGCAACTGAACGGCGTACAGATGTGGATAGATGGAGAGAGTACAGCAGGATGGAGTGGGGAACAAGAGGTTGGTATACCTCCTCGGCCGACTTCAGGGGAACCTGCGCCGACATTCGTCTGGAAAGTCTTCGAAAAACTCGGGGAAAACCTCAGACAGCACAGCCAGTAGTAGGAACCGAACCCACGACCTCCCTGTCTTCAATACGACCTTGGCTATCACCAACGATCGGGACGCCTTAACCCGCTCGGCCATGCCGTTGGTAATATAGCTAGTTTGTTTGTTTGTCTCCTTTGAGCAGATTGCCGCCAATGCGGTAGGCTATTTTTGGGGCCGCTATCAATACCAGCAAGAATTCATGCTTCTCACACGTATGTTTTCCTCGAGTCATTGAAATTGCAAATCCTAGATTCAGTGCCGTCTATGTGTGCATTGGTACAAAATACAGAGACAGAGCAAAAGCAGCGTAATGTAATCGCTATTCGGGTCACCCGCACTTGCAATAAAGTTATTATTCTCGCTACAGAGCAATGTGGAGAAGACTCACGAGCAAACGGTTTCCTCATTGCAATCCTGGACACCAAATGAGCGATGTGACCTTCAGAAGACCTTTCTGAACCCAGAAGAGGCTTGATGCGAAGTGTTTCAGCAATTATACCATCCTGCACGAAAGGAGAACAGGCTATAGATGACATCGTCTCCCTATGTAGCTCCCATAACGACTCCCTCGTATTTTGTCGACTCCTGAACGTCAAAAGCACGTTTGGTTTGCGACACAAGAAGGAAAAGTCCTGCTTCAACCGCCTTCGTTCAGAAAATGGGTGTTTCTGGCAAGAATCGAGTAACTAATTTACATAAAAACAGCATTGCAGCAGGACCTCAGCTGGTTGTCCCAGTGGTACGCATTTCTGTTAATCATTAAACGTTTTTATAAGAGAAGACCCTTTCATTTCAGTGGTGAATAAAATGTCATTGTTTAATCAATGATATAACAATCAGGTTGAATACCATTTCAGAAAGCCCGTGGTGACCAGTAAGGACGAAGGAATCACTCTCGCTTGAACACGGGTACTCGAAACAGCGCTTTGGCTGTTCGCAAGTGTCCTTATCTGGCTCGGCTAATGCTCGTTGTTTCCGTACCCGCGTAGTCATTGCCACCCCAAGCAGCGCAATGTACTGAAAGTCGAGTGCAATAGGGATGGACGGCATGTGCCTTATCGATGTTCTTTAGTTTCACGGGTCTGTTTAAGGTTTTCACCTACCCGTCCACCCCTGTAGCACTCGACTTTCAGTATATTGTGCTGCTTGCGACCGTTCTCACTTTTTTAGGGTTAAACTGTTGAGGAGATCCGTCGATGCCCTCTAAACAGTACAACCTTACGTTCAAAAATATAGTTCGTCAACTTACAACTCTTACAGCCCCCATGTCTTGCGTTACCATCAAGGAAGCCATGTTGTCATTGTCGTGATAGAGGTTTTCTTCGTACTCCTCAGCATTCACCTTAAAGACAATGGCAAAAAAAATCACTATAGCAATGATAGACGAGGATAATACGTGCACAAGCTTGTTAATAACTAGACAGAGTAAACGTCGCCGGGTCAATGTTGATCTCGTTAGAAGGTTAGGATAAGGACGAAATAAAAAAACGCTGGAACGGCTTGAATTTGCCGATTCTGAACTACTTCACTGCGACTAACGAAGAGCAGTAGCCGATTTTCCTATCATTCGATGTGGTTGATTTAAAGTGCAGCTCCGCTGCTGTTCCGAAAGTATGAAGACGTTGTGATATTCAGAACCGTGGTCCCAACTTCATTCATAAACGCACATTGCTTTCCAAATTTCCATACTCCTTCGTGAGAAATTTGAGAAAAACTACCGGGCGGCGGTTCCACTTGTGACGTCATACTTGGAACTGCGCGGATTGGATAGCCACACCTAGCCAGCTCTGCCTGGCAACCAGTTTGTGTTTACACTCCGTCATGGCCGCTGTATCGTGCTGAAACAGCTGTCACGAGCTATCGGGGACCACCGCACCGTTTTATCATGTTTCTTATAAGGAATACTTCATCTTCGAGCACGTTCTCGTTCTCAATAGCTTTGGTGGTGCTTTCTGCACGCGCAGCAAGTCCGCGCATAGTGCGCTGCCAAAGCTATTGAGAATGCGTAAGTGTACGTCACACGTTAGGTGTTAGGTCTTGTTGGTAGCATGAAGCACAGTGCGGGCACAGAATGTCCGCTCACGACGGCCGTCGTTGCACAACGAGGCCATCCTGTAAGGCTTGTTAAAGAAGACCGGCAAAACTATCTTTGAGGCTATTAACGACAGTAATTATCACGGAACACACCCAAAACATTCACCTTCGCTCATTGATCTCCGCCATCCCGTCGACGATTTGGCGTTAGCCAAGCCACGAGCGCGGCTAAGCCAGGACGAAGCCGGGATTGGTCAGGGTTTGCCGACCACAGGACCGGCGTGCCAGGAAAATTTAAAAAAATGTTTTCTTAAAAACTACAAACAAATGGGTGAAAATTTTTCACATGTATTCTCCCTGTGCGGAAACGAACGCACAGCCCAAGCATGGCTCCATTCTGTCGCAGTCGAAAATCGGCGGAGCTGAGCTTTAAAGTACCCTGCCGGGTGATTTTGACTAATTCGTATACAGGCGGCGCCATCCAATAACTTTCTTTTTTGTAACGAAAGACGTTTCACTGTTAGGAACAGCCGCCAAGAAACGCTTTGATATTCGTTCTCAACGCGACTCGGGTGAACAGCGCTGCCGTTGCTGTCGTTCCGCACGTGAGATAGCGTGATGTTATCACGGATGATGACGAATGCACCGCGAGCGCGGCGTGGTGGTCGGTTAGAGAAGGAGAAGGAACACCTAAGCACCTCTTGTGTTATTGCGACTGTCCTTGTCTTGTGTATTGCGCCAACGAGGCGGACGAACACGAAATTGACAGCCCCGACGGGTGATCCAAAGAGCGCATTGTGCACTATTACGCGCACGAGGTACATAACCCGAAACCTATTGATTACTCGAAAAAATCAATAAGTGTCGACACGAACTTTTTTCCCCTTGAATATTTTTCGCTAAAGGTCCCGATACGTAAAACAGTGATTCCGAAAGAGTGCGAAGTAAATTTTAAAAGACAAGATGTTTATTTAATTGGAGAGCGTATGCAAATGAGTCGCGCACTACTCAGTCCATGACCGATGTCCCAAATATCTTTACTATAAAGAAAGTTATTCGAAGACGCCACCTGTTTACCTATTATTCAACCGCGGCTCTTCGTGGAACACTCGGTTGATGATGTGAGTTTTAGTTATAACGTACTTCGTCGCCTTTTCGTATGTAAGGGATAGCGTGGTGGTTCTACGCAACGCGGAAAGCTCAACTTATGTCTTGCGCGTGCGCAGAACCACCAACGCTGTCCCTTACGCACGTAAAGGCGACAGCGTACGACATACTAAACCTCACCATGGACCTATTTCGCAGTCACCAGCATGCCTCAGAGCCTACTGCGACACAGCTGCTTTATCTTTCGAAGACAATAGCTTCTTGTACCCTATATGGCTTCGCAATGGCCCCGAAGCACATAACGACGATCGTTCACTGCCGCTACTTTCCCAGGACGCAATGGTTATCCCTATGCTGCTGCGGGCTTCTTGATCAAGCGGCCGTTTCTGCGACTCGGGCCACTCGGAAGGTATCACGCGAGATCAGGTGATTTTTTGCATCGTCCTCTCGCATTCCTCAGCTTTTTCTTCCCTACCTCGCTTCTACTAGGGGACGATCGACCAGAGGTTTGTGCAGAACGTTTAACTTAGGGACGCGTTGTGGTTCCTAGAAGGCTGCTGAGTTTTCGGGCTTTGTTGGAAGGTATGGCTTGTTGGAAAGAAATGAACAGCAACTACTTCATCAGCGGTAGCTGCAAACAACTTCATGAGATTGTAGTTGAGCAATAGATCTTAGCAGCGGTAGTTGCACCTAGTGTCGTAACTACTGCAAACTATATTTGAAACCACTACTCCGCTCTTGCACTCAATTTCTAAGGCTTCCTTACGCGGAGAAAGACCACCAAGCCGCCTCAATAGCGACTCAGAGAATAATTGTGCTCAGTATAATGATTTCTTCAGCATGGTCTCATTGAGCTGACCTCCGCAGTTCTCTATGCATTTGACTCCCATTTGAACTCTCAAGCTTCTCTCTACTCTGCAATAAATGATCATGCTCAAATTTATTTGCATAAGTGCGTGCCACTCGCCTAGGAATGTGTATCCCGTGCAAAAAATAATTCATGTGTTCATGTGTAGTGAATAGTATTCCGTACTATAATAACCTACTAATATGCACGCGCGGCTTGAGAATGTCTGTCCTCCTTCTTTCTTACTATTGGAAATTAGTGAAATGTGCCTGCAGGGTGACAATGCTTTATGAAACTTCACGAGACGTTCTGCAGCTCGTTCGGCAACTGCGTTGCCTGAAGATGTTGAATTGAGTTCCTGGAAGCATTATTTTACTTCAGTTCTAGTATGATGACGTTTCTGAGCGAATCGTTTCACGAGCATCGATGTGCGAAGATGCACATTCACGGTCGTTTATACAACTTAATATGCCGCCGTTATTAGCTTCATCGAGATTGAATTCACATAGCTCACGCTGGCGTGGTGCGGTAACTACATCGCTGTCTGACGATGATTCTCCGCACCACATGTATATCCTTCGTTCTCTCATAATTGTGCTACAGTGGCACGTCGATGTGTAGTGCAAACAAATTATGATTGTCTGACTTCATGCTTTTCACGGCTTATCTGCGTTCGATCGGATAGCAATTTGCAATGTTATCTGGAACCTGTCGGTATACGCTTGTCTACGTGCCCGAATACCGCTAAAATTATCCATGCTTTATTCGAACTCTCAAGTAGTGATGATGATGATGATGAATGCCGAGCCACGAGCATCGTGATTTGGTGGCGATGGTGATGTATGCAAGTACCGTACCTTTTGGATATCCACTCATATTAGCTGATAGTGTCATCATCCCATTTATGTGTGTGTGTGTTGGGCGCAATGGGACCAAGCAATCGGTGCAAAATATTACACATCGCGTTTGATCCCCAAGGTCCAGTACAACTACGGCATGACAAATACTTATGACAAATACATGACAAATACTGCACAAAACGTGCGCTCCAAATGAATGGCCGTCGGAATTGATCAGCAGGAAAGTGAAGCTGCAGAGGAATCGGCGCAGCAAGTGAATGCTGCAGAACGTTAGGTTGTGCTCATTAGTGATAAATCTGGATCAGGCCGGTCTATCTATCCCAATCTGTTTGTGGTGGACGTGGAAGCGATCTGTTTTTGCCGTTCAGTACGTGCTTGTCTCTCTGTCTCTCAAAGCTAGGATACGCAAAATAGTATGTGAACCCTACTGCGATTCCCAATGATCCTATCGGCTGGTACTTATAGCTTCATGGTGTTTAGAGGACTCTTTCTCCAGCCAATTCATGTGTCCATCGCTGGCATGTCGATCTGCTTCTGATGTAAGAACCACCAATGAATAAGAACACGATGAGTAAGAACCTGCGATGCGTGGTTTACAGGAAACTCAAGAACAGTGTTGGCTGAGTTGAAGAACTTGCATATCGGGGCGAAACGCGTGATGGAACACGTTCCATGACGTGTGGTGGAATCTGCGTCATCCTACGTATTGCCAGCTTGTTCCTGAAAGCACTTCTGGGCTGCGGTCACAGGTGTACTCCATACCTGTGACCGTCCACTCTAAATCAGGCAACGCATATGTAACGGTTAAGTACCGCTTGGCCAAGAGGTACTTTTTTCAAGAAATGTACCTCTTACATTGTTGAGAGGCACACACGTCCTCACATGCTCTACATGCAACGCATAGCGCGCAGCGATTTAGGCCTATACCCGTCGGAGTGGTTCCCCTCCTCTACGATATATTAACAGCCCCAGGAAGCTACGCTGCACGATAAATATCACAAACAAATACTTTTATTCGAAAATTACACGCTTTTCAAGAGCGCTTGTCCATCGTGAGCGTTCGTTGTCATGATGCACAAACGTCGAACACACGGGGCACAACGTATGGAAGAATGCTGACCACTGCACCTCTCCTTCACCATTGCGGCTGCTCTGTGGTTACGCTTCTTTGTCTTTTCCACTGCTTTGGATTCCTGTTCTTTCCCAACTTCCGTTTGTTCCGCCGGACGTAACACAACCACAGAAGATGATTGATTCTCCCATATAAGACATCGCCTGAACGTAACCTAGGAGAAAATACAATGTAAAAAAATCCAACAACCGAAATAGCTTGCCTGAGAAACATCCCTACTGGCTTGTGTAATTCAGGTATAAAGTGCAATATAAGCTTCTCTGTTCCATGCATCAACGTTCGTGCATGAAGCGCAGTGTTCGTTGTCTTCGTCCCTCAGTCGTGTCCAGCCTGCCGGTGATCAGGACCACTGGGAATCAGAGCGAAGATGAACGAAAATGCGTCGTACGGACGAATAATTACTTCAGAGATATAATACGCACCTCAATTGACACCAATCTTGAAAGCGACGAGCCAGTTTCTTCAAAGACCGAGCAGACTCGTCCTCGCTTCCCAACGTTTCAAAACAAACAGATTTGCCAGCGGTTGGAAGAAAGACAAGAAACGCATTCTCCCCAAACGTGCGAACCCTCACGGTCACGAGTTCTAGTTATTGCACTTCTTTGATAGAATGAAAGTGCAGACCCATTACGGCACTACTGCATAAGGGAATTTATTGACTGATATTCGGAATCACGCGGAATATTTTTGCAGCGCATGGAGATCGTGAGAAGGCGCTCGTACTCACGCGCCGGAAGCACGCGGTACACATGAGGTACAGCTGCTAGACCGCGGTTAAAAGGTACCTGGCCGGTACGGATGGGTGTCGGAGCACTTGTGCCGGTTGAATTTCGCAGTGGTCGCGGTCTCTACCTGCATGGTTGAGGACCGTACCTCATGTGTACCGCTTGTCCCACGTGCAGGTCCTCTTTCATGCGGTACATATCGGGTGCCGGATTTAGAGTGCAGCCATTAAATGCCTTCATGAGCAACCTGGCAATATATCAGGGAACCCACATCAAAAAAGGAATGGAATGGCGGAGCGAAGCGTACAGGAACAGGAAGCCAGGACGCTTATGGAAAAGCATAAGTATGGAAACCGAGACTACTGGAATGCATACCTTAAAATGGCGCAGAACGACTAGAGATGCAACGTTTGCTTGCTCTGCTCGGTGGCTAATGAACTGAGAAAAGAGGACTGTGCTTCCTCTACACAGCAGTTGTCCCAAGCCTCAAGTAAAGAACCGCAAGCTGTGAGACTAAGAGAGCTGAAAGAAAAACCGTCGTTATACTACAACAAGTCACCAAAGTCTCTTACTCGTCTGGATGTCGGCTCCAAGATTCGCATGCGCGAGCACACCACAGGTCAGTGGGCTCCGAGAATAGTAGTCTGCACGTTGAGGGAGCCTAGATCCAACGTACTACACAGCGACGATGGGCGCACATTAAGGAGGAATTGCTTGGACATACGACGTTCTTATATTGCCACACCGAATGCAAAGGAAGGCATGGTGCGTAGGGAAGGACCGGGATGACAGCACCCCAGGCGGCCTTGTTTGTATTTGTCCCATCTATGTTGTTCCAGCCTCAGAACATTAGTTCTCTCATGTTCAACTTTTGCCACTTGCGTCAATCCCGTCGTATGAATGTGTGTATGAGTGAGCAAAAATGTAAGAGTGAAAGGAGGTTGAGTGAGAGAGAGAGGTTGGTTTGTTCCTTCAGATGACGCACCCTTGGAAGTCGCTGAGAAGGCGTATTAGCTTAGCTCAATTGGTAGAGCTGCAGAGCGGCACGAATCACGTAGCACGAGACTTGTAGCTGGTGTGCCCTGTAACCCATCTAACCAAGAACAAACATATTACAATAGCAGGAAAAAAATTAGCGGTCTCTCTGTCGATGCAACGAAGAGTAATGCTATAGCTATCGTTGAGCTTCGAAGAAAATGTGGGGATAATTTTAAATTGCGCGTAATGGTTTGTAGGAATGGGTTAAATGTAGGAACACAACCAACTGCAGTCAGCTGTGATGCAATGCTGGAGAGGACAACCCGCTGCGGGTTTGGTGTGAAGAAACGTTTTTTTTTTTTTTTTTGCCGCACGATTAGTACCTAAAGCAGCACACATTACTGAATTGGAAATGATGGGAAAATATGGAAATGTTAGTCCCCACCCAGTCAGGACTGGCTACTCCAAAACGAATTTCTTGGTGGAAAATAGAGCCAGAAACAAACAAACAGGAAACAAGTGAATGGGTCAAGCAGGAGAAAGCATAAAGGAAAACGGGGAAAAGGAAAGGGGGAGACGTTAGGCACAGGGAAGCACTCACTGGTTAAACAAAGTGAGATACCCCGCGAACACAGTGTCACAGAGATTGTCACAGAGTGTTAAGCAGGTTCGAAGCAGTAAGAAGCAGTTGTCCACAAGAGTGTCTGACGCCGTCACCCGGTGATGGGCAGGCCAGCAGCCGAGAATCTTCTCAACGGAGAAAGGGCGAATGACGAGGCGGGCTAGTGCAGCCGGAAGAGAACGACGAGGTGCTCTGTATCGAGGGCAGGACTCGATAACATGCTGTCTGTCCTCCAATACTCCGCACTAAGAACAATTCGGTGAGGAAACCTTCCCAAGTTTAAAGACTAGGCGGCCGGTATATGGCACATTGAGACGGAGCCGGTAAATGATGGAGGTAACGGCCCGCGGGAGCGCTGGGGGCATTAAAACTTCAGGCCCGGATCCACTTTGTGCAGTAGTGAGGGAGATGGGACGCATCGACACCAGTGTTCCCTGCTCAGACGCTTCGCTACTGCGTTTATCGTGCACTTTGCATCCCCTCTTGTGAAGTAGACGGGATGTGTGCGAACGCTACACGCTAGATGGACCCGCCTGGCAGCTGCATCCGCAGCCTCATTTCAGGGAACACCGCAATGGCAGGGACCCACTGCAACTGGATGTCTTGTCCCCCTGATACGACAGAGAAGTACACTTCAAGGACGTCCTGCATAATTAGAAAGACAACGCGACTCTGCAGAGTAGAGAATGACTTGTTCGGCGGCTTTGGATTATGTGTAAATGGACCAGTGAGCTGGAGATGGAGAGGACGCAATGAAGACAAGCGCCATACAAACCGCGTGCAGTTCTGCCGCCGCCACTGCCGACGTGCGATGTGACAGTCTCGCACATCATTCAGCTGACAACTGCGGGATCACATAGGCATAAGCAGATCCGGAACGCCTCGTTGATGCGTCGGTGAAAACTTGAATCCTCCCCGTATCGCTGTCAGTTACGACCAAAGTGATCTGCCGTAGAGCAACCGTCTTCGCAGATTTCTTCGAGGACACTCCAGATAAGTCGACATGGATAGGGGGTGTGGGTAGGGCCCAGAGTGGGACGGGGTGTCTTGGCAGAGGTTTGTGCTTGGGGATGACCCCAACTAGAGCCCTGCACCGTCCGCGGATGGAAGCGGATGGAAGCGAATATCCGCAAGATACTTGCGGATTCGGATGAAAATTTAGCACTTTCTGCAGTGTGCGATCGGATGCGGATGCCAAGGCAGCGGATCGGATGCGGATATACCGCGTGCTGTAATTTTTCTAGCAATTTATTGGTATTGCGCGCTGACCATGCACGAACAAGCCGGGACGGGAGAGGAGGCATTCTGGCGTCTCGAACCGCGCGAGCGCCGACGAGGTAGCGTTCCGCGCGTTCTATAAGTATTTCCATATGGCGTTTGTTGAATGGTTTAATTTTGCTTGTCGTCGTGAGTCCTTCCGTGACAGCATGGATGCATCCGAAATTATACCAACATGCTTCCGGTGGTCTTTACGCGTCCTTCGAAACGTGCGGATTTTGCGGATCGGATGCGGTGGTTGCGTTTTGTTGAGCGGATCGGATGCGGATGTAAACTGTTGTGTATACTGTAGATGCGGGTCGGATGTGGACGCCAAAAATCTCATCCGCGCAGGGCTCTAACCCCAACCTGCCTCTGCTTTCCATTCGCCGAACGATAAACCGCCGTTGTTTGTTGCACAAAATTACCTTACAGGATCATCCAACAGCCTGCATACATCTCATTTCATACTGATCACCCGCAGATGACCGGTACTCCTCTATGCTCAACAAGGTCATTTAGCGATTTGTTTTTGCCTCAAACATCGATGGGGTGGAATTGCCTCTCCTGCGACATTATCTCAATTACCGACGCAAAGTATAATGTGTATGAGACCAATTCGCTGCAGAGATATTTGACAATCTCAGTGTTGTACACTTGCGGTGTCATTCTTTCCTGTCATATTCCCATATGTTTCATTTGCTCTCTTTCTTTTGCTTACCTCCACGTATCCGTGCAATTTGTTCATGTAAGTGGAATATAAATCTTTCTGTATGCCGCGCATACTAATATAATATTATATTTATTTAATTTATATTTATTATATAAAATGCAGAGCACTACCTTCTATATGTAGCCTTACGGCCTTGAGGGTAAATAAATAAATTATTGAGCATGAACACAGCAACCGTCCACCATCCGAGCGCACATCCTATTAGGATCGATAAAGAACCTTCCAGCGCAGGGCTCGTGTATACAATCCGACTACTTTTTTTATGTTTTATGGTAGCTTCCACGGTTGCCATGGCACCATCTATCGTCCGAACGGAGTTTTTGGGGCAAACTACAGGAATTTCTGAGGAGCTATGGCAATAATGCTACCGCGTTCAAAACTGTTTTGTCGGTGCCTCGCTTTGGTGCGCCTTGTGTTCCACGTGTTCCGATATAGCGAAATTCGCAGTAGCAGAGGAAGAACGCGCCGCTAGCCGAATTTGTAGCGGAAATACTTTTTCAGCCACTGAGTTAAAATGTAGCGAGATCCCTGCTCCGCGACTGTAAAAAAAAAATATACCGAGTACGGTAGCGGCGCTACAAGTAGCACCGCTATGCCTAAGACTGAGCTGTTCAATGTATATATTTTAAAACTTGGAATGTCAGTTTGGCTACACCTGTACTCTCCGGATTTCTCAAGTATGAGAAGTTCATTAAAGCATGAGCGAGCGTGTGCGACGTGCAGAAATAAGTCCCGTCAAATCGTGTTGATTTGTCAAACAACTTACGTTTTCCTTCACCGTTTGACCGTCATCCATCGTTGTAATCAGCAAAAAGTTATCAGAAAAGACGCTGCTGCTCTCTAGGTTAAGGGTCAGGTCATCCGTTATTTTCAGCATCTTTCTTCCATCGGCGTCCCGGCCTTCTAGTAGTGTCGGGTACACCACCATTTCCTTCTGGGGCACTGAAAAGCGAACGGTAAGGGAAATAGAAGCCCCATACAAAAAATGCCGTTTCCTTTTGGCAGAAGGTCTACAAGAAACTCAAGCCATCAGGTGCTTAGAAACCCTGAAGGTCTTGTGTCACGGATGGCACCTTTCTAAGGGTAGCTGCTACACATTTTCGTGAAGAAAGCCCGCATAGCACTTAATGTCAGAAAGCAGGCAATAAGTACTCCTCTTTTGTCGCCTGAACCTGTATACTGTGGCTCTCTGATGTACCAACGTGTGCAGAAACGCTGCAGGAGTCCTTTTATTAGTCCACGACCCGCTACGCACTGAATGGACCACTTCTGGGTACGCGTATGCGCATGCCCAGCCACTTCAAGAGGCGGCCGCCATGTCTGTTGACATGAATACATGCTGTAGGCTGTGGTGCGAGTTGGCGAAGCTTTTTCTCGCAGTTCCTGTAATGTGTCATCTGCTGAAACACGAAAGGCATCAATGTCGGCGTATGGTTCTGTAGCAGCCCCAGCGGTGCCATCATCATCCTCGTTCATCATCTCGCGCCCGCGTAGCCGCGGAAAATAAATCAGTTGGGCTCTCGCCGTCAAACCAGCCGGTTCTCTTTGTCTCTCGTTGAGTTCCAATAACTGGTGACCCGAACGTTCCGTGACCAAACATTCTAGAACCTTGGCCCGTGCTCCGCCATGCCTCTCGGGGACCCACAAGCTAGCTCTGCTCCATCCCCGACATCTTCACTGGCTGCCGTCGCCGTGAAGCTGCCCTCGAAACTCGAGCGCAACCCAGCTGTCTGGTTTCTCCAAGCTGAGGCGCAATTTAATTTGACTGGCATAACCGCACAACAGACCAAGTTCTACCATGTCATTTCAGTCCTTACTCCCTCTGCTGCGAATGAAGTCTACGACATACTGGCAAGTCCTTGCCCTTCTACGCCGTATGACCAGCTAAAGAAGGCTCTTCTCCAGCGAACGACATTATCAAGCCGCTCACGCCTGCAACAGCTTCTCTCGACAGAAGAGCTCGGTGATCGCAGGCCCTCTCAATTACTCCGGCGCATGCGACAGCTGCTCGGCGATCAATCACCTTCCGTGGACGATGCCCTTCTGCGTGAGCTCTTTCTTCAGCGACTCCTGCAGAATGTACAAATGGTCCTGGCCACAGCGGCTGACATGACTCTCGACCAGCTGGCCACTCTTGCTGACGCGGTTATGGAGGTGGCCAATCCAGCTGTAGCTGCTGTGTTCCCTGCATTGCCCCCTTCGGAACCTGCCCGACCTCAACCGCACCAGCCCCCGCAGTCCACCATTGAAGACCTTTGTCGCGAGTTCCGCTCCCTGGCCGCGCTCATAGCCGCTTCCCACGCGTCAAGACCAGAAACCCATCTCCAACGGCAAAGTCGCGACCGAAGTGGCCGCAGGACAAGACGGTCGCCTTCCACCAAACGTTCCGTCAGCCGATACCGCAGCCCTGCAATGTGCAGGTACCACAGCCACTTCGGTGCTGAAGCACACCACTGCTTCCTACCTTGCTCGTGACAACAGGGAAACCAGTCGGCGGACCATTGATGGCGACCAATGGCCCAGGCTCTTCCCCCAGTCGCTTTTTCTACATCCGCGAGCAAGCTTCTGCCCGACGTTACCTCATTGACACTGGGGTGGAAGTCAGCGTAATCCCCGCAAGCCGTACAGACCGTCGACAACAATCCTCGTATTCCCTTACTGCAGTGAACGGTTCCCGAATCCAGGTCAATGCCCAGCGGTCGCTCACCCTAAACCTCGGCGTCCGACGCTCCTTTCGGTGGATTTTTCTCGTGGCCGACGTAACCCAACCCATTATCGGAACCGATTTCCTTACCCACCTTCGGTAATATGCGCCGTCGCAAACTGATAGACTCCTCCACCAGCCTCACTGTGTCGGGCATACGTTCGTCCTTGCAATCGCTTCGAATTGCCTTCTACCAAGACTCAAGCAACCCGGCCCTTCCTCGCCATCTTGAGGGACTTCCCGCAGCTAACTCGCCCTCCTGACTGGGCCCGGCCCGTGAAGCACAGCGTGGTTCATCATATCGAGACCACAGGTCCCCCGGTCTTCACTCATCCCCGCAGTCTTCCGCCGGAGAAGATGGCCATTGCACGCGCGGAGTTCGACCACATGCTGGAAATTAGAATCATCCGCCCATCCTCCAGCAGCTGGGCGTCGGCGCTGCACATGGTGCCTAAGAAGACTGGCGCCTGGCGCCCCTGCGGGAACTACAGAACCTTAAATCCCGTTACCATCCCCGACCAGTACCCCATCCCCCATGTCCATGACTTCACAGCATCCTTACATGGCGCTACTATATTCTCGAAGCTGGACCTCATACGGGCATACCATCAGATCCCCGTTGCCGAGGCAGATATCCCAAAAACGGCCATAACGACCCCTTTCGGGCTCTTCGAATTTCCACGGATGCCATTTGGCCTTCGTAATGCAGCTCAATCGTTCCAACGGTTCATCGATCGTTCCATCCGTGGCCTGCCGAATGTCCATGCCTACATCGACGACATTCTTGTGGCCAGTCCAACACCCGAACAGCACGACGCCGACCTGCGTCAGCTATTTTCCCGCCTCACCGATTTCGGCATAATAATCAACGCTAACATGAGCGAGTTCGGCGTTCCCGAAATGTACTTCCTGGGCCATCACATTTCCTCGGCTGGCATTTCTCCTCTACCATCCAAAATCCGAGCGGTCATAGATTTTCCGCAACCCGCCAACTTGGAGCAGCTACGGACATTTTTGGGGATGACAAACTTCTACCACCGCTTCATCCCGCACTGTACGGAGATATTAAGACCACTCGAATCGTTCCTGTCCATCAAGCGCTACGCCACCTCGCCTCTGTCCTGGACCGCAGACGCTTCTGCCGCATTCGCCAACATCAAGGAAGCTCTTGCTAAAGCCACCATGCTGGTGCACCCGGTACATGGCGCACCAACCGCCCTCATGGTGGACGCTTCCTCCACAGCCGTAGCCGCGGTCCTCCAGCAGAGGACATCAGGCGATTCTGGATCATGGCAGCCCCTGGGATTCTTCTCCCGCAAGTTGCGTCCACCGGAAACGCGCTATAGTACCTTCAGTCGGGAGCTACTCGCAATTTACCTTAGCGTCAAGCACTTCAGACATTTCCTCGAAGGCCGTGCTTTTTCAATCTTCACGGACCACAAACCGCTCGTCTACGCATTCCGTTCTTCCGGAGCCAACTACTGCGGTCGTGAGCAACGACATCTTGCCTTTATCGCGGAGTTCACCTCAGACATCCGCTACATCTCGGGCCCCCTCAACACCGTCGCCGATGCCTTCAGCCGCGTTGACATAGAACACCGCCCTTGCGTCCGCGCCGCCTGCACTTGACCAGCTAGCCGAACTTCAAGCCCAAGACGAAGAACTGAAGTCTCTGCGGTCGGCAGCGTCGGCAAGCTTGATCCTTGAGGACGTAACCTTCCCTGAAGCTCGTACCCCAATCTGCTGCGATGTTTCCCGTGGCACTCCTCGACCATTCCTACGCCCTGCAGTACGCCGCTCGGTGTTTGATCACCTCAATTCTGTGGTGCACCCCGGTATCCGGGCCACGCAACAGCTCATTTCTTCCCGTTACGACTGGCCCGGCATGCGCTGCGACATCAAGCGCTGGGTTCGCTTCTGTCAGGCTTGCCAGAAGTCCAAAGTCCCCGGGCACACGACTTCGACCCCTGGTCGATTTCTTGAACCGGGCATCCGTTTCGCGCACATCCATCTCGACCTCGTCGGCTTTCTGCCTCCATCAAACGGATTCCGCTATGTCCTCACGATGATCGACAGGTTCTTTCGATGGCCGGAAGCCACCCTTATTGTTGACATCTCCGCTACTATGGTAGCAGCTGCCCTCGTCCAGACATAGGTCGCCCGATTCGTCGCGCCTGCTACCATTACAACGGATCGAGGCAGGCAGTTCGAGTCCCGTCTTTTTGCCGAGCTCGTCGCCCTGCTGGGCGGACACAAGACCCGTACCACGGCATACCACCCCCAAGCTAACGGAATGATAGAGCGCCTCCACCGAAGCCTTAAGACTTCCCTCAAAGCCACTACGACATGTCCTTGGACAGAAGCACTACCTCTCGTACTGCTGTCGCTACGAACAACCGTCAAGCAGGACCTCCAATGTACCCCTGCTGAACTTGTCTACGGGACCACGCTCCGTATTCCCGGCGCCTTCTTCCCACCTTCTGCCCCGGCCACTCCAGTCGACATAACTTCCTATGTCGAGCGACTATGGTCCTGCATTGCCGACCTCCAGCCCCCCCCCCCCCCCCGATCTAGCGCCCGCCCGTCTTACCAGCACCCTCTCCTGCAGACGGCTACCCACGTCTTTGTCAGTGGTCATTCTTGACCAATATCTCGAGGATGTTAACCAAAAATATTAACCATTCTATAGAGTTTGCCTCTTCTGAATTGTGGGTTAGTTCCGTGAAACACCCGGTATATTAGCAACCAATAATTAGGAGTACGTTACTTACGAGTGAGGCCCCATGTCTCCCCTTGAAGGAGAATGAGGTACACAAAAGCGCGAATCATGTACACTGCGATCATCGACAACCAAGGGCCAACTGCGTAATGCAATTCTTAAATATCCCATATCTATTCTTTTGGAGAAGCGAGACGTTTCCTATGTTCGCTAATAGGACAGGTGCACCGGATGCGCGAGTAACATGTATCCCAAGTCACGCGGAATAACGTTAGATACCGAAGTGAAATGAACTTAAGCGGAAATCGATTTTAAGATGCGGGTTGGAAGATAGTTAAACTGAAAATGCCACACGAAACTATTAAGCAGTTTCCTCTAGTGGAACAAATCAGGTTATATGTTCTGTTACACAGAGCGAATGTCGAAGGCGTTCCGAAGCTTATCCGTCTCACAGGCCGGAAACTAAATTTCCTGTTGAAATAAAAGCGTTTCTTTGTGATTACAAACCTGGCAAATGAATGGTGTCACTTGGGATATTTTACACCAATTTGCACGGATGGGGGAACAGACGGTAATCCTGGTGTATACTCCTAAAGTGCGAGTACAGCAGTTGCTAGCAGAGTACGGCCCCGTCGTTTGCTTGGAAACCCAGCGTTTCACAAGTGTCCGCGTGGCGCCTCCTCTCTGATGAAGAGCAGACACCGCAATGCGTGCGGGAGGCGCTAACCGCGGCGCTCACGAAGACAACTGCGCTTCGACGTGTTACAAAAGACGTTGAAAGCATGCTTACTACACGTCCTCGTTTTTACTACTAGGTTTGCGAAATCCATGATATGTAAACCAGTGTAGCAAAAACTGATTAAGAGCGTTTTGAATATTTTAACGTTTGAAATAAACAGATCAATGTCATAAACACCATTTGCCCTATTAAATAAACGTTGCAACCACATCATTGAATTTAGTGAATTCACTACAGTTACATCGAACACCTTATAATGTCTTAGTTGTTTATTGGGGGCGTTTAAACAAATAGCTGGGGTCAAATATCGTTCGAAGTACAGGGTGTCCACGCTAACGTAGGTCAGAATTTTCTTCAAACTTGAGAAATACCTTTCTTGAATCACAGTAAGTGGCGATGTACTCTTGGTTGAGTGGGATATGTTATGGCTGCGATCCCCTGTAGCGTTTCCATAATTAATTTTGCTAATGAACTTTTTAACGACGAAACGTAGAGGTTCCGTCTAATGACATCAACGAGCCTTATTACATCACACGAAACGTCCATATTTCGTGTACATATTTCTCTGTACACATGCGAAAATTAATAATAATAATGATAATAATAATGTTATTGGACGCGTTAAGTAGCGGCTCTTTCACTCCAAAGTGGGGGACACTGTCTAACCTCACATGGAGCCTCTGCTTGACGCTCCAATCCTCGCCTGCATGGCGGTGATACACGCTTCCGCACACAGCTATTGCCGCTTAGGGGTTTTGACAGACACTGCAGGCACCAGATTTTTAAACACGGAGCATCGAATAAATTGATTTTGTTAAAAGCTGAGTCGTTGTGTTCCGCAATGTCGCTCACACCAGCGCTAACGCAGGCGACCAGCGATGGTGACTTTCCGGACGCGGACCGATCACTGATACTTGCAGCGCTGTCCAAAAGACATGGAGGAAGACAAGTGCACCAAGTGGTACCAACACAACTGCGTACTCACAACTAAATAGCTTTAATTAGCAATTACCAACTATCCCGCCTTTATCATTTGTGAATCAATCAACTGATTCTTGATTGATTCTTTTGAGCATCGTTCATCGTTGTAAATATGTGCAGGTCAAGCGAGCATCCATCCAACAATCCATGCGGCAAAACACGTCTCGTCTGCTAGCTGGCGGAACGGCGTCACTTCGCTTCCGTCCCCGTGTTTTTGGCTCCGTGACACCGCTCTCGCGATAGTGTCAGAAATTTTGACTCGAGTTGTGAGCACCGGAAGTGCGCTTGGTTGTTTAGTGCAGTGGTTCCCAAACTGTGGGCGTAGCGGCCGACATATTAAATTTTAAAAATGTCACGCCGTGTTCCCTGTTCCGCGTTACCAGGAACCCCGTGGCAGCAGACCCGGAGATTTCCAATCATTGCGCTGTCATGCGGTGTACGAGACGCTTTCGATGCATCACTCTCACTAATGGCCGCAGCGTCAGCGTCTGTCGCGGCAAACGCGGACACCCCGCCTCCACGGTGCACCGCGCAGCGGCGTCTTCTCGAACTAAGGCCTGTTCCGGCATATAGCAGTTTGTGCTATAGCGCTAGAAAATAGCGTGGTATTTTCCTCTTTACAGTGCTCCAAACAGCTGAAAATTAGCGCTTGCCGGAGATGAGCTCGTGTCAACTTTTTTAGCGCTGGTGGTGGTGGCGGTGATGCTTCTGAAAGAGGTCGCCATTGTCTGTCTCATAGAGGTGTGCAACGTCACGACACACTCGGGGGGACTCTCTGACACTCTGGGACACTCTGGCGTCCTGGGCCGACTTCTAAGGGAACTGTGCTGACATCTGTCTGAAAGTGTCTGAGGAAAACCTAGGAAAAACCCCACACACCAAAGCCGGCACCGGGATTCGAACCCCTGTACCTAACAGGTTCGAATTCCGGTAGCGGCTGTCCTAATATTTTCAGCGCTAATATTAGCACTACATTCGTGTTGGTCAATGATGAGGCCCCTCAGCGGTGACGTCGCAGGCGTCGTTGAGTTATTTTGCTTTCGCATTTCACGGCATGGCGACCGCATTGGAACCGGCGAGTTTCTCATCC
This sequence comes from Ornithodoros turicata, assembly GCF_037126465.1. NCBI lineage: Eukaryota > Metazoa > Arthropoda > Arachnida > Ixodida > Argasidae > Ornithodoros > Ornithodoros turicata. The sequence goes on from NC_088207.1 coordinate 9,014,860, forward strand.
CAGATGTCTGGTAAATTATAGCGCCAGCGAAACATTGCAAGTGTGAACCGTCCGATAACAGTGAGCGCTGCTTTTGCAAGCTGATTTGAACCTGTATATTAGCACGCAACTATATGATGGAACATGACTTGAAAGCGGACGCTATCAAAACCTAAGAAAACCGTTTTACGTACGTTGTCGGTGGGCGAAGCATTCCCAGCTTTCGTGGACAGTTACGCCTTGCGCCTTCTCGCGACCATTGAGTGAAACTTGCCGCCAAGACAATAGAAAAGTGATGTAGCAGCTGCTCTATCCAAGGTATCGTAATATTCCCGAGGATGCACGTTCAGACATCTATTCTAAGCTTATACAAACGAAAAATATCGTTATACATGAAATACCTTTGGTTCCCCAGACACCCCGCTTTTCCGACCGTGAATACATGGGGAGGTATGGGGATTTTCACGCGGGAAACGATTTCATCGCTTAATATCTCTGGTAATGTATGATGCACTGTAATATTCCCGTGGATATGCGTTGTAGGGTACCTCTAGGTTCAACATTTAGAAGAAGTGCCAGAGTCACTCAATAGTCTGCGGTTCCCTTGTACGGCAAACTTGGCCCAGATGCCAAAATTCGGAAACACTCAAAGTGGCTTCTCCGTGTTGCACCGGTGTGTAGCAGGGAAGTTACCTTTACGCGTCGGTTGAACTTTTCTCTGCTTATTAAGATTTAGTAACTGCTTTTGACCTCATTTCTTGAGTTAGATATAATTCTGAGAGCATGGTTGGTACATTATGCGCCAGCGGGTGGAACACGAATTTTGAAGCGTTATCTCTTGTCATATAAATTATTAAGATATCGGGGGGGGGGGGATATGTTTAATGCAAAGTAAGAAAAAAGGAAAGGGAAAGGTTAGCCACGGTGTGGGCTTGCTATTCCCTAATGCTCTCAAGCAAACAGAAGAAAACAGCTGGGATACAGAAAATTATCAAAAAATACAGAAGAAACAGCTCCTTCACTAATCGTTGCGCATCAGAGAATGCCCAGGAGTTTAGATTCCCGAAGGAATCGTGTCAGCGCAGACGTGACTTCAGCGTGCTGGGTAGGGCCAAGTAGCACCGCGAGGGAAAGCTCTCGGTAGCCCCATCCCCAGTTCTCGAGGGTAGCTCTCGGTAGGTGTTCGATGAATTCGTTTGTTTTAACGTATTTGAGAAAATTTTCGCAGTATACTTTTTGTTTAGCGCCAATTGCCGTTCGGTTTTAAGAACATCTGACAATAGATCAGCGCATGTTCACGTAATTATATTGCACACACTGATAATAACTTCCAAAGGCATTCACAGAAGTGCGCGACACGGCTTTGTAAAGTTGGCTTGACCGGCGCACTGGCTGCCCTCCATTGAAGCAATGCATCCCATCTGAAGAAACAAAGGAAAGGGTGCAGGCTAGCTGGTATAGATCCAGGAAGAAGACCGAGAGACACGGACACAGAAGACGACACACGTAGGTTCTCAGACACAGCAATAAATTTATTGGTTCATCTCAACTTAAAAGCTAAAAATCTTGGGAGGAGTGCGAGAGGGAAAGACGCATTGCTAACTACGTTTCCTCTGGTGGCAATCTCCAAGGATTGCCGAAACAACCTTCAGTGTGCGTAGGGTTCCCGAGAACCTACGTGTGTCGCCCCCCCCCCCCCCCCCCCCTCTGTGTCCGTGTCTCTCTGTCTTCTTCGTGCACCCCATCTGGTTTTGTTAGAATATCTGTTGAGCCTGAGCTTTAGAAAGAAATGCCCACACATGGGTGTTGTTGTGAGAGGCCCTTCGATGGCGTACAAGTGGAATGGAACCGCAAGAACGTCACAGTTTTGTTACTGGAGGACTTATTTTCGCCGTGTTGGCTTCGTGGCAGAATGCATTGGTGTACTACTTTTCTCGTAGTTGGATAAAACAATGGGTTTTGCAGAAAATGCCCATGTCAGACATGAAAGGTGAAGTTGTCTCTTACGCTTTGCAACTTTGTGCGCAACTGTTGGCCGCTCCAATGCTGTTCCCAAAAAAACAAGTGTTGACAAGCTCAGTGTGACCTGCGAGCGTCTGTATCTTCATTCCTGAAGGTGGCAGCAACGGGCGGTGTTGGCCCACTGGTGACGATTTTGGTTTCGAGGGCCGTGGTTCGATCCGCGGCTTACTTAGTGTTTTATTGTTATTATTATTATTATTACATTCATGTATTTTCTTTTCTTTTATTATTTTTTTTTTTTTGTAGATGGAGTTATGAGAGTAACGGCAGGGCGAGAGCGTCAGAGTTTTGGCTTAATAATGCCGTACTTGCTCTATGTCATACTGCATGCTGTTCGGTTTGATTTAGTTGCGGTAATGCTCTGCTGTCGCCTGTGCACTTAATATGTGAATAGTAGATTACTTTCCATTGCATTCCGACTTACTTGAATCTCTGTTTTGCACAGTGCCGCGCGTGTTTGTTATAATGTAGATGATTGACAATCCTCTGACATGAATTTCGAACTTGTGGCTTAAACGTCCTTTGTTCTCTGTGAACGCGCAACTCATCAAAGTTTCATTCGAGATCGATGTGACGACGGAACCAATTATGCGGGTCAACTTTGACGCGCTCTAATGGTAAAAGGAATTAAGATGAACAAACTACAACGCGTGTTTCTTGCAGTGTAAATACATGTCAATCATTTAGCATAAATTTCGGACTGTTGTGGCTGTGACTGTCTGACGTTGTGGCTTAAACTTTCTTTATTCCCCAACTCGTCAAAACTTTCGTTCTCAGCATTGTGCAAGGCCGTAATGTCCTTACCGGTTAACTCGTTCTAGGTACCAAAATAATGAATATGTTAAAAACACACGCGTGCTTATTGTCATATATACAGTAGACGTGACGTAAGACCGACTAAATTTTATGAAATCTGCTATTGAGTGTTTTTTTTTTTTTTTCGCCAAAGTCGTTGAATATATCTATTCCCGACGGGCTCTACTCAATGGTGGTGGTGTATCAGTAAATAGCGCAGCCGTCAATTAACTTTCGTAATTAATCTTTGTAATTAATCAAAATACGTTGACTGCGTAATTGCAAAGATTTATAGAGTACAACCCTGGAGGGCCTACCCCACAAGAACCGGCATGACAGCGCCTTTTTGTGCTCTATTAAAAAATGTCCGGAAATACAAAATAATTGAGCACTGTGCGGGTTTTGCAGCCAATTTCTATTTCCCTGTCTCGGTGTCACCCCTTTTCAACTGACATCAGGTTGTTCCTGAAATCATGAAACAGCCCGCTTTGTCCCCAGAAGTAAACGTGAGAGGAATTAGTGATGACGTTTCGCGGTCTACGTTATCATAAAACATGCCGTCTTTGATCTTCTTTCCGTCATTATCTCGTTGGATCTGCTCAACACCTTCCCAGGCAGTTCGCGATTTGATGTGACAACTGTCACGCAATAAAACCAGGCGGGTGACACTTCCCTTGGCTGCAATGGAGCCAGTCTTTCCTGCGTTACAGCGCCCCTTGCGGATGATGGACTCTTACTGCGCATGCGCAGTCTCGCTGCATGTGGATAGAGGGATGCGTAGCTCGTTGAAGCTGAGGCTTGCGTCGGACGCTATTGCACATACGTATCCGCCGTCGGTTTTGCTGCTTCCTGTTTCCTCACGCACTTTCTGGTAAGTATGCGTTGTACTTACTTTGGCATGCAAGTTGTGTGTATCCACATTTCATTCCAATGAAGTGACAATGTATTTTATTCGCAACATGAAATAAAAATAATACATCTGCATAAATAACAAACGTCAGTGCATATATACATGGAGTGAAACCGAAACGAATATTGGTTCCATTACGGTTACGGTAATCTCCGTTTTAATATTTGCGGAAACAACATGGAACGCTTGCTGTCTTAAAGGATCCCAGTAATACAGTTCATAACTCGACGTACGCAGTACATGTCATACGATGCGTATGTCATCCGATATTTTGGTTCAAGGGCATAATATAGTATGTTGTCTACACAAGTAATAAACGAAAAGCTTTAGTAGAAGCACATACTACAACACTTGTTGAGTTGTATACCTATGCAAATATATCGCATTCAAAGTTGTTCGCCTTCACGCTTGAAATGATTTATATGAATCGGAACAGGTTACGGTTTGGGCTAATTTCCGACGGTGAACTGCCGTTAGGGTACTTGAAAAAAATTGGGTTCCAAACGGGTTTCAGTTTCGTTCCAGTTTCACTCCCTGGCTGTTGTCAAGGTGTCAACTACAAAACGGCGATAAGTTACAAATCGCATAAACATGTTTCGCGTAGACAATAAATAGAACATGTTGGGAACAAGCATAGAATACCGTAGACATCAACAAACCCATTCATGACCCGAATAGACTCCCAAAGTTTATGCGTACAAACAAACTACAAGGCCTCCACTATGGATAAAAAATAAAATGCAATGCATAAGTGAAAGCAGAACGGCAACAAAAACAAATCACATTCAGTTCAGGTCCACACTGAAGGTGTATGCATGCAATATACCGCTACAGTTGCTCGTGAACAATTCATTTCTCAATGTTAGTGGTGCTAAGTGATTACACCCGCTTCTGTAGCCAGTAGTAGAAAACAATGAACTACTGAGTATTGAACAACAAAAACTGATCAGTGATCACATTTATCTTGCATATCAGGTCTCTTGAACGAAAGAGCAAGGCTACGTGTTACGCAAGTAGGGAAGGGCAGACATCGTCATAAGCAGAGTTGTACACTTTACTTAAAAAAGTAATTGATTACAATTACTGTTATTACTGCACAAAAAGTAATTCTTTCCCGTTACAAATTACTTGATAAAAAATGTAATACATTACCGATTAAAAATGTAATGCGTTACTTTTCCCGTTACTTTGCCTGCAGTGCACAACCATGAAATTCAGAAACACATTTGAAAGCAACATATAAAACACATACACGCATTTAAAACAACATCGAAACATCTGCTTCGTTTTGTTACTATCCAGCCCGCACAATTTATAAATACAGTCACTTATTTTACTGTTGCTCCAGTAGGTCGCGTTGTAAGGGGTTATATATTACTGTGGTGTGCATGAAACACGTGTGGACTAGAGACGGCCGTCACAGTGACCTCTACGTCATTGCTTCAGTCGCACTCGTTGTGGAACAGAACAACAGATTGGTTTGCTGAAAAGGGTTGCCATTGCTCACAGAAGGTTAAGAAAGTAATCGATTACTCAGTATTTGATTACCAAAATTGTAATCAGATTACTTGGAAAATTACTTGCTCACAAGATTAATTGATTACATTAAAAAATACTGAAAAGGTGAATTACTAGTAACGCAATTACTAAAAACACGTTACGTACAACTCTGGTCATGAGAAAATTGAGAGTGAGCAAGTGATAGAAAAAGCCCCAACAGTCAACAGTGTTATAACATGCTGCGACTTGACAAGCAGAGATGGTGGGTATGGTGGCGCTGACATGACACTAACAACACTGAATAAGTACCACTGAGTTGTAGCAAAAACAACAATATAGGATGCAGATGACAAATGCATTATCGAATGAATGAAAATGTTCAGTCAGCTATATACACTCACAAAATTATGTATACATATATATATGTACAAAAGATAGCATCCCATAATGTGCAACACACTGAGTGAATCACGGACAGAAGAACACAATACAAGGAATACACACTGTGTGCTGCAAATGTTGACTGCATATACACATCTTTGTTTACTCTTGCTGTGGTATGCTATGCATTGTTGCCTTGTGTTGCACCATTTCTACTCTGGCAAGCTTGCGCATCTTGCGTGCTGCTGCTGAGTGCCGCGACTTTTGTTTTTTGAGCGAACGATTAACAAATCTAATGTGCCATTTCAGGCGTTTCAATGCATACAATTTTATGAACCTGCGGTGGCATTCTGTTGTACAAAATAAATGAGTCTCAAAGTGAAGTATGCTACAGAGCTCCTTACACACATTAGCAGCATGTGCAATACAGCCGATTACGTCAAGAAAACGCTTTTCCATTTCTTGAACAACCCTGAAGCACTCTTCAGAAGGCACAGTTACATTTCCAAACAGTACATTAGGGATATCATGCGCTCTCAACATTGCCATGAACTGGTGAGATCCAAATGTTACATCATTCTCTTCCGGCTTTAAAAAACGTTCACACACACAGTCTCTTCATTTTGTTGATATGAAGTCCTTCACAATGGAGCCGCTCAGCCGCTCAGGTAGTAGAGGACGTTCTCTTCAACAATGCTGCGACTCTCGTGTGCAATCTGGGCGGCACCTTTCGGTTCACTCTGTGCGGAAGTAGGATCTGAAGCTGCGGGGAGGGTTGTGCGCAAGGGACCCAAAGATGCACTGCTTCGTGCCAGTTCACATGGGGGTGAAGAATTTTCATCTTCACAGTTACCTTGTTTTGACAGTCTCATTAATTTTGAAATCCATAGATGCTTGAGACCAGCGACAAACTGAAATGTGTTTGGGTTTTCATTGCAACCGTGTTGCTGCCGGATAAGTCCAAAAAATTTTCTAGTTGATCTTGTTGGATTCTTCTTGTGCATAGATGTTGAAAGCCAAAGTCTTCATGGAGGTCCTGCCACAGCAGAAGGATGGTACGGATAGTAATCTTCAGTCCTTCAATAGTGTGCGGCTGCTTTGGTCAGTTAAATTTCCAGGCTGTGATCCATTGGAGGCATTCTTTGAGAAAGGCAATATGCTCAGAATCTGCAGCCATTGCATAGCGCAGCTTGTTCCCTTCTTTTTTGATTGTGGAGCTGTTGAGACAGTCGAATAGCATGTCCATCTTTTCAAGGAATTTGGATGTTGTTGTTGCACCTGGAGGCAACTCATTCAGTGAAATCAGGACAAGAACGGCAAGAGATACTGTGGCACTCAGTACTTGTGCTGCCCTGCTGACGTTCATATCGGCAAACGGATACTTGTAAATGTGCTTTTCTCTCAGTTTAGGAGCTAGGCGGGGACGTAAGTGGTGTGTGCTTTCATAAAGTGACACGATGTAAGCCCAGTCTACGATGTCGGGTCCAATCTGTAGCTGGTGTGCACGCAAGTTGTTCCGAACGCCTTTCAAGAGGTGTGGTATGTCAAAAGAAAAATAAATGTCTTGCCCGTTCAGGTGGAAGTACGGCCTTTCTGCTGACACTCCAAGCATTGCCGCCAATGAAACGTTGTTGGCCCCTTGGTCACACACCACGACATTGACAAATATATCGATTTCTTGCAGATTCTTAATAATGCTGCAGAGGAGAGGCTTTACAGTACTGGCAGGCGTTGCATTCTGTGACACCATGTGCGCTATTGGCTGAACCCACACCTTCGATATCCCAGAGAGAAGGAACACCAACGCTGTGTTTGCTATTCGTGGACTCCTTTTCATGCCGTCATCATGAAAGCCAAGCACAACGTCATTCTTGACATCATATTGAAGAAGACGTGCAATTGACATCTCGTCCAACATTAAGCAGCATGCTCGTTCTTGCCTGCTCCAGGTTTCTGTGCAATTTTTTATGATCTGCATGATGCCAGGCATGAGGCCAGGTCTTATATTGATGTCAGAGAGCCATCTCCGGAGTGACCGAACGGTGGGCAGTCTCAAGATGAAGGACACAAATCTGCATGCCTTCAGGCTGTGGAAGTACAGCTGCAGAGCGAACTCTTTCATTTCTTTGGTCCATCTTTCCCCCTTTTTCTTCACGGACAGGAGATGTATCTGAGTGCTGAGCAACAGGTATAATTCAGAAGGAATAAACATCTTGAGGGTTTGCAAGGCATCCTCTTTTGTGAGTTCCTTCCTCCCCTGCTGAGATTTCAACCTGTTGAGAGCCTTCCTGTACTTCGTGACCTTCTCTTGTAATTTGGCAAGGTGACACTGAAGGCGTGGGTCAGGGGACTGTGTTTGTGAGCTTCTTTGAGTCTTTGCTCGTCTTACTGTTGGCACTGTACATACAAAAAAAAATCTCTTCAACACGTGTGTGCGTTCCTTAGAAAACAGAGCTTATAAATGACAATGTTGTATTATTTTATTTTAAATGCCCTCAGAGTTACCATTACAGAGGGCATTTAATACGAAATTCTACATTGTTTGTGCAATTTCTTTTGTTTAAGTAAACCGGTCTCCCCTCAACAGTACATGTCATAAATGAAGCCGTGATTGATTGAAGCTCACCTGCTGCTTCATGTGGCACTGAAGGCACTGAAGGGATTTCTTCGGCATAGGAGTCTACAGCTGGAAAGACAATGGACAAGAGGAATGTGCACAGCTGTTTAAGACATCGTAATACATGGTGTTACGCATAAGAATTTCACATTGTGCTAATTAAAGTGAAATTTTTTTTCTTTATGCTATGTTTTGATGCTATATGTGATGTTTTGATTAAAGCATTATCAAATTTTATTGTCGGAAACTTTTACATTTATGGGTTTAAATTTACGTAGCAAAATGCAGTGACAAGTTGTATGTGACAAATATAGTGTGGCATGCTTACCAATAGCACCTTCTGACATGCCCACAGGTGGCGGTGAGGATATACGTACTGGTGACGCATCCGTGGTGTCTTGTCCTTGATTTGGTGGTGGTGAGGAACTTGACAGCTCCATGTCACCTATAACTGCAACAAAGTCAGATCCACCCACAATATTACATCCAATAGATATTTTCCTTATTCTTCCCTTCTTTGGTTTTGAGCTTGGTTTTGAATTGCTTACCGTCAGTTTCAATTGCCTCACCAGTCGTTGGCTGAATCTGGTGACTTTCTACGGGTTCTGCACATGTATCAAATGATGTTATCAGGGCTTTGCATATTATTAGTTTGCCTCTTGCAGCTCTTCTTACCCATGATATTTTGAATGCCGTCTTCAAGGAGTCTTGCATAGTTGTGGTCACAGATGTACCCTGGTGGCTGGGTTTGCTGTGCGTCTGTAAGCATGACATAGAAGTTAAATGAGTGGAAAGTATGATGACACTAAGCTCGACAGCTAAGCTGCTCACAGAACCGACACAAGCAGTCTGTAATTATTCGGAAAACTAATAAACACCTGTATGGATTCCTCTGTAAGTTAGGTTTGTTTCTTCTGATAGGAATTAAGTCTTACGTACCACTGCTTACCAAGAAATGCACTCTTGCATTGTCTTCCGGAACACTTGGCACCGCAGATTTTTTCAACCGCGTACAAGCTGGATCGGTATAGTCACTAGGCTTGAAATGTGCTGAGCAAAGGCTGTCGCTGGCATTCACCTGCCTCCTAGCCCTTCCCAGTAAGTCTGGCCTGTTAGCATATCTCAGCCATGTTTCAAACCTGTAGTAAGATTACAATGTTTCCCTTTCACTTTTCCATGTGGAATGTCAATGGTGCTCATATATGTGCCCATGCATTCCCGCCCTCACTATATTTTTCTTAGTTTTGCTTGTCAGAAATTATAATACAGTTACTGTCATCACTCAGAAGTGACATTAGTGAAATCAGAGCGCACCTCAAGTAGAAAGATTAAAGATTCCTTGGGAAGCTTTTATGCAGAGAACAGGCTCTGGAGCTCACAATTTTTGTACAAAAAGGAAGCAACGCGAACATGAATCCCTGCATTTCATACGATATCAGATTGCGTTCAGTTCAGACACTGTACAGCTTCACAATTTGAAGCGCACGCAGTGACATTGTGCTTAGGTACGAATTTTGTCCAAGCTACTAACGAGAGCGTTGAGAGAAGGAGAACGTGAATAGATAAATGCATGGACCCAGAAAAGGACGACTACAGCCGAACGCTTGTGCGCCTGTCGTCCATTTATATGTCACTATAAGTTCATTTACAATTATTCTTTTCCCCTCTCATCACTTTACGTATCACAGCTCGATGTGGAATAACAATTAAGTAACATTCACTTCTCAAATAACAAAAAGTTTGGCATGCAGGCAGTTGTTCCGTAACTGTAGGTACGTACCTTTCATCCACAGGAATTCGCGAAAATGTTATTCCGCGCTGTCTCCCAGAATTGTTGCACCATTTAGCGCAGCAATTGACGTGCCTCCCCGGTCCTGAAGGCATTTTTCTTCCCTTTCGAAGGGAACGCGATGACGACGCATGAAAAACGGCCACCTGCTTGCAATCCGTCCGTTTACTTTCGCCGGTTCATACAACGCGCGTCGCTCCGCGCGGTGGCAAGGTCCAAGGTCTGCAAAGGTTTCGGCCGATATCATGTGACATACGCTCAACAAAAACCACCGATGCTTTATTTCATCCAGGAAATACTTTTCTTCGTGCTATCATACTGCGCCAACAGTACAGAAAATACTCACAACAATAATGAATGAAACATCTAAGAAGTCCATCAAGGTGGTGGCGCTTACTCCAGTTCCACAGTGGCGCCTTCTGGTGCTGGCCGTGAAACTCGGCGAGTGTCTCAGGCGTGATAAAACTACCAATGTATTACCTCGGAGATAACAAAAATAAAATCACCGACTCTGCTGCTCGATAAGTGTGTACGTTCTACTAGAAAAGAAAAAAATGACGATATCGACCAGGACGCTAGGAAGCGGGGGTGCCCCATGTTTTGAGGAACAGCCTGATGTCAGGGGTGTCAAAGGTTGACAGTGAGAGAACGACAGGGAAAAGCGGCCGCCGAACTCGCCCAACGCTTGACGATAAGGCATTTTCGCATATTCCTAAAAGGCACAGAAAAGTACTACTGTTTCGATTCTTGCTGACTAGACTTCTCAGGGTTGTGCTCTACAAATCTGGAATTGCGCGTTCAACTTGTTTCCAGGAATTGTGAAGATTCATTATAAAAGTAGTTTTTTTTTTCGTCTTTTTTTTTTTACATGGCGAAAGAAGTAACGGCTGCTGAGTGTGCGTTCCAAAGCGTCTTGGTCTCTCACGATGACAACATTCTGGGCTGGTGGTTCAGTGATGCAGATGTCGATTCTAGCTTTCATGTTCCCTGGTTCGATCTGAGGGTCATGCCTTTCTTTTTTTTTTTTATGAAGAGAGTTTTAAGATTACGGCAAGGCAAGAGCATCACAATTTTCATCCTGGATGGCCTATTATTAGCCACTATGACATAAAATGACTAGTATGTGAAAGGTAGACCACTTTTCATTGCATCCGAACCTACTACATCGTTATAGGAAGTCCCCTCATGAAAAAATTCTGAGTTGACCTTTCATGTCATCTACACTTCACCCCACCCTCGTTATCTTATATTCGGTTTTGCTTCATCTTTGTGCTATATTTTTGTTTTAGGAATAGCAAGCCGACCTTCGGTCAGGCTGACCTTTCCGAAATAAACTTATATCCCCCCTCCCCGCTTTGCAGAATGCCAAGGTGTTAACATTGTAGAACAGCAGACAGAACATCTTTAACCGCCATCGTTACTACAGCAAGCCGCGTGGGGTCGAAATTCCTGTTTCTCTTTTTAAATTTTATTTGTTTATCCTTAACAATGTGCTCTCGTTCGCACTCACAAGGCTTCCCATGCATTTTAATCAATCTGTCATGTCAAGTCATGCACGTCCCACGGAGACTGCGGATTAAGCATTACAGTGCTTCCGACGGGTGAGAAAACTTGTACTTGCATCCGCGTTTTTCTTTACCGCTTCTCGCATATTATAAAGTGCCTTCATATGGGACTGCGATAACTGCCGTTGCTTGCTAGTTGAAGTCTCTTATTTTGGATTATCAATAGCAAGGGCATAAAAGCAGTTTTAGCAGACCGTTTGTAAGGTTATCATGCTTGTCGTTGCCAATTTGCAGTTATCTAAGACTCAGAATCTTATCCATTGGCAAGCCACGTTATGAACGGTTTGCTAAAATTTTCTACCATGTTCACCCCATTCCACAATAAAGCGAATTAGACGCCAGCAAAAATTCCAGGAGAATGGCGATTATCTGCGGGAAACATTACGGACGTTTGCGCGACTCTACTCTTGGTGCGGTGAAAAGGAAACTTTGATATGACGTCCGTTGCTCCCTACCATCTTATCACCACAGTTTGCGATTGCACCTTCCCAAGCAGCACAATGTACCGAAAGTCGAGTGCAATAGGGGTGGACGGTATGTGTCTTATCAATGTGTCTTTAGTTTCACCAGTTCGTTCAAGGTCTTCCACCTACCCGTCCACCCCTATTGCACTCGACTTCCAGTACATTGTGCTGCTTGTGTTTCTTCCTTTTTCTCGGTTTCTCGGACTTATTTAAGCAGGGTTTACCCAACACCTCCTAGATAAGGAAAAAAGCCCGCGCCCTACGTCACACAGCAAGGCCCGCTGTTACTATTGTGGATGCTGCTATGAAGTAAATGAAAGAGCGAACGAGAAGAAAGTTCGAAGCAAATCGCAAAGTAGGAAAGGGCTCCATAGGTGACGTAAGCGCGCAGGCCGGATGCTATCTAGGAGGTGTTGCTTTACGAATCACTTTTTGTGTCGAACGTGACTCTGCTGCCACCTATAGATATTCTGAAAATAAGCACTCTTCCGCTTGTTTGTTTGTTTATTTTCATTTTTTTAGGGGAGGGTGTTCGTAACCGACAAACCTTCTCGATGGTGCGGGAAGAGACTGTAACACGCAAAATTTGGAATTAAGCATTGAAATGTCCTCATGATAAGGCCAAGAACAAACTGAAGTGCATGATACATGATAACGGAGTAACAAGGTACAAGTAACAAAGTTAAGTGCAGTTACTGAATTCGTCTTCGTACGCTATAGAGTATAATTTTTTTTCTCACCATAATGTAGGGTAATTTCTGAGGTTTTCCTCCGACGCTGTCACACATACACCGGCACAGTCCCCTTAGAAGTCGCCCCAGGACGCACATTTCTCATCGTCGACGACATCCCCATTTCCCACAGTGAGAACAAAAATGGATATTGACCAGCCTTACGAGTGCCGGTCATCCCGTTCCACACGCTACGAGTATAGCAGCCCAGAATTATGAGCAGCAGTACAGCAAAGAAAGGCTTGGCAAAAGTTATCAGAGCTGATTATCGCGTTTTCATTCTGCGTTAGGCAATTGCTGCTGATAGCCAGGCTCCGCGCGCGATATCTTATGTTCCCTTTCTCGTCTGCCTACGCCTCTTTCCATCTTCCTTCTTCCTCACCTCATACTTTTCTTTCAAGTTGGCTTTCCTACATGTTCTTCTGCTATCAGGCAGAGCCTGCATCAAAGGAGGTGTCCCTGAATTCTGGTCATGCATGCAGTAGTAGCGATCATGGCGCCTTATTTGCTCAAGATTAAGCGGTCGTTCGTATTTGTAGTTTCACAGTTTTTCGTGCATCCAGCTGTTCAAAAGTGGAGCGATTTCTGGGCAATCCCAAAAGTCGCGCTCACCCACGCCGGAGTTCTCCGCCACTATGCTCAGCCGCTATGCGGGAAGCGGCCTTACAAGATGTGAATACAGTTGGAGACAGCGTTTATGCTAATTAACTGCAAAACAGAATAAAAATTTTAAGATGTCATCGTCTTATGGCAGAAGAACACCATTTAAAGAACCCCTGGAGACATGAAAGCCGCTAGCAGAATATAAATCTAGGGCACCCTGGCCAAATGAATTTTAATGCATTGCGCCTATGGGGATTACGTCGATTTTTGCACAGAGCCCATGTTTAGACTGCGATTTTTCTACAAACACAGTCAAATTCTGGAAATGCATTCGCCTATTTTAAGTCAGTACGTCCTCCAGACTACCTACCACCCACGGCACGATGTGTGAGTGTTAACCCTGACGCACCCAGGGCCTTCAAAGTTGCGACTCAGACAAGGTTCCCCTGTTACGGAATCGTGGTTCCATTCGTTGCGTTAGTATAGCCCAGATAAAGCAACACAACTACTTCTGCTCGGTGTGAAGGTGAGAAACACACTATCTGACTTTATTCGAGACAAAAGCAGAAATCCTCACAAGGAGAGAGAAGAGGGAACGGAACCCCATACTAAACAAAACACGAAGCAGAGATCGTCTTCGACTTCGATCCGATTTTGCCCTGGCGTGGTGGGTCTCGGGGTCATGTACACAATTCCGTGCGTAGTGTATACAGGGTGTCCCAGAAAACGTGTCACTGAATTATAATTTAAAAAAAACTACACCACCTAGAATCATGCGGTCAATGGCAGTTCTTCCTACTGGGTTTTTGCCACCTCGTCATGTGAATGTCGTGTAACGTAAGTTTAATTATGTAAATTTTTGCGAGCTTAAGTCGGAAATGTGCTTAGTAAAGGTCACTTTTTTAGCCCACCATTGTGAAGAGCGTGTCTAATTTAGTCAAATTAATGATAATTTACAGGGATATTCAGGAGCTATCCCATCGGAAAAAATAGCCGAACATCATGCTCTACGGAGGTCGCACAGAATAGCGCACGATGAATTTTTCAGCGCAATCTTTGTCAGTCCGACGAAAGGAGGTTGGAAGCCCAGCCCTCCCCGACGTCGCAGAAAGAGATAAAACGGGCATGGCTTATCAGGTCCGACTTTCGCTGGGATAGTACTTTCCCTCTCCCAATTTTTGGGAGCTGTTACTTTTTCTAGTATCACTCTGTGGGCTGGCTTCGGAACCTCCTTTCGTCGCACTGAGAGCTATTGCGCTCAAAAAGTCATCGCGAGCTATGCGACTCAAGACAGGGTCCGGGACAGCTATGGTCCGGGGCTGCGAAAAGCATGATATTCGGCTATTTTTTCCGATGGGATAGCTCGTGAATATCACTATGAATCATCATAAATTTGAGTGAATTCGGCCCGCTCTTCATATTGGTGGGGTAAAAAAGTTACCTTTACTTGGAAAATTTCCGAGTGCAGTTCGCAAATATTTACATCATTAAACTTGGAGTACATGACATTCACATTAGGAGGTGGCAAAAACCTAATAAGGACAAATGCTGTTGACCGCATGATTCTAGGTGGCGTAGTTTTTTTATTGTAATTCAATGACACGTTTTCTGGGACACCCTATATAGTGTCTCGTACACAGCCTCACACAAAATCCTCCCCGCCCGGAATGATCGCTTGATTAGATTACTGTCGATCATTTACAAGTTCTAGTGGACACATCAGTTGCACTGGTCGACGGGTAACCACACCCTAGGTCACCTTCACCGTACATGATTGCACGTAACCGTCTGGTGAAGTGTGCACTTTTAGCGCTCTTACAATCTTCCACATCTGCCGAGGAATCTTCTTGTCATAAAGAACGACTAGGTCGCCCTCTTGTATCTTCGAAGTTGGCCTATTTGATGCCAAATGTGCTGGGCGAAGTAGTAATATATATTCTCTCTGCCACCGTTTCCAGAAATGATACAGTGCCTGTGCACGGTGTTTCCATCTCCGTGTGAGTTCCTGTCTGCCAAATGTTGGCACGTCACGTACACTCGCTTCAGGCACTGCTGCGAGTCGTCTTCCAATTAAGAAGTTGCCAAGGGTTAAAGGTTCCGGTTCGTTGGGGTCGGAAGAGATGAAGGTCAGTGGGCGTGAATTTACGATCGCTTAGACTTCGTGCAAAACTGTCGTCATCTCCTCGAAGGAGAGAAACGCTCTTCCGAGGACTTTCCGGAGACATTCTTTTACAGAGCGTACCATGCGCTCCCAAAATCCCCCCCCCCCCCCATGACCTTTCCACTATGTACTTCTACTTGATGTTTTCTGTTGCGTAGATGTCTTAAATTTCCGGCGCTTTGAGGGCCTCTCCCATCTTTTGGAGATCTCGAGAAGCTCGTTTAAAGGTGGAAGCGTTGTCCGTGTAGATAGTGAAGGGTCGTCCCCTTCGTGCGACAAATCGACGGCAACTAAGAAGGAATGACTTCGTCGTAAGGTCCGAAACCAGCTCCACGTGCATCGCACGTGTTACCGCGCAAGTGAAAGGGGCGATATAGACCCCCTTTCATCGTTGGCTCTGAGGTAGAGCGGGCCAGCAAAGTCTATTCCCACGATGGTGAAAGGCGCTTGCTGTGTAATGCGGTCCTTTGGCAACGGTGCCACAGGTGCGCTAGACTGGTTGGTCCTGAATCGCATACAGACGACGCACTTGCCTATGATCCGACGCACGAGTTGTCGCGCTTGAGGAATCCAATAGCGCTCTCTCAGTACCGTAAAGGCGTCCTGAACTCCTCCGTGCAGGACCCTTCGATGGGCAGCGTTGATAATGAGCCTCGTCA
Source organism: Ornithodoros turicata (assembly GCF_037126465.1). Taxonomy (NCBI): domain Eukaryota; kingdom Metazoa; phylum Arthropoda; class Arachnida; order Ixodida; family Argasidae; genus Ornithodoros; species Ornithodoros turicata. Next base: position 9,031,036 of record NC_088207.1, read on the forward strand.
GTTCGTGGTCTTTTGGTAGCAGTAAAGGGTGCTTCACTTCTTCTGAGGCGTCCGAATAGTGAAGTCGCTCCTCTAGGCGCAGTAGCCCATGTTCGTCTATGAATGGTCGTAGGTTCGTAATGTTGGAATTGTCACCTGTTCGTTCGCCATGAGACAGTTGCTGAATGTCAGGAGCATAAGCGTCATGCTGGGCTCTCTTGAAGCAGTAAAGCTCTGCTTTCTTAATTTCCTCGGTTGTCAGCATCCCTCGCAGGCTATTGTGTGCTTGGACACAATTCTTGATGGAACTTAGGGTCCATGTAGTGACGGTAGAAGTCTGGAGCATTCGCTGAAGCGACTTATGTCCACCAATGGTTCCTTCGTGTTGTGACTGACCTGTAGACAGCTCACTTTTGATTTGCGCAATTCGCACAGCAGCGTTTGTGGAAACGCGGTAGTCTTCGTGAGAGAATTTGGCCACGCAACTTCGTACTCTGAGAGCAACTCTGGACCCCTCCACCAGTCTCTACTGTGGACCAAAGATTCCAAACTCAGTCCCCGTGTAAGCATATCTGCCGGGTTCTGACTGCCCAGACAATGTGACGATGAATGCGAATCGGTTTTTGATTGAATTTCCGTCGTCTTGTTCCACACGAACGGCTTCCAGCGGCTAGCTTGTCCTTGGACCAGTGGAGCACTCTAAGAAAAAAAGGTAGAATTCCCTACCCAGAGTTGCAGCAGGACAGTACTTCTACCATTTCTTGCCAATCGACACTTCTCCCCCGCGGGTATAAGCGTCGTCGTCCCTTTCCCTTGCTCCTCTCTCTCTCTCACGTTTGCTCTAAGAGAAAATGGTAGAATTTCTTACCCAAGCTGGTAGAGCGACAGATTCTGCTCTGTAGTTTGTCTCTACTCTGCAGTTACACCCAAAAGGTAAGACTGGTTGGAGTAGAAATGTGGTTGCAATGCAGATCTACCGAAATGGGTAGAAACACGGTAACACGGCCCGTGGTGCTATCTGCGAACGTATTTAGCTGCAAGTTGATGTGACCGACGACAGGAGCCTGTAGTTTCTGTACAACGTCTTCGCGTATGAATGTACGCTGACTGCCGCTGTTTATGATCCCTCATGGTACGCTCTGTAAAAGAATGTCTCCGGAAAGTCCTCGGAAGAGCGTTTCTCTCCATCGAGGAGATGACGACAGTTTTTCACGAAGTCGATGCGATCGTAAATTCACGCCCACTGACCTTCATCTCCTCCGACCCAAACGAACCGGAACCTTTAACCCCTGGCCACTTCTTAATTGGAAGACGACTCGCAGCAGTGCCTGAAGCGAGTGTACCTGACGTGCCAACATTTGGCAGACAGGAACTCACACGGAGATGGAGACACCGTGCACAACCACTGGATCATTTCTGGAAACGGTGGCAGAAAGAATATATATTACAACTTCGCTCAGCACATTCGGCACCAAATAGGCCAACTTCGAGGATACAAGAGGGCGTCCTATTCGGTCTCTATGACCAGAAGATTACTCGGCAGATGTGGAAGATCGCAAGAGTGCTAAAGTGCACACTTCACCAGACGGATACGTGCGATCATGTACGGTGAAGCTGACCTCAGGTATGGTTACCCGTCGACCTGTGCAACTGGCGTCTCCATTAGAACTTCTGAATGACCGACACTAATCTAATCAAGCGATCATTCCGGGCAGGGAGGATGTTGTGTGAGGCCCCTTCAGGGGACCGCGTACGAGACACTATACACTTCTCCTAGGCGCTCGACGGACTAAGTCCGGGTACTGTCGTAATACGCATGCGCTGAGACGTTACTGCCGGTCTGAAGGAGCTCAAGAGGCGGACGGCCATTCTTTCCGGAACTCCAATGGACTTTCCGAACAGACAACTTTCCGTTGAGTGAGTAACACACAAATGTTATCGCTTTGTATTTTATATCGCTTCTGTATTAAGCTATACTACTTGATAAAACAGTCCATTTGGCCATTTCGAGTGTAGTTTTGGAAGTGATTTTGTCATTTGCTCATTCTACACTGCTGTGTACCATTTTCTCGATAACTTAGCAGACGCAGCTCGACAAGCTTATAGGCCTGAACGATGACAAGTCCCTGGGGGATCTTCCAGGTTTCAGCACTGGAATCATCTTGGAGACCTTCCAAATGGAAGGAAGTTTCCCCCATTCCAACTGCTATTGATAATGCGCAATAAGGGTTCCTGGGCGATGATGGACAGGTTGGACATAGGCTGATAGGTGATACCGTCAGGACGAGGCGATGATTTGCCTAGCCTTTATTTTGAAATGGCGTCGGGTTCTGCCAGTCTAAAGTCAGCGTCTAGGGCTGCACACAGCACTTCATCAGTTAGCACGGTATTCCTCGTGGTATCGTCCACAGATACTTGATATCTGCTCGTCATTGAAGATGCGGATGGTCTGGTGACAAGCCTACAGAATTTATTTGTCGTCGACCTCTCATCCGTGTCGCGGTAAATAGCCAGCGCTCTGAAAAGGGTGTGATTGCGTAACGTTGGTTGGTCCAAGGGTCCTAATTATCTGCCACCGACGTGTCGTAGGTGCAAAAGGAGAGAGGGTGGTGCAAAAGGAGCGCCATTGTTGACGATACAATTTTTGTAGATGATGCCGAATTACGCGCTGCAAGCGCCATGCTTCGCGGTAGTCATCCTGATGATGAGATCGGGGAATCCTTCATTCAGCTCTGAGACGAATTGCTCGTAACCTTTCATACACCGCGTCAACTCGTGAGTAGGAGGCTGGGACAGTAATGACCTTAGCCGCTGCCTCAGCGGACTTTTTCACATCAACAGCGAAATCCTCCACAGTAGCTGCACCTGATACGTCTTTGGTTGATTGCACTGCGTAATGCTTCCTATTCATTTACACGTACACGTCGTCGCTTATGTTCCGGAGCTGAGGGCCGGTGGCTAATTAGAATAGGCACGTGATCGCTCCCGAGGAAATCTATGCGTCTGCACCATCCCATATGACGAACAATGTCGTGGAAGCATAACGTTACGTCTATGCAGCTCGAGGAACTTGAAGGTAGACGACCCATCGTTGAGAACAGTGAGGTGAAATTCGTCCATTAAATATTCAAATATTCTGCCACGTGCATCAGTGTACCGGCATCCCCTTACCGCACTATGGGCATTGATGTGTCCGTAGACGATGACAGGAGAAGGGACACCAGCAAGTACATCCTGTACCTGTTCCATGGTGATCCTTATGTTCCGGCAATATACACACTGTTCAACGTAATGTATCGGTCCATGAGGCGAACGCGGCATGTTACATATTCGAAGTCATCGTGCGTGGACACACGTAGGAGAGGACGTGCAATATCCTTTCTGACACACAAGATTGCTCTGCTCTGATTTGGACGGTGAGAGAAGAACGTCACATGCCTTTCACAATTTTCACGGGTTACGGATGCGGTGTGGCAGGGTTGTTATAGCAACGAAGTACGGCGAACCAAAAAGCATACGCACCGGAAGAGTTGGGCACGACCAAACTCCATGCGGTACGGATTACCTTCGTCTACGCAGCTAACCAATGAGCAAAGGCGCATTGAAGAGCGGATATAGATAGATAGATAGACGTGGAAAGAGTGGAGGCACGATTGGTCAAACGCAGGCGCTTTCCGTATCAAGAACGCATGTGTCTGAACAGCGTGTCGTACGACAACCGCAGCCGCACTTTATATGTACCGTACCGGCAGTGTGAACCAGGCATCATACCCATCCGTTAGCAGAGGCAAGAGAGCAGGAATAGTCGCACCCAGACAAGCTGAAGTTTCTCACTCACCCGCGGTTCACTCAGGGCTAGTATAAGGAATGTATGACGAAAAATAAAGTCGCGAAAGTGGCCTTTTTTCTTTTTTGCTGTAGACTATTGCAGTTACACTGAAAGATGGTAGTCGACTTCAGTGGCTTAGTCATGCATGGGTAGTTTCGGCATTCAACGAGGATGACCATGCTGGCCCTGTAGAACACCCTCCATTGCAAGTAATGCTGGTACTCCTGGGAGATCCTCGGGAGTTGGGTGATCTCGTAGGATTGCTCGTAACACAAAGAAAGTAATCGCAGAATGATGTCTATAGTACAAGGGCGAGGATCTGCGATTACACTCGGTTGCTACTTAGAGGGGAGGACGTTGCATGGTCTGCTTTGACTCAGGATCATGCCCCGAAGCATTTTTTTAAGGTGACTGGGAGGGGATCATGAGGTGGTTTTGCATGCATACTGGAGATAGGGGCAGTTAACAGTAACATACAGCCTCACAATCTCGGTCCCTTAGCTTTTAGGTGCGCCGGCTTTGTCGTTTTTGCAGTGGTGTCTTTGGTTGCTCACGCTGATGAGGTTCCTCTTCGAAGGCATTCGCAAACTCGTGGTTTGGTCGGGCTGATGTGCTAGCGTTAGGAGGATCAGTGGACATTCGCAGCTTCTGCGCAGCGGCTGCCGCTTTCGCTATCTGGCAAGCATTGAAAGTTCCTGTGTGCGCAAGTCCGCAGTTTGCACACTTGGGATCACGCATCGCAGAGCACACCTTATAATGGTGCACATGCAATGGTGGTACACAGGCGCATATGTTGCAGCGTTCCTCATTTCCACGACTCCTGCAATATGTCCCAAACGCTGACATAGGGAACATTGAGTTGGGGGAGCCACGTATTCGTCGACAGGGAAGCTAGCAAATCCCAAACGTACCTCAGCACGCAGTGGCTGTCCAGGAGGGAATGTAAGGATAATACTGTTTTTTTGCGCGAGGGCTAGAGGTCCCGTCGTCATCTCGGACGAAAACAACTTCACGCTTTACTCCATTAATGCTATAAGAACTAAGGTATGCTGAAGGCACCGTTCTGAGTACTGCATAGGGACTCTATGTATTCTTCCCATGGTTTGAAGGTGCGATGATGGTATGGAAGCTGTGACCGCCACATCCGCCACTTGTGCGATTCTGAGTACACTTGTCGCGGATCGTTCAGAGGCTACGTTGATAACCAATGTTCCATCCTTGTTTATCCTGTGAGAAACTATTTTCTCCTGAGTTCCGTTAATAATATCCCTGTCGATCAAGTTAGGGTCAACATCCCAGACAGAACGGTTTACATCATTGGGTCTAAACAGTACCAGGATGCCGGGTTGTGTGGCTTTTCTTGTACGTGACCACTTGGAAAGGAGTAGGGTCATCATCTATTTGTAATTCCACCAGTGTAGCCTCAGAGTTCAGGTTGAAGTTCTCTTGTTGGGGAACCCTATCTCCTTGAGGCTCATCATTTTCTTCTCGAGGTCATTTTGCAGGGGGGATGAGTGTCTACCAGGTACATCTAAGGACATTTGGTCAGATGGCGCCTTTGGAGAGAGATGTTGGACGCACTGTCCGTCCATGGCGGGAGGGGCGGGGGGACTCCTACGGAGCCCGTGGAGGCAAGGCGACCAAGCTGATGAAGAGGTGGGAGACCTGCCTTTTTTGAAACACGAGTTGGAAAATTCGGGAGCACAGTGGTTCAAACTCCGTGATCTTACTTTCACATATACCTGGTACAAAATTAACCTAGGACATCTTTAATATTATTCCTTAATATTAAAGATATTATCACTATATAATATTATCAATATATAATATTATCACTAATTTATACAGCTTCTTATCCCTTATATTACATCTTATATTATACATCTTTAATATTATTACTCACAATATCCAATTATATTAAGCCACGAAGTTGATGAAATTGGCCATTAGGCCAATTCCGATTGCCGGTTTGGAAGCGATTTTGTCAAACGCGACCCTCAAGGTGTAGCATGGGAAACTGGCACGGGGCTCAAACTCCGAAGTCTGGATTTCACGTATACATTTTGTAAAACCAGCTTAGGACATTTTCCATATTGTTTCTATAGCAGATCATATTGAGCCCCAAATTTGAGAGTATTTTCCTTTTTTCGCCTTCGCGAATGTCGTTTTGGAAGCAGTTTCCTAAACCGCGACCTCTCCATGTACCGACCTCTCCGATTCCGGACCTCATGTGGCCTTCTACCGACGTTATGTTGAGAACACTTTTTGATTATCAAGAAGGATTGAATTCTCTTGCAAGCTGAACATAATTCATCACAGCATCCAGTTCAGACATGACGAAGAAACTCGTGGGAAGATCGCCTTCCTTGACGTCCTGGTCAATAGGGACGAATGTGGTGCGTTGACGACATCGGTCTACAGGAAACCATGTGACAGAGGCCAAGTTCTCCACGGTACTTCTAGGCACCTGCTGGAGCAGAAGCGGTCACTAGTTCGTTCCCTCTTATCACGTGCCATTAAGATCTCCTCAGAACCCCAACTGAGGCAGGAGGAAGTCACCCAAGTGAAAAGAAACCTTCAAAGAAGGGCCTATCCGGAATCTTTCATTAATGACACCTACCATCGAATGTTATCGCCCCGCCCGGAGGTACCTGATAAAACCCAGGACAAGTCCATATATGTCAACATCCTTACATCAAAGATCTATCGGAACCCATCAGGCGCGTATTGTCTCAGATAAACATGAAGACCACCTTCAAGCCCATGTCAACACTGAGGAGCCTGATTAGTCATCCAGAGGACGGAACGCCGCCTGAGGATGGGAGGGGCGTTGTACACAAGTAATCTTGTCAAGATTGTCCGGCGGTTTACATCGGTGAAACGGGAAGAAAAAATGAAGACTAGGATGAAAGAGCATAAGGAAGACATCGAGGTCTGCCCTAAACAGTACTGAACTAAGTGAACACGCGCGCAAGGTAGGACACGTGGTAGACCTTGATAATCCATCATTCTTGCACGGGAAACCAAGTGGGGTGTACGGAAGCACGTTGAATCGTGGTACATAAAGAAAACTAAATATACTATCAACAAGCACCACCAGACTGTTACAGACTCCCAGGCTGTTACACCCCACTAGTACATAAATAAGCAGTGGCGGATAGGACGGCTCACTTCCGATGATGGGACCAGTATGGGACCCGAAACGTCAAGTATAATGTTGTTTACTGTGTTGCTTGCCTGTGCGCTGAATTTATTAAACATGTCTACTCCCGGCCTCTGGACTATACCTCCATGTACCGGAGAAACAGGTACGCCGTGGCTGTACGATTAAAGGGGCTTCGCACGTTTTAAAGGGCTCGATCTGCTGCCGAACGTTGCGGTACCCTCTGTTACAAACCCAGTATGAGGGTATTGGGTAAGCCGTTCATACTATCTTGTTGACATCATGTACAAGTCGTTTAAGTCATTGTAAAGGGTCCTGCTGCCTGCCTTTTCCACATTTCCATTGCTTGCCAAGCTGTATCAGGCAATCTAAGGAATATCAGGGAGGTGTTTGAAAAATTCATGGGAGCGTACACCTTCCTGGGGCGTTTAATGAAACGTCTAGAAACGACCGCAATTATAGCAAAGTCCCTCAGCATAAACAATATAGGGGAAAAAACTGCTGAGCTGTATAGTTATTAGGCATTCACATGTACAATTCATCAACGAAACTTCACTTGACACACCAACAGAAACAAATGAGCTGCGTTTCCAAATGAGATACTGGAAATTTGAAAGCCATTTCAAGCTACCCGTTCATAATTCTTCGCGAACGATTATCCCAACGTTCAAGAGCACAGAAATTGTCGGTTTACACACTGTATTGTTCATTTTGCTTACATTTTCAACGTGAAAACTAAAAAGTATCCGAGAACGAGAAATAATTAAAAATGGGGGGAGGGGGAATATGTTTATTATATATAAAAAAATAAGAGGGAAAGGTTAGCCACCGGTATGGCGGCTTGCTATTCCCAGGAAAAAAAGGGAAAAATAAAGGCAAACAAAAAGAAAAACAAAAGAACAAAGAGGAAAACAAACATGAAACTGGTCACAGTTCACCCAGAAGGCCACAGGACCGCAGAAACTGGGCAAGTGACTTTGTCACCTGACTGTATTGTGTGGGGCCGAGCAGCGTAGCTAGAGATAAGTCCGAAACCGTCAGGCGAGCGATGCGCGACCGTAGGAGGAGACGATGTTGGTGGTAACGAGTGCAATAGAGGAGTAAGTGCGGGATGTCTCCTTCAACATGTTCACACAATGATTCTTGTACATAACTGCTACGCCTCTTTTTCGTTTTCTTTTTTTTCCTCTGCGCCTCTCTGCTCTGTATAGTTTTTCGCAGATGATATCCAGAGAGGCTGCTGCTATGCTGCGAGCTCATAACCTTAGTATAATAATTAAAATGATTCCATTCTCTTCACTTCTGTCCGCTATTATTTCTTAATTATAATATTCCTTGCAGCGTAGTTAATCAAAATGCACGTGCAGATCGGGACTTTCTGTCTCCTGAACCTACAAATGGCTCGCGCTACTTCTTTTTCGTCATTTTAACACGCGACAGGCCTCCGCGTTCAGTACGTGGTGGTCCACGACGTGAGTGCGCACATCAAAAATCGAATTGTCATGAAGTTCCTCGTGAATGAAGGCGTAAAGTCATCTGAAGTTCATTGAAGACTTCAGACTCAGTATCGCTGACACACTATCACGACACACTTAGCCGCAGCAAAGCGTTTGAGTGGTGCAAACGGTTTCGAGACGGCCGTACATCAGTGCAGGACGATCCCGTCCGGGGCGGCTCAGAGCCCAGTGTCAAAGTTCCTGAGAACATTGAACTTGTGGAGCGCATGATCCTCAAGGACAGACGGGTAACATGTCTCGAACTGGCTTGAAAGACGGACCTTTCTGTGGGAACGTTGAACACCATCGTTCATGAATACCTCCAGTTTCGGAAAGTTAGTGCCCTTTGGGTCCCGAGGCAGCTCTCCGTGTTTGACTGGCAGAGAAGACTGGAAATCTCCCAAGAGCTAAGGTACCGTTTCGACAGTGAAGGACAGCCGTTCCTTGATCGGATCATCACGTGCGATGAAATGTGGGTGCAACATTTCACCCCTGAGTCTAAACGCGCATCAAAACAGTGGAAGCAACCGGGCTCGCCAGCTCCAAAGAAGTTCCGCAGCACCCCGTCTGCGGGTAAGGTCATGGCCACGGTTTCCTGGGAGAAGGATGGCGTTGTTCATCTTGATTTTCTGCCCAGTGGTGCCACCATCAATAGTGCATATTACTGCAAGGTTCTCAGGAATGCATAAGGCGCTGAAGCGAAAGCGGCCGGGCCTCATCACCAAAAAAGTCCTCCTCCTACAGGACAATGCACGCCCGCATACCGCGCATCTCACAACACGCAACTTACAGGAACTTCGCCTGCAGTTGCTGCCACATCCCCCTTACAGTCCGGACCTCGCCCCCAGCGATTCCCATTTCTTCGGGGCTACTGAGCGCCTTCCTTAGAGGCAGCCACTTCAGCTGCGACAACGAGGTCAAGAATGCGGTCCGACCATGGCTGCTACGCGCCGGTAAGGATTTCTACGCTGCTGGCATCCAAGCCATCGTGAAACGCTGGGACAAGTGCATTAATGCAACTTGAGATTACGTTGAAAAATAAAACTAATTTCTCGCCTGTAAGTTCATTTTACTTTTGCGAAACATGAAAAGTCCCGGTTTGACTTGAACACCCCTCGTACTTGTTGAAGTTCATAAGTCACAAGAACTGCCGAATATGTATGTACTTTTTAACATCGACAGGAGTAGCACTACATTGAGCAAGGGTAAAAACAGTGCATGAAAACCTGGTTTTGTTCCGAATTCTTCAATATTGGGGGGGGGGGGGCAGCTTTTATTCTAAATAATGCTAAATAATGCTGCTAAATCAGCTAAAGCTAAATAAATAAAGCTAATAATCAGCTAAATAATGTGCCGGAGAGCGCGTAACACTTGCTTTAGCGTTATCTCCAAATCTACACAGGAATAACTTTATTTTTGACGTTGGGGTGTTTAATTGCCCCCGGCGATATTCTACCCTGTTCCAGTCTCTACTACCCTTTACTCAATCCCATGCCAGTCTTCATACCATGGACCCATGCAAATGGTTTTTGGAAATCCACAATAAGCATCGGAGATGAAGTTGAAAGGTATAGGCTGCAATTGAAGGAAGGGATCGCACAATCAAACCGCGTTATTGCTGTTTTGTTTCAGGCTTTTCTAAAGTCGCTGACTGCTATGCAATTTAGTTTTGAAGCGCCTTACATTTTCCACGCATGACTATACTACTGAATACAACAGACATCTGTCGACGTGTGTACGCCGCTCATAGCCACGGTTACTTCGTGGCGCTAACATGCAATAAAAAAAAAAGAAAACCGAATACAACAAGCCCCGCACGATGCATCCAATGCACTCTACGTTTCTGGTTGGAAGGGACGAATGTCGCCTCGGTAGAAATACTTTCACCAGCTGGATCACATCACATGCCGTGTCATTCAGAGATAGCGAGAACAGACCCACGAACGCGTTTCGAAATGAACCCCCACTACAAACATGATTGTCACGTTATTTTGGCTTCGTCACCGATTTTCCTTTCCCACATTTCAGCCAATCAAATTTTCCATATCTCAGGAAGAGAAAATCTGACATGGGGCTTTAAGTGAGAAACAGCAACGCCTGTTGTAACTGTCTGCTCCTATGTTGTTGTAAATTGTCATATGACCTATCCACCTACGACTATACCCACAACCACCAGTATGGGTAAAAGGGTATTGTGAATACACTAAAACAAAATCACAAGCCCCCATGGCATAGTGATTAGGATGACAACTTTCAACGTCGAGACTGGGAGCTGGCGCTGGTTCGAATCCCCGCACCGGCTGTCCTGTCTGGGGTTTTCCCTCGGTATTCCGGCAGACTTTCCAGGCGAATGCCGGCACAGTTCCCTTGAAGTCGACCCAGGGCGCATACTAGCCCCCTGTCGACCACTCCTTCCTGCTGTCCTTTCTCCATTTGTACGCCACTCATAGTCACAGTTGCTTCGTGGCGCTAAAACATATAAACAAGAAAAAAATTCACCCAATGTTCTCTACTTCTTCACAGCCTCGCCTTCGATTCTGAATATATTTAGTTCTGCACCGAAATGTCTTCTCCAACGAAGTAGCGTTTGATCAAATCATTGCCCCCGATAGCACTCGCAGACGCCAAATTGTTCATATCTTCCATTCTATTTCGTGACAACACTTGAAATAAACGTGATATCGAAGATGCCATCATTTAATTACGTATTCTGTATATCCATGCGTAATAGCTCTGAGTCCGCAGCCTATACGTGTTTCTCTTGCTACAGCCTGCGAAGCAGCGCTTGGTCAAATCGTTCATGTTCGAGCCACCAAAGAACAAACAGGAGACAAAACCACACACAAGTCTCTTAGTTGTTATTTCGTGTTTGTTCTTTGGTCGCTTGAGGATTTACGCCAACCAGCCCAATATATATATTTCAGACATTTTGTCAAATTGTCGCCCAGGTGGCACTCACTGGCGCCAAATTGTCAATTTCCTCTATTTTAGCTTGTAACAACTCTTGACATCAGCTTGATGTTTCCGGTACCATCACGTAATTACGTGCTCTGTATATCGTCTGCGGACCGTAGCTGTTTTCCTTGCCGCACCCTTAGATCCTCGCCGCAGCACGCCAATTTCATCCGGCCATCCTCGTGATATCTGGAAAGTCTCATGCTCGTTTCCCCAGTTATGCATCACGTCTTATTCTTTAACTTACGGGAAAGTTCCCGGGCGTGTTATCGGTGTTGTTATCAGGTTGTGGCGCGAGAAGGGAATTGTTCGCCTCAGATATGTCCTCCTTCTCCTGCCCAAATCTGTTCCTGCTCACGTGACTAACGCGCCACCCTGTAAACTTAGCTTCCTTGCGTAGTCCTCTGCTATCAGGTCAAGCCAGGTTTCAGAGGGGCTGTCTCGGAATGCTGCTTATGCGCTGTCAAACGAAAATTATCTTTGGAGACAGAAAGCACAAGCGCTCCTGCCGTTGTGCAAGCCTTTTTGGCCCAGAGAACTCGCTCTGAATGTAGCTCCTATAAAATGTCAGCGAATCGTTTTAACTAACGTCCTTGCGCTGAGATCGGAGGACGTCCAGCATCGCGACAAGGGAAACTGAGATTGGGGGGGGGGGGGGGGAGAGATCACGACGAGGTCGTCTGTACTTTTATGGGCCGCGGGGCGGCGAAGTTTGGGAGTCATTGGTTTTGTGGGCGACTATTTAGTCATGACTCTTTTGACTCACTCAACACGCCCATTGTTAGAACCTTAGCCACCAGGGCCCCGACCTTGAACTCTGACAAAGGAGGCGTTATCGCTGTAGTTGAAGTCCGTGCTCCAAAGCCTTTGGTAGGCTCGCGCAAGAGCTTGTGCCGAATCACGGACCGAAGTGGTGCATTTAAAGACACAGTCGTGTGCAGCGGTATGCATTCCGATACTTTTGTGTGGGTACGTCACCCGGCCGATAACATTCACAACGGTGAAAATTTAACTTCGAACAACGTCATACTTTGCAGGCAATATGACCACACGTGTGGCAACAGCAGACGGCGGATGTTGAGGGTATATCGGATGTCCCTCACCGAAAAATCCGTCTAAACTTCACACGGAATCTCTGCCAAGAAACCAATCAACGCACGCGGAAAACAATCGCTTCGAGGTTCACGCTGTCGATGTTTTGCCGTGTTCGATTGTGGAATCTCACTTGGTGCTGTGTAAATTATCATGGAAGATCGACGTTTCGTTTGCTGTTCAAGGACGTTTGGTCAAGGACACATCATAACCAAAACCGCAAAGTTAAAGGGAGACTCCGCGACTCCGCACCAAAAACGCGTTGAGGTAACAGGACGACGTCATCCGTACCGCATGACATTTCAGTGAGTACAATTTCTCATTCCCAAGTGGTACAGATAATGAAAAAGGGATTTTTTTCCTTTGAATGATTAGGCGCTCCTCCACGGAAAGGCAGTCCAGCAACACTGTGCTTCACCTTACCGGTATTTCTCGTGTACGGCTTTCTGTAGGGTTTGCTTTTTCCGCTGCCGCATCTTTTAGAAAGAAAAAGTCGAGGAAAAAGTCTTCATATCTTCATCGGGGAAAATTCCCGTATAAATAATGAGACAAATATTACAGACACAGTGTACTAGCAGCGTATTAAAAGGGTACACATCAACTGCTAAGAATTGCTCAAGCTCAGCATTTCTAAAAGGCATGAGTCAATGTCAATCATGTTCAACAGAATAATACACACCGCACATTGCTAGTATGAAGCCGTTTGTGTGTACACAAAGCAGGACAGCAATTTTGAATCCATGTTGAAAAATCGTTTTGCAGGTGCCCAAGACACACAAGCATCTTCACTCACCTGTAGTCTGGAAGTGAACGAAAAATATTACGTATATTCGCATGTTTTTGCAAGACATACTTAGGCAACTTGACTCGCTTTAGGCATAACGAAAGGGCTTGGCAATCAAGGTACTCGGGTACCCTTCGTTGTGGTTCTTTCGTTTTGTATACCGGCCACTGGTTCTCTATTAACATGGCATTGGAGCTCTTGAAAATTGATGATTGCTGGACTCAGAAGGAACCGCGACGGTGTAGGATATTTATGCAGCCACGATCAAGTGGAGTCTCACTATTGCAACTACTTTTATTTGGCGTGTTTTCTTGTGACCCTGTCTAGATGGGGGTTGGTTGGACAGTCAAAATAAACAAACAAACAAATTTCATTGGTGCCATCAAAGTGGAATAGAACGGATAAGGCAAAGACACAAAGCCACATAAGCTGTGTAGGTTCTGGTGGGTCCTTCTTGCAGTACCGTCTCTGTGTGGCGGTCAACCAGACGTCTCCAGACCAGCTCGACCAGACGTCGCTGCTCGATCGTATGAAAGGATGCGATGAGCGTCCGACGACGAACAAAGGGGCAAGCGAATGGACACCTGCTGCCTCCCCCTTTTTAATGCCAGGAGGAATGCACTTACAAGCTCTATGGCTTGGCGATGTGACCGTGTTTGTGTGTATCTAGCAAGAACTGCAGCAGCTTGTAGCTGCAGGGGGAAGGGCTTCTGCTTATCCCTTCCGGCAACAGAGACGGACATTAACAGTGCTCAACCAATGACAGAGAGGGAAGAGACGGTGGGTTCCCAGACGACCACGACGCGGACTCAACGATGGCTCGTTCTCCTCTACCAATGATAATAAAAAGGAAGAGACTGGGAGGGCCCAGGGGAGCTTCTTCTTCTGGGACGATTCCGTACGCAGAGCGAAGAGAGGGAGACAACTCTTGGAAAGTGACCCGCCCTCCGCCAGGAGCCAGCGAAAAGGGGCCCGGACTTCCGATCAGCCAGTGCAGTAGCCACCGACCAAAGCAACGAACTTGCCATGAGGTCTTGTCACGAAACTGGTGAGCTAGCACATACTCCGATGTCCATTTTAGCCTCCATGTAAATTAAATAGCTTGTTGGAACTCCCCTTGGGTTGTTCTTCCTCAAACTCGGCGTGGATCCACTTGAGTATATTGATGGGTTGTGTTAACCGCAAGCCGGCGTGCGTCACATCTGTGTAATTATGAGGGGCTGCCCTGAAAATGACTTTTTTTTACATACATGATGGCATGTCTCCAGGTGGCAAGCTCTGGTGGTTGGCAGCACCCTATTCTTCACTTCTGCAACCTACCCAAGCAGCACACAATATTGGGCCCATATTGGCTAATCATTGGCGATACGGGTCCAATATGGGCCTATTTCGCGATTATTTCCCTCATATTGTGCTTGTCCTCAGGTGGCAAGCTCTGGTGGTTGGCTGCATCCCATTCTTCACTTCTGCAACCTACCCAAGCAGCACACAATATAGGGCCCATATCGGCTGGTCATTGGCGATACGGGACCAATATGGGGCCCATTTCGCGATGATTTCCCCCATATTCGGCATGTCTCCAGGTGGCAAGCTCTGGTGGTTGCCAGCATCCTATTCTTCACTTCTGCAACCTACCCAAGTAGCACACAATAGTGGGCTCATATTGGCTGGTCATTGGCGATACGGGTCCAATATGGGGCGCATTTCGCGATGATTTCTCCCATATTTCCTCATATTGGGCATGTCTCCAGGTGGCAAGCTCTGGTGCTTGGCAGCATCCCATTCTTCACTTCTGCAACCTACCCAAGCAGCACACAATATTGAGCCCATATTGGCTGGTCATTCGCGATACGGGTCCAATATGGGGCGCATTTCGCGATGATTTCCCCCATATTCCCCAATATTCGGCATGTCTCCAGGTGGCAAGCTCTGGTGGTTGGCAGCATCCTATTCTTCACTTCTGCAACCTACCCAAGCAGCACACAATATCGGTCCCATATTGGCTGGTCATTGGCGATACGGGTCCAATATAGGGCCCATTCGCGATGATTTCCCCCATATTCGGCATGTCTCCAGGTGGCAAGCTCTGGTGGTTGCCAGCATCCCATTCTTCACTTCTGCAACCTACCCAAGCAGCACGCAATATTGGGCCCATATTGGCTGGTCATTGGCGATACAGGTCCAATATCGGGCCCATTTCGCGATGATTTCCCACACATTCCCCCATATTCGGCATGTCTCCAGGTGGCAAGCTCTGGTGGTTGGCAGCATCCTATTCTTCACTTCTGCAACCTACCCAAGCAGCACAGTATTGCGCCCATATTGGCAGGTCATTCGCGATACGGGTCCAATATGGGGCGCATTTCGCGATGATTTCCCCCATATTCCCCCATATTCGGCATGTCTCCAGGTGGCAAGCTCTGGTGGTTGGCAGCATCCTATTCTTCACTTCTGCAACCTACCCAAGCAGCACAGTATTGCGCCCATATTGGCAGGTCATTCGCGATACGGGTCCAATATGGGGCGCATTTCGCGATGATTTCCCCCATATTCCCCCATATTCGGCATGTCTCCAGGTGGCAAGCTCTGGTGGTTGGCAGCATCCTATTCTTCACTTCTGCAACCTACCCAAGCAGCACAGTATTGCGCCCATATTGGCAGGTCATTCGCGATACGGGTCCAATATGGGGCGCATTTCGCGATGATTTCCCCCATATTCCCCCATATTCGGCATGTCTCCAGGTGGCAAGCTCTGGTGGTTGGCAGCATCCTATTCTTCACTTCTGCAACCTACCCAAGCAGCACAGTATTGCGCCCATATTGGCAGGTCATTCGCGATACGGGTCCAATATGGGGCGCATTTCGCGATGATTTCCCCCATATTCCCCAATATTCGGCATGTCTCCAGGTGGCAAGCTCTGGTGGTTGGCAGCATCCTATTCTTCCTTCACTTCTGCAACCTACCCAAGCAGCACACACTATCGGTCTCATATTGGCTGGTCATTGGCGATACGGGTCCAATATGGGGCCCACTTCGCGATGATTTCCCTCATATTCCCCCATATTCGGCATGTCTCCAGGTGGCAAGCTCTGGTGGTTGGCAGCATCCTATTCTTCACTTCTGCAACCTACCCAAGCAGCACAGTATTGCGCCCATATTGGCAGGTCATTCGCGATACGGGTCCAATATGGGGCGCATTTCGCGATGATTTCCCCCATATTCCCCAATATTCGGCATGTCTCCAGGTGGCAAGCTCTGGTGGTTGGCAGCATCCTATTCTTCACTTCTGCAACCTACCCAAGCAGCACAGTATTGCGCCCATATTGGCAGGTCATTCGCGATACGGGTCCAATATGGGGCGCATTTCGCGATGATTTCCCCCATATTCCCCAATATTCGGCATGTCTCCAGGTGGCAAGCTCTGGTGGTTGGCAGCATCCTATTCTTCCTTCACTTCTGCAACCTACCCAAGCAGCACACACTATCGGTCTCATATTGGCTGGTCATTGGCGATACGGGTCCAATATGGGGCCCACTTCGCGATGATTTCCCTCATATTCCCCCATATTCGGCATGTCTCCAGCTGGCAAGCTCTGGTGGTTGGCAGCATCCCATTCTTCACTTCTGCAATCTACCGAAGCACCACACAATATTGGGCCCATATTGGCTGGTCATTGGCGATACTGCTCCATATTGAGACCAATTTTGCGATGATTCCCCGATATTCCCCCATATTCGGCATGTCTCCAGGTGTCAAGCTCTGATGATTGGCAGCATCCTATTCTTCACTTCTGCAACCTACCCAAGCAGTACACAATATTGGGCTCATATCCGCTGGTCATGGCGAGACGGGTCCAATATGGGGTCCATTCGCGATGATTTCCCCCATATTCAGCATGTCTCCAGGTGGCAAGCTCTGGTGGTTGGCAGCATCCTATTCTTCACTTCTGCAACCTACCCAAGCAGCACACAATATTGGGCCAATATTGTCTGCTCATTGGCGATACGGGTCCAATATGAGGCCCATTTCGCGATGATTTCACCCATATTCCCCCATATTCGGCATGCCTCCAGGTGGCAAGCTCTGGTGGTTGGCAGCATCCTATTCTTCACTTCTACAACCTACCCAAGCAGCACACAATATTGGGCCCATGTTGTCTTGTCACTGGCGATACGGGTCCAATATAGGGCCGGTTTCGCCATGATGTCCCCCATATTGGCTGAAACTGGGCAATATGGGCCCCATATTGCCCAGTTTGAGCCAATATTGGGAAAATCCTGGCGCTATGGGCCCCATATTCAACGTGTACACCCGATATTGACTGAAAATACAGAAAATGGTATGTACCGTATTGCACAAATGGTCAAGCAGCACGGCAAGATTGGACGTTGAAGCGCGTGAAATGCCCGATTCAATACGTCGTTCAATCCAACGACTTCCCGCAGATGATGCACACTGTCTGAAACAGTCAACATGCGTGGCAATCCCATTGTAACGTTCACTAGAACTCGAAAGCTCAACTTTCCCCGTTGTGGAAGCAGCCGCCATCTTTCTTCGTGATGCCAATGCCAATCGGTCAAGCCGACTGAGAGCCAGCGGGTCGTTTGAGCGAAATCACGCGTCCTACAATAATGCGCATGCGCGATACCAAGATCGGACGTTTCATACGCTCTAAAATGTCGCTGGTTCCTCTAATGACAACGGAAGCGGCAGGTCAAGTAAAAAACACTATGTTTGACAGGAAGGGGTGGCTCTTCTGTAAAGTTAGGTGCTTTCAAGTTGTTGCAAGCAGTGTGAGTTGCTCTGGTGTATGTCCGTCACCGTTACGAAAGTGTTTCGCTCCTTTGTACTCTCGGAGCGGGTCAGAAACTTTTGGTTCTGGCGCTGGCGAAGTGATGCTGCTGGGGTTCCGCTACCGGCACGGGAGCCAAAGCTCAGAGTCCCATCCTACAGTTGGCGATACAAGCTCAGAGTCCCAGGGGAGGGAAGGGTGAGGCTGTGCGAGTCGGTGAGAGATGCCGAGACGCCGGCTGAAGCGTGCCGCGGCGTCGCCGTGGGATTTACTGATTCCCTTGCTGGAGAGCCACCTGGATATGGCATCTGCGTCAGTCAGACCTGCTCCCTGTCGGTGAAAAGCTTGGAAATCGAGTTGTCCGAGTTCGTAAATCCATCATGCAAGCCTTCCTGGGGGTTCCGACAAGGCTAGAACGTCAGACAACGCTTAGTTGTGGGTGAAGAGGAAGAATCTTTTCCCCTCAATATATGGACGGAAATATCACACGGCTAGCGGTACAGCAAGAGCTTCCTTTCCTGCCGTCGTATAATTTGTTTCACTTTTGGAGAAAGTGTGTGAGTAGTATTCAGTAACACTTAGTTGTTGGCCCTTAGGTTTGTCTTCACGACGCTGGTACAGGATGGCTCTAGTCCCGTAATGAGATGCTCCCGTCTACGGTTCGAAGTCAAGTGAGAAGCCCGGCAATCACAACACCGATTGTATGATATCCGTCGAATGAGTTCCTGGCATGTGCATTCACTCTTTGCGTGTCAATAACGTCAGCTGGACTCTCGTCCCCCCTCTCTAAAGGGAGGGGGGCGAGAATCCAGGTCGTGAAGCCAGTATACTGGCATCCCGATTATTCAAAGGCAATAAGAACTTACGAACACTCCCTCTCTTCCCGTCTACTCGACACAAGACCGCTCAAACAGAGATCAGCGCCACAGTCTTCCACCCGCACATAAAGCGTTACCGTTATTTTAAAGCTGCACACTAAACTTCACGGGGCGGCACGTGAAAGCCGTATTGCTCACGAGTCCAAATAGCTGAACGTCGCAACCTGCCTTCTCGCGAGAGCTCGTGGCGAATAACGGTCGAAGTGGTGCATATACCGTTAGTGTCGGGATGACGGCATGTCGAAGACCCTACACCAGGAGGTGTGCCCTTCGCAATCTCCGATGTCACACCTATAGCGGAAACAGAACGCGAAACAATTTCTAACCATCAATGTTCCCCTCAGTATGTTGTGGGCTTCCATATTTATTTTCGCAGAAACGATTGTGTACACAAACGTCAGGACCTGGCAAACCAACGTCAGCTGACAAATTCACCACGAGGATCTCAACTACAACATCCGTCACATTGCCTGTCATTCAGTGTCAACTTCAACATCACGTCACACCACTTCAATTCACTCAACATGAAACTCAACATCACATCATTCTCCTGTTGTGGTGGCGAATGATGCCCGTGTGGGCTATTAGGAATGAATTCGCCTACCTGTAGTCGCATCTACTTCGTCGTACGATGGCAATGAGCCTGTGTCAGATATTTTCATGTATAGAAAGCTAAAGATTTCAATATCCTACGATTGCAACATCATGCCATCGTGCTAAGGGTGATCATGGAATGGATCACTCAGCGACAACCCAATCCAAAGTACAGCAGTGAATCCGAATATGTTATTCGTTTTATTTGTTCAGCCCTCTGGATAATATTTTGTAGGCCTTCCGAAAATAGTACACTTGCAAGCTGCAGTTCGGTCCTGGGTACATTCCCCTAGTCTACAGAGTGCTCCAGGTGCGCAATACAGCTTCTGACACTTGTCGGTGCACTCGCGACTGTCACAGGGCCACACTGAAAAGATCAGGGAAAAGAAGGAAGTTTATTTATAAGTAGCACGATCCTACACTCTTAGAAATGAACTTCACCCCATAGCACGCTCCTAGCCAACCATCACCCCGAATGACAACGTTCTCGCCCTAGATTTGTTGAAAACGGGAGGAGGAGCCTATTTTGTGTCCATTATGCACGGCACAAAATAGGCTCCTCCTCCCGTTTTCAACAAATCTAGGGCGAGAACGTTGTCATTCAAGGTGATGGTTGGCTAGGAGCGTGCTATGTGGTGAAGTTCATTTTTAAGAGTGTAGTACTACGGGACTGATATGGGCGTTCTCACATTTGATTGTAGGAGGGTACACGTATTGTGTTGTCGCCACACTGACTCCTGTCATCAGAGAAGCACACCAGAGACCTGAAATGAAAGTAATGGTTCTGCAGCAATGTGTTTAACATCAGCGCCATTTCTTTTCCATTCACACAGAGACGTGTTCGCATCATTTTTATGCGAGCGGTAAAAAAAAGTTATCCTGATGGGAGCTCCGCTGCATATTACTCCGCGAAGGTTCACGCCTGTGGTACAAGAGCGGTTATTCGAGATCGCAGGGAGGAAGTTAATCACGAGGCGCCATATACGAGGCTTTAAGAGAAGGAAGCGAACAAGGTGTAGAATGAGCAGGTATCGTCGGTCACAGCTGCTCATTCTAACAGTAATGTGGTAACATGTGCAGCTTTTGTATGTGAGTTTCCTGTGCGATTGATATGACATACCAGAAGGGAGTCAGCTCAGCCCCTAAAATGCCGAAGGGATGAACTAGACAGGGAGGACACGGGACAAGAACCGCCCGTCTTGTATAGTTCCCCCCTTCGTTGCTCCTCAGACTCAAGGAGATATTTCCGTTCAACATTGACGTTATTTTGCCTTTTTTCCTACGAGATTTCCAAGAAAAATGTTCTCAAGACCTTTATCTGTCAATCTGTTTCGCAACCTTCACCGTTGGTCGCGCGATTTCTGGAGAACATAGGCCTGAAAGCTAACGCTCCCGTACGCTGCGAACTATATACCATATACCATAGAAACCTTGTTGTCATAAGAATACTTTACTGTGATGGAACTTTTTCCTCCGTAACATTTCCGTTGACGGCTCACAACTCCGCTCTGAACCGTCTGCAATGGTGGTTTGAAAGCGGTGTTAGTATTGAGCGCGTTTGATGCACCACGAAAATAAATCAACAGCGTCAACACTTCAGATTTGTAACAATTAGTGGGATGCCTCATCTCGACAGCCAATACTCTTCCCCATTGCACTGCGCCTTCGAATAGTATTCCAAATGCCGATGCAGTCTTGCCGTTCCATGGAGCGCCATTCGTGAATACCGCTAGGTGATTAGGGTTTCTGTTCTGCGAAGGCACAGAAAAGGTGTCGGAGGACGTAAGGGGCGACGTAGTCTTTTCTCCTGAAGACCCAAGGTTCTCATCAAAAGTTGAGGGATGGGCAGAAAGCACGACGCCTCCAGTGATGTTACATCGTTCGTTACAGAACTGTTGAGATTTGGGCGCGTCATTTGCCACATTCGATAAAAGACGACGCGGTATGTGACGGCGACACTCATCCATCGCGACATCGAAAGGTGTAGGCGCGTCTTTAGACGTCTTTTTTTTTGCGCTTTTACCCAAGCTCCGAAAGGAGCTCCCCGATTTCTGCAGGAACCTGTCGTATTTCGGTTTGCAGGAACCTGTTGTATTTCAACTCCAAGGCCACGACGATGGCTATGAGCGCAAGTGTCCCGTTGAGTACTCTATGAAAATGTGGCAACTTTGGAGAAATGGGGGAATGTCAAGCAAGCGCCGTGCCCACACCATCCTGGTCCATGAAGACGTTCCTGGTCCATTGCTGCTCGTTGGCTTCAAGGTGTTTAGTGCAACGTGCAAGGTGGCCAATCTATCCAAGATATGAGTCTGCGATCACTCCTCGACACGTGCAGGATAAAGCTTCTTGGTACCGATTCACAAATTGGATATCAACGTGAGTCCGACGTATCTTGGGGCGGAAAATCCATCCAGACCTGGCTGAGATGTATGGGGACGTTATATAATGCTAAGTTGCCAGTGGCGCTGAATAGCCGGCTATGCTTTTTACATTATGCAACATTATGCATGCTTTTGCTGCTGTCCGAAGAACAACATCACACTTATACGCAGTTAACGCCAGTTTTCGAGGAATTAAAGATTCACCACGGACCAGCCATGACCACGACAAAGGTTGTCGGGCAGAGGGCTAGTATACTTCTATAGACGTCCACACATACAGGGTTTCAGGCGTTGCCATTGTGCAAGTCGGCTTCAGCTAACTCCTACACGCACTGAGGTGCAGCCAACTTTAGGAACTGTACAGTGTTGCTGGACTGCACGTAGTTTTTTTTTTTTTCTTGACATTCAGCGGAACTTTTTTAATCGCTTGCTTGTGCTTTAGGGAAACTAGCTTTACGGCAGTCCGTGGTGAGTACAGTACTAAATACTCTAAGAAGTATTTATGATACTCCTTAAGGTACTTTAGTATTAGCAGTAAGTGAAACGTGTGTTCCTTTCCTTTTTTTTCTTTTCATTAATAAACATATACCCCCCGAGCGTGGCCGTACAAATGAATGTGGCCGTCATCTGCCATGCTAAGCATATCTTTCATTTGTGTCAGCGTCAGTCTTGGTGTAAACTAATGTTGCTTGTAATGGTATAATTAAATTTAATGGTGAATTTTATGAACCCAAGTAAACTTCGCTCGTATTTTCTGGCCCAAAACTTCGTAATCCCTCGTGTTTGTCAGCTTAGGTCCTTCAACCTCTGGCACGTGTTTATTGATTTGGTGACCAATGAAATAAATGTCGGGATTCCCTTGTACCTAAACCCCTGAAGATTCACCTGACATATGAATAGGAGTGGGCTATTGACAACAAGGCCAAGCATAGGACCAGCCTATCGTACAGGAGGATAAATGACAGACTCCCGAATTCCTGAAAAACGAAAAAGAAAAAAGAGAGGGTATTCTGAAGTGAGCTGCAAATCTGGACACAGCGGGAAGTGTGCTTGACGAAGAAGGAAAGTATTTTGAGTATTGAGTAGCAAATACAAAAAAAGTATTTTAATTGCGTTAAAAATACTTGTCGCAAAAGTATTGCGTAGAGTACCAAAAGACCGGAAAAAATATTTAAAATACTGTATTTTGAGTACGTACTCATGATAAATACAAGTCTGCTACTAACTACTGCGTCAAATTGCAGTTTAACTGCTAGTGTAACTACATCACAGCCGCAGTAGTTTAAGGGGCACTAAACCGATACAAGAGCAATGATGTATCAGTAAGAATATGTTCATTTAACTCTGAAAGATATTTTCTTAAATTATGAAGGTCGACAATGACATAGTAGCGCAGTAATTACAAAACGCGCTGCGCACTATTTCCTGAACATGCTCCGCCCTCCAAGTTCTCACAACAATAGGAGCGACGTCATTTTGAGGCTTCGTGCAGGTCACCGCCTATACTGCATTTTTGAATAAGTGTTTTATTTTCTGTCTCTTTTTATTTCAGAGCCATTAGACTACGTTCACCAGGGATGTCCTTCCACGACGTATTATTTATACATGTTTTCCGGTTGCCTTCACGGACAGAAATTAGATTACTTTATAAGCCGTACTTATTCCCTCCACAGCCACGGAGTCGCAACAATGCGACAGCAAACAGGTCCGGCAGGTTCTCCACCGCTGCTGACCTTGTAGGAGTCCAGGCCTGGTTGACGACGCAAAACGTCATGCGGGGATGAGTCTGCCCCGTTTGCTGTAGCCGAGTGACGTTTGCTGACGCATTACACGAAGGGGAGAGTTGAGCTGATTTCGCTTTTTGATCCGCTTTTTAAACAGTGAAAGCGGTTGAGCTACGCAAAGTCTTCCGCATATTTAGGTAGAGGGAAACCGCTGCCTTCACTCCATGCAGTTTTTTAGACAAAGTACGACCACGAGTTTAGTGCCCCTTGAAAACTACTTTGCAACTACAAGGATGTAGCTGTTTAACTACATTTGTAACAACTCCAATACTTTGGTGCGGGTCGTTATATCTAAGATCGCTTAGTCGTAGAAATCGCGCGTGGGTGCATGGGGAGCGAGAATACAGTGAGCTCCCACACTCGGAACAATTATAGCACAGCACGCGATCCTCCATACAGTACTGACGTCGTGATATGTCATGCAACCATACAGACATGGCCTCCAATCTGATGACGGAGGGGGCGTAAGCCTTTTGAATATGCTGTGTGTGTCGGTCGTTATGTGTCCTGATTAACACAAAAGACGTACTTTCTGCTCATGTGCATCTGAAACAGAAAATGATGCCAATGAGCTCTGTACTATGCGTACTCTCTTTATTTCAATACTTCTGCACGCTTTGCATGCGATTGTCTGCATGCGTGTGATGCGCAAGATGAAAAAAATTCTCAGCGCTGTCGCTAATAACCGCATAGAGAGAAGGCCGTAAAGCGTACGAAAGGCTAAGCGACAAAATGTGAAGTAGTTGTAGCCCGCAGTAGCCAAACTACTGTAGTTAACCAGTACAAAATAAGTTTAACTAGTAGTTTTAACTACCATCTTTGCAAGTAATTTCGAACTACTTTTTAACTACCATGCAGTACTTTACCTATAAGTATAGTTAAGTCCTGCACGTCCCTGCTAGTTACAGTGTTGCACAAACGTGCAACACTAACAACACAAGCAGGTCTATTATTCACTTTCGCATTTTCCTGGTAACTTTACGTCAAATAAATGTTTCGCGAAATATATTCCTTGTGTGCGTTTCTGCGTGCTAATTTCACGCGTACATCAGACACATTTGAAACAGCATACAAATACCGGACGCATCTCAGCGTGGTCTCAGTCTAGATGTCTAACAACAACAACAACATAGATGAATGGATGATGATGATGATGTGGGTTGTTTCCCTGCGTTGAGTGCAGGACCCTACCCCATTCCAAAAAGGATTCACATGAAAGGATGACGAGGGAAGGAAATCCCTACAGTTTGCGAAGGAAGCCGGTGGGCCTCACAAAGCAAAGAAAAGTGCCAAGTGCACGGCACTGATGTCCAGGGTTACTCCATGGGCCGAGAACTTTGCAGATGTTGAATGGCCTCTGATCCAGTATTTCAAATTTAAAGGCCCGTCGCTCGCATACGTACTGGCTACAGTCTTCTAGAATGTGTGGGATTGTTGCAGGCAAACCACAAGTTGTACACAGCGCCCTGTTGCTGTGGCCCAGCCTATACAGGAGTGCAGGGGTGAATGCGACGCTAAGTCGTAAACGGCGCTCGAGAGATTTAAAGAGTCGAGGGAAACCGCCTGCCATTTCAAGTAATACAGTTGAGTCAACAGCATACAGAAGCGACCACTGGGTGATGTCATGACACCATTCCTGATGGGCCCAAGGCGACGTCAACGCGGACACGAGGGAGCGTCTATCCCCGTTCGAAAGTATGATGGGGACTGCTGAGCGGCTATGATGAGGCGCAGCAGCTGCCCGATCCGCTACCTCATTGCCTCTTATTCCTCGGGGCCTCCTAGGGACCTTATACCTAGGGACCTCTTATTCCTAGGGCTAGGGACCCGGTCAGCCGGTGGCCCCTGTATTCTAAAACTTCGTCATCAAGCGTCATCAAGATGTTCACTGCCACCGGAGCCAAGGAGCGGTGTGATAGGCGGAACCCACGTGAAATTGACGCCTCTGGAATTACAAATGCCGCAGATGAGCAGCCAGTACTGGAGGAACCGTCCGCTTGGTTTCAGTATGCAGCGTCCATCAACTCCAGAGTTGCCTGCTTGAGGACTGGAGCAGGGGTTTGGCTCTTCGGCCCCTTGACCCCGGGATGTGAGACGAGATGGATGGTTTCGGCGGTGTCCATTGTGCTACTGAAGAAGCGGTTGGGGCAACAGTGAAGGCAGTTATATGGCCCGTTAGTTCTCGCACACACTGCACGATTTTGCTGTGGTCCCGCCTACGAAGCTTCTGTACCAGTGGGTGACGGCGATGGCGAGCGCGCAATCACAAACAGTGGCGGAAAGTTTCTCTCTGACGGAGGACGCCAATTGGGAGTTCCCTGGCTTCGGCTACTACCATCCTCGTCTCAGCGCAACGCGGAACGCCAAGATAGGTCCACAAGCTGCGCACCAAGACACAACGGAGCTTGAATTCGGACGTCCGTGATAGTCCGTGCAGGAAGGCTGTAGACTACTGAGCCACGAACAAGCGCTTTGTGGAGTGCAAGAAGGTCCCGATGAGTACATCCACAGCGCAAGCCGGCAAAGTGACGTATCACATTTCCCAAGCGTTGCGCCTTTGAAATGAGATAGTCAGTGTGTCTTGCCCACGACAGGTTGCGGTCCAACACAACACCGAGGAACTTGTGGTGCCAGACCTGCCTTAAGGGGGATGTGTGCCTCCGATGTGTAATTGGAACCGGCGCATCTCTTTCCGGGCAAACGGAAGGGTAGCGCTTTTCTCAGTGGAGATGTCATCCCTGCTTTCAGGAAGTAAGCATGTATGGCATCAAGTGAGCTCTGGAGCCGACGCTGAATTGCAGGGCGGGACTTGCCAACCGTCCAGACGCAGCTATCATCAGCATAGATGCACAGATGCACCATCCGAGGAAGGCACCCCTTGAGGCCCATCAAGACAATGTTAAATAACAGGGGGCTAAGGACACTTCCCTGAGGAACTCCCTCTGGCACAGTGATCTTTTCCGTGTCCCCCTCGCCTGTAGTGACGAAAATCTTCCGTTGACGGAGGAAGTCGAAGAGCCACGTCAGCGCCCAATGAGGCACCTGGGCCTGCAACAATCCATTAATGACACAAGGATGGCTTACGGAATCGTACGCCCGTTTGATGCCCAGGAAGACAGCCATCGCTATTTGTCTTCGCGCCTTCGCCTCTTCGACCGAAGAGACTAAATAGAGCACCGAATCCATGGAGTTAAGGTGCCTGCGGAAACCCGCCATTTCCTGAGGAAAAACAGGTCTTCGCTCCAGCCACCACTCGAGCCTGTGCAGTACCATACGTTCAAGGACACTGCCTAAGCAGCTGGTGGCTCACGCTAGATCACTAAGGTCTAGAACAAAATGCCTAGAAACGGTATCATTCTTGACGTTGCAACGAAAATTAAGCTAGAGCTGAACGCGAGTGCGGGTATACCCGTGAGTACACTCTTAAAAATGAACTTCACCTCATAGCACGCTCCTACCCAACCATTATCTCGAATGATATCGTTATCTGCCCTGATTTGTTGAAAACGGGGGGCGTACGCCATTTCTGTGACACTTATGCTGTTCATAATTGTCACAGAAAAGGCGTACGCCCCGTGTTTTCAACAAATCAGGGCAGATAACGATATCATTCAAGACAATGGTTGGCTAGGAGCGTGCTATGCGGTGAAGTTCATTTTTAAGAGTGTACCCGCAGTTACCCGCACATCGTCACGATTTGCGGGTAGGAATTCGCGATCGCTTCGAGAAGCGGGTAAAATGCCAGTGTACGCGCAATGCGCATGTAATGCGGGTATACCCGCATTACCCGCACTCCATGGCCAACTAAGTGTTTCCTCTCTGTCACACGCGAGCTCAGCTTTGCCCTATGTCATTGGCCGTATCAATCCATGTGCCAGACTGTAGCAGGCAAGTGCTGACGGGCGAGTTCGATAATTAATGCAAACATATATGGCTCTCTGTTGAATTGCAGTTTTATTGGCATACGATTGAAGCCGTCCGAGAGACGTTGCAAACGCTCAGAATTTCCATTGTTTTAAAATAGGAACAGCGGTAAAGTGGACGAGGAACACTTCCCCCTGCGGGTCCCAATGCGGGTATACAGACAGCACTGCGGGTCACACACGCGCGAGTACTGTGCGGGTGTGGTCCAACACTCTTAAAAATGAACTTCACCGCATAGCACGCTCCTAGCCAACCATAATCTCAAATGATATCGTTATCTGCCCTGATTTGTTGAAAACGGGAGACGTACGCCTTTTTGTGACACTTATGCTGTTCATAATTGTCACAAAAAAGGCGTACGCCTCCCGTTTTCAACAAATCAGGACAGATAACGATATCATTTGAGATTATGGTTGGCTATAGGAGCGTGCTATGTGGTAAAGTTCATTTTTAAGAGTGAAGTTTGCTTACCCGCACTCACCTCTAGCTATAGCATTGGTCTAAATTTAGGCATAATGAGAAATACAGGTCTGGAAGCCCTCGGTTTGGTCTATGTTTGGTCTACCGTTTGAAGATTGGCTAGAGCAAGACCTTGAATATAGGGTTATAGACTTCTAGGTGCGTAACGATAGCTGTGCTACAGAAATGCTCGGGGAACTCTCCTACACTCTTAATAATGAACTTCACCGCATAGCACGTTCCTAGCCAACCATCATCTCGAATGATATCGTTGTCTGCCCTGATTTGTTGAAAACGGGAGGCGTACGTCTTTTCTGCGACACTTATGCTGTTCATAATTGTCACAGAAAAGGCGTACGCCTCCCGTTTTCAGCAAATCAGGGCAGATAACGATATCATTCGAGATAATGGTTGGCTAGGAGCGTGCTATGCGGTGAAGTTTATTTTTAAGAGTGTAGACATAAGGTTTACAATGCGTGCCAATGTGTGCGCGTGCGACTTGCCGTGGTAACCAACCTGTGCGTCGTCCCAAGTATCATAGGCAATCATAGGTCGCGATCTATGTAGTAGGAGGAGAATGTATACACAGGCATCGGAACGCAACAGTGTGGACTGGACTTTCCACTTTACTTTTCATAGATTCTCTTGGTGTCACGAAAGTGAACCTGCGTTCGCAGTGAGATCAGGCTATTGGGGATCGAGCATGTAAAATGGTGGAAAGTAACTCCTATGCGGCTGGAAATTTTCATGTTCAATGTTTCATGTGAAATTATATCATTATCAATCGGTGTTTAGTATCTCGTTGGCCTAAGGTGAGCAGGCTCATGCTCAGCGCGCATGCTCAGCGCGCACGGAAACCTCCGCAATTCCGCCGTGCCTGAGGCTCTGTACCCGACCAGTGTCATACACACGACTCAGGTGCAGCACATCTATCCCGTGTATCACCTCACACACGTTCTGGTCCACTATATTATTCACGTGGTGAGACGAGGGGTTCAAAGGAGAATGCAAGCAAGGTAAGAGTGCTTATGTGTTCCTTATTGCATTGAAAGCATTGGAGCGCGGTCATTTTAATTTTGTGAGAGAGAATTACGAACCTAGTGCAATACTGCTTTTTATCCCATCCTATGAGATATTTAGACAGTGAAGTACAGACCATTTGAGAACTATTTAGTGCAGTGTATACAGCAGAAATGTTTGGTACAAAATAACAGCTCAGTACGATTGCGGCAAGTATCGATGGTCAATTATCCTAAAAGAGCCTCCACAGTATCAACCTCTCATCGATATGTGATGTGATCGAAAAGAAAAAAAAGAATGGGATTAAGGTCCCGACAAAGTCAGATTGGCTACCCATATATCCACGTAGCCGCAGTTATTTGAAATAAATAAAATATATAAATAAATCCCATCAATAGTTTTGCATTACTACTACGCGTTCCTTTGGTAATTTTCTCTCTGGCTTCTTCTTGAATGTGAACACTGATGGCATATTCTATTCACGATCTACTCTGTACTGGAGACCTGGACAAATGGCAACCGCCAATGGGAGAGCCGTATCATGGGTTAGTTACGCTAGTGCCCGCTGTAAGCACCACATTGCATTATTGGGGAGAGGAAATGACATGAGCACTACTATCATCATTGCCACCGTCGTTCGTCTGCTACACTGGGCTACTCGGCTGTTGCTAAGCACGCGGTACCCTCTTCGGTACCGCGGCCCGGTACCCGGTGCCCGGCTGTGCTGTCTGGGGTTTTTCCTGGGTTTTCCTCAGACGCTCTCAGACATATGTCGGCACAGTTCCCTTAGAAGTCGGCCCAGGACGCACATTCCCCCAGGGCGTCAGTCGTGACGTTGCCCACATACGTGAGGCCGATAACGGCAAGCCCTTTCACCACCACCACCACCACCACCACCACCCTCTTCGGTACCTCGTCTTCGTTGTCAGCACAGCCCATCGTACATTGCCGCGTTTTCGGAAAATCACGTGGTAACGAATAGTGCTAACTACCGCCAAATCCCATAGCGCAGCGGCGATTGCCGGAACTACAACCCCGGTGCTGGGAGCTTTGCGGATGTCCAGGTATAGTATATGTATGGGTATAGCTATAGTATTGGTATCTCTAGTATAGTAGTAGGTCGTGCTCCTATTCATACAAAATCCGTCTTCCATTTGGCACGTTTGGGACAAAATTAGTCTCTTTGAAGTGCCGTGAACACATCGTTGCTCTGTCAGCTTGAACTTATCTCATCTCTTGATAGCTCAGTCTCATTTTTGTCTAGGGAAGCTGCGGAAGGTGACTGTACAGCGAGCATGAAGTGTCCACGCACTACACGATTCAAACAGTCAGTGACAGAGTGGTCTGAAGGGCATATCTGAGGCGGACTGTCTGACAAACGGTCACATCAAAGGCAGCACAATGTACTGAAAGTCGAGTGCAATAGGGGTGGACGGTATGCGTCTTATCAATGTCGTTTAGTTTCAGGAGTCTGTTCGAGGCCTTCCACCTACCCGTCCACCCCTATTGAACTCGACTTTCAGCACAGTGTGCTGCTTGGGATGAAATGCTGTATGCATAGAGCAGACGGGACAAATGTGTGTACTATCCTCCTTTTGGGCCATCCATGCGTCCAGCGACCTTGAAGGACGCTACCACTTGTGACTCATTTTTTGGTTGCCGATCAGTTTGAAGTCGAAAAGTAGGCGTGGAACAAGGGGGCAAAGGAAGAAGAAAACAGGAAAAACATTAACGTCACCACGTGGGCGTTGGAAAAATCGGAGTTCACCGGATAAATCCTATTTTTTGCAAAAAAATTATCAGAGGGAGTTTACCGGATAAATCCGAAAAGTCGGAAGCCTACTCATAGGTAACTTTGCCTGCCCCACGGCTGCCGTCGCTCCGTCCACTCCTCGCAAAATGCGCCCACAAGCATTCGAATATCTGTTGTCGACAGATTCCAGGGCGTATCGTATGGTACCACGCAAACCGTGAAATTGTCGGAAAAACGCTCCATGTGTTTCGGCCTTTTCACTGCTTGTGCTAAGCCTGGAGCAGCCACTTTACATAGAAGGCCATATACATACTTACTCAGTATGATGAACGCGTTCATTTTTATGTTGTCCTACCTGAAAAAGAAAACAGGGACATTCAAGCTGTCAAAGGAGTCGAAAACAATACAATAGTTTGTCCTGACTGAGTTGCCATGTGAGGCCAATGAGACTGGTGTAGTGTATACGCCCAGTACGGCTGGCAACGAGGGAGAATACAAGATGACGGACTAGACCGTGTACGCATCTCTCTGTGCTCCAGGGCTAAACCCCGTGCTGAAGTTCATTTTTAACATGTCTATTTTCTGATGAGTTTGATTTTTTCTTCTGATTTTCTGAATGATAGATTACTCTGTTGTTTTGATTAGGAATATTTTCTTTGTAGTGGTATAGATTTTATTTCCTCTTGTGTTCGTGTCGCTCTTTGTTCTGTTTGTTGGCTGGGAGCGTGCTATGTGGTGAAGTTCATTTTTAACGTGTCTATTTTCTGATGAATTTGACAATGTAGTGGAATAGATTTTATTTCCTCTTGTGTTCGTGTCATTCTTTGTTCTGTTTGTTGGCTAGGAGCGTGCTATGTGGTGAAGTTCATTTTTAAGATGTCTATTTTCTGATGAGTTTGATTTTTTCTTCTGATTTTCTGAATGATAGATTACTATGTTGTTTTGATTAACCAATGTAGTGGTATAGATTTTATTTCCTCTTGTGTTCGTGTCCTATAGTCTTCCAGGGTCTGTGCTGTTCACATTTAACTACATACAACTATCAGAACTTCCCGCTATTGCACTGATGGTTCTCACGTATAGGAATATAAGACTTTTTATAATACAATTTGTAATTTTGTTTATAATTATATTGATTAAGAATATCTTCTTTGATTAAGTGTGTTATCACTTCTGATTCATTGAAAACTTGTGATTACTGTTAATAAAAATATTGTGTTTGATTTGTGATACCTATTCAATGCTAATGTATCATACCTGTGATACGTATTGTTACGTGTATTGTGTTCCTTCTATTTCAGATTTTTGGCTAAGTTTTTCCCATTCACGCAGAGTCATAACATAATTCCTAATTACTTTAATAAATATATTTTCACTTGTACTTTTGTGTATGGCTATCCTTTGCATGTAAACAGCCTACTGCACACCTGTTGTAGCTGGAAAAATTACGATTCAAGTCGACTCAGGCTGAAAAATGACGAAAGTCGGCGGCCCAGGCTGAAGGGTAAACGCGCACGCAGCCCTCCGGCCACGCGACGCACACAACAGCAGCCCTCCACTCGAGCGCCGCCCACCTGTCGCGGAAAGGAAGTCGGCCCAAGTAAGAAAATGGTGAAAGAAGTCAGCCCAGGGGGAAGGGGAAGCGCGCACGCAGCCCTCCGGTCACGCTCCGCCCACCACAGCAGCCCTCCACTCGAGCGCCGCCTGCCGCGCACAGGAAAAAATCGCGAGAAAAACTCAATCCATGTTGCAAAATGTACGATGGTAAACGAATGCACTGCCCTCCGCCAACGTTCGGACCATGGATCGAATCTGATTAAATAAATTTGTGCTGTATTGGAATATTCAACTTAGCTTGGCTATTGTGCTTGAAGTTACGTACATCTATCAGAACTTTTTAATTAAAACACTATGGTGCTCACATATAAAAATGTTAGACTTTTTACAATAAAACTTGTAATTCTAATTGTAATCGTATTGATTAAAATATATTCTTTGATTAAATCTGCTATCCTTTCTGATTAATTGAAAACTTGTATGTATGATTACTTTTAATAAAAATATTGTGTATGATGTGTGATAATAATTCCCGGCACTAATGATTTTAATAAATATATTTTCACTTCTACTTTTGTGTATTGCTATCCATTGCATGTAAACCGCCTACTACACACTTGTTGTAGCGGGAAATAATACGAATGAAGTCGTCCCAGACGGAAAAGTGGCGAAAGATGACGGCCCAGGTTGCAAAATGTGCGACGGTAAACGAATGCACCGCCCTCCGGACACGCGCCGCCCGCCGCAGCAGCCCTCCACCCGAGCGCCGCCTGCCGCCCACGGGAAAAAATCACGAAAAAAGTCGGCGCAGGGGCGACGGTGGCGCTGCCCTCGCGGGGGTGCTGGTGTCCTATCCCCTATCTATACTACTCTCCCCCACTACGCGCTCCGACAAAGAAACCTCCCCCCACACCCAAACTGAGGGTCTGGATCCGCCCCTCCGATGAATGACCCATCACATCATTATCCCATTTGTGTGTGTGTGTGCGTGCGTGTGTGTGTGTGTGTGTGTGTGTGTCTGAACGTACATAAGCCCCTGAGAGAGTAAAGCGCCAGCCGCCCTCATGCTGGTCAGAATGAAAAGAACGTGAGAGAACTGATGTTCTGAGGCTGGAACAACATAGAAGGGACAAATACAAACAAAGCCTCAAATTGCCGAATAAATTAACGATGAAAGATGAAAGTCGCTGAAAAGGCTACCCAGCTGTAGGACTCGAACCCACATCTTCTGGATTACCGGTAATCCAGAACATGTGGGTTCGAGTCCTACAGCTGTTTAAGCTTTTCAGTGACTTCGTTGTTTCATCATACCGAGCTGGTTGCTTTGTGCATTTGAAATAAAAGAGCATCAAACAACCATACTGATATCATGTACAAAAAACTGCCAATATAGGTGTGAAACGAATCAAACTTTCTGTTTGCGCTTACTCCTACTCGTGCTGTTTGTTCTAAAGACACATCCCCCTAACGGCGACATGGTGGCACGGCGGCGGTGGTGAGTGATGACGCGATAAAGCGCCTTTTATATAGGGACCCCGGGCTCAGAATCGCACCATTCCAATGGAGCTTCCACGAAGAGCAGTTTGCTGACTAACGTGTATTCGCATCTCCTGACTGATATAATCAATAACTTTAATGACTTAAATGACTTAGGCCCAGGTAGCAGGGTTGGTCGACTGTTACATGCCTGCCGAAATTTTGTCAAGAACCCAGTCGTATAATTATCCACCGTGGCATGATCTCCGTGGGGGGCAGTCTGCACAAACCAGTAATTCATGGTTATGCTCCTGTCGTAGCCACTACTAATCATAGAGGGTTAGAAATCCAGCGAAGTATGAAGAGAATTGCCTCAGGAGGAGAGCCGCCGATATTTCGACAGAGACTGTTCCTCTTCTGGACACAGTCCTGATCATTGGCATGCTAATTAAAGGGTTAGTTATGACGTGTTAAAGATTCAATCGACTTGTTGGTCAACAGCCCGGGGGGTAGAAAGGGTCCGCTCAGGCTTTAGCAGCCGAAGTGAATGAGTGTGGAGGGGATTATTATGTCAATGAAGCCATCTTGACTCTAGACCGGTTACAGAAATGCCAGGTTCGCGAACAAGGGGACGAAACGGGACAACAGGCAGGAATGGGCGAGCATTCGCAAAGATAATGTTACGTACGGAAATTGTTCAGAGGAAGCAAAGTTTATCTTTTTTTGTAACATATATATTTGTGGGATGCAATAAATAAACCAAGAAGTAGTGGCCATGCGGAACATAACAGTATAGATAAATGATAGAAGGGATAGAATTGCAGGAAAAAAGTCTGGGCATATTTTACGTTTGAAGTGTTTCTAGGGTGCCTTGTGATACCGAACGGGTGAAGGGTGTTGAACTTGTATATGAGATATGATTCCCTGTCACGTCTCTCACGTGTGGATCTGAACCCGGTTTCTAGAATATATAATTTAATGTTGTAAAAATTGTGACCAGGAAGGTTAAACTCTTGGGCAACTGCTTTGGGGGTTTGTTGGAGGTGTCGGTTCTGTGTTCGGTAAGGCGGTTGGCTCGTTTACTGGCCAGTTTCACCAATGTATTGCATAAAGCCGTCGCTGCATTGGAGCTTGTGCATGTGAATGCGTGGACAATAGAGTGTGTTTAATTATTAGCAGTGCTTTCGATGAAGTTAGTGTGTTGAACGTGCTTGCATGTTTTGCATCGCGGAAAGTTGCAGGGGCGTGTTCCACTGTGCTGGGTGTTCGGTTTGCCGATTTCGGCCTTGACCAAGGAGTCTGCTAGGTTTTTTGCGCACACAAGATATTCCAACGCACTTCCAAACATCAAAGTCATTCTAGGGAAAGACGAGCCCCTCCTCGAATGCAATGGCCGACTTAGCAATATATTCACCCACCCTATACAGGTGACATCCCGACGGGCAAAAAAACCTAGCAGACTCTAACAGACACTAAACTAACTTTCGGAATGCTCGCCCATTCCTGCCTGTTGTACCGTTTCGTCCCCTTCTTCGTGGACCTCCGATTTCTGTAACCGGTCTGAAGTCAAGATCACTTCATTCACATAATTCCCTGCAGACTCTAACAAAGCGGCCATTCACTTCGGTAGTAGAAGCCCGTACGGACCCTTTCTTCCCTCCGGGCTGTTGACCCACAATTCAGGAACACACATGAACCTTTAACACGTCATACCTAACCCTTAAATATCATGCCAATGATGAGGATGGTGCCCAGAAGAAGAACAGTCTCTGTTCGAAGTATCTGCGGCTCTCGTTCTGAGGCAATTCCCTTCATACCACTACTAATCATGTTTTTTCATACCGCTCAAATCTTTTAAAATCTTGAACGACGGCGGACGCTTCCTCTCCACTTCAAGTACTGTACCACCCAAACAGAACTGTGCTTTAAGCTGTCTGTTGTGCTTCATTCCCACCCATGGACACTGAGGCGGCTCGTAAACCTAACCGTTTACACACACACACAAAAAAAAAACGGTTTGAATCATTTGGATCCCTTCTGGAGCTGAACCGTGACTGAACCCTTATCGTCGAACCTAAATCCGAACCGAACTGAACCGAACCGATGAGCGTTTCGGTTGGACTATCTGTTTCAAACACATCTCATCTCCTCCTGGCTTGAGTCGAGACGCTGCCCAAATGAGTCAGGCCAATAAGGGCAAGCCAGTCTCATCAGCAGCACCGAGTGTTCTGAAGCGCAGCTAGTTAGCGCGTACCCATGAATACAAACTGCAGCAGACGGCATAATTTCCGTTTACAGCTGCTCAGGCAACCAGATGTGCTAGTGGAAAATATCTTATTGTCTGATTTACTCGTTCTCGCATCTCTTGTATACCATGAAAGAGGCAGGCAATAATTAATTTTCTTGTTCAAAGGTACTGCCTCAGACACAAAACTTACTTGGGAAATTCCATTGTTGGCCTTGCATATCCAGTTGAGTTCTTCAGTACTTGATGGGAAGTATTCCAAATACTTTTGGGCAGTATTTGAAGTACTGTACAACGTATACAACTAGAAATGTGCTTAAGTACAGGGTGTTACCCTATAAAAGTCTACCAGCGCCGGCATGCCGTGCCTTGCAAATACTCAATGCACGCGCAACTTTTTGTTGTCTACATGTAAAGCTCTTAAGGACAGTCAACCATGCTGTTCCTCATAGCTGGCTTCGTGATGCTGTGCGACTCGTCGCCGTCTGGGGAGCGGTGTTGGCAACATCTGAAGTGCTCTTCGCAACACCGCCATCTTGGTTGTTTTGACTACGGGAATCACACATTTCGCGTTATAACTTCACACAGACCAGCTCAATCGTGCTGAAATTTAGCATGGTTGATTGTCCTTAAGAGCTTTACATGTAGACAACACAACGTTACGCGTGCATTGAGTATTTGCAAAGCACGGCATGCCAGCGCTGGTAGACTTTTATAGGTTGACACCCTGTACTTTGACGCCGCAATCCTTACACGTGTACGAACCGGCCTCATATGTTGCGTGCTTGCTCATTTCGTGCCGACTAGCTGGCCAATTTGAGTTGTGTATACATGATCAAACAAGCCTGGGCATATGCAACACGAATGAGCGAAGCTCCTTTAAACTTCGCAGTGTATTCTCGTCTAATTCGTGTTCCTCATGCCCATGCTTGTTTCATCATGAATTTTGTCCGCCAGCCAGCCTGCGTTTACGCTATTTTAGCAGTATTATATCCTGTATTGTACTGTGGAACTCAGCACACGTATTTGATAACAGAGGGGGAAAAAACGAGCCAATGCTTCTCCGCGGAAAAAGAAACGAGGTATGGGTACGAAACATGGATTCGGATAGGAGCTGGTGCGCATACCACATCTTATGTAAACAATATTTGCGAATGGGGTGCATAACGTATAATAATAGCATAGAGTAAAGGATTGTCTTACTAGTTTTGGAGAATGAACCTTCTCGAGAGCCAAAGAGCAACGCGTCGTGTACGTTCAACACCTGCCTAGTTTTATGGAATAAGTACATCGTAAACTAGAGCAAAATGTAAACATCCGAACGCTCACACAAAGAGAAAGGCCGTCTAGCATGTTCCTATCCCTTTCGTCTAGGCTTCGAGAACAACAACAACAATAAATGAAGAAGTGATGATGACATGGGGGGGGGGGAATATGTTTATTAAGAAAAAGAAAGGAAAGGTATGACATGGGATGTTTCCCCGTGGTAGCCACAGGACCCTACCCCACTTCACAGTGGTTAATAAGAGAGGATGAATTATGGTGAAAGTGAAGCGACGACAGGTCGGAGTTCTGTTTAGAGCTCTTCGAGGAGTCCAGTGGCTTGCATGAAAGCAAAAAGGGAGCGAAGAGCCCGGCACTGATGCGCAGGGGAGCTCCATGGGCTAAGTACTTTGGACAGGCTGAATGGTCTACGGTCAAGGAGTTCAAGTTGGCGTCGAAGTACCCGGCGTTCACACGTGTACCGCTCACAGTCCTCGATCATATGGAGGATCGTAGCTGGGGTGTGGCAAGCTAGGCACAGCGCCGTGTTACTGTAACCCAGCTTAACACGGAACACAGGGGTGAAGGCGACGTTGAGTCGTAGACGCCGCAGGAGTGTCGTAAAGCTGCGAGGGAAGCCACCTGGCATCCTAAATGATAATGACGGGTCCACTGCATGGAGGAGAGACCATTGAGTGATGTCATGGAGCCATTGCTGGCGGGCCAGCCAGCCAGCCAGTTTGCTTCGAGAACAGCCGATAAACTCATGCTCGAAAACCGCACAATGCAATGCATTGCGGGGTTATTGTCCTAATAGACGCAATAAGAAAAAGTGACCTCAATGAAGGTGTTCATTCGTTGCCCACATTTCATCAAGAAGCTACACCATACATAACTGTATAGGCTTAATCGCTTGCATGTTTATGCCTTTTATTTGTACAGTACCACTGTCTAGGCATATGTGCTGTTAGTGGGCACGTATAAATAAATAAAATAAAGTAACTGAAAGTACGGTGCAAGGACGGTGTTCATACGAAGGATGCGCCGTGCATCAGCACAACAGCCAGAGTTCCAAATGAAGATGATGAGAATCGCCACATACAAATTCGATAACGAGGTGGGGGATATGAAACATAACTGGCACAATCCTGTGGGGGCAGGACACTTCCCGTGTGATATCTCCAGATGCCACGAATTCCTAACAAACAGATAAATGTTCACCCACTCATTCCCCGCATCACCACCAGCAATCGGGTAGAATATCGCCCCTGGCGATTACACTCCTTACTCATCATCTTGCAATAAACTTGAAAACTTGAAACTGAAAAATCTCACATATGGTGCTTGTGAATCTTAAAGCAGCACAGAAGCCATTTTTGACACTCTGCATGTTTTCTTCCCATACGCTCTGCATGTTGGTTTCTGCGCATGAGAAGAGGGCGAGAGAGTACAATGACGTGAGCGCATGCATGGCCTGCTCCTATTTGCTGAGGAGCCGACTGCGCCACGTGCGCAGCTTAGAAAGGTAAACAGTGCGCAATACCCCATGCATTTGGTTGCGTTTTGAGTCTTGTTCGATCGAATATGGTAAATACGTGCTTTGTTTACGAATGCACATGTTCACATTTGGACGGAGTATCGCTTTTCACATTTCCGAAAGAGACAGGACTGCGTCGACGATGGTAAAAGGCACGTAACCGTCGATACTGGCGGGCGACGGATACGCAAGCTGTCTGTTCCCTCCACTTCAATCCGGACGCCATTATGCATCAAGGACAATGGAAACGCTTGAAACCTAGTGCCGTGTCGACACTTCACCTTGGTGGTGCCATCAAAGAACGGGTGCATGACAGCACCCGTGGTACGTTTGATGACTTGTTTTTGCATATTTCCAACGTTGGTCTGAGTGAGATAGCGTGAAAACAGTGATACATCCCAAGCAGCACAGTGTACTGAAAGTCGGGTGCAATAGGGGTGGACGGGTAGGTGGAAGGCCTTGAACAGACTCTTGAAACTAAAGGACATTAATAAGACACATACCGTCCATCCCTGTTGCACTCGACATTCGGTGCATTGTGCTGCTTGGGATCGCACATGAACACGTAGAAGATGCAGCACATCTGAGTCTACCAAGATCTGGATGCCACTCGCAGAACGTCAGGCTCCTGAAAACATATGCACGCCAAAATCTGACTATCACGAAGTCCAACCTGCATGCGAATGTGCGAATGCGAATTACCATTACCAGAGTGACGTGACCAGTGTCTTCGCCATGTACAGGTAATTAATGCAAAGTATAAGTCAGTTTGCCTTGAGGGGAAGCCATCTCAGTTTATTTAAGATACTGCAGCAGGAGAAGGGTGCTGTTAGCCGGTGGCGGACTGCAGCCGAAGTGGTGCACGCACCGGAAAATGCGCAAGAAGAAGCGCGGGTGGTGCGATCGTTTTCGGCGCAACCACACCCTATTATGTGAACATCTAGCAGTATCAGAGCCCTGCGCACGGTGTGGAACACTACGTGAACCAGTTCACGCCACACAATACGAAGTAGAATCAGGATGTGCACCTGTCTGCAGCTGAGTGCAGTGAGTTCCTTACAGATCAAGAAAGGTAGGGATGTCAGGATGTCCTGACCCCTTCCACGATTTCTGTCTTCACATTGCGTTTAATTGACCTGGATCATGTGTCTACCATGATACTGAAGGCTGGACCCCCCCCTCCCCTCCCCTCCCCCAGAAAAGTCCTAGATCCCTGGTTCCTTATTATCGGTGCGCATGTGCAGGAATTCATCATACAGAACAGCAACCACTAGGGCAGTGTGGAGATATGAGGATGCTCATATCATCATCGTCATCAAGGATTTGGATTTGGACATTGGATCAAGAATGCTGCAGACGTGGCTGCCAAGAAGAGCTCGGTATGCATTTTATGGCACAGGTAGGGATGTTGCTAGTCTACGGTACAGGGAGGTGTGTAAAGCACCATCCCGGAGGCCCAGAGCATTCTCCAAGTTCAGGAACGCCGGGGTGAATCTTGAAGATCTGTTGACCGTCGTTCGTGTAGTATCAGGCATGATAGACCAAGGGAAAGGGGTGGAGAAAGGCGTTAACGTCGGTGATGGACCCGATGTCCCTGGCTATCTGCCAAACTCAAAAGAAAATTCAGGAATACGGCATTTGAATGACACACAGACAGTTTACTAGCACTCTGGTATGATACATACAATGAATAAATGATTGAAAGGATATACCTAGCAATTTGGGTGATGAAGGGCCCAATGAGCTAAAGCGAGGATCCAACAGACTAACGACGTATAATGACGAGCGTCGTACGGTGAAAGAACTGACAACAACACGTGGCCCGCGCTTATAAGCATGTAGCTGCGCCACTGCTGGCTTATGACAATGACGGTGAGGCCGAATTGAACAGATTGGCTCTCACAGCAGCGAACGCCAGCTCAGCCAGACGAAGATCCCAATCACGGTGGTGCTGCATCACATCTGGGGATCACAAACCGAGGATCAGTAAAAGCAACCAACATCATTTTCAGGTTCTGATTAACACGTTCGGTAATGTTAGCCTGAGCGTGATACGGAGAAGTCTTCTTGTGCTGAATGTATAAGGCAGCGCAAGAACCTGAGAACACCTTACTTGTAAAGTAG
The DNA here is from genome assembly GCF_037126465.1 of Ornithodoros turicata. Classification (NCBI taxonomy): domain Eukaryota; kingdom Metazoa; phylum Arthropoda; class Arachnida; order Ixodida; family Argasidae; genus Ornithodoros; species Ornithodoros turicata. The sequence goes on from NC_088207.1 coordinate 9,072,123, forward strand.
GTTGCGTTGATCAACTGTGCGGAAAACCCGTACCGGCAAAAGATGTCGAGCAGTTTTTCCCACACTGTCTGGGAAGTCAGCGTCCTGAGAGGAAACAGCTCAACCCATTTCGTGAAATGATCAGTAACCACGAACAAATACTGGTTGCCTAGAACTATGATGCGCATGCGCACCTCTTGCGCGGCGGATGGATACGGACAGCACGGTTTCTCTTTTTCGTCACCAGATGACGCCACAGAGTGACATGCTTTCAGTAGGTCTGTATGTGTACTCACATTTCATGCTTTTTTATAGAAACGAAAAGTGGTAGACATGTAAATTTGGTGTCTATGGATTCCTGAAATATTTCGAGAGAAAGTAAATGGGAAGTTTTTTCTTTCTTTCTTTTTTTTGAAACGATTATAGAAATTTGATAAAATCCTGTTCAAAGAGGGAAGAGAAAAATTGTGTATTTTTTTCACATTCGTGACTTCGCCGTAAAAGACATACGACATGTATCAGAGATGTATAAACGTTATCTTCTCGTCTTCCTCATTATAGTGAAACCACCAGCGCTAAAATATGCGCGGTGGTTACCGAGAAAAAGCATAAACTATGTTCCATTGGGACTGAGAGCTGGTTTGCCCTCTTAAGGATGAAGGCGCGGACCCATGTTTATGAGAGTTTTTTTCTGGGAAACAAATTGCACACATCAAAACCTTTAGCGCCATTTGGTAAAATGACACACACACTTTCATCAGACGTCTTAATGTGAAAATTTTTTGGACGGCCTTCTGTACTCCTTTAAGACCAACGTGGTACCACAACGTGGAACACTTGACCAACATGGTAGCCAATATGCAAGAATTCGGCCGTACGACACGCCAACGCAGTCCAACACCATCGCGGTCCTGTCGCACGCGCTCAGCATCACCGGCTGCCAACAGTATCATGTGCTGGTACCACCGCACGTTTGGTGACGCCGCCCAACGCTACCGTCCACCCTGTGCAAGATCGGGAAATGCTACTGCCAGCCACTAACGACGGCTGGTGCTGCCGGGGAATGTGGAAGCCGTCTCTTCTTCCTTGTTGATAAGTGCTACGGTACGAGGTTCCTTGTGGGCACTGGTGGTGTGGACGCGTCCAGACAGATGCATCATCCTTTAATTGGCAAAGGGGCATCGTATCGCATGTGTACCTCATGCACGAAGCCGTGCCGTACCTCATATTTTATTACGTTCACCGTATACATTTTTTGAATTACAATTAGACGAAAAGTACCTCATGTTCATGCGTTTTAAAACGGAAAGACACACTTTCATGCGTAATTCATACCCCAGAAAGTTCTTCAGATTTACCTGATGAAGTCTATTCTCTCATTTCACGTATTCTTGAGATGCTTCTTACTTGTAACTTCTGTAGTTTGTAGTCTTTTTAAAGCTCAGTATTTATTCACTGAGTATAATTTTATGTATGATATTTGAAAGACTGTCTCCAGAATAAAATACTGTTTTATGTGATGCGTTGTCAGTCATTTCATCACAATTATAATGACGCTAATAGCTATATGTACGAAAAGCTATGCATCGCCTTCTCATTTACAAGTCTTTCTGACACATGTGTATGCAGAAGCTTTTATTTTCTGACCTCAGACATTGTAAATAAAATGTGTAATAGGTTCACGTGTACTGTGTCTTTTCTATCTGTCACACAAAACACCTTGCTATAACTTAAATGGCTATAATGGTTATGACTTCAAACATCGAAGCATATGTTGATAAACTGAGAGAAGCACACCCACTCCTGCTGTTAGAAAAGTATTACATAGTGCAACACACACAATTTCATTGTCCCTGCGTAAAGAAAGCACAGAGCGAGGGTACACAAGTTCTCTTAAAGGGACCGAAAAGTGAAAAATAACCCCCATATTTTTGCCCACTGTCGTGCACAACATCGTTGTTTGATAAGACACAGAAAGCATTACTTCTCAATTCGGCATATTTTTTACGTATAAATATTTTGAAGATTGCCGGAACATGGACGGTGCTGCCAGCGAACGGCGAAAAAGAGCAACTTGGGTTTCAGGTCCAGGGCTCCCAGGGATTGGTCAACCCTTACCACGTGAGAGCTAATTTTGGAGAGAACGAAGCTGGCGCACATTATCTTACAGCTAAACACTATTTTAAAAATGACGCTCACTTCCATAGCTTTTACGTTAATAAAGCATTCAGCTACTTCGCCGCTACGAGCTACGATCCGCCGCGCCATCTGCAAGGTCGTTTGTGTTATCGCGTTTATTGTTTACGTCGTGGGCGGTCGTGTTGGTCGCGCGAAGAGAAGTGAATGACATGTTCGTGGTTGTTGTGTCAATTATTCGAGAGACCTACATATGAGTGGTGTGGTTTTTGTGTTCGGGGATGCAAAAATCATGTTCGTTCACCATCGGCGGCAGGCGTTTCTACCACAAGATTCAACAGGAGAGTGCGCGAAAACGAATGTGGTTCAAAGCACTCGGTTATTAGATGTAGCAGTCGTGTGGTATGTGCTGAGCTCATTTTGCTGCCGATGACTACGAAGATGCCGTAGAAGGCGAATTGCGAAGACGTCCGAAGCACACTGATGCTCAGTATCCAGTGATTTTGCTTCACTGAGGTGACGAGTTCAGCACAACGTCGTAGGTATGTACAGGCGTCACACACGTATAAGTTATAATCTAGCGACGACGTATTCCATTTAACTTATGTTATCCTACTTGTCCCGTACTCAACTTTGTCAACATCAACAAATTTAATTTTAGGGGCCTTCCAGTGTTGGAGTGGCGCAAGACTGCTTCGTATGTGTGATCCAGGCACTCAAGTTGACATGACAGAAATAACTGAAAGCAGGTATGCAAAGTCCACAGATGGAAGCACTAGATTTGTTACGTGTTGCAGACTTTGTGACATTTTTTATTTTTTTTAGTCTTTGGACAGGTGCAGACTATTAGTATGACGTCAACAAGAGGAGAAGAAACCAATGAGAACTACTAGCTTGTTTGAAGGGTACGAGAATACTTCCTGTTGAGATGGAGTTATGACTTTATGACTAAGGAACACTAATTAATTTTCTAGAGATGCATCCTCTACACTTGAATACCCAGTGCAACAGCAAACGTTCATTGTCTTTGAAGCCTCAACTACGGGAATTGTTCCATGTGTGTCAGAGCTGCAGTGAGCCATGCAAGGTTACCACATCATATTGGTCCCAAAATTTGCAGAGTTGCCCTATCTCGGACGCATCTGTCATTTCTCTTTATTGCTCTTCCGATCCTACCTTCTCAGAAATGAATATGGTTCACCATACACTGCATGGGCAGTGCCTTTCTCTGCTCATGCTTTCGGTTTCTTATTCTGTTGAATAAATCTTCACTTGAGTTTGCAGCCATTACGCTGTCTACTGTGTTTGCCCCTCATCTATATTGATGTGCTCTAACGGTATAGCACATCAACATCCCAACAACCTTCCAAACAACCTTGCCTAGTCCTACTTTTGGGTGGAAACTACACGATGTGGTAACATCCACATATGTATAAAGTTATAGTCGACGGAGATTTGCTGTTTTTGTACAACCTTCATTGTAAATTTCTTTTGTCTCACTTAGCGTGCCTGAAGAAATGTTCTGATCTTCATCAAGATGACAGGTCATTGTTTGATCTGCAGCATCATTCTTCCTGTAATCTTTTCACCAACAGAGAATACAAAAGTGAACAAATGGTAAAATATAACTAGCTTGTTAAATTCAAAAGGGAAAGACGAAACTGTTTATACTTCTCTTGTTTATTTTGTTGTAGGCTTTACAACTGTACGTTCAAGTACGTCAGAACATCAGAGGGCAGGAAGTCCTACTCTATTTCCTAAATCCCTGGACAATAAAAAAGAAAGATATAGTTTGAATTGGGACAAAACGGTGCTTCTGCTCTTATACTATATTTCAAGTAAATGTTACGATGCGATTGTAGTGTACAGTGAAGCCAGTTTCAATTTGCAGGGCTGTGAAAAGTACTTGACAAAAGTACATCTCAATTACAGTAACAGAGAACTTATGCAATAAATTATTTAGCCATTTTGGAGTACTATGCACACCAATGGTGCATTGTTAACTTTGAACCCAGATCAAGGGTTAATAATAGTTGAAGTCAGCCCTCAAGTCATTCTTTACAAATGTTAGTTGGCGACGTGATAATGAATCAGTTACAAGTACTCCATTTAGCAAAACAGAGTTAATTAAGTGTTAAATCCCAATCTTGGTTCAATTATTAGTTGACATTTGGAAACGTGGTCACTAAGAAGTATACTAAAAGGTTATGAACACAATTCAGCTGAATGACGTTGATGAAAATTGTCTTACTTACTCCTCACATATACAAGTGAGACATGAGTATAACCTACAAATACATCTATGCCCACAGGTTACTTAACCTTCCAGGTACAAACTAGTAATTATAATGTGCTGTGACAGCAAAGAAAAAGCAATGAGAAAAACTTGCAGCAAACAAGAAATGAAAATGTGCTGACAACAGTTCTACAGGTCAGCGCACTGATGGGAAAGCATCCCTAATAGCATGCATGACGCAGATCGAGATCCAGTGGAGTATTTTCTATTGTATTTTCACGGAGCACCCCATATCCTTGTGAATCGCCAACGGGTGGTAAAACGGAATTTCCTGCAGAAATAAGGGTTTTCCGTCCAGTTTGCCGTTCAAGTAGCGCGTAAAGACCACATGGCGCTGCCGTGTACGTTGCCATGCTCTCCGGTTTCTCGGATGTATGTAAAACACACTGGCAGTACTTCGATGTCAAAGCACAGTATTTCGGAATATTCGTTAGTTCTGATGCAATCGTCTGTCTGCTTTTCACACCCATTCTCTACCTCTCGGCAGCAAAAACCGTAGTATCCACCGTAGTATCCGTCGGTTTGCATTTCACACATGAACACCTGCACGACGAAAAAACAGCGCTTGTTTCGGCTTACATAAGTGCTTCTCCCTGATACATGGAAATTTCACAAAACAGTCCATGTTCACGGCACGGTGAGCTACTCCTGAGGACGAATGTGACTCCGATTAATCTCTGGACGAGGAATCTTCTGCTGCGAAGAACACACTTTCCAGCACGCTAACGCACGAACAACAGTTCTGTGTGAGTGACAGTTCTCGAATGCGGAATTCCAGCGCACTTATGTCCAAGAGGGTCGACATTGTAGACGTAGAAAGTGGTCACAAATGCCCACTGCCATTTTCGTTTTCGCCGGATTAGCGCCCGGAAGTGCGCGTATTACATGCGTCCTCGACAGATGGCGCGGGGTCATGCCATTGTTGACAGACTGCTCGGTTTCCTACTAGGTCCCTGGACATGCGATTATGGAAAATTCGATTACAGAAAAACTACAGCGATTTCAGCGGAGTTCTTTGACATTTGAACTTTTGAAGGTTCAAGCTTTTCGCTGAACATAAAGTTTCGATAGGTTTATATTCACTTTTCGGTCCCTTTAAAGGGACCGAAAAGTGAAAAATAACCCCCATATTTTTGCCCACTGTCGTGCACAACATCGTTGTTTGATAAGACACAGAAAGCATTACTTCTCAACGCGGCATATTTTTTACGTATAAATATTTTGAAGATTGCCGGAACATGGACGGTGCTGCCAGCGAACGGCGAAAAAGAGCAACTTGAGTTTCGGGTCCAGGGCTCCCAGGGATTGGTCAACCCTCACCACGTGAGAGTTAATTTTGTAGAGAACAAAGTTGACGCACATTATCTTACAGCTAAACGCCATTTTAAAAATGACGCTCACTTCCATAGCTTTTACGTTAATAAAGCATTCAGCTACTTCGCCGCTACGAGCTACGATCCGCCGCGCCATCTGCAAGACCATCTGTGTTATCGCGTTTATTGTTTACGTCGTGGGTGGTCATGTTGGTTGCGCGAAGCAGAAACCAGAAAGTATAAGTGAATGACATGTTCGTGGCTGTTGTGTCGATTATTCGAGAGACCTACATATACCCGGTGTAGTTTTGGTGTTCGGGGATGCAAAAATCATGTTCGTTCACCATCGGCGGCGGGCGTTTTCTACCACAAGGTTCTACAGGAGAGTGCGCGAAAACGAATGTGGTTCGAAACACTCGGCTATTAGATGTAGCAGTCGTGTCGTGTGTGCTGAGCTCATTTTGCTGCCGATGACTACGAAGATGCCGTAGAAGGCGAATTGCGAAGACGTCCGAAGCACACTGATGTTCAGTAACTAGTGATTTTGCTTCACCGAGGTGACGAGTTCAACACAACGTCTTAGGTATGTACAGGCGCCACACATGTATAAATTATAATATAGCGATGACGTATTCCATTTAACTTATGTTATCCTACTTGTCCCGTACTCAACATTGTCAACATCAACAAATTTAATTTTAGGGGCCTTCCAGTGTTGAAGTGGCGCAAGACTGCTTCGTGTGTGTGTGATCCAGGCACTCAAGTTGACATGACAGAAATAGCTAAAAGCAGGTATGCAAAGTCTACAGATGGAAGCACTAGATTTGTTACGTGTTGCAGACTTTGTGACATTTTTTGGAGTCTTTGGACAGGTGCAGAACATTAGTATGACGTATCCATTAGTATGACGTCAACAATAGAGAAGAAACCGATGAGAGCTACTAGCTTGTTTGAAGGGTACAAGAATACTTCCTGTTGAGATGTAGCTATGACTAAGGGACGCTAATTAATTTTCTAGAGATGCATCCTCTACACTTGAATGCCCAATGAAACAGTAAAAGTTCATTGTCTTTGAAGCCCCACTACTGGAATTGTTCAATGTGTGTCAGAGCTGCAGTGAGCCATGCAAGGTTACCACGTCATATTGGTCCTAAATTTGCAGAGTTCCCCTATCTCGGACGCAACTGTCATTTCTCTTGATTGCTCTTCCGATCCCACCTTCTCAGAGGTTAATGTGGTTCACCATACACTGCATGGGCACTGCCTTTTTCTACTCATGCTTTCGGTTTCTTGTTCTGTTGAATAAATCTTCACTTGAGTTTGCAGCCATCACGCTGGCTACTGTGTTTGCCCCTCATCTATATTGATGTGCTATAACGGTATAGCACATCAACATGCCAACAACCTACCAACAACAACCAAACAACCTTGCCTAGTCCTACTTTTGGATGGAAACTACACGATCTGGTAACATCCACATATATAAAGTTTTAGTCGACGGAGATTTGCTGTGAAGGATAGATGCTGTTCTGAACAACCTTCATTGTACATTTCTTTTGTCTCACTTAGCATGCCTGAAGAAATGTTCTCATGTTCATCAAGATGACAGGCCATTGTTTGATCTGCAGCATTATTGTTCCTGTAATCTTTTCACCAAGAGAGAATACAACAGTGAACAAATGGTACAATACAACTAGCTTGTTAAATTCAAAAGCGAAAGAAGAAACTGTTTATACTTCTCTTGTTTATTTTGTTGCAGGTTTTACAGCTCTATCAAGTAACGTCGAAACATTAGAGGGCAGGAAGCCCTACTCTGTTTCCTAAATCTCTGGACAATAAAAAAGAAAGATATAGTTTGAGTTGTGACAAAATGTTGCTTCTGCTCTTATATTATATTTCAATTAAATGTTACGATGCATTTGTCATGCACACTGAAGCCAGTTGCAGTTTACGGGGCTGTTAAAAGTACTTTCCAAAAGTACATCTCAATTCCAGTAACAGAGAACTTATGCAATAAATTATTTAGCCATTTTGGAGTATTATGAACACCAATGGTGCATGGTTAGCTTTGAACCCAGATCAAGGGTTAATAATACCTGAAGTCAGCCCTCAAGTCCTCCTTTACAAATGTTAGTTGGTGACGACATAATGAATCAGTTACAAGTACTCCGTTTAGCAAAACAGAGTTAATTAAGTGTAAACCCCAATCTTGGTTCAAATATTAATTGACATTTGGAAACGTGGTCACTGATTAAAATTATCTTACTTACTCCTCATATATACAATTGAGACATGAGTATAACCTACAAATACATCTATGCCCACAGGCTACTCAACCTCCAGGAACAAACTAGTAATTATAATATGCTGTGACAGCAAAGAAAAAGCAATGAGAAAAACGTGCAGCAAGCAAGAAATGAAAATATGCTGACATCAACATTTCTACAAGTCTGCGCACTGAGGGGAAAGCATCCCTAATAGCATGCACGACGCAGATCGAGATCCAGTGGAGTACTTTCTATTGTATTTCCTCGGAGCACCCCATATCCTTCTTGTGAATGGCCGACAGGTGGTATAACGAAATTTCCTGCAGAAATAAGGGTTTTACGTCCAGTTTGCCGTTCAAGTAGCGCGTAAAGACCACACGGCGCTGCCGTGTATGTTGCCATGCTCTTCGGTTTCTCGGATGTATGTAAAAGACACTTGCAGTACTTCGGTATCAAGGCACAGTATTTCGAAATATTCGTTAGTTCTGATGCAGTTGTCTGTCTGCTTTTCACACGCATTCTCTACCTCCCGGCAGCAAAAACCGTAGTATCCATCCGTAGTATCCGTCGGTTTGCATTTCACACATGAACACCTGCACGACGAAAAAACAACGCTTGTTTCAGCTTACACAAGTGCTTCTCCCTGATACATGGAAATTTCACAAAGCAGTCCATGTTCACGGCACGGTGAGCTACTGCTGAGGACGAATGTGACTCCGATTAATTTCTGGACGAGGAATCTTCTGCTGCGAAGAACACACTTTCCAGCACGCCAACGCACGAACAGCAGTTCTGTGTGAGCGACAGTTATCGAATGTGGAATTCCAGCGCACTCATGTTCAAGAGGCTCGACATTCTCGACGTAGAAAGTGGTCAAAATGCCCACTGCCATTTTCGTTTTCGCCAGATTAGCGCCCGGAAGTGCGCGTATTACACGCGTCCTCGACAGATGGCGCGGGGTCATGCAATTGTTGACAGACTGCTCGGTTTCCTACTAGGTCCCTGGACATGTAATTATGGAAAATTCGATTACAGAAAAACTACAGCGATTTCAGCGGAGTTCTTTGATATTTGAACCTTTGAAGGTTCAAGCTTTTCGCTGAACATAAAGTTTCGATAGGTTTATATTCACTTTTCGGTCCCTTTAAATGTTACGATGCATTTCTCATGCACACTGAAGCCAGTTGCAGTTTACGGGGCTGTTAAAAGTACTTTACAAAAGTACATCTCAATTACAGTAACAGAGAACTTATGCAATAAATTATTTAGCCATTTTGGAGTATTATGAACACCAATGGTGCATGGTTAACTTTGAACCCAGATCAAGGGTTAATAATACCTAAAGTCAGCCCTCAAGTCCTCCTTTACAAATGTTAGTTGGTGACGAGATAATGAATCAGTTACAAGTACTCCGTTTAGCAAAACAGAGTTAATTAAGTGTAAATCCCAATCTTGGTTCAAATATTAATTGACATTTGGAAACGTGGTCACTAAGAAGTATACTAAAAGGTTCTGAACACAGTTCAGCTGAATGACACTGATTAAAATTATCTTACTTACTCCTCATATATACAAGTGAGACATGAGTATAACCTACAAATACATCTATGCCCACAGGTTACTCAACCCTCCAGGAACAAACCAGTAATTATAATATGCTGTGACAGCAAAGAAAAAGCAATGAGAAAAACTTGCAGCAAGCAAGAAATGAAAATCTGCTGACATCAACATTTCTACAAGTCTGCGCACTGAGGGGAAAGCATCCCTAATAGCATGCACGACGCAGATCGAGATCCAGTGGAGTACTTTCTATTGTATTTTCTCGGAGCACCCCATATCCTTCTTGTGAATGGCCGACAGGTGGTATAACGAAATTTCCTGCAGAAATAAGGGTTTTACGTCCAGTTTGCCGTTCAAGTAGCGCGTAAAGACCACACGGCGCTGCCGTGTATGTTGCCATGCTCTTCGGTTTCTCGGATGTATGTAAAAGACACTTGCAGTACTTCGGTGTCAAGGCACAGTATTTCGAAATATTCGTTAGTTCTGATGCAGTTGTCTGTCTGCTTTTCACACGCATTCTCTACCTCCCGGCAGCAAAAACCGTAGTATCCATCCGTAGTAGGCTAGTTCCATCTCAAATCCAACAATCCGGTACACTTGATGTCTCGAATGAACGGGAAAAAAATATATGTTGAAGTCATCGGTGAGTTAGGAGAAATAAACGCTTTCCGAATTCTCTGCGCTGCGCGGTTCGGGAAGTAGGAGAGGAGGAAAAAACTGCCTCTCATAAGACGATGTCGTCGCGCGCGGGTTTGAGCGTTCGCTACAAGGCTATTTCTTGTCGCATTAAAGAAATTTCTTGATCTGGCTTTAGATCACTTAGGGCACAATAGGATCCTGCGTTGGCAGTGCTGTCTCCGTTTTTGTTTGTCTACAAAAAAAATATCAAAGTTGACTCAAAGTGCCGAAAAGCACCATATTCACTGCAACTTTGAGGACGATGTACAAAACGGATAAGATTGAGCTTGATGCCGTTTTATTTGTCATTCATGTGGCTATCGAATGATGTATAATTTGTTGCTCTACTCTGTCATGAACTTAAGTGATACCCCTTTAAGTAGCACCATACCACCGAAAAATGACGAATTTTGGAAGCCTTTATCTAAAAAAAAAAACACCAAAAACTTGCCTCGAAAATTTTATATGTTGTAGGTAGTTCGTTAGACTATGCACAGAAGAAAAATCAAAAGGCGGACTTTATCGGTAGGCGCAATGTGAATTTTTTGCAAGCCCTATACGCAGAGCGCATTCAAGCCGTGGCACCGTGTTCCGCGTGTTGCAAAATCGAATTTTCCAAAGGGACTTTCAACTTCTGTCTTCACATAAAAAGTAATTGCTATCATTTGAAACCGTTCTGAGCGCTTGCGTTCATAATAGTGTTGTAATCGCTGAATGTAGATTGTGGAGCGGGATGACATACATGCATTGCAAGTGCTGGGAGCCCGTCAAGAACAGAATGCTTTAGAATACTTTTGCGTCTTTATAAGAGGTATATTTGTCCACGGTGATCATATCGAAGCATATTTACAGAATAACAAGAACTTGACAGCGAAGAAGACAAGGTGACGAAGGTAAGTTAAGGTAACGTAAGTTATGCAGAGCATTCTGGGTGGATGAGAGTGCTCGTGTCATGAACTGCTTTAGGCCGTTGTGGAAGCCACTTTCCTTAATGTTACTTTGATGGCAGGTTCTTGTCAGATTTTCTTTCAAATGTGGGCAACATTGCTGCGTGTTGTGACTCAGCCACATTTGCTGTGAAGTACTTGAAGCAGCTTCTGTATAGCTGACCCACTTCTGTTACGCCTTCGGCTTGATCTGCTGGAACCACAGTCTTTATGGCAGCTACGCCGATCTCCGAAGCAAAACGAAAATCCTTTGTCTATAGCACTTTTTTCTCGTGTATGAGGCGGTAGTCAGCGAAATCCACACGATCAGCACTGTACAACGAAGAGGCCATTGAGGTAGGTGTGATACCAGGACGACACACTACAGTAATGCAGATGTCGTCGCACACTCTGTATAAGGGCACTCCATGCACTTCTGTAGTCGAGAAGTGAGTGAAGCGTCTTCTGTGTGTAGGCGAAGCTTTGCGCAAGGTGTCTTCAGGGAGTAAATGCGATCAGGACCTTCCCATGGTCGCAGCATGTCGAACCGAATGACATATTGGACAGCGGCGCCGGTCGGGCTGTTTCGGCAAGGTTCACAAAAGGCACCATGAATTAGCCTTGAGTGTGTGCGTATGACACTACAACATTTTCCTCAGTGCAATTTCCCCCGTCCGAGGTCATGAGGCCGTAGGAAAGGAAATGTTTCAAAGAATACTGGAAGTCACTGCGTTCCTCCTGCCATAATGCGTACAGTATATATGCTTGTTTAGAATAACCCTGAACAGATATGCCTCTTACAAAGATGTAAAATCATTATGTTCTGCCCTTGCTCCCAGCACTTGCAATGCATGTGTGACATCCCGCAAAAAATGCGAGCACATCTGGTTGCTCCACAATCTAGATTCAGCGATTACACCATTGTTATGAACGCAAACGCTCAGAACCTTGAAAAGGAAACCTTGATACCTCAGAATGGTTTCAAATCACAGCAATTACTTTTTATATGAAGACAGAAGTTGAAAGTCCCTTTGGAAAATTCGATTTTGCAACACGCGGGACACGGTGCCTCCGCTTGAATGCGCTCCGCGTATAGGGCTGGCAAAAAATTCACAGTGCGCCTACCGATCAAGTCCGAATTTTGATTTTGCTTCTGTGCATAGTCTAAGGAACTACCTACAACATATAAAATTTTCGAGGTAAGTTTTTGGTGGGTTTTTTTAGATAAAGGCTTCCGAAATTCGTCATTTTTCGCTGGTATGGTGCTACTAAAAGAGGTATCGCTTACGTTCCTCACAGAGTAGAGCAACAAATTATACATCATTCGATAGCCCTATGAATGGCAAATTAAACGGCATAAAGCTCAGTCTCATCCGTTTTGTACATCGTCCGCAAAGCGGCAGTGAATATGGTGTTTTTCGGCACTTTGAGTTCACTTTGATATTTTTTTGCAGACAAACAAAAACCGGTACAGCACTGCCAACGAAGGATCCTATTGTGCCCTAAGTGGTCTAAAGCCAGATCAACAAATTACTATAATGCGAGAAGAAATGGCCTTGTAGCGAACGCTCAAACCCGCTCGCGACGACGTCGCCTTATGAGAGGCAGTTTTTTCCTCCTCTCCTATTTCCCGAACTGCGCAGCGCAGAGAATTCGGAAAGCGTTTATTTCTCCTAACTCACCGATGGCTTCAACATATATTTTTTCCCCGTTCATTCGAGACATCAAGTGTACCGGATTGTTCGATTTGAGCTGGAACTAGCCAGTATCCGTCGGTTTGCATTTCACACATGAACACCTGCACGACGAAAAAACAACGCTTGTTTCGGCTTACACAAGTGCTTCTCCCTGATACATGGAAATTTCACAAAGCAGTCCATGTTCACGGCACGGTGAGCTACTGCTGAGGACGAATGTGACTCCGATTAATTTCTGGACGAGGAATTTTCTGCTGCGAAGAACACACTTTCCAGCACGCCAACGCACGAACAGCAGTTCTGTGTGAGCGACAGTTATCGAATGTGGAATTCCAGCGCACTCATGTTCAAAGGCTCGACATTCTCGACGTAGAAAGTGGTCACAAATGCCCACTGCCATTTTCGTTTTCGCCGGATTAGCGCCCGGAAGTGCGCGTATTACATGCGTCCTCGACATATGGCGCGGGGTCATGCAATTGTTGACAGACTGATCGGTTTCCTTCTAGGTCCCTGGACATGTAATCATGGAAAATTATTCGATTACAGAAAAACTACAGCGATTTCAGCGGAGTTCTTTGATATTTGAACTTTTGAAGGTTCAAGCTTTTCGCTTAACATAAAATTTCGATAGGTTTATATTCACTTTTCGGTCCCTTTAAGCAAGCTGGGAAAATCACTTCTACTCGGGCAGCACAATAGGATATACGCTGAATTCCTACGAGTAAAAATTCCAATCGGAAAGGTGCTGGCTAAACAAGTTCAGACACGCGACAGCGCATACAGAACACTGCTCATCGGGGAAAAGGCTTAAGACGAGGCATGATCGTATCCCCCTCATGGCGGTATGCGTGGAAGACAAAAAAAAAAAAAAAATACTAGCGGCGGGTAAAAATTGCAACAAGAAACAACAACTTTATTTTCGGCCTTGGAGAGTGGGGAGTTTCATCGCAACAGGCGATACTCTACCCCAGTCGCTTCTAAACAAGTCCAGACATGTGACATCGCATACAAAACACTGTTCATCGGGGTAAAGGCCTGCGACAGAAAATCATTTAGCATGCACATGTTTTCCGCGTACACTAAACGCCAGATCGCTATTTCCTCCTTGGAAAACTACACACAAATTCTTTTAAGTGTGCAGGGAAAATAACTGCTACTGGAACAGTACTCTGAATTTCTACCCAGAAAACAGAGCAGCGAGCTTTCCGACTCCTCTACTCGCCTCGGGTGCACCTTACAGACTCGATACACCTTTCTGAATATATCCTGGAGGTACTGGAGTAGAGATTAATCGCAAAGATAATCATCTGCTGGGCGTCGTATCTAAAACGTCTCCTTGGTCTCAGCTTGTTAAACGCTACGTAGGAAATAATAACAACGTCAGAGCACATTTTCTTCCTTTTCATTATTTCCAAGAACTCTTTACCTTGTCCGCTAAAAACGCGACTCCGCGCATACATCATACTCTGAAATTTCACCAAGAAAACTCAGCTTGCGTGACCAACGCAAGGACTGTCAAAAAGCAACAAGATAAACGTCATTCATACTGATAGAATTTGCCCTGAGCGATTCGATAACAGCAAAGCTCATCGCATGAAGAAAACCTATATCAAATGCAGCCGCGTCTCATAAAATGGATATGAGTCCTGGTGAATAAGCACTCAAAAGACCGTCTTAGGCTGCCTATAGTAGACAGGCAAAGTACCGATTGAGGCAATAGAAGTCGCTCTTCGGCTTAATAGTCACACGAAGGTTCCCGCTAATTGCCTTCCAGTACAGACTTTTCAACTACGTTCAATTTTATTGAGTATGAACTTCATTTAACTAAAGGGAAGAAGTGACGCTGACTGGGTCAAGTAAAGAATGTTCACATAACAGTTAGACGATAAAAAGCATTCATCAGATGTAGTTCTGGAAGTAGTACGACACAAGCATCGTGTCCAGGTTTGTCGGCGTAAGCTCCGGCGCTTGTCGCTAAGTACTAGATAATAAACCGAAAAGGCGCGTTCCACATCCACGCGGTGCATTAGCGGTGCAAACTTAACGCTGTAATGTCCGCAGGACGAACGTCGTCTGGTATGGCTGACCCAGTTCCAGCTAGCACGGCAACCACTATCACCAAGTTTTAAATCCCAGGTTTCTGTCGAGTACATACCGAGTACATTAATTTCGCCGCCTGCTGTAGCCGATTGTACGGAGGTCGTGTTACTGTTAAGTGTGCGCAGCGTTGTACCAGAGGGCCGGTGTGACCAATTGTCCTGTGACGAGTCTTCCAGTGACGAGTGGGATTGCCCATGCCCAAGCCCATGCCTGCCGACACATGCCTTCCAAGACACAAGCTGGGAGAGAGTGAAAAACAGATCATTATTTAAACACTAAGATTCACGAATTTTATATATCTGTCCAAGTCGTTTTAGCGTACGAAAGCCACATTTTAGCGCCCGTTAGGCTTACCAGGGCGGACACAACTGAAGAGCACGTTGGTTAGTTCATTATTAGGTTTGTCCAAGTTTAGTGTCTGCATTGCTGTGTCCAGGTTAGCCTAACTTCGCTTTTGGCAGTTTCCTGCACGCGACAGTGCATTTTATACTCAGATAACGTTTATTTACAGTATTTTATTTTGCAACGGTTATTTCGATCACTTTATTTCGAGGTACACCCAAGTTCAGCAAACATAAAAAAGTCAAGCATAGGAGCGTCATAAACGAGAAATAAAAGTAAGTCACATAAAAAAGGCGGTGAGCAATTGTCCTGCCTCTGCAGTTTTTTTGGTGAGCAATTGTCCGGTGAGCATTGTTGCGCAGGGCTCATGAAACACATCACAACGACCGAGTGGCGTTATCATTCGCTGTCTTCTTTTCTTGGAATTGCGATTTTTTTATGAGTTTATGTCACAAAGTCGAAGACCGAATTATGGATAGGCCAAAAAATGAGCGCCAAGGAAATGTCGGCGAAATAAATCATTTAAAACTAAAACGATGCAAAAAATTCATGTAGAAATTCACTACTTACAATAACTTTTCGAAAATAAGCTCTCTCTGTATCCACAGTAGTAAAATCAACCCCAATGTATTTCATCGGCTATACGCAACTACGTCCTTATATTTCCGTGCATGCAGGACCTGAGGGACATTTTTTTCCTGCACCCGTATGCCAGACATGAAATATATTGGACAGAGCTGCATACTGTAGTCGAAGTTGGAAACAAAAAAAAATGTTTGCCACGTATTGTCCTCCTGTCCGATTGTGACCGTTGCAAATGAAGGACAAATGAGAAATTGAATGAGACACGTTATCACCAAACGTACGTTCGCTACGCTTGGGCATGGTTTGTAAATTTACAATATTTTATATTACGATTGGACATGTTTAATCAATGAATAAGCCACACTTTTTCGGTTAATACACCGCAGTTTGCTTTGCGGAAACATTCCGTCTGCAAAATGTTCTAGTCTGAGAACTCAGCCCCAAAGGAAAATCACCATGTGAATACAAATAAGCGCAGACGAACAAAGTATAACATTTCGACTTTGCGCGGTGTCGAGAAAGTCAGACAAGCTAAGATACAGTCCACAAAGGGACAAACAGGAAGAATTCGCCTTCGTTGAGACCTCTTTCTTTCTTTCGTTCTTTTTCCGTAGTTGAGTTAACCTTGGCAGCCCAAACATGACGTTATATCCCTGCATCTCAATAATCAACGAGGTCACACGTGTTTATGGGACTACACAATCCCGTGGAGGACTGAGTTACTTGTACAAAGGGTAATTGTTACAGCTTTCACCAGGCTGAGACCCGTTTCAGAACCATTTATAGGGAGAGTTTGGCCATTCTTTGATCTTTTGCCGCCTCGTGGGTGGAGCCTATTTTGACGTCAGAGTCGTCGTTGCGCCGCCCAAAAAGCCTTAATCCAAGCAGAATCTGCTTATCAGCCATCTGGTGCGCGCCATATTGATGCTGTCCGTCAGCTTTGTTGTCGCAATGAATGCAATCTACAGGAATAACCGGCTTATGACCCACAGCCGCCTGTGATAATGGGGGCTTTGTTGCCAAACTGAAAGATTTCAAGGATGAAGGTCTTTCGAAGGACAATGTACGCACGTGTCTTTCCGTCTTCCATCGTAAACAACGATCAGCATCAATATGGCGTCGGCGACCGGCTGAAAACGGAACAACAATAGAGCACGATGAGGGAGGTGGCTTAGCCGTGACGTCGCATGACGCGCTTCAAGTTAGGCTCCTCCTAATGGCCAAACTCTCCCTATAAACGGCTCTGACCCGTTTGTACGTGTGGCGCCATCTACACGCAAAAAAAATCGTGAAACGGAGATGCCGCCCCACTTCTATCACGGTGCCATCTTGAATATATTTACGGGCTTCCTACGGCGGGGCGCCATCGTCGCGGTTTCCGTGGATGACCCGTTTGGGAGAAACAGTTACGCCTAGGACAGCTGCCGACTGGACCCTTTGACCTTGGGTCTCCCCTTGTCTCCCCTGCCATTGTACACGGTGTTGATGCGTGTGGAAAAGGGAGGATTGTCTCGTAAAAGTCTTTTAAAACTGTCGTGCAAGACGGCGAGTTGATTTTCGTGCTTTCGTGTTTTGAGTAGCACGGGGGTAGCTGCCGCGCGTGTAGCGTGTGACGAAGACTGTGCAAAATATAATATATTTGAGATATATAAAAATATATATCTCAAATGCAAAATTGTCAAATAACTACTACCAAATAATTGCAGTCAGCTGTGAAGAGTCTGTTCACGTGCCGATCGGTAGCAGTTTTATCTCAATATAGCTTACAGAAACAGGATTTCTTGAAATGAATTATGAAATTACGTTGAAACTAGAAGTGCAACTCACAGTGCGCGCACAAAATGATAAGAATCAAAGGAATGGCATAACCGAAGTAAAATAGGGAAGTCGGCGATTATACGCTATGTAATCTGTCCGTATTCTGCATAGTAGCGGCCGTGACAAAGTGCGATCAAACGTGAAGATAACTGTTTTTTTTTTTTCTATTTGGCTGCGACTCGTGTTATCGCTTTGTGAGATGACGAGAGGTGTGATCTTTCGCCGCGAAATGTCGTCAATTTCACTAGTTTATTTCAGTCGTCACAATCGCATTACGCGGCTGTGATTGCCCACAGTTAGCTGTGAGGCGATCGTTGTACTTGCGAGTAAACGGAGGATCCGTGTACAGACTTCAGAGTTCAATTCAAAAAATTGCATTTGCATTGCAAGGTAGTTATCGTGCGACAAAAATTCCTCGTAGCAAAATGGATGCGACAGCAATCCTTCCCCTTGCCTACATAATAAACATTTACCGTCGTGCCCCCTGCTTCCATGCTCCGGTTCTTCCTTCAGTTCCCCCACATGTAGAAAACAAACTAGTTGGAAAGAAAAAGGAACGAGACAAAGACGCGCGTGCTCTAGGGAACGGGATTGGCTTATATTCTTATCCCTCTGGGCAATAGTATTCACGCCTAGCACTGACAATTGTTTTGTAACAGCCTGCTTTCCGCCCCTAACAGGCTTCGCTGTCATAGAAGTCGTCAGTGGCACTGGGAGACGGAAGTTGATTCGTCATGCGCAGCGAAGGGCGCAGTTGTTATGATTCGAGCCTATTGTGATAATTGCAGTTTCATTGTGATAAGTATTACAATAATAACGAATACAGTTCTATATGACATTTGACAGCAGGGCTGCTTGTCCGTCGCGTAGCGAAAAGATTGCAACGAGACAGCTGTTGTACGACATGCCGCAAGCGTTGATTGTACACGCACGCATTGCTTACTAGGGACAAAAATAGGATGCTACAATTTTTAGTTCTGTCCACAACAGTTGTTTCGATCCAAAGGCAATACGTTACTCTGTGGAAACCTTGCAAGAATGTCAGAAATACAATCAAGGAGACACTCAAGAGCCAAGCTCTGAACAACAGCTTTGTTGCTTTCCCCTGTGATTGTCTCTTACAATGAGACATGAGGTACAACAACCGAAGAAATGTCATCGCGTGCGCATTCTCGTTGTTTTTCCTCGGTCGTTCGTCCTGTGGCCATGTGTCACGTTGACCCGATTGCAGCAGCACAGCAGGGCACTGGGGCAGACACTCAAGCCCCTACGTAGTTGTGCTAGTGTAAGTATATCCCACAAACAAATGTCGTTGACTAACAACACGGTTTGGGGTTGGTATGACATTTTAGACGCTGCGGAGCTACGGCAGAGGAGGACAATACGGAAAAGAGCGGTGTGGTGCCTTTCCGTCCTTTCCGTATTGGCGTCGTCTGCCGTAGCTCCGTCGTGTCTAAATGTCGTTGATCACATATTTTCCGCGGCACCCTTTTTTTCTTTTCTTCTTGTCTTGATGAGAAAGTTGTGCATCAACTTGTACAACTTCAGGAAGGTGAATTGCATTGTTGCATTTTTGGTGATACGATATGCCATGTAAAACAGTTGACATGGTTACAGAAATACAATGTTTTTATTTTTATTCTACTAAGTTATTTAACCAACTAACTACTAACTACCACGTTTTTGTGGCTTCATAAGAAGAACTATTAGCTGGGGAGTCACATATGCAAGGACGCGTACATGTTCACTCGCAAGAGTCAAGGACGTTGGAGGTGGAAGGAACGTTTTACGGAAGGCTTTTCGAGATCATGCAATGCGAAAGACCAGAATACAGAAGGCTTTGGACAATTTTTAATTGCGGGAATTTTATTTTTTCAATTGAACTTTGAAAATTGCCAAGCGAACCTTACTTTTTTTTTAGACAGAAATAATATGTCCTTCACGGATAACCGCAGACCCAACGACTAGGCACAGTATCCCAACAGTAAAATACTCGAAAAAAATTAGTAAAATTTATGCTGTAGCTCCGCCTGCGTGATTTACGCAGAGAAACGTACGCGAAATCTAAGTCTAGACGAGAAAGTGTCCCCGCCGGAAGGTAAAACAAAAGGCGGGAACACTTCCCCCTCTCCCCTCGAATACCGTGGGGGGGGGATATGTTTATTAGACGAAAAGAAAAAAAAAACGGGGAAAGGTCAGCCAAACGGGACGTCGGCTTGCTATTCCAGAAATAAGAAATAATAATAAATAAAGAGAATAAGATAAATAAAAGAAAAGATAAGAATTAAAGAAAGAAAGAAATAGGAAGGAATAAGAAATAAATAAAGAAAGAAAGAAAATTAAGAAATAAAGAAAAAGAAAAAGAAGTAGGAAAAAACGAAAAACTACCAGATGATGAAAGAAGGATGAGGTAGATTAAAGACAAAGATGACAAAAAAAGATGACTAACAAACGGTGAAGGAATGATGAGATGAATCACAGAAGATGACTTTAAAAAGAAAGCATGAGGTTAATGCGTTGAAGGTGAGAGTGGGGCACAGAAGAAGAATGAGATTTCACGACTGAGTTGCCGTGGGCTTTTCTTTGTGACAATCAGGCAGGCGGGGCTAAAGCCGATTTTGTACTCATTTTTGGGGAGCCTGTGGTTATCCCCAGGAGGACTTCATATTTCTGTAAAAAAGTGAGGTTCGCTTGGCAATTGTCAAAGTTCAAATGAAAAAATAAATTTTCCGCCATTAAAAATTGTCCAAAGTATTCCTCAATGGCGGCAAAATTTTTCAGAGGGTAATTGCCGGAAGTCTGACAATCCTCCGGCGAGTACGTAGCCAGTTATAATTTTTTGTCACCTTAGGTGAAACACCCTGTACATCAATATAGAACTCTACATGTATTCGTGTGCACAGAGCAACACACTTTACCTAAATACGTATGCACACAATCATGTACCTTTCAAACAAGAAGTCACGCACCAGCAGTGACAGAAAAATTTGTGTGTGGGTGGATTGGTGGGGGACAATTTTTTATCACCTTAGGTGAAGCACCCTGCATAATATAATAAAGGAATGATGTTACAAATGAGTACTATATTCTTAGCTCGGCTTTTGCTTACGTGTGCTGATGCTGAGGAACCCAATCATTTTTTACTCGTAGCAACCATGCACAATTGGTTTCCCTATATCAACGGAAACGACTTCCACAACGAACGCTACCTAATCTGTAGGAAGGAAGTTGCCTCAGGACAGAAGCCGCCGATATTTCGAACAGAGACTGTTCTTCTTCTGGGCACCGTCCTCATCATTGGCATGGTATTTAAAGGGTTAGGTGTGACGTGTTTAAAGGTTCATGCGTGTGGGTCAACAGCCCGGAGGGAAGAAAGGGTCCCTGCGGGCTTCTACGGCCGGAGTGAATGGCTGCTTTGTTAGGGTGTGGAGGGGATTATGTGAACGTAGTGATCTAGGCTACGGACCGGTTACAGGAAATGGAAGGTTCACGAACACGTGGACGAAACGGGACAACAGGCAAGAATTGGCAAGCATAGCGAAAGATAAGGAGGTTAGTGGTTACGTGGGGAAAATTCCAGAACCAGCAAAGGTTTTTTTTTTTTAAATATTTGTAATGCAAAGTTGTGGCATGCAATAAAGAAAGTAGAAAGCAGTGGCCATGCAGAACATAACAGATGATAATGGAGGTAGAAGGGAAAAGCATATTTTATTTGTGAAGTGTTTCTAGGGTGCCTTGTGATTTGTTGATACCGGACGGGTGAAGAGCGTTGAACTTGTATATGAGATAGGACTCCCAATCACGTCTGTCACGTGTGGATCTAAACCCGGTTTCTAGAATATATAGTTTAATGTTGTCAAAATTGTGACCAGGAACGTTAAAGTGTTCGGCGACTGCTTTGGGGAGTTTGTTGGACGTGTCGGTTCTGTGTCCGGTAAGGCGGTTGTTCATTTGTTGGCCGGTTTCACCAATGTATTGCATAGAGCAGTCGCCGCATTCAATGCAGTATATGACATTGGAGCTTGTGCATGTGAATGCGTGGTTAACGGGGTGGGTGTAATTGCTCGCAGTGCTTTTGATGGAGTTAGCGTGTTGAACGTGCTTGCATGTTTTGCAGCGCGGGAGGTTGCAGGGCCGTGTTCCCGTGTACGGGGCGCTTGTTTTGCTGATTTTGGCATTGACCAAGGAGTCTGCTAGGTTTTTTGCGCGTCGGTATGTCACCTGTATGGGATGGGTGAATATATTGCTAAGTCGGTCACTGCTTTGGAGGAGGGGCTCGTGCTTCTGTAGAATGGCTTTGATGTTTGGAAGTGCGTTGGAATTCCAACGCACTTCCAAACATTAAATTACACCCACCCCGTTAACCACGCATTCACATGCACAAGCTCCAATGTCATATACTGCATTGAATGCGGCGACTGCTCTATGCAATACATTGGTGAAACCGGCCAACAAATGAACAACCGCCTTACCGGACACAGAACCGACACGTCCAACAAACTCCCCAAAGCAGTCGCCGAACACTTTAACGTTCCTGGTCACAATTTTGACAACATTAAACTATATATTCTAGAAACCGGGTTTAGATCCACACGTGACAGACGTGATTGGGAGTCCTATCTCATATACAAGTTCAACGCTCTTCACCCGTCCGGTATCAACAAATCACAAGGCACCCTAGAAACACTTCACAAATAAAATATGCTTTTCCCTTTTACCCCCATCATCATCTGTTATGTTCTGCATGGCCACTGCTTTCTGCATTCTTTATTGCATGCCACAACTTTGTATTACAAATATTATCAAAAAAAAAAGATTTGCTTGTTCTGGAATTTTCCCCACGTAACCACTAACCTCCTTATCTTTCGCTATGCTTGCCAATTCTTGCCTGTTGTCCCGTTTCGTCCACGTGTTCGTGAACCTTCCATTTTCTGTAACCGGTCCGTAGCCTAGATCACTACGTTCACATAATCCCCTCCACACCCTAACAAAGCAGCCATTCACTCCGGCCGTAGAAGCCCGCAGGGACCCTTTCTTCCCTCCGGGCTGTTGACCCACAATTCGCATGAACCTTTAAACACGTCACACCTAACCCTTTAAATAGCATGCCAATGATGAGGACGGTGCCCAGAAGAAGAACAGTCTCTGTTCGAAATATCGGCGGCTTCTGTCCTGAGGTAACTTCCTTCCTACATCTCTACACTGTAAACTTTTTCACACCTTTAAAGGTGTGCGCTATGAACATTCAACCTGGTTGCGTGACATTGCATCTCCAGGGTGATATTTTACAAAATTTGGAAAGCATTACTAAAGACCAAGTGTCAGTGCAAATCTTGCTTTCATTATGTCTTGGATATCGTAGGTACGAGCTAATACATATATGCATCGCTATCGATAATCGAGCACGCGCAAGTGTCTACAATACTGTTGAACAATGTTGAGATGCTGCAAGACTCAACTTTTGGAGGACAGACAACACTCGAGTGAATAAAATTTGTGCGAAACCGTGCTCCATTTTGATGTTACGAAAATTACACCTAAAAAGGCGTGCGCCATGCACGCTATTACACCTTTAAAGGTGTGAAAAGATTTAGAGTGTACCGGTTCGCTGGATTTCTACCCATCTACGCTACCTAATCTGAGCTGTTTTCTCTCTTGGTATGGGTATGCATGCCTTCTCTTAGGGTGACAGTACCCAAAGGTTTCTTAGATCTGCAGGGCAATCACCCTGCAAACGACACAAAGAGGAATTCCCCACGATCAGAGCCGTAGCGAGGAAAGTTTGCGGCCAGGGGAGGGTAAATATGAAGCCCCCCCCCCCCCTTCTCCAACTGCCGTCAGAAGCCCTGTAAACAAAGAAATGAAAACGCTTATTTGCACTGCCGAGATCGTAAATTCAAATTTCCTTCGTTCCCTCTTTATCCTGTCCAACCAACCTGCCATTCGGTGCCCTCGAGAGAGCCCGGGGCGGCTACCCCTCTCGCACACCCGTCGCTACGGCTCTGCCCACGATCCCCAACCTGAGTATGACTACTCTACGTTACATTCACAAACAATACACAGGGGCAAAAAGACGCATCTTGTCGCGTTTTGCAATACACAGGGTCAGCCAGGGACCTGAAGCAAACTCCAGATTGTGTTTTCCGGGGTTCAACCACCGGTGGAATTTGCGCTGTGATGTGATGTGATGTGATGTGAATAAAGAAAAAAATGGGGATGTGAGTTTCGACGAAGTCAAACTGGCTGGCTGCGCTGTTCTTAGCATGCTTTGCTAATGTGTATGAAAATAAGATGAAAATAGACGAAAATGTAGCCGATAGTTCGAGTCCTAATCTGTACGAAACTGACTACTGATTCTTGTACAAGATTGATTACTTATTCTAGGCACAACCAGGTTATGCTAAAGAGGACTCTCCTATTTGCTTTTCCTATTAGAAACCGATTTGACTGACCAGCAAAATAGAAATGAAGCAAGCGCCTTCTCAGGTACACGTAAATTTTGCAACTTCGCCATTCATCTTTAATAATGAAATGTTATCTACTTAAAATTTATTATGGCAACCATCTAAGTGGCTAGACCCAGGAACATTATCGGGTTGGTTGCATCTAGACAAACTATGCGCGGATTAACTTAGAGGGTGCGGACATCGAATAGAGACCTTTTACGAACAAGATACAAACACAAGATAGGAATAAGAACAATTATATTGTGATTCTGAGATGGGCGAGCAACACGGCCCTGATTACCACTCCAAAATATAAGCCGGAAAAATGTATGCGGTAGGCAGTCTTCTTAGTGTGAACCTTTGCCGTAATCTGCCGTTACGTATTTAATTCATCTTAATTCCAGTAAATATGCTGATAATATTGACAAGCTAATCCAACTTTTCTTTATCGAAACCAAAAGTGCACGGCAGATTTTGTGGAGAGCGAAAGGCACAAAGCGCATTGTTTGCTATGTGGATTGAGCTTGGAACTTTCAGTTCGCAAGTTTACGTGCTTTTGTATCTGCCATTCGCATTTTGTCTTCAAACTAAAATAAATAACAATAAGAAACACGAGGAAGATAAATAAGGTGGAAAAGGAAAAAAAGTTCGCAGACGGTCGGTTACAGTGACTGACGGCAAGTTAATTCTTGAGTCCAATTCATCGAAATGAATACACTACATTTAAAAAAAACAACGAATGAAGAAAATGAACGGCTTAATTCACAAATGTTCATAGCAGAAAATAAAAAAAGAAAAGAAAAAGAAGCCAACGAAAAGTGTTCTTTCTTTTCTTCTTTTGGTATTTGCCTGCGACATCTCTCGGGGAAGGCTGGGACTTACAAACCATGGTTACTAACTTACGCGGTAAATCTCGCTTGCCACAGTCCATCGGTTCTGGTTTCGCTGGGCGGTGTGTGGGTAGCTTTTAGGCGTTCGGGCTCCCCTTGATACACTCCGATTACGGTGAAAATTTCGGGATTTGTTCTGTGCATAATTGTCTCTCTTGAGTGTGGATTTTGCTTTCAAACAAGCACTAGAACAATCCGAAATGACAAGTTGAAAAATCCAATTTTTTAGGTTTTCTTAGGAGTGTTTATAAATTACCTACGTCAAATATCGATAATACGGGGCTGTGGCACACTTTTTATATCTCAGGACACAATGCTGCAAAAAAACTACATAGAGCTATTTTGTTTTTTCTTCGCGTAAAACCTTTTCAAAGATGAGCAAAAAATGAGAATATGGTCATGTTCCTGGCTTTATAGTAGAACCCCTGAGCTGATGTATAAACAAAAGGCCGCTGTAGCACAGTTGTATAGAAAAAATGCTTTCCTAGGATATCAATACTTCCAACGTCAGACAAATAGGAGCGGCGCAATCTCTTGGCAAACATGGCAGTTTTCACAAGAGGAGTGGGGCCGAAGCCTTAAATCTACTGAATGTTCTGCCTCAAACGTGGCTTTACTTTGCGGACTCCAATTTACGTTTGCTGACACTGTCTGATAACATTCTAGTTCGCGTACTAGCGGGAAAATCATGTCGTTCGTTCTCGGAGCACTATTTGAGTGCTGCAGAAATTCCTAAAAGGATTATTTTTGATGCATTAAAAGGTCTACGTGTTATGTGGTGTGCAGCTGCCCAACTAAAACAACTTATAGCAAATACATTGAAGAAGTATGCACATATTCCGTATACCACGGGAGCTTTAGCAGAGGCCGGCTACAAACATGGACGACACAAACATATACAGATGTTCACAGTACGACATAGTTAATGCCCGCAACTGAAGGAAGTGAACAGGAAGTTGCGCCACAAACCGAACGACTGGAAAGGTATAGACCCCTTTAGAAATTCCGCCATCTGGCGGTGGTGAAGGGCGACAGGCGCCATGTTGCAGGAGCCTTTCCGTATCGGCGGTTTGGCGTGAGTGGCTGTCCGTCTGCATCCTGTCAATCCCACCTTCTATATTATTTTGCTGTCTCTGCACGACATGGAAAATAAATCGTTCCCCGTCACCAGATGGGTAAGTGATTTGTCAAAGCTACAGACACTGTCAGAAGAGAGCGTGATGTCGTACAATCCGTCAGGAAGAAATGTGCGTAGAAGCTACAACTTCAGCACAGAGCAGTATATGAAGTGCCATCTTCTATAAAAGCCAACCACAATTAAGTTGCGGTTGTTGCAGTGTTGTCTTGTGTCAGCTACATGATGTTTTGTGATTTCACTCCGAGGTCGCAGCCAGCGAGCCTAAAAAAAGCCGCTTCGTCCTTCGGTGGACTGTGCATTCGATCTATCATTATCGTTTTCCGTTGCGTTTTCTTAGTTGTCGGTGACAATTTAGAGCAGCGCGGTAGTTCGAAGTTAATAAAACTTGTTATTTGCACTGGGCACTGTATATGCACTGTGCCCCAAGAAGATCGGGCCAGAGCGCTTCACGAAGAGGGCGATAAACGGAAAGTCGGGTGCACCTTTGTGGTACTCGAGCTAAAAACAAGTGCTACGTTTAATGTAGCACATGTTTGTAACTCTAATACCATAAAAGAAGTCTCAGGTGTTTGTTTCCCACCCTCTTTGTGAAGCGCTCTGGCCTGCTTTTCTTGGGACGCCCTGTAGAAGCCATCCAAATAATTTACAGTAATTTTTCACAGGCAAGATGCCTTCTTCATCAAGGCGCAGCGCTACAAGAGCAAGAAGAAAACACATGACCCATACTCCGTGCTGCTTCGTTTGAACCAGAGTGCTGTTGTCCACGATGGTGCTTGTGACTGCCCTGCTGGGAGACGAGCATGCAATCACCACTTTGGCTCTCCACGCTCTCCGCTCTTGGCTTCCGGCCACAGCGTACGGCTCCAGTGGGTACCCAGTCACGTCGGGTTGTCCGGAAATACCCGTGCCGACATTGCTGCGAAACGTGCCCATACCACGGCTGCCTCGAGTCTCAGCATCCCGCTTTCAATGTCTGCCTGCCTGCTCCAAATACGTCGCTTGCGCTCTCGCTGTGTCCAAGATTTCACAGAACGTGCCATCTCGCCCAATACATTTCTGCACTCCATCGACCCAAAAATGCAATACGTCCCTCCCCCAAACATCACGAGGAGGGAGGCGTCCGTTATCCACCGTCTGCGGCTAAGCGTGGCTCGAACGCCAACACGGCTCTCCAACTCAGCACTCTTGACACCCCTACATGTGCAGCCTGCTCTACCGAGGGCAACAATTCCCACCTGCTCCTCCACTGTCGCCTGTTCGCCGCTCCCCGTGCCACTCTCATGGAGCGGCTAGCTGCCCTAGGGCTCAGGGAGGTCACGCTGGCAACGCTACTGGGCCCTCTGCAACGCCCCATTCAGTGGCGCGTCGGAAGGGAACTCGTACGCTTCCTTACTGACACAGGGCTCGCGCTGAGCCTGTGACTGCGCCTCTTCTTTCGCTCTTTTCGATTTGTCTTTCTTTTTTCTTCTTTCTTTTTATTTTTCATTTCTTTCCTTTTCCTTTTGTAAGCGGGAATAGCAAGTCGGATGCTGGAGCCAGGCTAACCTTTCCCCTCTTTCGTGTTTTTTTTTTTTCTTTTTTGTCTTGCAATAAACCTATATCCCCCCCCCACACACACACACTTTGCATTGCTCCGTGTTGTTCATCTGCTACAGCGAAGCGGTTACAGTGAGGCTCCTCCTCAACTATCCTGTACTGACGTCCCGCAGCAGTGGAGGGTACCTCGTGGGAGCAAGATTCGTGCCACGTCAGTCCAGTCTGTTGACTGGCGGAGAGTCCGAGAGGGAGGTAGAGAAGACCAATGCGAATCTATGACGTAAGGAAAAAGCCCAGGTCATGCTTGGAGCAGGAGCTAGCAGCGAAGGAACTGGGTGATGCCCTCCAAAACCTGGACAGCAACAACCCTTTCATTTATGCGCTGCTGCATCCCAATGCCCAGCGTGCCAAGGACACAAGGTTTGGCCCATCCCTAGGGAGCTCACCACTTTCCTGCCAGCAAGCACGTCTCCCATTTGGGTTTGGTTCCTGTCTGTCAGCAAATTTTATGCAGGCCTCCAACAACAGCTTTCCACTGGAAGAATTTTCATTTTTCACCGGCCAGTCAACCTGCAGTATCACTGGTGCCTTCCCAGAGAAACAGCTTGAAATTCTGAAGGTAACCTAACACAACTTTCACCTGTATGCACATTCTCAAGATCTTTGCATGTAATGATCAGAACTGTGAAAGCTACTTCGAAAACGTAATTAAGTTAGTTACGGACATATGAAAGAAATTAAGTTACAGTCACTGAAATGATGTAATTTACAATTACAGTTACATGTGTAAAGTAATTGAGTTACTTTGTGAACGAAAGTGTACGGTTGCTAAAATCAGTACTGGTACCGAAAGGATAACAGATTATTGTAGTTTACTCACAAGAAAAGTAGTTTAACAGGCCCATTTTTGTTTACAGTCGTTGTGTGTCACTGCTGCCGCTGCACGTGAAATTGAAAGAAATACGAGACAGCAGAGGAACAGTCCAACATGGACACAAGAAAGGGCTACACGCCTAACGGCCTCAAATTTTGAGACTGTTGTAAAGCGTACCTCTCGGACGAAGAAGGGCCTGGGCAACCTGACAGCGAGTAGGGACATATCAAGGGTGAATGCTGTAAAGTACGTATATCATTGTGCTTCTTCCGCAAGATGATATGTCATCTGAATACCATCGTCTACAATAGGATCTTTTCTTTGCTGCAGGTATGGCATTGAAAACGAAAACGTCGATCGTGACAGGTACAAAGCGGTGCTGCAGTCTCTTGGGCACGATGTCACGGTTAGTCCTTGTGGGCTTCTAGTCCCACCGCCATGTCCGTGGCTGGGAGCATCCCCTGATGGGGCCGTGTTCGACCCAAAAGAGGATCCTCCCCATGGAATATTGGAGATCAAGTGCCCACATTCGCTAAAGAACGCCATTCTGGGGGAACTCGCAGAAGAAAGCTTTTTCTCCATCACAACAGAGGAAGTCTCTGAGAGCATGGACGACTACGGAACTCCACGAATGGCCGGTTCAACCAAGAAGCCAGTGTTAAACAGGAAGCATGAGTATTATTATCAAATACTGGGGCAAATGGCAATATCTGGCCTGCAATGGGCAGACTTTGTTGTGTACGGAAGGGACTTTATACTCATAGAGCGGATACCTTTTGTGAAACGTGAATGGGTACAGGTAGAGAAGAAGCTAAACGAATTCTATTTCAACAGACTGCTACCTGTTTTTACTCATCGATATTAAATTATAATAGAACCGTTGATTTAGAGTGTTTCACCTTGTTTATTTACACGATATACATAAGCATGGTGCATGGAACAGCAGATTTAGACTAGAACATTTGTAACACCAATGCATGCTCAAGTTGCAGAAAGCCCTTCAACTCACTCGATACTCTTTACAATGGCCGTTTGGAAATTCGTCAGGATGACACAAACTGTCCACATCTGATTGATAATGGGTCCCATCGAAACAGGTACTGCACGAGAAGGGCGCAAAAAGTGCCATAATTTGGGAGCCCTGTATAAAATTGGAAGTCGTCATCACTCGTCAGGAACTTTTCAACGCAAAATGGCTTCTTTTCGTCTTCTAGCTTCTTACATTTTTCCGTGCACTGTTGTAGTTAATGGCTGAGCTTGTGAACCTCCGACGTTTTCATCTGCAGTTGGTACCTTGCTTCCTGTAGTTCCTGCGTTAATTTCTGGATGGTCCTTTCCTTCTTTAGCACGTCCTCTTTAGTGTCTGCAAGTTCCTGCATGGTGGCAGCAAGCTTTTCGTCCGGTGAAAGGGGAACCGGTACATTGTCTGGGGATCCACCCTGTGGGATGATGTTCTCACTTTCAACCTCTTGTTCTGTGTCCATTACATTGACTTGCTTTTCACAAAGAACAGCGTGCCTGACAAGAGGGCGACGTGGCTTTGGTCTTGGAGGATCGAAAGCAAAAACTGATGGTACAGCACGGTCTCGAAGGATACGCTTTCCGCTTGCCACGTTTGGTACAAAATAGTCTTCCACAAAGTGCTTGGAGCAGACCTTCGTGTGCCGTGTCACCTCAAACAGACGTCCTTGGTCCTGTTTGATCTTTATGATCTACTGTTTAAACAGAGCCTCATCTTTAAGGAACTTGTGGAATGTCACCTGGAACAGACATAGATCAGCTTATAGTCAAATCCTGCTCATTTAAATCAGAGGAGCTATCAACCGTGCGCTGCTTTTACCACTGCAACCATTTAATCTGGGAAAATGGGTGGACGTCTGTGCCCGTGGTACAAGCCATACTTTTAAGGCTGGAGCAGCCTGAACAAGCCATTCTTTCTAGACGTTTCGCGTTCGTTCGTTTAAGGTAATGCATCTCAGGCGAGGGAAGCGGGACACCCCCCGGAATGGCATGAATAAACCGTCGCAGTCGCAGTCATAAACAGCTCGGCTGCTACTCCAGCCTCAAATAACGACAGACACGCGGTTTCATTCCAACCTTCGTCCACATTATATGCAATATTAGTCAGTATCCTTACGTGACATCATTTCAGTTCATCAGGCCCTTGATCAGTACCAGTAGCTCGTTTGTTTTCTTGCATATCTTTCGCTGTCTTTAGTTCGCTACCGTACACGCGTGGTTTTGTTTTCACGTCTGATGAGTTGCACTCGAACGGAGCAAGCTTGAGAAGAATTCTAGTCAAAAGCAGCACCTTACCTTTCTGCCTTCCCTGTCCAAGTAGCCTGCGTGTCGACAAAGAGGTACGCAACAGCTACACGGCATCTTGCGTCTAACTCGGACGCGATACTGCTTCGCTGTCGCGCGCGCCGTTTGTTTGTAGTTTGTTTCTCCCGCAACATGGCGGCGCGGCCTAGTGCAGTTCGGGCGCAATAGGTGGCGCCTTTTTTCGAAGGGGTGTAAAGCGGACACCAGAAATCTTCTATATATATTTTTTTTCGTAGTGACTATTTACTACAGGTGAACTGATGAAGAAGGGTTGTGGCGTACAGCGTGCACCATCACATAAAATCCGATACCACACGGTGGGGTCTATTGCAGGGCGAAGCGCTTTGGAAGGAAGCGAAGAGCTTGCTTCGGCACTGCAGACGCATCATGGCATCTCCTTCGCCCTTTTCTCTTGCAATGAAGTTGTTTTTATTACTGATTTTTCGGGTGCAGACCTTCTGAATTTCCCCTTAAGGGACCTGGCAATACTGGTTTTGCTCACCTCGATCAGGTCCAATCCCAGGTCCAATAAGGAGCGTTCCTACCACTCACGTCACATAGTGACGGGCGTGGCGGCACTGATCACGTGTCTATCGTGAAGGCGAAGGAGGATGTTTCGCGCACGGGAGATTCGTGGGGCGGGCTATTGCAGGCGTTCCAGTTTCGCTACGATTGTACTAATAGATCTCTACCCAAGAAACGTCATCATGACGTTGGTAAACAGACTGAAACCGAAACAAATCGGAAGGGGAGGGCTGGGTTCCACGAATGAGCACTTGTTCGCTGCCTCCCAGTAAACCACGAATATCCTGGAGACGTCCAAAATGTGTCGCAGACGTCCAAGACGTCGAGACATCCTATGTACGTCCCAGGGATATTCGTGATTGGATCCAAACTATGTCGCAAATGTCACCTGTAGCTATGTTCCATGGACGTCACATGGACGTCCAGTCTGTCTCCTCTAAATATTTTAGTTGTTGAGGATATCCAATTCTGTACATCCTCTGTACGTCCCAAAGCGAATATCTTGGGTACATCGAGATTTGGATATTCTGAGGTGATAGCATCACGAACCAAAAAGTACGTGCAAACAGGGGCTGAATGACGTTTGTAAGAAACAAAGGGCGGTCCTGTGCAAGATTGAAAGATTTTGCTCCTTCCAAAACTGACTGTCTATGTTACATTGAGCACTTATTGCAAAAGAGGCAGAGATGCGGAATTCTGTGGCACTCTCAAATTTGACTTTCGATGAACCTACTGAGTGTCTCAGACCAAGAGGAGTAAGAAACAGGCGTTACCTTGTTGCAGAGTTAATACACCACGCAATTCCTCACATGGCTGTTGGTTTTGTGCATAGTCGGATTATACTTAGGCAGCTCACTCGCCGTTTTGTTTCGGGGGCGGGTAGTACCCTCGGATTCGCGGAAGTTCGCGCGCCAAGCAATATATAGTATTTGTTTTCTCTTGGAAAGGGACTGCCAGTACCTTTCGAAGCTTTTTGGACTGTGAGCTTTTCCATTTCTCTCTTTGCTTCATTTAAACAGCCGCGCTCTGTGTCCGTTATGGGAAATACCAGAAACGGACACAGAGGGAAAACAGGGAAGGAAATAGTGTTGTGGTGGCCACCCTCTATAGTTACGGGTCCGTTAATGGTGCCGACACCCCACCACCACCACCACCACCGCCACCACCACCAAAACTCTTGCAAAATGTTCCAAAATATGTGTTCGTGCGCACGGATCGCAATTGGTGGCGCCAATATCCTCTGAATGTCCGGATGTGTATTAGTCGAGTTAGTGGGACGTCCCGTGGATGTAGAAAAAGCGGGACAAATGGCCATCTATTGGACGTACAAAAGACAAAAGACTATAGGCTCTGTGCGAACCTCCCTGGGATATCCGAATGTCACGCTCAGGATGTTACATGGACGTGGCTGGGATGTAGATGGTTTACTGGGCTCCTATTGAAAGAAAAGTAGGACAGAAGGTCGAGTCCCTTTCAGAGCCCATAATAGTCCCGTCAAGACCGTGGCTTTCGGGCGCGACCTTGTTCGCCCCTAGCTGTGAGCGTGGTTTAACTCTACCAAATTGGTGGCGCTGTCGAACACTATGACGTCATTTGTTTACAAACAGGGAGAGGTCTATTGTGGGAAAACTGTTTTCGGGAGCCGAACTTTCCATACCGGCCAAAAACAGAAACAAGATTGTGTGTCTCTAGACTGCTCCTTTAACTAACCAGATGGCTACAAAACTTTCATGGGATCGTAAGACACCGTATCGCCGTTTGTCTCTTCCAGTGGCTTGTAGGATATCAAAAACGGGCGGCTGCTTTGATCTGGATTAAATTTTCCGACCACCATGTAGCTATATATGGCCTATTTCCATCTGCCGTCTCGTCCACCTCAATTCAGATGGAGGACTCTCCTATTTCAGAACGAATGGTATTCAGTACTCACTCGTACGTGGAGCCCAAATACTTTATTCGCAGTGTCGACTCCGACGGAATTTTAGTCTTGCAGTACCTCTCCAAGAAGGTCTTCAAGACGGGCTTCTCGAGCTTCGCCTTTGCTGCAAGAAGTGCCGCACACAAGCCGGCGGTGTCGACGTCGGACGTCGACGGAAGGTCCTTTGTGCAGTTGAACTTGTGCGCGGCTGCAGCAGGATGTTGCTCTAGGTGAGATTTTTGGAACCTGGCAGACCGATTCTTACGCTAGACAGGAGGAACAGCTTACGAAACTAAACTGCCGAATGTAAGCTCGTGGAAGCAAAGTCTGTACTTACTTCCTTTCCGTACTACTGACAGAGCACCGCAACTCGGTCGGTGGTGTAGCAGTTAAACTCTCAGGTCGCCTTTATTTTCAGCATTGTGCAATGCCTGCGACCATCCACGGAGCGCACGTTGCGATGTGTTGCGCAGCGTCCACGCGCCAGAACGGCCGACGTCAAAGGAACGGGTCGTTCTCGCTATAGTTTCGTTTTGCTGCGTGCCACAATGGTAACTGGAATGTGTGGCACACAGACCCTACGATACTCTTGCTACCATAGTGCCATCTCTCCCAATAGCTCTGCATGTTTTGCCCGGTGGCGCGTTCATGGAAGAGGTTGCGTATCTGTGTCATTTTCGGCAGGGGAGAAAATAATGCTATTTGAGACGGAATATATAGCACGACATTGTAGGTCGAACGCGTCCTCTGTTGTTCTTTTGCGCAGACAGGAGGAATAGATCGAAATATGGTGAATTTAGGCATGAATTTATGGACAACAGACGACGTTTTAGGCGCAAACGTCGAAATAGGCATTTATCGGCGCAGCATGAGTTTCATATGGGATCCTTATCACTCAGTTCGTGCATGCTCTTGTGTCAAAAAGGCACTATATGGGTTCATGGTAAAAAGTAGGTATTTACCTAAAGATCCGAGGTCTATTCATAAATATGCTACTCTTCACTAAGTAGGTGAGTGACTAATGAATCAAATACAAAAGATGTCATTCTAACACCCTCTCCTCGCCTTTGGTACACATCACAGGCTTGAAACCTTTCTGAATATATCCTGCTGGCACTCGAATGAAAGGTTTATCGCAAAGATAATCATCTGCTGCTGCGCATTGTGTGTCTTTTATATATATATGGGGACGGCAAAAAAGGCTCGCTCTCGTCGTGTTAAACACTACGTAGGGAATAATAACAACAACGTCAGAGCAAGTTTTCTCTTGTCTTTCTTTTACCATTTTTCAGGGGCGCATTGCTTTGTGCGAGTCATCGAAAATTAAAAACTTGGCTTTGCTGTTAAAGTGATAATGCAGTGCGCTCGAACCGCGTCCCCACACGAGCCCCTCCCGGGGGGTCTAGGACATCTCGGTGCAGGACAATTCGGTGTGGGACAATTCGGTGCACGGACATCTCGGTGCACGGACATCTCGGTGCGCGGACATTTGGGTGCGCGGATATTTCGGTGCACGGATATCTCGGTGCGCGGACATCTCGGTGCACGGACATTTCGGTGCATGCGTCGCATGTTTAGTCGTCGTTTCACGTCATTACAGCGCCACATGTTTAGTGCAGACCCAACAGCGGATTTCCATCGCATTCGCAAAAAATTGAAGAATCTTACCAAATTAATGAAAAAGGATTAATAATGTCAGATAAGCATTGACATTGTGTTGTATTGCTTCTCTTTTTCACTCATGTAATGGCCTTCGTGGTCTTTTGGGTTTGTAAATAATAAATTAATTAATTAAAAACAAAGGTCACACAATCCTAAAAGGTACTTCATCTCATTACCGGCGGTCAGTACTTAGTAGTCAGTACTTAGTTATATTGGGGTCCGAGGACATTTTTTCATACCGTTAACCCGTAGCCCTCCTTATGGGGACATTTTCTCCGGGGTCATCCTTCCCGGAGACTTTCCTTCCGGGGACACTTTTTGCAGACACATTTTTTCCGGATCCCGTTATACGCAATTACGAGTCCATAGATCTTCGACTCGTATGTATCTTTTTAATTGTGCGCTTTAGGGACGAAGTGCAAATTAAGAGGTTGCAACAACAACGTAAATGATGACGATGACGTGGAGTGTTTCACCGCCGCGATGTGGCAACCCTATCCCAATAGCGGCGTTCATATCAAAACAAGCACTAACGCAGTCATTGAGTTCCACAACAAAATTCTGCATTTTTGCGGCATATAGACATGATACGCTTTAGCCTCGCGATTTAAAAATAAGAGATGAAAAAGTGTTTAGACTTCCAAGACATTCTTCTTTTGTGACCTTTGCGGGTCACTGCACTAAGGCGGGGGAAATACGACGGGTGCATCGGGGCGGAGGAATCGGGACGGGGGAGTTTAAATTGGGGGAATCGAGCACCACTCACCAAGGGTTAAAAAACAAAAACAAACGAGGCGCCCTTCGCGATGAAATTTGCTGGGTGTTATTTCCAGCCGCGTGTCCTAACCTCCAGTAACGTTTTAATCGCACTTTATTAATTAATCGGGTATCCCAATTGTTTCCCAGCGACGTGCGCCTCACGTAGACTTTTACTTTTGGTACAAGAAAAAAAAAAGAAAAAAGAAAAGAAAACGCGCAAGACACGAAAAGTACCAGAGAGCGCTCCAACGTCTCTCTCTCTCTCTCTCTCTTTTGTTCATGCAGACTGCAGAGCATCTTGTCGTTTTTAAAGACACGGTTTAAATACACTTTTTAAAGACACCCTCTATATTCAAATGAAGAAGGATATCGACGTAAAACATCAAGTTGGGCCTGTTTTTAAGATATGACGGATAAAAGCTCTAAAACCAAGACGAAGGACGAGATACACAGGTAACGGTACCTGTGTGAGTCGTCCTTCGTCTTTGTTTTAGTACTTTTAGACGTCATAATATCGAATCCGCGTTTGCACATTTTACGAATGTGCAAAACTTGCTGCATAATTGTCTTTATGCTTGCAATGTATGTTTGCCGGTGCACTAATAATTATTTGCTAGAGATACCACGCAAATCATCACTTTCACCGCTATGACACAGCCCCGACACCCTTTTCGTCTTTTTCTTCCCTGTTGCCCGTGCACCGAAATGTCCGTGCACCGAGATGTCCGTGCACCGAGATGTCCGTGCACCGAGATGTCCGTGCACCGAAGTGTCCGCGCACCGAAGTGTCCGCGCACCGAAGTGTCCGCGCACCGAAGTGTCCGCGCACCGAAGTGTCCGCGCACCGAAATGTCCGTGCACCGAAATGTCCGTGCACCGAGATGTCCGTGCACCGAGATGTCTTGCACCGAAATGCCCCTGCACCGAGATGTCCGCACCGAGATGTCCTGCACCGAATTGTCCTGCACCGAGATGTCCGTTGCCCCCTCCCGGGATAGTTCTCGCCGTTTGGACGGGCTGACGTAGAGAACGCGCGGGTTCGCGATCCGTCAGCGATTCCCCTAGCGGGTGCACTGTTTTATCACATTAACACCACAGCCTTTGAGCCTTGAGCCACCCCATCGTCCCCTGCCACTTTCTCTTTTCCTTTTCTGCTTCTCTTTTCTCTTTTTCTCTTTCTTTCTTTTATTTTCTTTTTTTCTCTTTTGGGAACAGCAAGTCGGCCTTGGCCTGTCTGACCTTTCCCCCTTTCTTTATCTTTGATAAACATATCCCCCCACCACCACCACCACAGCCGACTTACTTTTTTTTTTTTTACCCTCGGTGGTATTTCGTAAATTTATTAATTCGTTTGGATGTGTACTTCACTGCATGATAAGAATGTAGCAGGAAGAAATGGGAAGTGAGAAAAACTTTAGCGCTTGATTGCTAGTGAGCTACGTTTGAAAAGCATGCCATAGCCACTGTGAACAAAAAAGGGGTGGTTGTGTGCCAGCTCATGGAAGCAAATTGCGGATCGGTATGACATGCGATGGGAGCGAACTTTGAACTCAGGCGCAAAACTTGTGTTTGCGGAGGGAGCGTTACATAAAGCGAGGGTACGCTGCGACCCTGAGCATGCAGAGCAAATTGTTTTTAGGCTATGACACAACAAAGGAATGAATAGCCACGAAATATAAACAGAACGGTTAGAAGCATCAATATAGTTTAATTTGACAAGGTTCCTCACTCAGTCCGTTCTTTATCAGGTGCGATGACTGCTACTCAGAATTCAGAAAACCATCAGTACCTCTTAGCGCTTGAGACAAGTTCACAGACGTCTTATCATGATCCTATCTATATACCCGGGACTAAACGTGTGCAGATACAAGGGCGTCAGCCCTGGGCAGGGGGCCAAACTCAGTGGGCCTCTGGGGACATCGGGCATTTCGTTATGGGATTTCGTCTTATTGGGAAATGTTTATAGAGTTTTTAACGTAATAAGACGCTCGGGGATTAAAAAGGATTATTTTTCGGAATGAGACATTGACCGCAATAAGACTTTGACCGAAATGAAACACAAGTCAACCCTAACATCATCATATCTATTCAAACTTAGGAAGATTAGCCAGTGGCTGTGATGGGCAAAGTACCTCAAAATTGTACTTAAACTAAAGTAGCAAGTACGTGGCGTCATTAGTACTCCAAGTACAGCACAAAGTACCCAATTCCAAATGTACTTCAAGTAAAGTACAAAGTACTAGGCAAGGTACTTCAAGTATTCATCAAGTACATTGCGAATTTAATTTGCATGACTTTGCATTTCACTGTTCAGTATCTGTGTTTTGCTTTTTTGGCAAAACTTTATCGAGCATTCTTGACAAATGCTCTAAAGCCATAATGTCCCAGGTGAAGTGCTAACCCGTGAATATGAACTTAATCAGTTGACATAATTTGCAGTTACATGTAGAGAGGTAATGAGTTAGCTGTGCTGTGATTATGTATTATACCGTGACTGACCCAAGACCACCCGCCCCCTAGTCTGGTGTTCCGGTACTACTCTTCTGCTATAACTGGGCTAAAAAATTTCAAAGGAAAAAAGTACAAGCCAACGGAGATTACATATTTCTGAGCATTCAAAGCTGTTTTTTGAAGTACAACACCTTTAAAAAAAGGCTATGAAGAAAGTAAAAAAGGATGAAGCACAATGTAACCATCATTTTTATACGACTGTGATCTGCAGCAATGTAATCCATGTGACCAATTAAAAAAGACGTAAAATGTAAAAATGAAAGCATGTGTGTTTTTCCGCGTGTTCATCGTGTAATGCAATCACACATTGTGCTATAACATGATTATTAATTGCTAATGAAGGAAACAACATAAAAAAAGCATAGAACCCTGCATTGGGAGAACTGAAATGACGATTGCCATGTCATTGTGCTGCCAGTTGCAGTGTCATAATGTGTGCGTGTCTTTGCATTCCATTCATTTTACATAATCATAGAAGCGTTGATACTTTTCAACATTTCAAGCCCCTCAACAATAAATTTGCTTCAATAAATATGTTCTTTAACAGCTCAAAAATCATTTTTGGTAAAACGTAAGACTGGGACTCTTGGTACTGCATCCCACTAAAAGCGCTCAAATGACGGCAAGAAGAAGAAAACACACAAATAGCGCTATCTGTGTGTTTTCGTTTTCTTGTTCTCATTTTAG
This sequence comes from Ornithodoros turicata, assembly GCF_037126465.1. Lineage (NCBI taxonomy): Eukaryota > Metazoa > Arthropoda > Arachnida > Ixodida > Argasidae > Ornithodoros > Ornithodoros turicata. Next base: position 9,111,091 of record NC_088207.1, read on the forward strand.
CGCATTTAGTAGGGTGCATTTTTGATACTCTTTTGTGATTTTTTTTTCTCTGGAGTCCAAGTTTGGGTAATTGAGTACTTGATGGGAAAGTACCCGGAAAAAAGTACTTAAAGTAAAGTACACGTACACAGAAATGTACTTAAAGTACTACTTGGGTACTTGTTACTTCAAGTACTGCCCATCACTGGCCAGTGCCTAATCAACAGAATGGTAAACATGGGAGCTCGCTACCTTTTGTTATTTTGCACTCTGCGTCGTGTCGCCCCCCCCCCCCCCCCCCGATTACCTTTTGTCCCCCCCTCTCTCTCTCCACACATAAACTTGATGATGTACCAATGCGTTCCCATGGCGAGTGACTTCTGGCGCCCTGAGCACACGTGTAGCCTGACGGAACGCGTCGTTCAAAAGCAAAATAAGATGCAAATTCACGAGCGAGATATCTTGGGCCATGCGGAAGCAACGCCGAACGGCCAGACTAAACGCGCTGTCGCCCTTTTGTCCGAGACACCCGCTTCTGCGTCCGGCCTGTGGGTTTACGAGGACGACCTTGCGGTCCTATCACGTCACCGCAGCACCGGTGGATCCGGATAATCGCGTCAGGAAGAGGAATCTTGCCATACAGCGTCGTTTCTTGTTTTACTAGGTGAAGGTCGTCTGGGGAAAACCCCGCTCGCACGGGAGTGGGAACAGTATTGCCTTGGACTCCATCGGAGCAGCAGCTTCTCACGATGTACGGCCGTGCCATCCTAGCATCCATACTCGTCCTCTTCTCTTCAGGTTAGATAGCATATTTCACAGTTTTGTGCATCCTGCTTCGCCCGCCACTTGCGTGAGCGAACAACGTTCACTTTTCATATTTGAATAGGAATATATTCCTGTACTAGTTCAGCATGCTTTGTTTGCGCTGCACGTGGTTTGCAACTTACGCTTAACAGGATCAACTCTCTCAGTATTGTTTTCTGTTTGACCGCGCAATAAGTAAATAGGACAAATATATAAGTTTCATGAGACAACTGTTGTGGAAAAAAGGAACGAATATAATTATGTACTTAATTGCCTTAGTTGTAACCTTTTATATGAGTCTGTTTGCAATGGTAAATAAATACAAATACTAATTTCGCAGCCGAAGAATACGTAGGTGATCATTTAGTTGAAAATACTAAAGATGCGTGCTGGTATACCCGCAATACCCGCCGGCGCAAAGCCAGCCCGTCGGTTTTGGTGCGCGACCCGATTCATTGCGAACATTTGGCCCAAAGTACTTTCCAAGACGTTATTCGCTTTCCCCCATATCCAGACCTTCCGTGGTGCGTGGGATGATGACAGCTTCGTCATTTACTGGCACCGCGTTCTATGCTTGCTCTTTGTCTATGTTTGTCACATTGGGCTAATTTTGGGTACCTTTCGGCACCAACGACTGGTACGCTTCGCGTTAGTAAGCTGGCAACCATGTCAGCAGTCGCCACAGCGTCTGGCGAGCCAGGAGAGTGGCTCGCTAACGGACAGTGTCCCAAGCATCAATAAATCATTTCGTGCTACTGACGGTCGTGCGGCATAACTGAAACATGCTTACGCATTGGGCCGCGGGTACGTCTGCGTGTACGCGTCGGGATCTGCGAGTGCGGGTTGCACCAGTGACATTGCCGGTCGTACGCCCGCGGGTGCCGTGCAGGTGCAATTACGTATTTTTATTACCCCACTCCGCTCTATCTCTAATACATATTAATTACTTCTCAGTTGTCTCGCGACGTAAACACCCAATTATTATTAATATTAATTACTTAGTGTTTTGCCGCAGCGCACCAGCTGACTAACGGACTTTTGGGAAGCCTTTTTCATCCCGCCTTCATTTCGCTTAGCTAATAAGTTGTGTCTGATGGTATAGTGAATATTAATATTTACAGAGCGCGAAAATTCGAGCTTGAAATACTCATATTGACGCATTTTAGGAGCTCAATGTTGATATGCATCAAAAATTAGCTTAATAGTTATGCAATTGTGTAAAAATGTCACGTCTCAAACTTATTACGCTGGCCGTTGAGAAGATACCTCCTAAAATCCTGTCTAGCCGGTCTTACTTGACCTTTGTTATCATTGCACCGGTAAATCTCAAATATAACAATCGATCGACCTGCTCGGTGTGATAGAGGAAGAAGTTGTGAGATAGAAGGAAGGAAGGAGGAAGAAAAAAATGGGAATCTGCTGTGTCTTGTCTCCGCAGAGGTAGCCTTTACTTTAAATCATTAACCATGCCACGAATAAAACGTTTTGTTGCGCACAGATGCGAGACGGTTGTTACGATTTTTCCAATGTTTCTTGACAACACTACATTCACTTTGGTTGCCCTTGTGCCCTAAAAAACCAAAACAAACAAACATTCACTTTACTAGATAACTTACTCTTTTGCAGCAGAGAAACATATAAAATAAGTTTCTTGGGTGCGTCGTAGCGCAAGCGTGATTTTCGAAGTTTGTTGTAAAGATTGGTATATTGTAATGTTGGCGTAAAGATGATTGTAGGTTGCCAGCCAGGAGACGTTGACAGGCAAACAGCATTTGTAACAGTGAGAATTTGTTGTGGTTGGTACATAACTAAAAGCGTTAAAAGAACCAGTACTGGGTAAAACAGTTAAAACGACAACAGTAAAAGGACGCGACGCAGGCACTGAACTTCAATGCAAGGTGAAACCGTCTTTAATCCACCTGTATTTATACATCTATATACCTCTATATATGTCAACAATAGGTCTGTTAACGTAAATACAGGTCGATTACAGAAGGTCTCACCTTGGGTTGAAGTTCAGCGATGGTGTTGCGTCTTTTATTGTTGTCGTTTTAACTGTCTTACACAGCACTGGGTTTTTTTAACGCTTTTGGCATTTGTAGCTTTTCCTCAATACTTTCAGCCATATAGCTCATAAGCGGGGGGGAGGGGGGGGGGGCAAGAAGAGAGGTAATGGAGGTAATGTCATGAGCGGTTTGTTGCTTGAACCAAGCGGTGATGTATATACTTGCCTTGACCTTGGGTTTAGCGCCAGAGAATTATATCGATCGCCGCTAAATGAAAATTATTTTCACTATAGGAACATTTCAATTGCAGCTGGTTTACCGTGATTGGAGTGTCAGCCATCACCACCAAGTGGAAAAACTCCATGCTAAGATATCCTAAGCGGGGGAATACGACAAAAATCCTAAGCATGGGCGCGTGACGAGGGGTGTGCGGTTATATCAGCGGATCCGCGTGGCATTCTCATTTCCCGATATAAATAAAATCTTTTCCAAATTCACGGTCCAAAATTGTTTTAAGTAAAAAAGATTGGAGAGTTTGCGAAACGGGATAACTGATATTCAATTCAGAGGCAGGCAGCCACTGAGTGAGCTTAATATGACGAGCTCAGCGACGAAGGTACACGGCGGACAAGAGACAGGTGGACGTCGAACTTCCAACCAAGGTCTATTGCTGCTGACAAACAAAAAAGCACCCCGCGATCAAACAACGCACCCCCCCCCCCCCGCACCCCGTTGATAACACATCCTTCGGCCAAACTGCACACCCTTGTCGATAAATATTTTTTTGTTTCTGCTGGCACATCTGTTAGCTAACTTATCTGATAAGACTCCACGACCTGTCTGTGATGGCGATCCGCTGAGTTGCACAAAATCTTCGTCGAACCACACAAAGGCGAACGCTAACAATCACCGTTATGCACAGCCAGCTGAGAATCCTGCGCAAGGCTCGCTACTTATGCTCCCGGAGAGAGTCGTTTATACAACGGCCCGTCTCATCTATGTAAGCTCTTCCACAGGAGAGAGGGACCGAGTGCACCACACCCGTACGGCACGTAATCCTGACCACGGTATCTTCTGCCCGACCGCCAACCTCGCTCAGCTCGTCATAGTCATGTACCAAACGGTCCCTTTTGTGGCTTATTCTCAATAGTGTCTGGACATGTCATAGTAAATTTAGTTACCTCTACGTTTCCTCTAAATAAATTTGGAATAATGTACGTAACAGACTCGTTGCAGCTTTATATTTTCAGGAATAATACTGTTTAAAACTTATAATTAAAATTCAGCACATTATCTGCACAATATACGTAGCAGTAGCATGAACTCTCTTCAGATCACACCGGCGCGACCTACGTTTCCTTTTCTTTCTATTTTTTTTTCTCTTTTTCTACAGCTATCTATATCTCTTCAATGCCACAGAAACCAGAGACAGTTTTGGTTGCCGTATGTCCTCAAAACACTTCTGACCTTTTTGGAGAGCGAGGGACTTGGGTCTTCTCTGTGAGGCGACACAGAGGCAATTCACCACATCACCACCAGTAATGGAGCGATGAAAACCTCCAATCATAATCACAAGACGTTAAGTTATTGTTGTTTTGTTGCCATACTTGAATTCATCAAGAAAGGGCACAGCCAGACGAGCTTTTATACAAGTTTCGTTATGCTGATTTTTTTTTAATATGATAGCGAATATGCGGATATATTATAATAATAATAATTTATTTCACCAATGACACTTGGTGAGGGGATACAGACAAAAAGCTGCAAAAACTGCAGCTTGACGAGGTCTGACCCCCCTTTGTACGCTCGACAGATACAACAAAGCAATGACAAATAGCAAACCAGACGAATTACGGAGTGAGACAATGGTAATGAACACAATGCATTGAGATGCATAAAACAAAAAAAGCTATGAGAACACACGAAATGATATGACTATCCTAGTGAAGATACATGGCCTTTATAGAGCGAATTGAAAGACAGCTGATGTTAATGTTGTTTTGTATATGGGAATTGATATGTCGTGGAAGATTATATGAAACCAACTGTGAGCCATAATTAGTTCGTGCACACGGTGTGAAGTAGGGCTCATTGTAGCGTAGTGAATAAGGGGTTAATCTCATGGTTAAATTGACCAGGGCTAGAAAGATGTGATTATTTTGCCTTACTGAAGTTACATATGTAATGGACATACGGTACTTATAGAGATCCATAATTCTGATTATGCTAAATTTCGCGAAGAGGGATCCTGTTGGATGTAAAAAGGGAACGTTTGCTATGTGACGAAGTACCTTCTTCTGACACAAAAGTAACATTTCAAGATTTGTTTGCGTTGTCGTTCCCCAAACTAGGTGACAGTATGTAAGGTGAGGGTAAACCAGTGCGTTATAGGTCATAACTTTTGCCTTAGTTGGAAGGACGTTTCTGTGTCAACCTAAAATGCCGATCACGCGCGATATTTTGTTAGTGATGTAACCGACGGATTTATCCCACGACATCGTATCAGTGAACCAGACGCCCAGTGGCTTCACCTCCTTGACAAAAGATATCGTGCTTGTACCGATAACAATAGATTCGGAGCAGGAAATAGCCTTATGCAGTGGGTGGAAAACAACAGCCTTGGTTTTAAAGGAGTTAATTATCAAATAATTTTTGTAGACCACGTGTAGAAGATTGATAAGAAGTTGTTCATATTTGTTGTTAAATCTGTGAGACACTTTCCTTGCCGGACTAGGTCGGTGTCATCAGCATAAGCTACTATCTTAATGTGGTTCGATAAGGCAAACATGTCATTCACATAGATAATGAAAAGCAGTGGCCCAAGAATGCTCCCTTGTGGTACACCGGTTGTGATGTGGTGTATTGCCGAACACTGCCCGTGAATATCAACAAATTGTTTGCGATGCTGAAGATAAGTGCGTATTAAATTTAATGGAACACCGTGGATACCGTAGTGCTCAAGCTTTAAGAAGAGAACACTGTGATTCAGTAAACCGAAAGCCTTGGTGAAATCGATGAACAGACCGAGAGTAATGAGTTTTTCTTCGAACCCGGAAAGGATATATTCTTTCTGGGACAGAAGAGCTAGTTCTGCCGAGTGTTGCTTTCTAAATCCAAACTGAGAATCGGAAAGCATGGAATTCTTTGTTAAAAATGATAAAAGACGGCTACGGATTAATTTCTCTAAACCCTTTGAAAATACTTGTAGGATTGATATGGGCCTATAGTTACTGAGAACATTAGGGTCCCCACTTTTGCAATTTGCATGTGCTTCGGAAACACGCCGGAATAAATTATTTCTTTAAAAATAAAAGCTAATCAGGAGCAATTATATCGAGAACGAATTTAATTAGGTGGATCTGAAACCCGTCTTTATCACAACTACTACTATTCTTGAGGTTTTTAAAAATTGAAATGACCTCCTTTGAATCTGTTGGAAACAGAAAGAAACCGTGGTCTTGGCGTGGAAAGGAGTGTATGCCAGGATAATGTGAACTTGTACCTGTGGAACTGTGTAAGTTTGACAGGGATGCAAAAAAAATGTTAAACTCTCCAGCTAACCGTGCACCAGTTAGAACCGTTCCACCTACGGCCAACTCCTCGACAGGGCTGTTTTCCCGAGATTTAAAACTCTTCCATGCAATATTTGGCTTAGCAGAAGCATTCTCGAAAACTGAACTGTAGTATAGCTTTTTTGCGCTACGTACTTCGAGTTTACATAGTTTCGGTATTTTTTAAAACTAATTAGATCTTCGGGCGACGTATTTTTTATGAACTTTCTATAAAGCTTATTTCTAATCTTTAACATTTGTCTCAGTTCCTTTGTTACGTCGAAAAGGGGGAAAAAATAAAACACTGTCAAGGAGCCCGCGAAGAGGGATCACACACGTAACATGAAAAACGGTTAGGAGCAACTAATATTTATTCGAACAAGAACTTTCGTGCAAGAGACTGCACTTCTTCAGGTTACACAACTAAGTCTTAGTTGTGTAACCTGAAGAAGTGCAGTCTCTTGCACGAAAGTTCTTGTTCGAATAAATATTAGTTGCTCCTAACCGTTTTTCATGTTACGTGTGTGATTCCTTTGTTACCCAAGGTTTACGAATTTTTGCGGAAACCCTGCAAACTTTATCCGGAAAATGCTTATCGTATAGTTTGCGAAACTCATCACGGAAGCTTTCATACGCTCTCTCCGAATCCTTCTCTTTAAAAATGTGTTCCCAGGATGTTCGTAACCGGTCATTTCGAAATGCCTCAAGCGACGACTGCTGAATGGATCGGTGTGACACATGTGTCTGAACCTTTGGTCGAATCCCACCAGGGTTAATATACCACCAGGTTGAATACCACCAGGGTGAGGATATACGTATTCCAACTATCGCGGCTGTAATCGCAGATAATACATGCGCAGATACCGTCAATCGTAATTCGTGCTCACCTCTTCGCATGTCAAATACGACAAAACAGGGTCTTCTGTGCTTTTTAGTATCACGTTAACCGAGGAGTGATTCCAAATGATTCTCCCCTGAAGCCTCCATGGCTTCGTAAAGATAGTTCGCATTTAAGTTATAGTTTTAATACGTTATTTTCGTTGGACCGTATCGCGCAAAGTGCAAGGGGCAATAAAGCATCCCACGGTTGGAGGGCTCAGGATTTACCTGCTTTAAAAAAGTAGAATTGATATTTTTCATGAGTTGTTTGAGCTTGGGCTAAGCTAGTTAGAAAGTTAGTACTTGGGCTAGTTGATTCGTAGTGACCAAGTTGCTCCTGCTCTTCGTTTTTAGGGCGAGGGCAGTACTATTTTTTAAGTGTGATGTGGGCAAGCTTTCGCTTGTCCCATCCTACAGTTGGCAATACGACCGCCAACCTTCTTCCTCACAATCTTTAAATATTGAGAGGTTCTGCGTGCTATTACACAACTACTTGTCGCCCAGCAAATGTTCCCTATGAATATGTTGACCCTCGCCACAGTTATCAGCTTCGAACCTCCACCTCGGAAGGAAATATGCGTTGCAACGGCAGAAAATATGAAACTACGAATAAAACAGCTTTCCATTCAAGGGCGATTAAATTCTGTGTTGAATACGCAACTGCAGAGAGTTTGAAGCGGTGCGCCGGTGCAAGCTTTCTACACATGCTGTAGCTGGATGTGACACTAAGATCACATTAGATAGGGCAAAGGAAAAATGTCGCGCCACGAACAACTCCCGCAGGCACCGTTTGCTGCTTGTGATAAATAATGCGCGCGAAGGCTAATCCGTTCATTTAGAAAGAGACTGTCACTAAAGTATTCCACGCCATGCCCGTTGCGTCAGTTCCCGAAACGTGCAATCTCAAAGAACACTGACGCTGAATCGAAACGTGCTCTTACATTATGAAGTATCTGCTCATAAGAAATCTTTCTTTTGATTACGTAAGACATGTTACAGTCAGGTGACGTCCAAAGGAGTAGATATGGGATACCCAGTAAATGACCTTCTTTCGTTATTTGTAGTGACATAGAGCGCGAGGGCTGTTAGCATGTGTACCCACAAAACTGGTCTGTGGTTACGAAATCCAGATTCTTGTCCTGCAATACGACGTTGACCGGACGTGTTGTCACATCCGGACGTCCTCAGCTTTACCCTCGCCGGAATGATACCACAGTTCAAAAATTGGACGACTTAACTGAAAAACGGTTGACGATTTGAAAAGGCTGAACCAAGGCACATGGAAAGACTGAGCCACCACTAAAGCAATAGACTTCACTCGCGGAATACAACTGCCTCGCCTTCTTTGGCCGAAGCAGTGGTTCCCAAACACTGCGACCCATCATAAACATATCGCGTCGGATCCCCTCCCCCTCCCTCCCCCGCCCAGGCTTTTCGAGATGCCACAAACTATTCGATTTCAGTGCAAAACGGCAATACTCAACACTGACGATGAACATGAAGTTGGCAGCTAATGCAGTCAGAGTGGATCAGCCGGGCTACCAACCCACAAACCAAAAGGAGGAAAAAAAAAATGCGTGGCAGCACGGATGGCTGTTGCTATTCATTGGAGTGAGCTTGTTCTTTTACACTCGGTGGTCCGCTACAACGAGCTTCTTTGTGACTCTGAATAGTTTTCAGAGCATGGTCTAAGGACATCGTTCGTTGTCCCTCTTTTCAAGTTCCTCAGCCGCTTCTCCCCCCCCCCCCCCCCAACTCCCACTGAATGTGTCACGACGCCCTGGGTCTCGCGATCCACAGTTTGGGAAACACTGGGCCAAAGCATTTGTCCCCGCAGTGTAAGTAAATAGATAAAAACTCTGTTGGCACGGTTAATAGTATTGTTTCCTCAAATAATTAGTTCCAGTTAAGATTTAGAATAAGGAGATCCATTCTGAATTTCTGATCCAAATGTGGAAAATATTGAAACAAATATTTGTGTCACTATAGCAATAGTTTTGAAATTACAGTTGACGGTGACTTAACCATGAGAGTGGCATGCGTGGTACTGACACTGTCTCTAAGTACGATATAATGAAAGGATTTCTTTTTTTTTTCTTTTTTACATTCGGTAGCTTGATTACATCGCCGAACAAGAGCGACGTCACCGCAGTGAATTGGCTGCAAATTTATAATACGCAATCGCGATTCTTTTTCAGCAGCTTCGGAAGCTTGAAACGAAAATATGAGCAATACATCATGACAGTACAGACTGTTCATATGTACAGTATTCGAATAACCTTTGCTGTAAGCCAGTCTGGAGGAAGACAAGATATTTCTATTCGATGTACTAAAAATAATTTACAAATATTTCGCCACCCATTCCGCATATTTGCGTAAGAATGAACTTGGTATCTCATCTCGGTCCTGGAGATTTTCGAACATCTCGTCCAAGTAATGAGTACAAAATACCCTCAAAATACATTTGACCTTGAACCGTACACTGAATGCAATTATAGACAGCAGGTACAGCTTTAGAAAAGACAGACTGAAAATGCAAGTTAAAATGGGAGACTATCATTCCCTTATCAGTATTGTGCACACCGTTCATCGAGAGTGCTTCTACATTTGTTTTGTGAAAGGGAATGTGAGAATTTTCGTGGATTACTGGAGGACAAATTATTCGAGGTAATCGCACGAAAGCGTCCTTTGGATGACGTTATCGTTTCCCTGACATCACGTCTCAAATTGATTACATTATTGATTATCCTGTATTTCTTCCGCAATAGCGCAAAATTATACGTTTAACGGGTATTGTATTATTCGACTTCTGCCCTTTTAACGTTGATAGGTTGATATGGCACTTTAGCACGCTACAGCAGGGCGCAGGCTACGAGGCTCTGGAAAGAAGTTGCAATAAATTCTCGACCAATGAAACTCCCTTAACCGAATATACCCTCTGACGCAACCGTTCGTACAGAGATATTTAAATATGTTGCCAGGAAGTAAACACATAACATGATGCAGTGCTATTCGGCTCCAGGTTCCTGTTGATATGATGGTTACTGATGCACCATTATAGCCACAGTTTACGAAATATACGAAAATAGGAGCAATACATCATGACTCGAATTTTGCTTGCATGACTACATAACTGATGCACGTGGAAAATAAATTTGGCATAAATGGGTAGACATGCTACCTAGACATATGTTAGTAAATGTTATATCATTCGAACGAAGAGCACCGACCATCTCTGTCGTGTAACACTGAATGATCTCATTCCTCGTTTCCCTCCCGACTTCCGTCCTTTGTTCTCGTCATTTCCACAACAGTTATCATTCTCGTGCATCTGCACGGAAAGATTTTTGAAATAACGCCACAACTTGACGTGCTTCATATGTTTGTGCGCCTGTCTGGGCCGACGGGAAAATATCCCGTTCTATCTCTCATGTCCTGACACAGACTGTCGTTCGTACAGCTTGGGACAAAAGTTTACGGAACAGCGGGATGTGACGTTTCTCTACTTGAGCAGCACCCTAGCAGCAAACGGGAGCAGACACACATACTAATAGATGGAGAGAACAGCTGGTCACCTGTTTCTTATTCAAGCTATTCCTGGCAGGTATGACGGGGCCGCTTCGATGTATAGAAATACGCCAACGTCGTGTTCCGTAAACTTTTGTCCCAAGCGGTACGATTGATTGCGTGCACATATTTTCTCTGTTCTGCACGGTAGGTAATCCAACACATGGGGGAACAATTTGGGTTCTGGACAATTGCAATCTGTTGGAGTGCTGAGTGTACTATTCTGCTTATTTGAGTTTGTCCTCTCTATTCTTGAATAGGTGCGTGGGCACAGAACGTGGACGACATCACCAGGCAATGTCTTGACTGCATCTGCTACGTAAGTGGTCACGTCCTCTTGGATGCAGAGCAATGAAGCAATGTGGAAAGAACACGTACTTTGCAAGTGATGTGGAGTTGCGGGCCTCACATTACTGAAGCCAAAATCTCAATTTTTTTTCTTCTTAAAACCAAACCAAACCAAAACGTACTTTGGTCTATATGGGATCTCAATATGCAAGTGCAACACCAAGAACGTTATTTTCTAAAAAAATATTTTGAACCTAGGCGCCATAATGTTGTATACCTGAGCGTTCGTCTCATTTAATATCTGAGTAGTCGTTGTTTAGCTGATATCGTATATCGAGTTTATTTTAACTAGGCTCGCTTGCCGCTATCAGCAGGTGTAAATGCACTTTTTATCACGTATTTATTTTCATTTGTTATTAGGATACCTACAGCGCCAAAGACGTTACGGTGGGGAGGATTACAATACAATTGAAGGGGGAAATGTTATGCTGCTACACCGATAAGAGGACGCAAACTGCTCGAGCCACTACTTAGAATAAAAGAAGCTATCGTTCGATTCGGCAACATCACACCAGATGGCATTGCCGAGCGAGTAAGGGCGTCCTGCTCGTTGATGGTAACCAAGGTCGTGCTGGAGACTGAGAGCTGGTGGGTTCGAATCCTACCACAAGCTGTGCTGTCTGAGGTTTTCCCTGGGTTTTGCGAAGACTTTCTAGACGAATGTCGGCACAGTTCCCCCTGAAGTCCGCACAGAATCCCCTAATCCCCTGTCCCGCAGTATCTCTTACTGTCCTCTCTCCGCCCTTCCACATCTGGACGCCGCTCATGACCACAGTTGCTTCGCGGCGCTAACACGGAAGTAAAAAAAAATCGTCGATAGCATCCCTAGACAGACTGCTCCATTGCGATATAGTACAGGAACATAGAAATACGTGAAAACACGTCTTCGACGAGCATATGCCTTATGTACGACGTATGGCTTTATAAACTGTGATGTTTGATCTCCCGAAACAGATATCTGTTATTTATATGAATATCCCCTGCCTGTCCGGCTCGAGCTGTGTTCGCGGTCTATTACTGCCACACTTGGGTCACAATTTTAAAATTTAATAATTGGGTGTTTACGTCGTGAGACAACTGAGGTGATGAGCGACGCCACAGCGGTCGGTCTGTGGATTGCTTTTGCCCACCTGAGGGTTCTTTAACGTGCGATGAGAGCTCATCACACGGCACCCCGTATTGAACGTCCCTCGCGGAAGATGGGCCACAATTTTAGTACACTTAGGATCCTCATATATGATCGAACACACTTCTTCATTGGCCATACTTCAACTGTGCCGGATTGGTAAAAGTAAAGCAAAACCTAAGTGACTCTAGCTAGAATTAATAATTGTGACCACCGATAACGATAATCGTGACCACATTACGGTGTTTTCTACCAGGCAGGAGTCCTGCTCAGTGGTCATGTGCACTTTCTTAGTCTAATCGTAAATTGTTCATAATATTGTGCTACGGCAGTCCTGGTATACAGACTATGTCACTCAAAGATAAGAAAAACGTGTGGAGAGAATGGTGTACGTGCAACCAGTTCCTCTTTAGAGGCGTGTGCTGCAGGTACACCAGATGCCGTCCATCGGAATGGCCACATGAAGACTGGTCGCATAGTATGTGTAAAAACACTACCTGTGATCAGATTTCCTTTCGCGTACTCCTTATTGAGACAGCAGAAGCTGTGACTGATAACAAGAAAGTGCAAGGCAGCTATACTGTGCTTCTCACTCAATCTCTTTTCATATCACACGCAGGCAAGCACGAAATGCGACCTGAAGACCGCGTGTCATAATGCTGGCCCAAATGCTTACTTCTGTGGCCCCTACCAGATCTCTTACGCCTATTGGGCCGACGCCGGGAAGCCAGGGAACTTTGATCGTAAGTTTTCCGTACTCCTTTTTCTGATTCCTGCACCTAGTAGTCCAGTGCTCACTTATGGCTCGAAACAATCCGGTGTCCAGTTTCGTTTTCCGAGTGTTGATAATTATAAATTTTATGCAAAAGGCAACGTTGCGACGGAAGCTTCGCGTTAGTCGGGACGGGTCCTGACGAAGGCGGAGCTTTCGCCGCAACTTTGATCATACCCCTAGATACCTTTCTCAAGTTTAAATTGTAATAGATCACCCCCTTTTTTTACTTCCCCTACCCCTTCGTTGTTTGCCTTTCATTCCTTCATAAACGTATTTACTTCGTCGCCTTCTGAACTTTTATTCTTCCGCATACACAGGGTGTCCACGCTAAGTGTGAACAGATTTTTTTAAAAATATATATAACACTTTTTCCAAGATAAAATCAATTGCAATATAGCATATGCTAAAGGGCACTCCCTAGCAGGGTATTAGCAAAGTCCAAAGGCAATGTCTTAATTAACTTCCCTAAGGCGGCACAGGAGGGTAAGTCTGGGCAGCACGGTACGCAATAAAGCGACAGCTGGCATATTTGGCACCCGCACCCAAGTAAATTGGCTCCAGCGTTGCTCATATAAATTACTGAAAAAAAAGGAAAGGCCGGTGTTATAAAAAAGCACCACTTTGTTCTCATTGTAGCACACTGGAAACATGTGACCAACTACTGCAATTCACACATATATATTGGCACCGGAAACGGTTTGTCTCTGTCAACTGCCTCTTGACCCTGGCGGTTGCTCTCCCCCTCTCCCGTTGGGGATGAAGGAAATACGCGTCTTCTAAGAAGCGCAATGAACAAAATAAAGAAAAAAAGGGCGTTCCTTCACGAATTTTTTGCGGTCGATCTATCGAACGGATTTTTCTTCTGAAAACGGCTACGATATCAGGTGACCGAAAGGAACAGATGTTCTCATTGGGACAACTTTGTAGCTTTTATAATTAAACAGTTAATTCATGAAATAAGACATTGCCTTTGGACTTTGCTAATGCCTTGCTAGGGAGTGCCCTTCAGCATATGCTATATTGCAATTGATTTCATCTTGGAAAAAGTGTTATATATATATTTTTTTAAATCTGTTCACACTTAGCGTGGACACCGTGTATATACAGGGTGTTTCAAAAAACGTGTCATTCGGAATTCATAAAAAAACGGTGCGACAAAAAAATACGGGGTAAAGGGCACTTGTGTGGAAACTGAATTTGCCATCTTGCACAAATATTTTCATTTGTTTTTAATTAAAAGAAATTGAATTTCTTTAATTGAACTTCAAAATTTCCCAAGTCAACCTCCCGTTTTTTTTACAGAATTAGAGAGCCTGTAGCGAACTTAGTCAGATCCACCAAGAAATCCGCTCGATATTGCAAAGGGAACTGCCCAAAAAAAGTCCCGAAGTTGAGGCTTCAGAGTTTCGGGTATTCAACAGCGCACCAAATCAGTCGCAAAGATGCGCGGAGGGCAGGACATGCTCCTGCCCCCATGAAGCTAGAACAGTTTATGGCCGGACCGGCGTGCAGCACAAGACGCGCCGATAACAAGGCGGGTGACATTCTACCATACGTTGATAAGCGGCAAACAAAAATGATTCCGCCTCTTTTTTCCCGCCCTGTTTTTTTTTCGACCTTCTATCTTCCATGGGGACAGGAGTATGTGCTGCTCTCTGCGCATCTTTGCGACTGATTTGGTGCGCCGTTGAATACCCGAAACTTTGAAGCCTCAATTTCGGGTATTTTTGGGGGCAGTTCCATTTGCAATATCGAGCGGATTTCTTGGTGGATCTGACTAAGTTCGCTACGGGCTCTCAAATTCTGTAAAAAAAAAAACGTTAGGTTGACTTGGGAAGTTTTGGTGTTCAATTAAAGAAATTCAATTTATTTTAATTAAAATCAAATGAAAATATTTTTGCAAGATGGGTTATTCAGTTGCCACACAAGTGCCGTTTACCCCGTAATTTTCCGTCGCCCCGTTTTTTTTATAAAGTCCGAATGACACGTTTTTTGAAACACCCTGTATGTAGAAACCAGAAAAGAAAAAGACGAATGAGCTCAGAAAGTAAACCCGCTGTACGGGGGAAAGCGACTTCTGTGGGCATCCTACGGTGTCCAACCACTTAGGGCAGAAAAACTACCTTGCCTAGAAAAGACGTTGACCCCCCCCCCCCCCGTTTTTTTTTTTTTTTTCGATATGGGTTTTGGTTTTGACTTGAATTCCAGTGCAGAACGTGCCGATAAATAAACCAAAGAAGTAGGTTCATTTCAAAGTCACTGTAAAGCAGAAGACAGAAAATTTATGCTCACAGCATAGTTTAACAGTTTGTTTCTTGCGAACACAAAAAGTGACATATGCGACAGGGAACGCTAAAATATTTAAAATATTTTAAATTTGCGAGTAAGTTGCGGTGAAACGGCTCGGAGCGACGCGTGGTGGGGAATAGTCTCCCAATCTGTCAAGCAGCAGTCATCCATCAGCCCAAAAGTTTCCTAGTTGGTTATTACTCAGACTGAAGCGACGAAGACGACGTTCGACGGACAAACACAAACACTGTCCCTTTTTACTGACATCTAGCCTTGCAGATGAAACAGGTTCCAAGATAATGGCATTAGTACCGCGTCGGCAGCCTTGACGGATAAACAAGCTGGGGCCCGGTTTCAAAAACGCCGATTAACATTTGAACCAAGCTGAACCCTGCTCCACTATAAGGGAGTTGTTTGCACTGAAACATTCATCACGCCACCAACTAACGTTTGTAAAAAGCAATTGCGTGTGAACTTGAAGTTTTAGCAATCCTTGATCTCTGTTCAAAGTTAACCAGCGTTGGTGAAACCAGGCCCTAATAATGCAGGTTCCTGGTTTCGCTATCTGGTTATCCTGGGAAGTTTTAAACGGGGTTCGGTGTATTGTGTTTTAATTTGTCAGTAAAAAGGTTAAAGCACGACGATGTTTGTGTTAGTCCGTCCAACGACTTCGTCGCTTCACTATAATATTATATGCATCACTATTCCCAACAAAGCTCTCTGCTCATGATGACTGCGTAGCCGACTTTTTTTAAAGTGCGATAGCGTTTCTTTAACGCAATTTTTGGCCTCGGTGAAGCGTAGCGTCGGTGGAGAGGGTACCTATCCCTCTCGCAATGGAGATATTTCACGAGTGAAGCAAATTAAGGGAAACGTGCTCACATCAGGAATCAAACCTGGGGCTTCTGATTTTCGGCCAGATATGCTATAGCATATCTGGCGGTATACCGCTACGCCACGACAGCACACTTCCCTTGATCTAGAGTGCCTCAAGTACAAGGGGGAAGGTCAACCAATCACGCCATTCCCATTATATCCTACATATTTCTCACTGAATCAGACACGAGGCCGATATGTAAGAGAGAATGGGAATAGCGTGATTGGTTCTCAGTCCCCCTTGCACTTGAGGCGCTCTAGCGCAAGGAGAGTCTGCTGTCGTGGTATAGCGGTAGGATTCCTGCGTTACCACCTTTTCCTTGCGTTACATGACTCTTTCATTTCTGGGCGTTCGAAGCTTGCGTGTTTGTGCCGTCCATGTTTGTTGGCCTGACTCGGCTAATCTTCGTTGTTTGGGTACCCATGCAGCACAATGTACTAAAAGTCGAGTGCAATAGGGGTGGACGGTATGTGTTATCAATGTTCCTTAGTTTCAAGAGTCTGTTCAAGGTCTTCCACCTACCCGTCCACCCCTATTGCACTGGACTTTCAGTACATTGTGCTGCTTGGGTAGATTTTACAAACTGGGGGAGATTTTTATCTCCCCTTCGATTGTTTCCTTATTGGGCGCCTCGGTTTCGGCGAGCGTGGAATTAACAGATTAAGAGGTCTATACGATAGCGATTCCTAGAACACGATAAGACAAACACCTGATTCCTTAGAAGGGGCTAACTGCATGTTGCGGATCTTTGGTGGAACTTCATGTATTGTTGGAATGTAATTGCTCTGGGACAGGAACGTACAAACACAACGCAAACCTATCTCACCCGTTCTTTTATCATACCGTTTTTGTGCAGCTCAAACTCTCAAACCTGCTCAAACACTCTAGTATCTGCACAGCGCGTTTCATGTAATGTCAATGTCGTCCTATAGCATTCGTGCAAGTACAGAGCTCGCAGATTTGCCGCCTTGCTGCGGGAGATGCGAACGCGTTCGCTAAAGCAAACGAAAGTAAGCTACGTGCCGCCCAAAATGCAAACCGCCTCCGGGAAAGGGTGACAAGATCTCGTTGAGCTGGTGAGAGCCGTCTAAGCCGCTGCGCAATTGGTGTCACATCTACCGTAGAGATAGCATGTGTCTGGATGCGACACGATCCAACATCGGTACTGGTTGGCAAACGAAGAAAGATGTTCGGTTAGAAATGTCCGGATGGTCGAGAGCTCTGCTGGAGACAATTCCGCTCCAACTTTGAAAGAGACGCCGGATATAGAAACAGTCTGGACTGTGGAGGTTGAACAGTTGCAGTAGGGGCAGGAGACGTGTCCGTGTCGACGTCTTCAGGACTCGGGACCGTTGCTGCCGAAGGCCGAAATACGCGTGACACTGCATAAATACTATACCGTACGAAACTTGGAAATATACTTCCGTATAACTTCGTTACCCGCCTAAACGTACTGTCGAACCGAGCCGCCATACGCACACTGGCCGAAGTCTGACGTAAACGTCGGAGCGCAGAAACTCGGCGTATGCGCCGAGCAGCACAGGAGACGTTCAATTTGAATTGGGGAATGTGGTGTGGATGGTCGAGCATGTGTGATGGGTGTGTGTGCCGACCACACGCAACGGCACCACGATAGACTGTGTGTTAACGAGATGTGTTATAGTGTGCGCTGCATGGACTACGTCTCCCACTACAGTATTCACAAACCCATTCTCTGCGCCGCCAGAATGGTCCATTTCCATATTCGCGTCACCTCTGGCGACGGAATGTCGAACCCCGTGTCTTTCCCCTCAATAATGGTGACACTTTTCGGACTGGCACGTTGCGCGGGAAAGTATAAGCAAGAGAAGATTGGAAGAAGAATGCGGAAAGAGTGAAAGCGCATTGTACTCATTACCCAAGCAGCACAATGTACCGAAAGTCGAGTGCAATAGGGGTGGACGGTATGTGTCTTATCAATGTTCTTTAGTTTCACCAGTTCGTTCAAGGTCTTCCACCTACCCGTCCACCCCTATTGCACTCGACTTTCAGTACATTGTGCTGCTTGGGTACCAGACCTCAAACGCCCTCGTAACCTTGAAACCGATTATCTCCCCACAATGAACATGACAGTCGCCCGCAGGTGGGTTCATAGCGATGTTTTCCGCTCAAAGATGACGGACACAGGGGCTGGGCATGCGCATACGCGTTGTCGGAAAAGGTCCATTGAACGCCACCCAGACGAAGAGTAATCGTACTAGTGACCGTCTACGGTGACACACATACGTTCAGGTTCATGGCCTTGGGACTAAATGGGGAGTTTTAGCTGACCGTAAGATCTTAGAATAACGCTTCTGAAAACATAAGTCAATCACCTGATTCCTTTGAAGTCGCTGTTGATATTTGATTTGACAGCTTCCTTTACCGTATAGTTTCCGTAGAGTGCTGCCGATCTGCATCCCCGCCCCTGCCCACGTGCAAAAGCGGTATCTCTGCTTCTCTCTTTACACGACGCCCAACATATTTGCACGCAGACGTCTTTATCGTTCGCCTACACTATTTCTGTCCTAGTTTTCACTTCACCTCAGGAGGATAGCATGCCACCTCACACCTGTCGTAGATACGGCCGCTGATAACACATTTACTTCTAACGCAGACTTCGAAAAGTGCCTGAAGGACGTGCGGTGTTCCGAGACAGCGGTGGTCAACTACATGAACAAGTGGGGAACTGACTGCGACGGAGACGGCCAGGTCACTTGTTTCGACTACGCACGCATGCACAAGGCAGGACGATACGGCTGTGACGGCAAATGGGTGGATGGCACGGAATACTGGAAGCTTTTCGAAGAATGCATGGCTCCTAACGTTAACCAGCCTCTGGATGCAAGGCGGAAGACTACGCCAAATTGAGAACACTTGCTCGAATTATTTTCAGCTCATGCCTAAAGCTTTCGTTTCTTCTCAAATGTTCGAATGGACCTAGAAAGGAGTAAGGAAAGTGAAATCTTATCATAGTCATTGGAAAAGAAAAAGTGCAGGCAATATACATTTCGGACGTTAAACATATGACGTGAGGCGAGATCAGTTGCAATACTACGATAAACATTGTTCATGCCACGTGATCAATCTGCTGTCTACATGTTACATTGCACTTTTCTCGTCTTCCGTTATGAAGTGGTAACTGCTGCACTCACTCTGCCATATCGCAATGTGCAGGGTGATGTTCTGCAGGTAAACATATTTGCTTCTTCCTTCCATTGACGCTGTGAACCTGATGTGCACCAGAAAAAAGGTGAAATAAAGTTTAAAAAATATGCCTTACCGGGCACAGCACTTAATATTCTCGCGCTTTTGAGCACTGGCAGACGTTATTTGTCTCCTGCGATCTATTGTTCAGTTTCGTCGATCACTTGATCCATTAATTTATGAACATCAGAAAGTGTCATCTATGTATTACAGTGACGATTAAAGTCTCACTAAAACAACAGCGAGCATTATAAAATAGTAAATATGCTGTAACACTCGACATGGGGTTATCACGCAAGCCGTGTCCCCGGAGGAACACCATTCGGTCTCCCTCTGCAGTGGCGATGTAGTCAATTACTCGACAGTTTTCGGGCTACTGCAAAGGAGTCTTCGACGCACTTCGTGTTACACAATGGGCAAGTAGCGTTACAATATTGCCTCGCTTTGATCTACAGGAAATTATCACACCGCATGGAACAGCTGTATCCAAAACGTACAACACCCCTGTCCGCCACTCGTTCCTATCTAATATCAGTGGTTGCGTCCTGGCGCTAACGCGATATTAAAAAAAAAAAAAAAAGACATAACATCCAATATCTGCCTGCATTGGATACCTATCGGCAATGGCAGGAACAAGACAACATCAGGCTCGTCATTGCACAACGAGGGAGGAAAGCTACTCAAGACTGCATACGGAAACACATACACGGTTCAACCTTCTACATTATCCAGCGCCCAACCAATTCCGTCTGAAGCCTACGCGATACTCATATAATACAGATCATGAGGAGATATCAGATACAAATTTTTCCTTCTATGCTAAATTGATCTTACAGCAAATATGGTGCACTTAAAGGACAACGGAAGCGAAATGTGTCAATTCCAAGAAAGGGTTCGAACCAGGTGTAAACCTTACGTGGAATTACGGTGCCACTAGTATTTTATGAGTACGGTGTACGGATAGGCATATTTTTGACAAATACCAGCCCGGTGGTGTCCGCCCGCCCGAGACGATCGGCCATGGAGCGCGCACGCTGTCGCAAAGCATTGCGGGAGAATCTGAGGTGCGCGTGACGTCAAATATTCCTCGAGCTCCATGGGGTGCTGCCTGGTGAACGGGATAAACACTGTGAATTACGAACAACGCCTCGAGGTGTTCGATTCGGAGATCTCGTGGAAGTCTGAAGGCGATATATCCGATGAGAGATGAGTTGGAGAGAGAGCTTGGAACAAAAGTTTACGGAATACCGGGGTGTCTCATTTCTCCATTTGAGTGAAAGCATAGGCGGTAAACGGGAGCAGACACATATTCTCAGGGATGTATAGAGTAGCCGGACACCCGTTTACTGTTCGATCTCTTCCCGATACATGGCAGGAGGCCGTTCCGACGAAGTATCACGCGAGCGCCGTGTTCCGTAAACTTTTGTCCCGAGCCGTACTCAGATTTCTTCTTCTCCTTCACCCCCCCCCCCCCCAGAAGGTGGAGGTAAAGATGTGTCGCTTCCATGAAAATACAGAAGGGACCCGTCCTTCTTTCAGCCTGGTATACTTCGTTGACAGGCCAAGGCTAATGAGCACCTCCGGATTTGCTTTGTACCATTCGTCCACAAAATGTGCTGCGCACTACTTGTCTTGTTTCACCTGTCTCCAAGTAGGCATAGACAGATTCGCGACGAGAATAAGTTTCCCGCCTTTCTGAAACAATTGAATTATGACAGTCATCGAAGAAGTCAGACATCGGCGGAATTTGAGCTACGCAACTCTCGGTTGCCAGTCGAGAGCCAATGACCAATTCGGCCGCGGAAACAACGACAGACTAGTCAAGCGGGTTGGTTCTGAAACATATTCTGGGCGAACGCAAGGAGAGACAGACAGCAATGTGAGCAGTAAGACTGTCACCCCTAGAGAGAATGAGGTCACCACCCTTCGCAAGGATTTGGGGGCCAGCTTCGGTAGGGTTATCTTTGTAATAAACGTCAGTTGATGTTTGACGCTGTGTTTGTGCTGTCTGTCCGTGTGTCGTTCGTCCAAGAAACTCCCTCCTCGTGTTGCCGAAAGGAAGTCTGCAACATGCTGTAGCACAGCCAGGAAACACTTCACTATCATGTACAATTCTTCTTGTCGCGAAAATCAATGTCCAATCGCAAAATAACCACGAAATGTACATCAGAAACTCCAACAGCAGGAACAATATGCCTCACTTCCGTGGTCTGCTACGGCGGTGCGGCTACGCTCACCAGGGCCTCAGAACCCTCCGCAACCGAATCGCGACATGGCATTTCAACGATTATAAGTAAATCTCAGTCGAATTCATCATCGCTTTGGTACACAATATGAGGTAAACTGCTTTGCAGCTTCTGGAGACACTCGGTGTTTCAACAGTGCATATAGCTGAGCAGACCAGTGCAAACGGGAAAGGCTCATCAGCATTTCCGTGCCTAAGCCCATACGTTTATTTATTTTATTTAACCTCAGAGCGCACGCATAGTAGAGGCATGTAGATTCTAACCGCAAATAATACTGGGCTTTCACAACAATGATGGCGCGCTTCGTTGCATACATGTGCCTACATTCCGAAACCATTCGTTCATCTTGACCATTGGTTGTCGGGTAATACGAAGCTGATGTGAAATGCGTGTTGCCATTCTTCTTCCGCAAACCATTCATTTCCTGCGAGACGAAATTGGGCACGTTGTCACTGACCAATAGTTGTGGCATGCTGAACGTAGCAAAAACTGAGCTGAAAGCATCCAACACAGCACTAGTCGTCGTTATCCACATTGGCGTGACTTCAACACATATTGAATATGCGTCCACGACTACAAGAAAGTGTACAGCTTCAATGGGTCCAGCAAAATCCATGTTCACAGCATGCCAAGGAGAGCCAGGACGCGTCCTGAGAGGAGCATGTGCAGCCCGAGGGGATGGGGCATGACGCTAACATGTGTCACAAATACGAATACACATTACGATGTATCTATCGAAGTGTGGCCGCCAGAAATCATTTCTGTCGCAAACTTCCATGGCATGCCAGGGTGATTTGAAAGTAGCAGTTTCGATGCAGTTCCCCATAGAGCACATCCACGGCTTGTCGACAGTTTCGTCCTGCTGTTCATAAACGGCTTGAAACCTTCTGCTTGCCATGTGTCAGTTTTCCCTGACCGCCAACCTTTTAAACGTCTAAAGTGCAAGAACAAGGTCCTTCACAGTCAAGTTAGCAATCTGTCCAGCTGTGAGAGATTTGACGTTGGCAGTCTCTAAGAGCAACGCCTTCCACGCAAAAAATCGTCTTGAAACAAAGCATACAAAGCGATGACTACGGCCCCTTTCAGTCCCGTGGACCTGAAGCATTCAGACAGCCTTAAAGGGACAGTCGCATTCTCCGAGGTCAATTTCGAAACTAATGCGAATTCTAATTCCTTGCCGACCACTGAAGTGGGCCCGAAAATACCATTTCGATCCGCGGCGTACTTTTCGCGCAATCCGATGAAAAACCGGAATCCCTGCGCCCTCGCTCTCTAAAAGTGAGAGAAAACGTCACACGGATAAGGCCAATCAACGCGCGCCCTGGGCAAATGCGAGCCGCGAGCCTGTTTGGCGATCGCGAAGCGAAGGGAGCAAACATGGAGTCGGAAAGCGAGAGTGATGTTTCTCTGTCTGGGGGAGATTCTGACGAATATGTTAGCGGTAGCGGCGACGAGTTAATGCTGGATGATGACCCATACTCTACGGACCCAATGCCTCTGGAACCCGCCGACCATCCACGAGGTGTGGCTGCGGCTAACCCGCGGGATAACATTTTTAGGTGACGTATCTCTTTGCATGGTTGCCGTCGGATGTGCGAAACAGCTTAGAATGTTGAACTCGGCAGGTGGAGTCTGCGACCCACATGAGCCCGACGAGCGCCTGTGTTGCCATTCTGTTGCCAGGGTGGTAGAAATGTGCAACAGTGCCGCTGTGCAGTGCATAACACAACACCCATTACTCAGGGACATCTGCCTCCGTAGAGAGCTTCTAGTGGTGTACGCGCCTCAATTTTGCCGTTATGATCAACATTTTAGGCGACTCAATCCCCAGGACCACAGGTAAGCCTGCTGCAGTGCTCTCCCGTTTGCTATATGATTACGACCGTAATGAATTCTTCGGTTTAAATGACCCCACATCAAGATTCGGAAGGGTAAACTCTGGTGCTTGTCGGGTGTTGTTGGTTATGCAAATTGTCGCACCTAAAGTGGACAAGGGCTGTATACAAAAGGGCGACTATTCTCAGCAGCGTTTTGGCCTACACAGGTTTGTCCCCCATAAATCATAAGCGTGGACGACAGCCGTGGAATGATCCAGAGAATCCTGGTCCAACAATTCCATTAGAAAAAGTGAAGCAACACTGCCGCCTCAGCTAGTCTCGACATGCTCTCAATTATGCCAGTTAGCCATTGCCTGATTGGCAACACAAAACTATGATTGGTTGACAGATATCCAGTGGGAATTTTAAAATCTGAAGGAAAGTCTTAAAAGTCTGAAAACAGAAGCATTTGAGGTGCCAATGAAGAGGGGGGGGGGAAGCATGTTACTGAAGAATGTAAGAGGAACATATTTTGGGAGAAATTGTATTTTGCCAAAATTGGAGGGAAGCTGGTTTGGGAGGGAGTTAACAGTCGGAATCGGCCTCATCCTGAAAGAGGCGGACATTTTTCTGTTCTACTATGTTGCACACCTGCCAACCTTCCACATTAAAAATGCGGGAGACCCTGGAACTAAGGAAGGAATGCACAGGCTTTGAAATCCAAGTTTGGGATAGCGTCTGTTCTTCTGTTCTGGCCGTTGTCTTCCCAGCACTGCGGGAGATTTGGCAGGTATGCAAATTCCCACAAGATATGCCTATATCAGCAAAATTTTCGTCTTGCAGCAATTTTCGTCTTTTCGTCATTGCAGCGTCGGGGAATATTTTGTCTTGTCACTCTGTATCTCCAGTTGCAGTCAACAGACGGTCTACCCGTCTGTACAGCAAAAACTACTACACGTGGCGGTATATTAGCTCTGGCATCAAATCCAGACTGTACTGCACTAAGTTAGTGCCGAGGTGGGAATATTTTGAACTCTGTGCAGATTGTCAATGCGGTGTAGTGACGGGAATAAATAATTACCCTATAATTGTATCGATTTATTGTACAGTGGAGTATGATGGAGTGGGAATAACAAAATAGCTTAGGTATTTTTTGCCTCCCATTATGTATGGGAGGCAAATAAACCTAAGCTATTTTATTATGTTGTGCTGTGGTTCTAAATTAATGTGGTGTGAAGTCTGGGTGGCTACAGGTACGCTGCCACAGGGATGTTAGGAGGGTTCATGTTGGCAGATCCATATCTGGTGTACTAATACGCTATGCAAGTCTGTGTCCTTTGTTTTCCTCTTCCTGGAATCAGGGGATAACAAAAGCAGCTGCAGCTCATTGACAAAGCACATTTTTCCTCTCAATTTCAACTGTAATGCGAAATCTCAAAAAACTGTAGTAGCATGTAGACATTTATTCCTTGTTAGGATACATTTTGTAGGCTCCCACTGTGGTTACCCTCCCTGGTGTTGCAGGTGACTGCTCCTGAAAGAAAGGAAAGAAACAGATATTATTTGATGTTCCCGGTGTGTAAACACTAAAAAAGGCTATCATTCTATAATGTTCCTCTGAAAGGGTCATCTGCACGCAAGGCTAAACCTCTTGTGGCAAAAGTTGGGTGGCCCTGAAAAGGGCCGTTTTTGTTGCTGGAGACAAGGCTGGTGCATCCAGGTCTGCTACCAAGTTTCATAGCCAGTAGAGAGCAACATTGACTTCCGGAACCTGAAATAAGAAAATCAAATTTCAAAGTGTCGTGCAAAGCTCCTCCAAGGCATATCACATACAACATACTAGGGGTTTTAAAAAAACGGGGGAGGGGGGCTCTAGGCGAATGAAACCAATGGTGCGCTGTTGCCTGTTGTGTGGGCCATTCAAAAATATTTTTTCTTTCCACCCAATTAAGGGTAATTAATTCGCTATATTTTAATTACTGGTTCTATCTTCGAGATGTTAATGAGAGAGTTGTAGACGATCAAGATACAAAGGCGAATGAAGTGGTTCCAGGCCGCTATGGCTTCTGGTTTCCTCTTTTCCCGGGTGCAAAAGTTGAGACTCGAAAGCCAAGCTGAGCAACAGAGGATACTCAGATTAGACAACCATACCCTACGAATGCAGCACCCCCAAGCGTACTAGAGGTGAATGACGCCCAGGTTATCTCGGTGCTGTGCACGAGTTATTAATCGCCGTGGAAAGGATGAGCGGTCCTTCTAGAGTGATAACTGAATCACAGCCCCCGCGATTACTCTCTATTCAGTTTCAGGCAACGGAGACAGGGAGGAAACACGGCCCGTGTGAAGCGCCTGCAGATTTTGCTCGTTTTTTAATCATATTTTTATTGTTTGTTCGATATGGACACAAATTTTCCCAGATCGAATGAGGCTTGGGGTTGCTTTCCAGGTCTTCCTGGGTCCATATCGAGGTTCAACTTTTACTTGAACTGTCGGTGGAAATTTCAATCGGACTGATGAGGAATTAAGGTTCTAATCGTGCAAGGATGCGTTCTATGAACGAAGAGGAGACATTTCTCCTCTTTCACAGCAAGGCGATGTTCTATTGGAGCGTGCACTCACCTTGATTGAAAACGTTCCATAGCCTCTTCCAAGGTTGGCCTTTCACCATAAGAGGCTGATCATGCTGGGCGAGCTTCCACTGCTGGTGGTTCTTTCTGTTTCTCTTTGATGCGACGTAGCACCTCTGCTGTAAGTGCCGTCGCATATTCTGTTGAAGGAGATAATTGCAACATGATCTCACAGGCAACAGGGAGAAGATATGTATGCATCTGTCAAAAATACAAATTTTTCTTCGGTGGCCTTCAGAGTGCGCTGTAATCGACGCGCGTCGGTGCAACTTCCGAAACCAACTTTTGAACCCTGGGAAAAAAGGAAACGAAGGCATAATGACCTGTAACTACTTCAGTTGCCTTTGTACCGAGACAGTCTACAACTCTGTCATTGACACTTCCGAGCCAAGACCCGTAATTAAAAAATAGTGAATTCATTAGCCTCAATTAATTCATTGGCTGGCACGAAAAAAAATTTTTTTGGATGGTCCACACAACATGCAAGAGCGCACTGTTGGGCTCATTCGCCTGGGCCCCCCTGGCCTTTTTTAACCCCTGGTCAACTTATCTTAGGACACGGTGTATGAAGGCCCTGAAGTTTTCAGGATGCATTCTTTCAGATTATTCTCCTCTTTATTCGGGTTCTCCTATTCTTATTTTTCAAATTCGGGGGGGGGGGTAAAAATCAAGGCAATAACCTCATGTAAAAAATTCGTGCAAACTCAGGTGGAAAAATTATAATTACACTGAATTCAGGGGGAAATTCAGCCGTATTGTAGAAGTAGCATTCACCACACGGTTTATCCGGCGTGTTAGAAATTGGACGTAGAGGTCGAGCTGAGGTCAGAGCATATTTTGTGAAAAATTAGCATGTCACTTCCTTCAGGCGCCCAACTCAGTTGGAGTTTTGTGCGTAGTAGCCAGGTTTAAGCCTAAACAAGCGAATCTCGATTCAGAGGAAAACTTCAGAGTCTAATAATATGCCACCTTTTAAGACAAAATTGGAGCGTGCACATACCTTGATTGAAAACGTTCCATAGCCTCTTAGAAGGTTGGCCTTTCACCATAAGAGGCTGACCATGCTGGGCGAGCTTCCACTGCTGGTGGTTCTTTCTGTTTCTCTTTGATGCGACGTAGCACCTCTGCTGTAAGTGCCGTCGCATATTCTGTTGAAGGAGATAATTGCAACATGATCTCACAGGCAACAGGGAGAAGATATGTATGCATCTGTCAAAAATACACATTTTTCTTTGTGCCATATTTTCCCTTTTTACTCTCCCATATGCCGCAATTAAAAAAAAAAGAAGAAGAAGGAATAAGCATGTTGTGTTTCCCTCTGGTGCAAAAACAGGAGAAAAGACGTGCACCAATCTCCTAGTGGCATCCCCTTTACAGCACAGTGAACTGCAGTGATAGATGTTCACATACAGCCTTCTGGATAATCCCCTTGTGAGATGCGCCGTGAAGTGGGAAGTGGGTCCCCAGCACTTGCTTCAGCCATGACCTCCGCATCTGAAATATGGCATTGAGTGTTAACACTCAAAAGAATACGTTGAGGGCCTAGCGGGTACAATAACAAACATAAAAATGACTATGCAAATAAATCTTCCCCTTTGCGGTCCCTGTTTCACTGGCACAGTTATTTTCCTGTCGACATTACGTTATAAACGCTGGCAGTCGCATCACACAAGATTCATTTCACAGACCTCGACAATTTTCAGGGCTCGTACATATCCATTATTTTGTGGGACGTGCAAAAAGAATTGCAATTTTTTCATGGCTTGACAAAACATACCAAATACAGTTGATTCCGTTGACGTGCTTGCTGCCGCCTAAAATACAGCCAGATATTAGCAACAAGGCTGCAGTAGAATACTCATGCAACGTGCAGTGTCTCGGACGTAGCCAAACACAGATTGCGATGTTTTCACATCCCTGACTGCTGCCATCAGGCTTACACTAAGAACTGTAGCAACATTCACTAGCTGCAATAACATTGGAATAACGCTGTTATGTGGGCGTGTTACGTTACTCATGCATAATACAGGCGACCATTAGCACAGCAACAACACACCAATCTTTTTTTTCGAGGGTACGCATACTATTGCGTCAGGATGCTGCAATTATTGTACTAATTTGTGTACATTAGTAGCCGGTGTGACTGTGACGTTACAATCGGCGCCGAGGCCAGGTGTTCGCGATGATCTTTACTGTGACAACTAATATTTTTCATCGCAGCGTAGCTGTGACCACGCAGGATTGTCACTTACCTCCGTTACTGGTTCCTGCCCTTGTTCCTGATCGAATATGGTAGGCACGGCGTCAATCTTCAGCCGCTTCCGTTTCTGCCGTAGCCCGAGCCGAACTTGCAATACATCTTCATCAAAATAGGCGTCGTCGGCGAAATGACAGGAACAGACGCGTGAAACATTCAATCCTTGGGCCACACTACAGTAGTGGCTGGCGATCGCTGCCTCCCACTTTCGTTTCGTCTCGCCATTGCGAGGTCGGTGAAATGTAAGCTCGGGATTCGCGTTATAAGTCTTTGTGCACCCGGGCACGTAGCACCGGTTTCCTGGCTGTGACATCGCACGTCAAGGGCGTGAAATCCTAGGGCACACGCTGTGTTTCAAAGTACTTCAAAGCAAACGCGACAAGACAACAATAAAAAGGGTCAGACGCACGCTCAGACACACACCGAACTCCGGCGGGAAGGACCCAGACAACACGCAAAGTCCCTCGGATGTCCTGGCGTTCCCATCAGGTCCCAAAAATAAGAATGTCCCACTGAAACTTTGTGGGGATATCCCACGCATGTTTCAGCAGGACAAGACTCGGAATATCCCATAGGCGTCGAGCCGGGATAATTTTCGTCTTTCTTCATTTGGCTTCCTGAGCAGGTGAAATTTCGGAGCTATGGTTACCAATAATATCGCATAAGTGTGTATCTGATCGTCTGAAATAACGCTGTGCCTGAAGCAGAAAAAAAAAACGACATATATCTGCAGTTAGACACGCTTACTGAAAAAGTCCACTGTATGTACAGGGCAGTCCCAAAACGTTGTACTGTACTTTACTATCCTGTGATTATACCATTCAATAAATATATACCCCCCCCCTTTGATTATACTGCACAACAACTTGCCCCATCATTGTGAATGACCCCATGACGAGCGCTGCCTGGCAATGCGGCCAGGACCTACGCGCTAAGCACGATCTAGATCCTGGTTTATTAAATTTTTGACATGCAATATTTTCTGTATCCCTCGCAATGGGACCTGCGACATAAATTTGAAACGGCGCCTAAATCGCTACTTTTTACAATGAAAGCGCAACTCCGCGACCTCATTTCTTCGAGGAGATTTGCAAATCAACACGATGTGTGAGGATGTGTGTGCATCTGCGTGGTCACAAAGTGGTGTTCACTTGTGTCGCTGACGCCGCTTCCACCACTAAAAAACAAGCGCGCGATGCGCGCACACGCATCCGTCCAGCAATACACTGCCGCCGCGCTCGCTGGCTCCGTCATAAAAGAAGTAGAAAGTCAGCAACCATGGTCGGTACCCCGAGCGGTCAACGCAGGGCCCTAAAGGCCGATCCAATGCAATCCGTTATTTGTTTTGTGGCGTTCGTTGCGGTGACCGTTTATGGTGTTCATGCGTGTAAGTAAAGGCAGAAGAATCTGAGTTTGACAATGGGTGAGTGAAAAGTATGAAGGTAATGAGTCAGGAAGGATTGTTTACGAATGTTTGTATTTATGTTGTAAAATAGAAAGTTGCGCTGTTTCGTTTGTGCTTATGTGCATGCATTCGTGTAGTGCAGATCCCCTTGTGTTTTGTGTTGACAAAATGACAAGATCGATGGCATTTTCCACTGACGTGTGAAAAGCAGCTGTTCAACGCGCTCCTTCGTCAGCTTGCTCGACATCTCAGACTCGTCTAGCACTACCACTACTGTGCGAACAGTGAGCAGGGTGAAGATACTGATACATAATATCAAGTTGCGAGTGCGCTCTCAAATATTTCAGAACATACCCAGGACGCACAGGACTGAGTAATTATAGCTTTTTCGCTGCTTCTAACAGTGCGATCAAGAAACATAGCATATTCATGTATGACATGCTTAGTTCTGTGTCTCAAAAGGAAATGCTACCCTGACTAAGGCTGACAAATTTCCACATTGTGTGTTCCTCAAATGAAGCACAAAATTTTCGACATCAAGGTATTTAACTGTACTTACAATGCCATTAATATCGTTATCTCCCAACGCTGATGTTACCGAGGTTTGCTTCTAGGGTAATTTCGTTTAACAGGCAGGCTGATTCGGTCGTAGCCTGTTCTATTGCCTAAAGAAGTGACTAGTCTGTTCAGCTTCTCTATACTTATTTGTTGTCGATAAAAGTGTGAGGTGGCTGATGGGTTTCTTCACTTTCACCGTAGAATTTTCTGGTGAAGAACCAAAGCTTTTAACATTTGAGGATACCAGAAAGGCAAGTTGGTGTTCCAACTTCGTGATAATAGACTTGAGCGAGGAGCAAATTTGACTTTGAACATTTCTCTAACAGAAGTTCATTTCTCCGGGCAGCAGCGACTGGTGCGAAAAAAATTGCTCTTCGAGGTCCCATATTTACGTGAAAAGATGAGTGACGTGGCCTGCTAATCAGTTTCACCTGAGAAACTGAGAATTTTACGAGCGCTCATGAAGGACAAAGTAGCAACCTCCTCCAGTTCGCAGTGAGGCAAGGGGACGATGAAGTTCAGCGACCTGTTATGCTGTGATGTAAGTTCTTGTAAGATTCCATAAGTTCTTATGCAGTCCTATTCATTTTTGTGAACTCCCTCATCATGGTTTACTGCGATGTGTCTAAGTTGGACTCGAATAGTGATATGGTAAGTTTTAACTACAGTGCTGGCTACAAGAACAGTACTTAGTACGTCCCACTTTGCTATAAGGAATGCATGTGCAGCTATAGTGCTGAACAATTTGTTGTCAGTAATAAGCATTTTCCCACACCCTTGCATTCATGCTGCAGTAAGTATTAAAATATGTGTTTGCATATTCTGTATATCTGACTTGTCACCTGCGTTTCTGAAGCCAAGTCACGTTTTTAATTATAGACACTGTAATGTCAAACCGGCTGCTCAAGGACGTGCCCCGCAGTAAAGCAGAGCAGCACATAAAGTCCTGGCTGAGGCACGCCAAAGAACCTCATGACAGGACGTCGACAAAAGATAAGGGCTCGGAGTACTACACAGAACAGCAGCGACAGCTGGGCCAATCCGTGCGAAACTCTTCAGGCCTACCTTTGAGCCTACATTTCACGAGAGAAAAAAATGTGCATTCTCTGAGAGTGTGGCAGATACACATTTCTTTCCTCTGTATATTTGGCCCCAGACTGAGGGCTATGCAGGTGTTGCCTTCAAAATGAAAAGTGTTATGCCATTGTCATCTCCATGCAATACACATCGACAATATTAATGGGTTTTCGTTTATGTATAATGTTTGACAAAAAAAAATTCAGCTCATGAAACAGAAGGTGGGATTATTAAGTTTATTCTGTGTAGAGAGCTCGGGAGCAGACCATAATTGTGACAAATAGTTAATAACTTTTTGGTGAGGATAATAAGCTTGATTGTGAATAATAATAATACGTAAAGACAACTCGAATATTGTTCGAGTTGTCTTCGTGTTCATGTGTATTGTAAGGTGACGACAATAGAGCTAGAGCTAGCAACTTTGCAACATAGAAGGCCGCACATATAGGGTGTTTCACCTATCGTGATACATTCTAAAAGTAGACGTACACGCCGTATAGGATTGTGGGATTTTTGGCAATTACCCTCTGGCAACTTTTGCCGACACTTAGGAAGGCTTTGGACAATTTTTAATCGATGGAAATTTATGTTTTCAATCAAATTAGGAAAATTGCCAAGCACACCCCTATTTTTTAACAGAAATATGAAGTGCCCTCCGGATGACCGCAGACCCAACAAAACCTATGCGCAGTATTAACAGAAACGGTCGAAAAAAAGTAAAAGTGCTGCTGTAGTCCTGCCGACTTGATTGTTGCAAAAAGCCAGCAGATAAGTTGCAGGGAAGAAGTATCCCCGCCTCTTGCTTTACCTTTCTTTTCCCTTGTTTGACCTTGATGCACGAAGAAACGAAAAAAAAATCAAGGTGGGAACACTTCTTCCTCTTCCTGCACATTTTGCGCACGCATTTTTGCAACAATAAAGCAGGTGGGGCTATAGCAGCACTTTTGCTAAGACTTTTCAACTATTTGAGTCACTATACTGTGCATATTTTTCGTTCGGTCTGCGGTTATTCGTAGGATCGCTTGGCAATTTTCAAAGTTTTTCATTGAAAAGATCACTGAATTAAAAATTGTCCAAAGCTTTCCAAAATGGCAGCAAAAGATTCCAGAAGGTAATTGCAGAAAGTGCCACAATCCTCCGGCAGGTACGTTGCCAGTTAGAATCGTTTATCACTTCAGGTGAAGCGCCCTGTATGTATACGTTCGTAAAAGAGACAAAAAAGGAACACCAGGAATTTTCCTTGCATATGTGACCCCTCGGAGACTGCACTTGTTTCAAGCAAACTCCAAAGAGGCCAAATTACACCTCTGCTTATTTTCCGCAGCCTGATTACTAGTCAGGATGGTGCGTTTATTTCATTCATGAGCATGTTGTGTAATCCGGAAGTGCTCAGAATGTTTGAAATTCCATGCTATATTTTACAGCTGCTATTGCAGCTCTTGTAGTGTTATCTTGAACGCCCAAACTGGGCTCCTTACATTTCATCTTGGCCGAGGCCAACTGTAGACTACAGAAGAATGAAGTGTGAAGTGCCCTATAGATGACGTTATTCATTTTATTCATCTATGTATTTTGTAAAGACTGCACTTGGCAGCATTGTCATATCGGACTCCTGATACATGTTTCTTGTTCGGGTTGTTTGTTACGCGACCACGCTGTCCAGAAGGGAGTAAATAAGGTTCTCTTTGAAGTGATTGGTTTTTTTTTGTGCATATTATTGTAGCCAAATAATGTTCATCGGCTCAGTTAAAGAAGACTCAAATATGTGTATCAGGGATTGTGAAAAATGGTTTTGCTCAGATGACAAAGGTGGAAGGCACTTTTGAAGGCTCGTAGTACAACTTACCTCGACTGAAATGACGAATTTCTACATGAATCTGATGTGTGCTGCACGGAAGTGGCTTTGTGGTGTTTGCTCATTTTTGCTAGGAGGTGCTTCGAACCAATTATGTGATGACGGCGTTTGCTAGGTGCTACAGCGCATTAATGCGATGACATTATTTACTCATTTATGCTGAATGGTGCTTCAGCCCATTGATGTAGTGACGTTAAATAACAGCACCAAGGTGATGATCCTTTAGTTCCATATGTCATGTGTACATTTACAGAGCCTTTTCTAGATAGAGGGATGCCATTTTCGGTCCAAATAAGCGTATCGACTATTTGTTTAGCGTTATGAATATTTCTAACTGCTGGCGCAAGAATCGTTCAGCTTTTCCCTGCATACAAGGCAAAGTGTGGTCTGACCCTGTAAGCCATCCAGCCACCATTAATTCCGAAGCACCCCTTGTGGGCTTAATGACTGAGAACACAGTTTCTGCTCGTCACTGCTATATGCAGACTACAAATTGATTTCACCTCTCAGCAGCTTCAGATGTTGGTGTGATGTAGAGCTTTTCTAGAGCTTTTATGCGTTCATGCATTGAGCACTTATCTGCTTTGTTATCATCCAAGTCAAATGTCATTTTCTTTTTATGCATATTGTGTAGTGTTTAACATTGTGTAGCTATACATCACTTGAAGTTCCTTGTAATAAAGAAGCCATGAAAGCTTTGAAACTGCTCTGATCACGTGAAAATTATTTGCTGCAGCTAGTGTTAAAGCATATTGGATACCGTGGAGGCACGGTATGGCATATCCGATCAAAGCCTGACCATATCCCAGACTTGTCCCACGGGGTGTCCCCAGGAAAGGTCATAGGACGTCTTTTTGCAGACAACGGGATGTCCCATGGATGTCCGCCGGATATGTTTGGACATCCCATGGATATCCTATATTCCCAAACAGATATCCATAGGACGTCCTATGGACGTCATTGTGTCGTCTGGGGAGCGCCTCCTGATGGTTGGTTTATCCGGGTGACATCATCCAGTGTCGGCGCTTTGCGTGGATTGCCGTGCGCGCAGGAAGCGCGAACATTTAAAAATCGTTTCTGTGTCAACCAAGTGGATTTGTGCGGAGAAAATTTGCCGGCGTACATTATGAACGACAGGGAACATGATCATAACAGTTCCGGAACACGCTTCCGGATGCGACTATCCCTTTAATAATGTTGTGCTCGGTCTGTCTCACACCCGATCGGTCGAAGTGGTATCTTAGGAATACCATGCTTGCTAACTCGAAGATGCACTTCACCTTCTTCAAGGAACAATGACGTGAATTGAACATGGCTCGAACCACTGCCTCGCCAGCGGCGAGGTTAAGGCGACACGCTCGTTGGTGATAGCCAAGGTCGTGCTGAAGACTAGGAGGTGGTGGGTTCGAATCATACCACCGGCCGTGCTGTCTGTGGTATTCCCTGGGTATTCCGAAGATTTTCCAGTCTAGTGTCGGCTTCGTTCCCCAGAAGTCGGCCTTGGACGCGTACTAACCCCCCCTCATCCTTCACTCCTTCCTACTGTCCTCTCTCCATCTGTCCACATCTGTACACCGCTCATACCCACAATTGCTTTGCGGCACTAACACGGAATCCAAAGAAGTACTACCTCATCTGTCAAGCTGCCCACCAGGAGTCACCGTTGAAAATATTTCCGCTCTTCAGTGTATTATAGCTGTGCAAAAGAATTTACAAAAGAAAATTGCGTTAGCGTTAGGAGTGTTGAAATGGATAAGGCTGTATGTACAGCTTGCGCCAAAAGTCCATGGAACACGCGAGTGGCGTTTTTCTCCGCGCCGCGCCACCCTTGCGGCGGCCTGAAGTTAGCGGGAGCGGACAGGTCCATTCATTTTGAGGGGGCGCAGGGCATAACACAGGCAGCGACCCACTGTGGCGTTTGCAGCAATTACCCCACAGGGGCATACCCGTGGAGCGTTTCACCAGCCAAATTCCTACCGCAGTTCGCAGCTGGAAGATAACAAGAATGATACAGAGCGACAACAGTTGGCTTCTGCAGTTTATTTTCTCTTTTTCGATCTCGTCTTCCTTTTAGTTTGTCTGGGGATGACGGGCGCTGGCAAATAAAAGCGTACGATATTGACGTAGAAACAAGAGAGGGAAGAAAGAGCCAAATGGCACTTCATTAATATTTTATTTAATATCGTGTCAAGCCCCCGTTCGCGGACATCACAGCGGACATGCGGTCTGGCAGCGATTGATAGAGCCGGCCTACGAGGTGTACTACGTCTTCCTTGAGGGACGTCCATTCCATGTTTATCGCCTCCCATAAGGCATCCTTCGATCGAATTAGCACCCGCTCTTTGCTCATTCGGAATTTCATCATGCCCCATATATTTTCAATCACGTTCAGATCCGGGCTGCACGTGGGCCACTCAAGCTGCACGACACCAATATCTTCTAGTCAGCACTGGACAGTGGACGACATGTGAACCGGGCTTCTGTCTTGCTGCAGAATAAAGCTACCGTCAGGGAAAGGACCGTCAAGGGCGTATGGGAGCAGATGATCGTTGACGATTCTAACGTATGCTGCTCCGTTGAAGCGGCCGTCTAGGCGGACAAGAGGCCCCAAGCCATGGTGCGAAAGGGCGCCTCACGCGCTCACGGAGTGCCGTCCACTGAAGACCACGCTGTGAACGTGTGAACGTAAAAGTGATAGCTTTTTCTTTAAGATAACGTTTTCCTAGAGTATTCAGCAACATCCGACCACGCCTTCTTCGGCTGTATGATGCTTGGGGTCTCCCTCACCCCACCACCACTGCAACTGTATAAAAGGACAAAGGCTTCTTCACCTCAGCACTAGTTCAAGAAGACCGGCGACAGGATTAGTCTGGAGCGGAGGCGACAGATCGTGTCCATGTCGCTTGCAGGGCATTCTCAGCGAACGATTGCCCGGGGTGGGACGCTGCTTGTCTTCGGTGAAACCTATCATTCAGCGCTTCCATGATGAAGGGCAATTTGAAGGTGCACCAAGGTCTGGACGGCCCCGGGCAACGACGTCGGACGAAGACAGGGCAATAATTGCTGCAAACGTTGTCGACCCGTTCCTGACGGCTGTCGATCTAAAGGAGCTGAGCCTGCAAGCGTCGAGTACAATCGTCTAACGAAGATTAGCGTGCCTCGGGGGTCACCGTTCAGAAGCCCGCGCTGAAGCCGGAACACCGAGAGGCAAGACTGGACTTTGCCTTACGCTACGCGGAGTGTGACCCCGCGCAGTGGAACCACGTGCTGTTTACTGGATGAGGCAACGTTTAGTTCGAAGTGGTCGCAGAGGAAGCGGGTTTGGCGTCCTCCTAACTACAGGTAATACCTTGAGAGCCCGCGCCTGCTTCGAGACGGCCCTCTTCATTTTTTTTTTTTTTTTCCTTTTCAGATATACACCCCAGTACGTTCACAGCGTGGTCTCCAGTGGACGGCACTCCCTGAGCGTGTGGGGCGCCCTTTCGCACCAGGTCTTGGGGCTTCTCGTCCACCTAGACGGCCCCTTCAACTGAGCAGCATACGTTAGAGTCATCGAATATCATCTGCTCCCATACTTCCTTGACGGTCCTTTCCCTTACGGTTGCTTTATTCGGCAGCAAGACAGAAGCCCGGTTCACATGTCGTCCACTGTTCAGCGCAGGCTATACGATCTTGGTATCATGCAGCTTGAGTGGCCCGCGTGCCCCTCGCGTGTTCCGTGGACTTTTGGCGCAAGCTGTTCACCTGTACATTCTGGGTGTGCGAACTGCGATTGGCTTTTGAACTGCTCTTCGATGTCGAAGCACCTAAAGCTCCGTTGAAGCCTGTTAAAGGCGTGACAAGATATGTACTGTAATTTTTTCGAAACAGTTTGCGAGGACAAATAAACTTGCTTTATCAGCCACTATCGCTTTTTGATTGTCTGATTTGGGACAACACGTTCGTTACCCTACAGCAAGCGTGGAAGAAAAGCGGACGACGGGGGTAGGGGGGACGAGAAGAGAGAGACGAAAAACCAGAGGAGAGAAGGGGAAGGAGGTTGGCAAAGCCGGTCGGTCTGCGCATGCGCAGTTGACCCGAGCCTTCTCCCGGGCTGCTGACCTTGACCGCTGTGAGTGGCTCCTGCAGATCACGTCGTTTGGGCGCCCGCCATTTTCCCTGGACCGTTGCGCTATGGGAGCTTCGGGCGGATGACGTCACCCCATGCCGTCCGTCAGGAAGACAACATGGCATCCGCTTGCTGTGGTTGTGTTTGGCAGAGATGCTATTTCGAAGACGAATTTACCCGTTTTCTCGATGTGAAACAACGAACCAGCGTGTACTTCCGCAGAATGGGATCCAACTGCAGTGTTTGTGTCCATAACTTACGGAATAATTGCGTACACAGCGGCAAGCCGAGGAGCTTACAGCTTCTTCTGTTACGAGTATACGAGAGCACGAATAAAGGTGAATGTTCCAGCTTTACTACTCGTTTGGACTCGTGTAGCTTTTAATACTTCGTCCGGAACAGTTCTAGAACAGTCTGTCAGCAGCATACTTCACAATGCGTGCAAAAGTTGTACTTTGAGGCGTACAATTGCAGGTGCTGTTGGGGACACGGTTGTCTAAAATATCCAGCCCGTGGCCGGCGAGCAGTCTCCTATCGGCGATGTCGCGCACGAAGGAACTATACCATTACAGTCTCCGAGGTAAGGCCACGCAGCGCCACCAGTCCTCCTCAGGTACCCGCGGACGTGGCTGTAGAGTATGTACCACTGCGCCCATACACCATGTTGCAAGCCCATTGGCCTAGACTGTGCGCGCGCTCCGATTGGTCGAGAACGTTTTGAAATCGCATTTTGTACGCGCGCATGTGCGTACAGCGTCTCGGCCGTTTCAGCATAGTTTCGAAATAGCATGGCCGGCATGTCGTCCTCCTGTGTTCGGTGGTGTCAATCGACAGAACAGTTTGCAGAAATATGTTCGCGGATTTATTCGTGCGTTATTGTGAGTCTACGCGTGCTGTGCTGTTCCTGGACACAACTATTATCCCACGAACAATTTGTCAACTGCGGTACCGGAATGAGTTGGAGCGTGAAGAAAAAGTTCGGGCGCCGTTGGATTTCGAGGACTGTCAACAAACACAGGATTACGTGCCACAGAAGCGCTTTTCGCTTCGCTATAATGGATGCACCGCAGGCAGCGAAAGAAGATGCTCATCATGAAATGGTACGCACTCATGAGGCTGGCTCTCGGTATTAGGACTTGAACAGTGTGTTCGTTCTGCTTCATGTTCGAACTTTGTCCCAGTGTGTCAGCAACGCAGTGGGCTTTGTGCGCACAGGACACCCATGTATCAGATCTTTGAATTAGTGCTTTGTATCAAATAAATCTTTATTTTACCCCAAAATCGCTTTGGTTATTTTGAATACCGAGTAACGGCGGCAGGCTTGAAATCCAGTAGAAGTCGATGGTAGCCAGGACCGACCGAAAAGCCAGCCAGACATGGGGGCTCCTGATTGGCCGACTGGTTTGCATAATATCCACCACGTCACAATTTCATTGGTCGTGTGCCCAGTGTTGTGTGAATTATCTCAAACTATGGGCTCTATGGGGAGCTCTTGGAGCCTGGCGCCACCTCCCGTGAGAGAGTGCCATCGCATTCTGGGCGTCGTCTGCTAGGGAGAGCAGTTCAACGCGGCCTCTCCTCGGAGAGGGTAATGGTATGCATAGTTCCTTCGTCCGCGACATGGCCGATAAGGGATCGCTCCGCCGAGGGCTGGAGATTTTAGACAACCGTGTCCCCAACAGTACATATGTTTTTGGATGCAACATTGACTACGTTGTGAATGGCACCTGTAGAGCGCTCTGATGAAATGGCACTATTAGTATTCGCCTTGTAGAGTTTTATCTTTTGTGCCTGAGATGTTGCTTGCTGCTTCTACCTGTGCAACTGATATTCCGCAGCTTAATGTGTTTGTTCAGCAGGGTGTTTACAGCTAGAACGTGTTGAAACAAAAGTTTCCGAATATGTGCAGAGTTGAACACCTATTGCTATCTTCTTCCTCCCGAATAAATGAGCAATGATGCTGCTTTTTTTTTATTATTCTAGGAGAGGAATTTCAGATTGTTCTCTTTTGCTCATACAGAACTTGCCGAATTATGATTCATAAACAGCAGCATTGACAACAAACGTATGCGTTTCGGCTACAGAGGTGCTGGAAATCTTAAACGCTAGACTCACATTCTGTTTGCTGCTCAATGTTTACTTGCTGACGAGGAGACTCGGAGAGTGCGGTTCGGGAAGGTTAGTAGTGGAGGCAATGAAGAAGAATGTGCTCCAGATCCTCAAGAGCACCACAGTGGCAGCAGGTGTGAGAGTCAACTTGTGTCAAGCGGTAACGCCACTGAGCTGTAAAGGCCACATAGAGGCGCATTCGGTGGATTAATGCAGCATCTTGACGAGAGGTGTTTCGTGGCATGCGGAAAGCGAGCGTTGGATCAACTCTGCTCAACATAGATGGGGGGAGAATGTCGGTGTCCATTGGCGGGAAGCCAGGGGTGTCACGAGGAGACGCAGAATTGTTCACAAGTTGTATGATCTCAGAAACTCTGACACTGGGCTCTGAGCCGCCCTGGCCGGGATCGTCCTGCACTGATGTACGGCCGTCTCGGAACCACTTGCACCACGCAAACGCTTCGCTGCGGCTAAATGTATCGTGGCCATACTGAGCCCGAAGTCTTCTGTGAATTTCAGATGACCTTACGCCTTCATTCACGAGAAACTTCATGACAATTCGCTGTTCGATGTGCGCGCTCACCTCATTGTCGGTCATCTTGTCCAGCACGTGTCTTCTGCTTTACACAAACTTTGGACCACCACGTGCTGAACGCGGAGGCCTGTCGCGTGTGAAAATGACGAAAGAAGTATATCGAGCCATTTGTACAGTCAGGGGACAGAAAGTCCCGGTTTGACTTTAACACCCCTCGTATGTGCGGATATCCTTCTTCAATGAACGAGGTCGAGTGATAGTTGAACAACAAAGTATATATCATGGACACAGTTGACAGCTTTTGTGATTACTTTTGCCTTTGAGGGTTCAGAAGGATTGAAATTCATCCGTGTCGGACTCGTGTCATAATTGCCGACACACCCGGGCTTGTCGATCAAACGTGCGAGGTTGCTAAGAAGCTCGTTCGCTACAACAGCGGTTTCAGTGTGTGTGTGCATTAAAGTGTTGAAAGTAGCACTCTGTGTGTGTGCTGTCCTGTTTTTAGTGAATGTAAGCTCATTCGATCATAAAATAATCACACACGCAGTGGGACGCGGGCAGCTAGCAATGTAGAATCTCGTGGCAGCAAACGAACCAGCCGGACGCGATTGCGTGACGTCAGGGCAAGGCTGAGGGAAGCATGGAGAGGCCTTGTCTGTCTAGGTGCTGTTGGCGCGCCACGGAGAGATCATAATTTATACCGGGGGAGAGGGGGGAGCATATCGGGGAAGCGGCCACAGGACCCAATGGACTGAGGAGGGTTGAGAAGTCGCGCTTCGACGTAAAAATTCTGACGTTTCATAGTGTTTGATGACGCGAAAAGCTCGCAGCGCCTCACTTTTGTCCGCAAAGGAACTCGCGAGTTTCATCCCCTTGATCATACATTCCGCCCCGCCCTTACTCCATTTTCTCAGATAACCTGGTTCCCAATGGTAGCCGAACCGCCGAAGCGTTATTTTTCTTGTATTCATACGCGTGGTTATTTACGCCTATAAGTTGATTAAATTAATAAATAATTGAGATATACACGCTGAATACGACACAGATTTGCATAAAGCTTCGTTATTCTGGAGAGTGACCTTCTTAAACACTGATTTCCGCACGTGAAACCACACTCTTAGAAAAATGTCTAGTAAAAAGGTAGTGACGACTTCAGTTACTACCCACGAAGTGCGTTACTAGTTGGTCACTAGCTGAGTACTAGCTAAGAGTTGTGGGAAGCAGTAAATGCTGCCGTTACTAGCCAGAAAGTTTTGCTTAGTAGCTGTTACTAGATCGATACTTATGCTTCCTACATGTTATTTTGTGCCCGTTAATTTGTGATGTAGGCAATATTATCCGAGTTAAACGGTAATTTGGTTTAAAAACACACTTGTTAGTATAGTAGCATTTTATTCAATACGGGAGAGACCTACGGTAGCGTATTATTTACTCCTGGGACAACCGTATGCGTGCGTCCACACCCAAGAAGTCGCTTCGCGGCTGGTGGCGGCTTCGTAATCTGAGAAGTTGCGATGCATTATATTGGTATCTGTTGTCCAACAAATGGCAGTCTGCTAGGATGAGCTGTCCTTTTTCGTTCACACCCATGCTTTGGGAATATGAGTTTGTGTAGGCGCAGTCTCCCCCGCGTACCCCCCCCCCCCACACACACACACCCGCCCACAGGTAGAGGTGACAGATCTTCGTATGTTTGTGACTACTTCTATATACAAGTTGGGAAACATATTGGCGCTGAAAAAAATTTAGCATTCCCTTTTTCCGAAATTATACGCAAGCCGTGTATGCTTTTTCTCTTCTTTGTTTACCAGTGTACACTTTGTTATTTTCACTAGGTGAAGGTCGCGCTTTTACTAGCCACAGTCAGTGCTATCAGCTAAGACCTACTGATGGAGGTAGTGGTCTTTACTAGCCTCTTCAGTTAGTAAATGTTACTACCGCCACTTTTACTAC
Source organism: Ornithodoros turicata (assembly GCF_037126465.1). Taxonomy (NCBI): domain Eukaryota; kingdom Metazoa; phylum Arthropoda; class Arachnida; order Ixodida; family Argasidae; genus Ornithodoros; species Ornithodoros turicata. The sequence goes on from NC_088207.1 coordinate 9,153,064, forward strand.
CTACCGTTACTAAGATCTTAGTGGCTGGGGTGACAAGTAAGTGCTTAGTTCTTAGTTAGTAAGCGTACCGACCTTATTTTTAAGAGTGCATGCTCAACATTGGACTGCGTAGACCCAATGCGATTCATTTGGACGGCATGGATTTCAAAGGGATGGATTTTGAAGGGTGGACTTCTTAGCATGGATTCCAAATGTTTCATTATTCAGAGTGGGTAACAGGGTACACCCGTATCCAAAAGATTCGTTGTTTGTGAAGTTGTTCGCCTGCTTTCCACATACGTTCCCTACCTCACGATATCACAAAGACTGGTCCACGGTATCAGTTATATGCACTTCCCGCAAGAACATTGCACGACGAAAAGACACTGGATTTTTCGTCTCACACAAGTGATTCTCAATACATCTCAATTTCACTCACCAGTCTGTGTTTAAAAGAAAATTTAATAACAAGGAACAAGTGGTAGCGACAGTGACAGTATTATAAGAGCTATGGTGCAATGGGTGTAGATTATAACTAGGGTGACTAGCCAAAGGATGGTGATACAACAAACTTGACAGTGGTCGATATTCTGTGATAGCTACAACGACCCAGTGACAAAACTAACAAATGCAGCGAGTTATGATATTTACAATGGTTACAGGTATCAGGTAAGGATACAGGCAACAATATACATTGAGCTTAACAAATTTGTACAGCAACGTTCACTGAGTTCTACAAAATTTACAAAGTTTCACATAGAGAAGCTACACATAAAAAAAGGAGGCAGTAAGGATCGTCACGCATGCTACGTATCAAAGTCAAACAGAGACCTGTCAAAGTCAAACTAACGTTTGGTGAAAAACACGAACTCATTGCGAACAGCCAGCACCTGCGAAGCCAACCACGTGGAAGAAAACAAGTCGACGCCCAAGTGGTGCAATTCTTCTGTCAGGAATTGCTCAACTTGGACATGGAGCCAGGCGAGTGGTCCCAGCACATGAATGAAATTGCCTGCGGCTAGACATTACCCTTTTGCGGAATTCGCCATGGCATATGGAAGGAGAGGAAGTGAGCCGGTGGGTGGGGACCAGGCCGTAAGACGTAGGGCTCCCCACTCTAAAGGACACCGCAGGGAGAGACTCCAGGCAGCACGGGACCAGAAAATCCGATAAACACCCCCGTTATAGAAAATATGTGGAGTGTTTTCTGATCGTCGCAACACACACGCGAGGAACTGGCGGTGATGTCCACGCGACGCGGCCTCTCCATAGGCAAGGCGTCCCACCAGGCCTGCCACATGAAATAGTGCGCCACACATCCTACGCAGAGTTGTACACGTTACTGGAAAAAAGTAATTGATTGCAATTACTGTTACTGCTGCGCAAAAAGTAATTCTTTACCGTCACAAATTACTTCATGCAGAATGTAATACGTTACCGATTAAAAATGTAGCGCGCTACTTTTCCCGTTACTTTTAAATTGTGGGCGATAGCAACGCCAACAAGCCCGCAGTGAATGCAACCATGCAGCTCTTGTTTCAAATTCTAATATGAGACACCAACATACATAATAAGTGAAATTCACAAGTACATTTGAAAGCAACATAGAAAACACATACACACGTTTATTACAGATTTATATAGGCATTTAAAGCAACATCGAAACATCCGCTTCGTTTTGTTACTATTGTTAGGCTCACCCGCACAATTTATCAATACAATCACCTATTTTACTGTTGCTCTAGTAGGTCGCGGTTGCAAGAGATTATCATTACTGTGGTGTGCATGGAACACTAGTGTGGACTAGAGGCGGCCGTCACAGTGACCTCTGCGTCATTGCTTCAATCGAACTCGTGGTGGAACAGAACAGATTGGCTAGCTGAAAAGGGTTGCCATTGTTGACAGAAGGTTAAAAAAGTAATCGATTACTCAGCAATGATTACCGAAAACTGTAATCGGATTAATTGGAAAATTACTTGTTCACAAAATTAATTCATTACGTTAAAACAATACTGAAAAAAGTAAGTGATTACTTGTAACGCAATTACTAGTAACGCTGTACGTACAACTCTGAATTCCTACGTCACATGTCCCCTTTTTAAAGGGTGTCAACCCGACATCAAATATACAAGAATTACAGTGGCTAGATTACACGATATACATATTTACATCATAGGAGGCAAGAGGCCTCAGGTAGGGCTTCAGTCTTTCAAGATGAACGATGTCGCTCAGGGCACAGTATTCCGGCTCCATTTCATAACTGACCGGAGGCAGACGGGACACTATGCGAAACGGTCCGCGGAAACTCTTGGAACCCTTCATAATGTATTCCCAAGAATTAGGGACAAAACGTAAAGTGTGCTTCACCTAATACACCCTTGTGTTGGGTGAAACCTACCCCAACGCGGCCAGTACGCGCCATGCATTTCCATGCATTGCAATGCTCTCTGTGGTGTCTCGAATACGTCATAAAACGAATATGTATTCACGCGGTTTGAACAGTCTACGAATAATTGCCTTGGTTCCACGGACGAATACGTAAAATGCAAAGGCTCAATGGGAGAATGGGTGGAACGCTTGAGCGCAGGGAACCGACATTTTTCTACCTAGAAAAGAATACTTTGGTAGAATGATGCAACTATACCTCTAGTATGTATACCCAAAAGAGCATTTTGATAAACGAAAACGTTCACGAGTTATGAGGCATGAAAGTTGCTGGCATCCCCGACGGAGAGTAAAAATTTCTGCAATCCCGCCACCGCAACGAACCGACAGTTTTCTACGTAGAAACGAATGCTTTGGTAGAATGATGCAACTATGCCTCTAGTATTCAAGTCCTGGAGAGAATTTTGATAAGCGGAAGCGTTCAATGGTGAAGAGGCATTCAAAGTTGATGTTCTCACACAGCAACGCACAAGCACAGGGAACCAACAGTTTTCTACGTAGAAAAAATAGAAACAATGAAGAATGTCGAAGTCACAAAGGTATGCTTCAGAATGGAAGACGTAGGAAGCATCCAAAATTTAGAAATTTAATACGAGATTTCAGGCAGAGACTGCCCTTCTTCAGGTACATTGCGCACATGTTACAAAACAATCCAGGGTGTCCCAGCTAAATGCGAACATATTTGTTAAAAATATACATATCACTTTTTCTGAGATGAATTCAATTGCGTCATAGCATATGCTGAAGGGCACTCCTTAGGAGGGCATTTGCAAACTCCTAAGGCAATGTGTTAATTAACTTTCAATAATTAACTTTTTAATTATAAAAGCTACGAAGTTGTCCCAATGAGAACATCTAGTACTTTGGTCTCCTAATACCAGAGCCGTTTTCAGAACAAAAATCCGTTGGAGAGATCGTCCGCAAAAAAATTCGTGAAGGAACACCATTTTTTTCTTTATTTTGTTCATTGCGCACCATCGGAGACTCGTATTTCCTTCACCCCCAATGTGAGAGGGAAAAAAACACACTATATCGCATCTGGAGCCCTGGAAAAAGATTTAAAAAGAACAGAAAATGCAACCCAAGATAAGGGCAGTTCCGATAGAGTCATCCGATGCATTTGTTTTTGTTTTGTTTCCGCAAGTTAAAGCTCATCTTCGACGCATGAGGCGGCACTGTGCTCTTCATCCTCTCACATTGGGGTGAAGGAAAGACGTGTCTCCGAAGATGCGCAATGAAGAAAATAAAGAAAAAAAACGGTGTTCCTTCACGAATGTGTTGTGGACGATCTATCGAACGGATTTTTGTCCTGAAGACACCTCAGGTATCAGGTGACCAAAGGGATCAGATGTTGTCATTGGGGCAACTTCGTGGCTTTTATAATTAAAAAGTTGAGTTTGAGTTTGAGTTCGACTATAGTATAATTATACAGTATAGTATAGTATAATTAAAAAGTTAATTCTTGAAAGTTAATGAAGACATTGCAGTAGCAGTTTGCTAATGTCCTCCTAAGGAGTGCCCTTCAGCCTATGCTATAATGCAATTGATTTCATTTCGGAAGAAATGATATATTTATTTTTAATAATATGTTCGCATTTAGCTGGCACACCCTGTATATAGCACCAACATAGGTGAGGGCAGAAAAGAAAGAGGGTGAGAGAGTACATAATGATGAACTGCTTGACACATTTGATGGCACAAAAGATATACAAAAAAGAGAACGTAACAACCGGGAAAGAAAGGCAATGAAGACAAAAATGGCGTGGCATTGAAACCCGTTGCAGAGATTTAAACCTATGTGCAGAGATTTAAACCTATGTGAATGAGACAGCGGATACTTTTGCCCAGAAAAGTACCCACACAATCAACAACAGCATTCATAGGACGGAAAAGGCGCGTGGCCGCAAGACCCGTCGGGAGGCTAACCATTCTGCGAACACAAGAAACATACAAGGAAGTGGACATAGACGAGCCAGACCGGTTACACAATTCTAGGCAAAAACGGAAAAAGGGACAAGACAAAGAAGGGCATGACAAAATAATTTGGTACAATGATGCAACTATACTTCTAGTATGTACAGTATATCCCGAAGAGCATGTTGATAAACGGAATCGCCCATCAATTTGGGATAAAACGTAAAGGCGGCTTCACCTGATAAGGTTCCCATCGAAGCCATCTTTTAGGAAGAGAAAATCGCGTGCAGCACGTTCCGTTGTTGCCGCTTTGCATTCGTTCTCTAGTGGGACGTTGCCTGTGGTATAGCAAAACATTTGATGCAAGTTTCGTTGGGGTCTTCGATTGTCTATTTTGGTTCCTAATTTCCGACCTGTAAAGGAGGCTGCACGAGATGCACCAAAGCGCTGGTTGAACCCCGAGTTAATGCAAAACACGTGACTTGAATGCTCGGTACGGCATCTCAAACACCCCTCAAGACAGATAAGTTCGCAGAATTTGTTGCGCGTGCAAAAAAAAGCAAAACAGGCAGAAAAAAGATCTTGCTGTCACGAGACTCTTGGTTCGATGCACGCAGCTTGCGAAGAGGTCTGAGGCCATTGGCGCGCTGACAATGAATTTCGATATTACAGACAAAGTTCATTCCTTTCGCTTCGTAAAGTAGGCATCATCTGCCTACTGCCGCGGGACGCTCGTATTGAAAACCAAAAAGAGCGTATGTTGCAAACACACACACACGTAGACACACCACACCTTCAGAGAGCCGTCGCCAGACCGGTGGAGCACAAGTGCTCCCCCAGAAGACGAAGGCCTTGCATCTGGTGGGCAGCGTTCGACCACGGGCCGAGGATCTTCGCGAGGTTGAACGGCCTCTTGTCAATGCGTTGCATAGAGACTTCCATTAGTGCACGCTCGTGGTGGTATTGCCCACAAGTCAGGATGACGTGGCAGAGGTCGCCGTGTACTCCACAAGTGGGGCAGAGGGAAGACGAGGTGGAGCCGAGACGGTGTTGAAAGGCAGGTGTAAAGGCAACGTTGAGCCTCATGTGGTGGAAGAGAGCAGTAAGGGGGCGAGGTAGTTGCGGAGGAACGACGAGAGAAAGCGTGGGGTCTACATAAGAGAGAAGGGAGTGAGCTATGTCGTGTTCCCACTGAGCTTGCATCTTGGGACCGGTGAGTGTCGAGAGGAGATGCCTTCGGTCGCCCGACGACGTCATTATCGAGGAAAAAGCTGCGTGCTGATGGGCGCTCAATGCGGCTTTGCCTGCTTCTTCGTTGCCGCTGATGCCGACACGTCCGGGGATCCACTGCAATGCTACAGTGTGCCCTGCAATGGTCGCCTTCTTATAAGCTAGCAGGATGTCAAAGACAACAGGACCGAGGGATCCACGTATCTCCAAGTTGGCCACACACTGGAGCGTGGGTCTTGAATCTGTAAAGACGACCCTGGACTGATCTGGACTGGCTGATATTTTTTGCATAACAAATAAAGCTCGGCACACGTAGACGATGTTCTGTGAGAAAGTCGGTGACCACAGGAGACTGACTGATATGGAATGACAAATGCCGAGGACGACCCACCCCGAGTAGATGACCCGTCAGTGAAAACCGACGTTGACGCCGTGTAGTTGTCATTCATCATGCCCATGGTAAGCTGCTTGGCGACACACGGGCTGTATCCCTTTTCCTTCCATGCAGGCCAGGAACAGTTAGGCAGGCGACTGGGCTTGACAGAGACCATGGAGGGGCACTGGGAGCCACTGTCTTCACTACGAAACGCGGGACGCTAGGCTTCAGCTGAGTCATCACCGGGCGGACCTTGCAGTGCTTGCGCCTCAATATCTTCGATACGAGCGGGTGCCGCCGATGATGGGATAAAAGGCGGAGGAAAAGTCGGCAGGTCTCACCGTAGCGAAGAACATCCAGCTGGGTGTCCCTCCCTTCAGCAATAACTGCTCGGGTCTCAGCTGCTCGAGGGACGTCAAGGCACACACGAAGGCTTCGCGCCAGGAGGCACTGCAGCCTATGATCTGAAGATGTCGGCAGCTAGGCCATTAAGCACCGGCAAACTATACGCGAGGGGCCCCCGAACCAAATCCCTGTTGACAGCCAACAGAGAGCTCGTGTCACTGCCCCATCTCATGCCTGTCAAGCGACGGATCACCGCAATCCAACGGTGGATCTTGATCTCCAAGCTTGCAATAGGCTTCCGCCAATAGAGGCTAGCATCAACAGTGAGACCGAGGAAGCTATGGTGAGGCACGTGCTTCAATGGTATGCCAGCAACGGAAAGCTGGAAGGGCCTCATGTTCCGCATTGCAAGAAGGAGTATTACTTTCTTTTCCGCCGATGTGTCTAAGCCCGCCAGTGACAGGTACAGCTTGGAACAAAAGTTTACGAAACACGGCACTGGCGTGTTTCTTCATCCGAGCGACCTCCTGTTAGCCATCAAGAAGAGATCGAATAAGAAACGGGTGATCAGCTATTCTGTTCATCTCCCAGTATGTCTGTCCGCAGCCGTTTGCTGCTAGGCTGTCGCTCCAATGGAGAAATGCGACGCACCGGTGTTCCGTACACTTTTGTCCCAAGCTGTACTGCTGGATACCATGGAGAGCGAGTTTTAGGTGTCGCTGGAGGGCAGGACGGGATTTGCTGTTGGCCCAGAGACAAATGTCGTCAGCATAGATGGAGATAGCCACTTTCCTGCCGACGCAACCTAGAGGCCAGCCATAACAACGTTAAATAAGATGGGTCTCAGAACACTCCCCTGGGGCACCCCATGGGTCAACTCGACAAAGTCTGTATCCCCCTGGCTTGTGCGGACGAACAGTTCCTGTCCATGAAGAAAATCAGTAAGGCATGAGAGTGCTCTGGATGGCAGGGCGGCATCAACAAGACCATGGAGGACAGAAGCGTGGCTGACAGCATCGTACGCCCGCCTAACATCGAGGAAGGCAGCCAGCACAGTCTTCTTGCGCACCTTTGCCTCTTCCACAGAAGTGATTAAATCCAGAACCGAATCTATTGCTGCTCTGTGCCGTCGAAAGCCTGACATTTCTTGAGGGCGATGTTCGAGCCACCACTCCAGTCTAGCGAGTACCATGCGCTCCATAAACTTCCCAAGGCAGCTAGTCATGCTCACTGGTCGAAAGGAGGAGAGCTGCGATGGCGATTTACCTGGTTTCAATAGCGGAATAACACGTGCGCGCTTCCAGCGTACGTTGCTTTTCTTATGGTGATGCTTTTAAATGCTGATTTGTGGGTGAACATTGTCAGGTTCTTTTGAGGTTCCAAACTTTCCGGCTCGGCTTGTCGAGGGAGCTTCACTTGGGAGCCCCAATGGGGGGGGGGGGGGGGGGTTCCTCTCCATAATCCGCATATACTTCGCGTGCTCCAAATACTGCTTGCATGAATGCGAAACATGGATTCGATCCAGCTGCTCCTATAACCCGAAATCCTGAATAGGCTGGGAAAAGGACAATGAGAATTCAGAAGAGAAGATGGTGATATTCAAAGGGTCATGGTAACATCCCAACAACGAACATCTGTTTCCAAAGTCCTGCAAGTACAGAATCGTCGTCGCCTCCTTTAATGTTCTCTATGATTAAAAGTGTCCTGCACAGTCCGAAAAACGTCGCTACTGTTTGATGCATCTCATAAAGTCCCCGCAGGAGAACAACTCTGCAAAGTTTCGTCGCATTTAGTAGACGCAAACATATTTTAAAATCATTCCCAAGTATATAAAAACTCGCTGGCCCTTAGCTGTCGGCAACCTGTCCTGCACGAACGGAAGCTGCCTACTTCGCATCTTCGCAGTCGGCCGCATCCGGCTATTTGGCTCCGCTGCGACTTCGACTCGCGGCATTACGCACTCAACATTGGAAAAGTTTCGTTCTCTCTGTGCAGAACTCCTTTAATCCTTCAAACAGCCATTTTTGCGTGTGAATGACTTTGTGTTTGCGCTACTTGGCTACGCCTGTTTCTGATCGTGTTTCCACTCTTTGGTTGTTAACATATATTACCCTGTCTTATTTTTCATCTGTCATTTGTCATCCATTGTCCATCCTCCCGTCTCATCTTGTACAAGCGCGACATTCTGCTGCTGCACAAACAAGAAGACAAAGAAGGCAAGCTTTTCAGACATAGTATGTGGGCAACTGGTACAAGCGTAATATCAGCTGTCCAACACCGGACCAAAACCTGTAAAAGTCAAGCACAACTCAGCATTAACCCAAATCTCCGTGTGGACGACCCAAACGCCTGCCGGAGTATTTTGATAATAGACGTTGTCACATTCGGTTTTATTTTCCACTAATGAAGCGTATCTCGATGCTGAGCATCAATATAGGCGCGACAGCGTGCTGACAATTGATGGACTGGCGATGAAGCTGTGATGTCGAGCTACAGGTAGTTAATAATTAATTAAATTAAATTAAATCAAATCAATTTTTATTTTCCTTTCGGTAGGACGAGTAGCTTCCAATTATTATGTTTTTATGCATGTATTGGAAGGGTGCAAGCGAACGATTATGTGTAGTCAACGTCTCTCCAACGAAAGAAATATCAGCGTTTATAAAATTCATGCTTTGTATTCCGTGTCTGTTTCGTCTCACGTAGAGAAAAAGATTCCTATGCAACACTACATTGTAGGCATCTATCTATGCATTGCATAATTGTTCCAAAGCTGCTGCGCCGGTGTGTCGTTGCACCACTTTCGCGGTAAAGCCAAGCATCGTTGGCGTTCCAATTCAGAATTGGTCATAGTACAGTGAATGCCGTTGTATGGGACACATACGGAACAATTCTGATGAAATAAAAAGCAAGCGCGATACGTATCTGTTGCGTCATCTTCTCCTTCTGCCGGCAGCAGACGCGCCGTCGGTCGTCAGAATCTGTGCAGGGAGGACAAGATATCCGGCTGCCTCCGACTGCCGCTGCGGAGATCAGAAGGTGGTGACATGGCGAAGAGCGCCGGTCACGTGGTACCAGAGAGCGGCGACGTTCCCTGCCGCCTGAGCGTCAGCCGGTAGAAAACTGACTCGTGTGAATACAGGGTAATACCGTGTTAGCGCCGCGAAGCAACTGTGGCTATGAGTGGCGCACAGACATGGGCAGGAGGAGAAAGTACAGTCAGGAAGAGAGGGTTAGTATGCGTCCTCGGCCGACTTCATGGGGAACTCTGCCGACATACATCTGGAAAGGCTGCCGGAAAACCCACGGAAACCCCCAGACAACACAGCCGGTGCCTGGATTCGCCTATATGTCGGTGCCCATATGTCACCTCTATCCCAATCTCGACGTGGAAATCAGTAATTCAAACCATGCCACGGTAGCTGGCACATAAGTGAATAGGGAATACGTGTTACAAGCGAAAGAGAGGAAAAACGATCCGAAACGCGTAACCAAGTAGCGCAAACAAAAAGTCATCCATACGCAAATATGGTTGCATAGATCAGCCGTTTCAAGGACGAACCATAAAGAACAAAGTTGGCAAGACCAATTCTGTACTTTCGGGACTTTGGAAACAGATGTTCATAACTCGGATGTTACCATTATCGTTTGAACATCTAGCACTTTTTGCGCATTAGCATTATTAGCGGTATTTGGAGCCCGCGAAGTTCATGCGGAAGTGTGCAGGGGAACCACACACATTGGGGCTTCCAAGTGAATTTCCCTGAACAGCCGAGTTGGACACTTCGAAACCTCTAAGGAACCTGACAATATTCATCCACAAATCAGCATTTAAAAGCATCACCATAAGAAAAACAACGCACTACACGCGCTCTTTGATTTTCAATACGAGCATCCCGCGGCAGTAGGTAGATGATGCCTATTTTACGAGGCGAAAAAAATCAACTTAGTGCTCTAATATCGGCCTCTGTGCTCGTTTACAACCGCTCATACCACGAAATTCCTAGCCAGCGCGCCGCTGGCCTCAGACCTCCTCATAAGCTGCTTGCATCAAAGCAAGAGTCTCGTGACAGCAAGAGATTTTCTTTTTCTTTTCGTTTTTTGCATGCGCAACAAATTCTGCGAACTTATCTGTCTTGTAGGGTGTTTGATATGCCGTACAGAGCATTAAACACACGCGTATCTTGCAAAACACATGGTGTATTTGCGTTAACTCACCAGGTTGAGGGCTTCAACCAGCGCTTTAGTGAATCTCGTGAAGCCTCCTTTACAGGCCAGAAAATTGAAACCGGAATGGAACATCGAAGACCCCAAGGAAACTTGCACCAAATGTTTTGCTATGACACAAGCAACGTCCCACTAGAGAACGAATGCAAAGCGGTAACAACGGAACGTGCTGCACGCGCTTTTCTCTTTTTAATACATGGCTCCTATGGGAGCCTTATCAGGTGAAGCCTCCTTTACGTTTTGTCTCGAATTGCTGGGCATTGGACGTCGACGAGATCCTTCATCTTTCTTGTGACGTAACCATGCCCAATAATTCGGGACAAAACGTAATGCAGGCTTCACTTGTTCATGTCCCCATAGAGCCCATGTATTAGGAATCTAAAAGCGCTGCAACACATTCTGCTGACTGCGCTGAGCATTCGTTCGCTAGTGGCGCGTTGTCTGTGGCACGGTGAAGCTTTTAATGCAACCCTCGCGCGTTGGCAAGTTATTGGAGCGTATAATCCACAAAAGGTAACGAGAAGGCGGACGAAATGGCGAACATCGCACACCTGTCATCGACAGAACATCTAGTCACGTTTTCTAAGCAGGACATCAAATCTGTCCTATGAAAATTTATGACTGGTGACATCCGCACACAAAATGGCACCAAGCCGACAGTGGTCCGTCACTGCTGCGCACGCTAGACCAGGAGCTGAATTTTACCATACCTCCAAAAACGCCCAGACACATAGAAACTCTCCTGCATCGTCTACGCCTGAATGTGCCCTATGGTCGCCAATTTTTTTATAAAGTGGGCAAGGTGGACTCGCCTAACTGTTTACTGTGCGGCACAGTGGCAAACACTGAACATATAATCATGCATTGTCCAAAACATGCTGCACAAAGAGGCATATTGAGGCAGACCCTTGGCCATCTCGACAGCAGGGACTTCAGCATAGAGAAAGTCTTAGGCGTATGGGACGCTAAGCGCAGGGACGCGGCCTTCAATGCTCTTGTCAATTTCATTGTGAAATCTGGACTAGAAACCCTATACTAGACGGTGCGTGGACATTACTATTCCCATAAATGGCACGGTCGACAGGATTTTCTCGTTTTCTGCTGGTGAGGGTGCGAGCGAGGTATGTTTGTAACATTACAATTTGGCTTATTTGGCTTTTCTGTCCTGGAGGCTGGAAGGAGTTTCGTGATCTTGTCTCCACAGCAGTGACCGTAATTTGCACAGTGCATTAGCGTCACCGCTGGCTTTCTTTTGTTGTTTTGTGTGTTCGTTGTTTTTGGGACGGAAGCAACCTCGTGTTGTTGTCTCGAGGGGCAGTTAGCTCAACCTGCCTGGTGCAGCGGAGTCGCCCCGTTATCTTATCGAAATTCTAGTATTTTTCACTGGCCTCGTGATTCGCACTGCTGGAGCATGCAGGCAACGCCCGCCACCCCAGGGACCCACTCGTGTGTCCATCCGCATGGAGGAACGCAATAGGTTGGTCTCGACGTGTTCCCCGTTCATTTATGTGTTAGTTTTCCCAGTTGCCCCGTATCAGAGTCTTACGGAGACAGGCTCTCGGCATACGCCCCACGGCTAGGGCCCTACGTACGATACCGGTCTTAGACAAAAAGGTCTCCGGGACCGCTCCCTTTAGTCGGCCGGACGCTCGACATTCCATGACCCGTGTAGTCTCGCCAATGGGGTTATGGTGTCTGCAGTGCCTTCCCCGTAGGACGTCTTAGCAGCGGTGCCTCCAGGGCCGTAGCACGACTTCCTCCTCGGCAGAGTTGTTAGCAACGTGCAACCAAGTTGTGCGTGCTAATGACGGTGCGCATTGATGCTAGGTTGGTTTCGCCGCCGTAAGCATAGCCGCACGCGCCGTTACGACTTGCATTCGGATGCTTTCCTTTCAGGGGCACGCGGACGATAAAGTCGTTGTCAGACTTCATAACTAGACGGCCTATCAGACCGACATATAGGAATCAAAGTTGATGTCATAATCACGCGCATCCAGCAGGTTGCAGTGATAGGCGATGCGTTGCACGGGCTATTCCCGCCAGTGCCACACCCCCGCTTTCGCCCATATCTTCGAGCATATCGCTTACATAGTTCTGAAGCGATAGCGTGGAAAGATCGTACTTTTACGATATCTTTCTACTGAATCTCGTGTCTGCTAGATTGATTGCCGAGTTTCAGCTGGTTGGGACGAGCAAGCCATGCTTCGAATGTGTTGTTCTCCCAAGCATTTGATCCCTTCGTATTTGTGCAAAGGTTGATCACCGCAATTAGGGACCTACAAAGGCCCGCATTGCATCAGCTACGCGTGAATCCTTCCGGATCTGCTTTCAACTACGGCACTATGCGTACGCAGCGCACGTAGCACTTACTATTTTCGGTCACCAAAACCTGGTGCTCGCGATGTAGTTTATATTTCTGTGATTTCCGTTACGCGGACTTCCACATTTGTATTTGGGGAGTGCTTATCCAGGCACTCGCAGTGCGGAGCTTCCCTCTTGCTGCTTTTCCCTTTAGTTTTTCTAGGTTCAGGATGTACCGACGCAGCAGGCCGCGCAGTAGACCACAATCGAATCCGGCGCCAGCCAGGTCTTGCCCGCGGCAGAAATCAGCGGCTACGTGGACGGTTGTCCACCAAGGTTATCCAGTGTCGTGAGCCTCGCACTCCAAGTGGTCGTCCCAGCCGCGCCCGCTCACGAGCGCCGACCCAGCCACCGCCCCCTGCCTTTCCGGGGCCTGACGCTCGAGGAGAGGCACCCTGCGGACCCGTTTCAACCCCTCACGCCAGACGAGCAGCGTCTCCTCTGCCCCATTTGCAAAGTCCCGGAGTTCCACCGTGCCACCCATCGACGGGGAGACCTCTATCGGTCCCGCACCGAGCGAGCGCGCCCAGAACCCGGCGACGTCGCCACTGCCCTGGCTTCTCTCCGCCGGCTCCGCCCAGAGCTGCTGCGAGAAGCGGAGGGAGTAGCTGCGCCCCCCAACCCCCAGGAGGACGACGTCCTCATCGACCTAGATGCAAATGAGGAACTCTGAAGACCCAGTGCTCTGGACTTGTGGGTGGGGGGATGTGGAGACTATAGGGGGCGCCAGTAGGAGGGAGCGAAGGCAAAGAAGGAGCCGCCACGGGAGGGCGCGATTGCAAAAGGGTGGAAATGGAATAAGACAGGTCCTGGTAAAAAGGAACGGCGGGGAGGTGGGAAGAGAGACTTGTGCGAGCGGCACGATCGACGGAGCGGCCTTACTTTGTCAAGGTATGCAATAAACCTTCTGCTGTTTGACTGACCTTTCTTCTGTTCCTCCATGGGCAGGATGGGCGGGGGTGGTCGGGGAGATGGGAAGGAATTCCCGTAAGTTTGAGCGGGGAATCCCACAAGGCAGCGTTCGATCACATATACTATTCAATCTAATCATAGCTGGGATCCACCAAGGAATACGCCCTACACCATACGCTCTTCATCTCACCATCTACGCGGACGACATCTATCTCCACATCTTGGCAACGAACAATGAGAAAATTCGTGACACAGCTGATATTGCCTTGAACGGGCTCAATGCGGCGCTGCTTGCGAGAGGGCTGGAAGCGTCGCCAGAAAAGTCAATATGCATGGTCTGTATTCCGCGTGCATATTACGTGGGCAAAGACTTTCCTAGCCCCAGCATTAATAACACTCCCATCCCAAGATGCGCATCGTGTAAATATCTTGGTGTCACTATCGATAGCGCACTACGCTGGTCTCAGCAAGTCTATCTGCAAGGGAAAGAAAACGCTTAACTTGCTTCGCAGAACCAGCGGCAAACCAAGGGGCTCAATGCGCGATCATTGCTCATCCTGCACAAAGCGCTCATCTTGCCACGCATTCTCTACGTGGCGCCGTACGTAGACCTTGCGCCTACACAGTGGCAGGATCGCGCCGGAATAAGTACTGCACTTGGTCTACTACCCTTTCTAGTATCACCCAAACGTACCTAGAAGCTAAGGAAAAGCAGGTCAGTGTCCACTCTTAGCTCAGAGGACTCCAGTATCCGTTTCTGGATAACGCAGCAACGTCTATCAACAACCATTCCGTCGACACACTATCGACACACACATCCCTAGGGCGCCTGGCTAGTGGGCTCGCCACCAGCTCTCTAGCCAACAGTGGGGCTCTTCCTCGGCTCCCAGCTAGTCCACCCACGCCGCCATGGCCTGAGTTCTTGCCCGCAACAACGCTTCACATCCCAGGTTTACGGAAGAAGAATGAGTCCAGCCTCCTGGTGGCCAGAATGGCGGCTGAGAATCTGATAAGCGACGTCTACCACACGCATACTCTGGTGTTCACAGATGGCTTCATTAACGATCGTGCCAGAAGCGCTACCAGTGCGTACTACAACCCATGAATGAACGTGGCCTGGCAAGGGAAATCAGCTCGTTAATCCTATATCATCCACGACGACCTATCTCATGGCCCTGTTACACGCAACCGCTGCGGTCCAAATGACTTGAATAGTTAAGGCTGTTTTATTTACGGACTCCAGAAGTGCCCTCTGTAACGTGATGAACCCCATGTGTATGGCATACTAGCCCGCTGTATAAGCAGTTCGTGTGCCCAGCAGAGTTTGAGGTAACTGGCTACAAATAACTCGTTACTGTAACGAAGTTCTTTTTTTTTTTTTGTAACTTGTAACTTAGCTCGGTACTTCTGCGCCGTAATAACTTTCAGAGGAACTCGTTTCGTTTTCAGGTAACTTTGCCAAAGTTAATTAAGCTAAGTTCCAAGTTACTTTTAATTAGCTTTTCACTCACGTCAACATATTTTCTTGCTTTCTTTCCTGTCCTTTAATTGCATTTTATGCCATAAAACGTGATTTTGAATCAAGGACAGTATTCTATTCAGGAAGTAAAAACCGCTGCCATTGAAATGAAGCTGAACCATTGTGCGCCCACAGGGAGTACGATATGCAAAGCGTTCGAATTGTTGGATATAAACGAAAACGATCTAAGCGTGTTGCACTCCTCCGCAGGCAAGTCAAGGTCTAACTCAACTGCTCACGCGCGGTGCACCTATATGGGTGCACATATATGTACTGCTATTGTGTGTCCGAAGTAACATGGAAGTAACGTATTCTTTTTTAAGTTACTCCGGTAACTGCGAGTTACATTTCAGGCTGAAGGACTTCGTTATTAACTCAATTACATTTTTCACGCGGTAACTTAACTCGTGACGAGTTCTTTTTGACGGGTAACTTCTCGATCTATGATGCCTAGCATAAGCTAATCGGAGGTGATCTTGTTCACCAATGGATCCCGTCTCATGTCGGCGTGAGAGGCAACGAACGAGTGGACCAGCTAGCATCCTCAACACACCTCAATTGCAGCCCATCATTACCAGTTCCGGCCGACACCAACAGACACATGGCCATTAAACCGCTAGTTGAAGTGCGTCATCCTGGCATATAGTACATCATGCAAAATCACCGACCCTCTCTTCCCATGAATGACCTTCCCCGAGTCATACAGACAATGCTACACTGCTACGCACGGGATCTGCGTTCACGAGCTCGCAACTGTTCAAGATCGGCTGAAGGGAGGATTGCAGTTGCGGTCACTGTCACCATCCGGAAACTATCGAACATATCCTCACAGAATGTCACCCATACGACTGTGCGGGAAACTCACCTTTCACACACCATGCTTGAGATTGTGGCGGCCCGTGGACGACGACGACGACGCGCCTCTGCTGCCGCGCCCTACTGCGCCTGGCAGCCAGGGGGTCGGATTCACAAAAAGCTCGTGCGACGGAATCTTTCGTAATTCCGTCGTAATGGAAAGTCACGACGAAGTGTAGATTCACGAAGAGCGCGCGTCGCAAAATCTTCGCAGCTTACGGCGGAATCCAGCAAGAGCTCCCGAGCAGTCTTACGAGGAAAGATGGCGGCGTATTTGGCAGAACTGGATTTGGAGATGTCAAACAAATACTCCGTTTTGCTAGATAACCTTCAACAAATGCTTCAATTTTGTGCTTCGTAAAATCGGATCGCAGGGATTTTTCAAGCATCCCCTACACCCCGCTAAGACAGCCCCAAGAACCGTGTAACATCCCTCCAAATTGTCTGCAAGAAAGGCTGCAAAGCTGGGGTGCCGCGCACCCCCTACAAAACACGCCTCCTCCCTCTACCACCGAGACGAACATATTGGGGGGGGGATATGTTTATTATATATAAAAAAATAAGAGGGAAAGGTTAGCCACCGGTATGGCGGCTTGCTATTCCCAGGAAAAAAGGGGAAAAATAAAGGCAAACAAAAGGAAAAACAAAGAAAAAGGAAAACAAATAAATAAAATTCACATAGTGATACAAATAGTACATAGTCTCGCACCCGTTGCCTGTTTCTCTCTTGGCAACTTCCTCTCCCTCATCAAAGGGGGTACCCTCTCCACTACGATAGCTTTGTGAATCATGCTTACGACGCCGTCGTACGCGCCTCGCAGGCCGCGACGTCTTAGCGCACCCTAGCGCTAGTTACGATCGCGTTTGTGAATCTGACCCCAGATCTACTACGCCATAGTTCTACCAACACCGTCCTAGCGTGATGCTACGTCCATCTGTCCGCTGGGTCATTCCATCATCGGAGGTCAGGACTCATGTAGAGGAACACCACCTCCTCTACATTTGGTGACACGAACAACGAACACCATGTCGGCGTAATTCGGCCATTCATCACCCTACATTTTCCGGCAAACCAGCAGCGAACCACCTTCTGGCAGACAAGTCGCACCGGGACCCCAGTTCCACTGGAGACACGCAGGGAGATCTCAGCAAGTCCAGTTTCCGGCCTCCACCTACTTCACGATGGTCCTCCCGGCACTTCTCTGGCGATAAACAGAATCCACGCTCACGTACCGGTTGCGGTACTGTCGCCCACCCAGCAACCAGCTACGCAGCAACAATCACTTAACACCACACAACGCACTCAGCGCCACTCAGCACTATCAGCAACCACTCAAGCAGTCAAGCACTCAACATTCACATCTCACCCGGATCGCAGCGCTCTTGTTCGCGCCATCCCGCTTCTGCTGCATCAACAGCCACAATCACAGGCCGTGTGTCCAGTCGTTCACCATCCACGGGTCGTCCTCATTCTCCTCTTCATGGTATCCACGTCAACCGCTCCGCTATGCACCGCTCCGCGTCTGACGGGGGGGGGGGGCGTGATGTGGCGGCCTGTGGACGACGACGACGACGCACCTCTGCTACCGCGCGCTACTTCGCCAGGCAGCCAGTTCTACCGGCACCGTCCTAGCTGAGGCCACGTCCATCTGCCCGCTGGGACATTCCATCATCGCCGGTCAGGACTCATGTAGAGGAACACCACCTCCTCTACAGCATAATGACGGACGCCCTCTGCCCCGAAGGTTGTTATGCAGCGCGAATTAGCAAAACTCGCAACCTCGTGCCCCATCCTGCCTCTCCTCCATCCTGCCTATGCCTCACTTTTGAACTGATCAACCCCCTTCTACCCACCCACCCCTTTTTCTTTTTTTGGCTATAGTCGTGACGATGCCCACCCGTGTGCGGCTAACAACGGCAAGGTACTTTTACACCCCCCTTAATGCAATTTATTTGGGTCAATATTGGGATCTTCGATGTTCCATTTAGGTTCCAAGTTTTCAACAAGTAAAGGAGGCTTCATTCGCTACACTGAAGCGTTGGGGTGAAGTCCACCGGCAATTAATGCGTCATGTATTTCAAACAGACACCACGTTCGTGAAAAGTTTGAGATCCCTACGGAACAAGTGCAAAAAGTTTGGCTAGTTGGTAGGATAGCATACTGCAATATTTGGGGACCCCTGCGGAACCCTTATGGAATCGGAGGAATCGGAATTTTGTGTAGTGTTTGTGGAATATTCTATCAAGTGGGAAAATTTGCAAAATTACAGTGTTGGAGGCGCGGTCTCGTAAAATGCGCCAAGGACACCTACAACATGCGAACAAACCCCTTCAATTTGCGTGAAGAATGAAGGAATGTTGTAGAACAATACATCGATATACGTAGATTGAACGTTGTCGCGGCTGCGCAATGGGGGTTTACAGGGTCGCAGATACCGTCGCAGCGAATCCTTTGCCGCTTATTTAGGATATTTGTAACACTTGAATATAATTCGTGTGTGCGACATTTTTGATGGCATTTGGCATTTTTGCTTAAACGCCTTTCCCGATTTCGGTGGTGGGGGTGAGAGGAGCGAAATTGGGTGTTGTTTTCCAATCTGAAATCCGAGCTATGATCGGGTGCTATTTATACGAGTACAATCGGGTGTTATCGGATTATTTTTTTCTCTCTCTCTCCTTCTTTCTGCCCAGGAATCAGCTCGCAGTCTAAAGGAGCACATACTGGTGAAACATGCATTCCTCGCGAATTATTGTAACAAAATATCGCATATTGTAAGATTATATGTGTTTCACATAGTTTCTTGCTGCTTAAATATTATTTTCGCAAAAACAATTTGGCAGAGTAGTTGAACATTCCCTGTTTACAAAATAAAGGCGCCAATGCTATCAGATGTCGTAGATATCTTCACGAGCTGAGGACGATTTCGTCGGCTGCAGTATGGGAGAGGTGTAGCCGAGAAAACAATTCGGTCGTCACCTATGTGCACGTTTTCATTTGAAAGCTCCAATTATCTCCCTCGTCCATCTGTCTCTCATAGGGCTGTTGCAGCAAAGTTTGCACAGCACCATTTCGGGCTCAAGCGGTCACGGATGGAAACAGCAGGGGGTTCCATCAGCAGGTTCCCCGTGGTGTTTCAAGCGGTATGCGTCAAGGACAGCTACAAAACCTGTAGGAAATCCACAGAAAAAGCGGTGCATCTTGCGAAGTGTGGACAACTCGAGACCATTTATTTGAAAGCGCCATGTCGTCTGCTAAACTGTTGCGCGTGGCATATTTTGGGGCGCCGACTTTGCTGTTCACTCGCGCCACTTGGCCCACAGAAACAGGTCTCACGTACGGAAGCTGTCATGGACCAGCAAACTGTGCATTGTATAGCTACAGGATTCACCCACGAAGCGATCATTATACTGCTTTAGAAAGCTGTTTCCTTTCTTAAAATGTCCTCTCTGTCTTAGTACTGGACTATACACGATGTTTAGAAACTAAAACATATCAAGAAGAGCGATGACAGTCCCTTCACAAGGAAAGCAAATAGAGAAAAAGCGTTAGTGAAAAACAGTTCCGCTCCGTGCTTTCCCTTGTATGTCGTTGTGCTTGGGTATATGCATGCGTAATGTTGCATGATTAATGTTTCACAGCATTATGTACAGAAAGTGCTTGCGTTTAACTTGTTGTCATTATACCCTTGGCGTACATAGGGTTAAAGTGGAGTCATCATGCGCAGTTTGACCCCTGGTTACTCTTCGCGCGATCCACATGCAGTTGCTACAGCGAACCATATACCTTGGCCACCGAAATAATTGCTACTCACGACCCCAATATCATGCGTTGTCAGAAGTAATATTTCTAATTTTCTGACTTGCTTTGAGCTGCTGAACGAGGAGAAAGGTAGAAAAACGCGACACTGGGTTGTGTGCCGCGCTCTTAACAATGCGGTGACCAGAAGTAGCTACGATAACTTCGGCACATATGATGATAGATTTCACATTCGGTACAGCTGATATGAACTTGTACCAAGTACCTCGCATTGTCCCTCTTGTGTATCATCTGCAGGTGGTTTGTCCCATTTATGTTCTAAGTTACCTTTGACCGCGTCTATTGCTGCAATCAAGCTGACATGAACTTGTACCAACTACCCCGCTTTATTCCTCTTGTGCTTCATTGTTGATTTTGTCATCTTCGTAGTCTTATCTTGCGTTGCCTCAACCTGAAGAAAGGACCTTTCTCGTTGAGTATAAAAGGAATATGCAAGCGAGCCTGTGCAAACCATTATCACCAGCTTGTTTGCCTCATTCTGCTTTGTTCATCGATTTTTCAAGACTATACACGAAACACGAAACGAACACGAAACGAACCCATCCTACCGTGGTTCTGTCACAGCGAGGAATGCCCCCAAAAGCTGTGCTTCTTGCCTTAAATAACAAGTGGTCACGCCCCCCAGTTCCCAGCACGGGATACCCCCTGTTTAGCTGATAAGATAGCTGCCACAACTCCCCCTCTGCAAGTTCATCAGGTCGTCGAGGAGGTGATCTTCTGCCGCCGGCAGCGGAGGTGGTCCCTGGGGTGGAGCAGGTCCCTAGGGTAGAGCAGGTCCGTGAGGCAGCCCGGGATCGGCCAGCAATTCGGGCCTAAGCCGTCTTATAGTGGCGAAGGCAGCGTTCACATCGTTCGTGACGCGGGCGGCCCCTGTCCGTGCTGCGTGCGGGGAGCCCCGGAGATGTGTAGTTCGGGGACCTCGTTAGGTGCTAGTTCTGGAAACCTATGTTTTCACAACCTCGGGGCGTCACCCCGCCCGTTCCGCGAGTCAAGGAACAAGCAAAACAACAAACATTCAAACAAAAAAAATTCGATTTATTCACCTTTGAACGAACCCCTCCTACCGCGGTTCTGCCACAGCCAGGAATGCCCCAAAAAGCCAGGCTTCTTGCCTTAAATAACAAGCGGTCACGCCCTCCAGTTCGCAGCAAGGGATGCCCGATGTCTTGCAGATAAGACATATGCCACAATCCCCCCCCCCAAACAAGTTCATCAGGTCATCAAGGAGGTCATCTTCTGGGGCCAGCAGAGGAGGTGGTCCCGGGGGTGGAGCATGTCCGTGAGGCAGCCCGGGATCAGCCGGCAATTCGGGCAGAAGTCGTCTCATAGTGGCGAGGGCAGCGTTGACATCGTTGTGGCGCGGGCGGCCTCGGTCCGGCTTTGGTAGCGGGAGCCCCGGCGATGTGTAGTTCGGGCCCCTAGTTAGGTGCAAGTTGTGGAAACCTATGTTTTCACAACCTCCGGGCGTCACCCCGCCCGTTTCGCGAGTCAAGGAACAAGCAACACAACAAACATTCAATCAAAAAAAAGTTCAAGGTTTATTCACCTTTGAACGAACCCCTCCTACCGCGGTTCTGCCACAGCCAGGAATGCCCCCAAAAGCCAGGCTTCTTGCCTTAAATAACAAACGGTCACGCCCTCCAGTTCGCAGCAAGGGATGCCCCATGTCTTGCAGATAAGACATATGCCACAATCCCCCCCCCCAACAAGTTCATCAGGTCATCAAGGAGGTCATCTTCTGGGGCAGCAGAGGACATGGTCCCGGGGGTGGAGCATGTCCGTGAGGCAGCCCGGGATCAGCCAGCAATTCGGGCATAAGTCGTCTCATAGTGGCGAGGGCAGCGTTGACATCGTTCTGGCACGGGCGGCCCCGGTCCTGACTTGGTGGAGGGAGCACCGGCGATGTGTAGTTCGGGCCCCTCGTTAGGTGCAAGTTGTGGGAACCTATGTTTTCACGACCTCGGGCCGTCAGCCCGTCCGTTCCGCGAGCCAAGGAACAAGCAAGACAACAGAGATTCAATCAAACAACATCCAAGATGTATTCACCTTTGAACGTACCCTTCCTACCGCGGTTCTGTCACAGCGAGATATGCCCTGAAAAGCCAGGCTTCTTGCCTTAGCGAGCGTAGAAATCGGGGTAGTTGGTAACTGCACATAATCATTAACGGAACGCAGCCAGGGACACGGACGAGGAAGTGCACAAACGAACTGCTGACTCTCAACTAACAGAAGTTTACTTGTAACACACATTTAAATGCAAAAACAAGATGCAAGGAATGTTTTGATTTGATTTGATTTGACTTGACTTTACTGGCGCTAGGATATCAAAGATCATGCTGCGCCGAATAATTTTGTTGAGTTACTCTACATTAGGTCCAGTTCAGTCAGGTATTTGCATTATCAGAGACTATGAATTTCATATGCCCATTGACATCTGAGACTGTGTATGTTCTCATCATGCTGCAGAGCCCACATCATTGTGACACTGGGTAAGGACAACCCAGCTCGCTGACCGTTCCACGTCGTATTAAATTTTCCTACAACAACCCAGCTCGCTACCGGCCGAATGGTGCCAAACGTGTGGGCAGGTCGCAGCAAAGT
Source organism: Ornithodoros turicata (assembly GCF_037126465.1). Classification (NCBI taxonomy): domain Eukaryota; kingdom Metazoa; phylum Arthropoda; class Arachnida; order Ixodida; family Argasidae; genus Ornithodoros; species Ornithodoros turicata. Next base: position 9,175,645 of record NC_088207.1, read on the forward strand.
TAGTATGGGGTGATGTGTCATGTACATAGAAGATGATCTGTGGTTTAATAAAGTATATGGTTGTGTATGAATATAACATGTCGCAACGAAAAGCCACGGAGCTTTGATGTACCACCAGGCGAGGGAGTCACCAATATTCCTCTGTTTCATTGTGAAACTTCGGAGGTACATCTGGCGAGGGGCTCACCGAACCCTCTACCCAGAGGGATTCCGAGGGTGCCCCCGGCGAGGGAGTCACCTATATTCCTTCTGGACTTCGGGGCACTCTCGGGCGAGGGTTTACAGCCCTGCTCCAGCAACCTATGTTGCTCAATAAACTGCAGGAGCTTAATGTCTTTCAAAAAAGCCAATACCGCATTAAAAGCGACCAGTGGTTCATCTCCCACAAGTAACCTCAAGTGGAGCGGAATGCACAAATCGTACAACTTTTTGAAGTGTCTTCGTCTAAGCTGCTGATATGCAGGACATACCAACAGAAGGTGAAGAACTGTGACGACCTCACCGCAGAACTCATAAATGGGTGGGTCTTCTCCCATAAGCAAGTGTGCATGGGTGAGGTGCGTATGACCAATGCGCAGTCTACAGTGGACCACTGTTTCTCTGCGGTCCGCGCTTATGCCGCAATTTCTGTTTATGAGCTCAGGCTTTATCATATGGAGCTTGTTTCCGCTCTGTTCATTCCATCTAGCTTGCCAATCGGAATGTATAACCCTACGTACTTTCGGAAGTCATGCAACAATATCCTCCGTTCAGTTGGTTCACCATGCAGTGCTCGTGCAGCCTTCACGATCTGCAAGTTAATTTCCTTCTATCCCACTATGGCCTGGGATCCACATGAGTTGGACAGTATGTCCGGTCGTTGAAAGCGCGGATATCGCGTTTTGGATGTGTCGCGCTACATAATTGTTTTTTTGTTCATCAGATGCTATAGCCAGGAGTGAGCTCAACGAGTCCGAATATATAACTGAGTTTTGGATTCCATGCTCTTGAATGTGATCAACAACCATTTTTATTGCGTATAACTCCGCAGTAAGGATACTAGAATGCATATTTAATTTCTGCCGTTTCCTAATTGTATTTCCAACAAAAGCACATGCAACTCCACACATGCCTTTTGTGCCGTCAGTATTGAACTCCTCATGTTTGTCAAACCTCTCTTTGATCTGCAGAAATTCTTGTTTTATTATCAGTGGGTTAATCACCTTCTTGTCGAACTTTCTCAGCATGAGATTACACTGAACCTTTTTCCTCTCCCACGGTGGGGAACTATCCACTACACTGAATAGCGGATTCTGAAAATCACTGAAGTTCAATCTGTGGGCTTCCTGCTCTAGACGCATGCTTATTGGTGGGACTGCACTGGCTTTGTTTTCAAAGAGTCGTTTGTGCCTGGTCTCTGTAATACAGCTGTACGCAGGGTTATTTGTTTGGCACCTTATTTTTGCTGCGTATGTGAAGGAGAGAAATAGCCTTCTTTTGCTTAGGCTGCAAATGCCTGTCTCCACACACACAGGCTTTCCACTGGCGAAGTGCGGTATGCTCCTGTTGCCAGTTGCGCAGTGACTCGTTTTGTATGGGTTCGAGAATTTTCAACGCACTAGTGCTAGCTGACCCATAAACAGCAGCTGCGTAGTCAAGAGTGGATCGTACAGTACACTCGTATATTCTTATGAGAGTTTCTCTGTCGGCTCCCCATGACTTATGAGATAATACTTTCATGAGATTGAGGGCCTTGCTGCATTTCTGTGTGAGGTGTTTAATATGTGGAATAAACGTGAGCTTTCCAAAAATCAACCCAAGAAATTTGTGTTCCTTTCGAACTGGTAGGTCATGCCCATTCAGCTTAAGTTCGGGGTTTGAGAAGAGCCCGCGTTTTCGGTAGTGGTTTTTTCGGTACATGTGGTTTTTTCGGCAGAAAAGTGAAAACCGTTTGGGTCCGCCCAACCACAAAGTTTATTTATTGCGACTTGTAATTGTCTCTGTGCCATTCGAAGATTGACCGAGCTATATGATAGTTGGATATCATCCACGTATAATGAATACGGAATGCTGTGGGGAATGACCTCAGATATAGAGTTCAGCTTCATTATGAAAAGGGTGACACTAAGGATACACCCTTGCGGAACTCCGTTCTCTTGGATAAAGTGACGAGAGTAAACATCTCCTAATCGGACTCGAAATACCCGATCCCGCAAAAAGCTTTTTATGAACTTGATTATGCGCCCACGAAATCCGTACCGCTCGAGTTCTCGTATTATGCCACATTTCCAGACAGTGTCATAAGCTCTTTTCAAGTCAAAGAATACAGAGATGCAGTATTGTTCTGTAAAAACGCCTTCCGAATTTGCGTTTCCAAGCGGATTAAGTGGTCTGTTGTAGAACGGCATTTCCGAAAGCCACATTGATATTTGTCGAGAACACCTTTGCTTTCTAGTATGTATGTTAAACGGTTATTAACCATTCGCTCCATGATCTTCGCGATACAGCTGGTCAGCGCAATTGGTCTGTAACTACTAGGTGATGACGGTTCTCTCCCTGGTTTAAGAATAGGAACAATGATAGCTTCCTTCCATCATGCTGGGAGGTCTCCCTCTCTCCACACCCGATTAAAGAAGTTTAATTGTGATCTCTGTGATTCAGCTGAGAGATGTTTTATCATTTCAGTATGTATTAAGTCTCGTCCTGGTGCCGTTTTTTAGCTGCACGCAAAGCTTGCTGAAGTTCTTCCCAGGTGTAGTCTGTATTGTATGGTTCATAACCAGAAAATGTAGTAGTAATTCTTTTCCGTTCTTCAGTACTTTTGTATTTTACAAAGTTAGGGCTGTAGTGTGCCGAGCTGGATACGTGCTCGAAATGTTCTCCTAATGCGTTGGCCTGTTCTTGAAGACAGGGGACCCCATTGACATGTATCAGGGGTATCGTGAAGCCTCGATATTCACCCTGTATTTTATTTAGTCTATCCCATACTACTTTGGAAGATGTGTTACAGTTAACGGACGTGAGAAATTCGCGCCAAGATCTTCTTTTTGCATGTCGTTGAATCCGTCTAGCTGCCGCACGCTTCCTCTTAAAATCTATTAGATTGTCTTGCGTGGGACATCTACGGAATTTTCCCCAAGCTTTCCTCTGCGCTCTAAATGACATCTTGCATTCATCTGTCCACCATGGTTTGGGTCGCTTGATAGTGCGAATGATAGCACTTGATTGGCTATGATTCGGTTTATCAGATGTCCACAACGACGCTCCTGTATTTTTGGAACCACGGAACCGCGTGGGACCATTTCTTCCGCCACGCAACCAGGGACCAGCTTTTCTGGGACTATTTTTTTTCCGGAACTCCATCCAACATGCTCTACATATTCTCGCTCCTATGGTTATTCTACCTTCGGTCTGGAAGATGACTGGCTTGGTTCTTTGGATGATTGGTTTTCAACTCACTTCTGTTTGCCCGCCGTTTAAGGCATTCAAGAACAACATTACTTCCTCTTATAAGTAGAACTCGGAACTCGCCAAAACCACGAAAATAGACAGATATTTAGACCAATAAAATACCTAAACAGGCAAGAACATGCAAAAAAGAGATGGGCGTTTGTCCTCACTAGCCTCGCCCTCACCTCAATTTTCTGGGAGAAATTTTTTCCTCACCTCACCTCAAAAATGTTTTTCGAAATTTTCCTCACCTCACCTCACCTCAAAGGAATTTTTGAGACTTTTCCTCACCTCACCTCACCTCAACTTTTTAAAGCTATTTGTGTATTCGATGTGAAGATTGTGTATTCGATGCGCGTTGGCTTTGAGTGACTGCCAATGTAAATGCATATACCTCAAGCGTGAATGCATACAGGGCGCGGCACGAAACGTGTCATCTGACCATTATAAGAAAACGGCTTAACGGAAAAATATGGGGTAAACAACTTTCTTCTGGACATTTAGTTTGCCACCAAATACAAAAGTTTCATCAGTTTGCCATTGAAATACATTTTCGAAATTGAACTCACGAAATTGCTTTGTCAATGTAACGTTATTCTTTTTTTTCCTTGCTGGAGGATTTGGCCTAGTCAATCACAGAAAACGCTTCGTGGAACGATTGTTATACCCGTAAAAGTTGCGCAGAAATTGAGGTTCAGTTGCGGTTATGCGAATGACGCGCAAAGCCCAGCGCAATGACCAGCGGCGACCAATGACCACAGCAATGACCAGCGGCGAGAGAAGAGAGCAGTCCCCGCTAGAGCCCTGCACGGGCCGACTTTTCTGGGCACGACCCGGCCCGGGTGCATCAAAAAATGGCCCGGCCCGACCCGGGCCTGGACCTTCATATTTTTATGCGGCCCGGCCCGGTGACCCAGTGAGTAAAGCCCGGCCCAGCCCGGCCCGGCGTCTAAGCAAATAGAGCCCGGCCCGGCCCGGTGACTTGGCGAGTAGATCCCGGGCTAGTATTTCCAGCCGTGACGTACGCGTTTCTGGCGCTTATCAAACAAATTTATCAGTAAATTTATAAGGAGAGAAGACAAGGCCACAAACATACAAGTGATAGCGGTTTAACACCGTAACCGCACGAGACCAAATTAAATCCAGAACGCACGCGGGCATGGGCGTTAGCGTTACACTGTCAAGTTTTTGCGGAGGTACAGGACGCTGCCAACAAACTCCTTCCCCCAGTCCCTACCCCACTCACCAAGCTTTGTCAACGTGATTGTGAAATACGTGAGGAGTGTGGAGCAATGTAAAGTGGCTTTGACAATGTTCTAGAGGGTCGAATCATATGCATAATGCAGTGTCCTTTGCTTGTCTTTGCCAAATATGCACAGGAATGACGCAAGTGCATGATGATATGAACTAATGGATCTCCATTGTGTGGAATTAGTTACGTGGCCCGGCCGGGCCTGACTCTCGGAAACATGTTTGTCGGCCCGGGCCCGGCCCGGTCCGCAGAGGTGGCGTATCTTGACGGCCCGGGCCCGGCCCAGCCCGCGGTGCCGACGTATTTTGTCGGCCCGGGCTCGGCCCGGCCCGGAGCACACAGCCAATAACAAGTCCGGATCGTCCGCGGGCCGGGTCGGGCCCGGGCCGGGTCGGGGGCCGAGCCCGTGCAGGGCTCTAGTCCCCGCCCAGATGAGAGACAGAAGCTGCGGAAAGAAATAAAGATATCCCGTGTACGCGCGGGAAAAGTTTTCATGAAGTGCGCGTTCATAAATTTTTCCTCGCCCCATCTCAAAAATTTTCCCATAGTTTTCCTCACCTCACCTCAAAATGTTTTTGAAATTTTTCCTCACCTCACCTAAAAAAATTGAAAATTTCCTCGCCTCACCTCACCTCAAAAATTTTTAAAAAGATTTTCCTCACCTCACCTCAAATATCGTGAGGTGAGGGTGAGAAGAGGGTGAGGAAACTCTCACCCTCGCACGCCCTCGTGAGGGTGCCCACCTCTGTGCAAAAACAGACACATTGTAGCACCATGCCAAAACTACTTCTAATGTACGCTTCACGACGCAGACTTTATACTGTGGAACTGTAGCGAATGCTACAGAACCATTCGATGACGCCAGTGCCTGACTGCGACGCTGTGCAGCGTCAATCCTCCTTCCTGCACCGCTAGTTCAAGCTCACTGGGTGTTATCGTTGAACCTCTAACATATATTCAGTTTAATGTTATTTCTTCAGTTTATTTTTACTACTCGTTTTCTCTTGTGTTTACTCGTTTATGTAGCTTCAGGCGCTATGGAGTAGACGGCGGTCCATGCTGGTATCCGTTCATCGGCCACATTTTCTCTTACACGTTTTGTCAACCACACTCTACCTCAGGTAGGCGAATTTAATTCACTGTGGCGACGATGAAAGGTCTCGCCGTTGGCCTCACAGAGGTGGGCAACGTCACGACTGACGGCCTGGGGGAATGTGCATCCTGGTCGACTTCTATAGGAACTGTGCCGACATATGATTTGGTCGAAAGACATTTCATCGAAGATCGAAACGGCAGCGGTCTTTTGATCCATTTTTTATTGGTTCACTTGGAGTGTTGAACGCCGGAGTTCTAAAGGCCGTTATCCTAAGCAACATTTAACTGCGTGTAACCCGTTTGCTCGTAAACATATTCCTCATGCTAACCCACTTTTTCGTGTCCAAGAAGCGGTCCAGTGGCCCATGTTGTTCACCCTAGCCCGTTCGACAACCTGACAGGCTTTTCCGCTCTGACACATAGTGACTGAACATGCCATACATGTTAATCCCCCATCCCTTTGTCAAATAATAATTGATTTCAAGTATTAAACATTCTTGGCAAATAAATAAAAAATAAATTAATGACATTTTTGGATTATTTATTCCAGTTGAATGTGGATAAATTTTAACAATGTATTAATATTTCTGACAATCAACTAACCATTGTATAGGAGAAAGAACAATTCTAGTTTATTTACTTTTCGCCTATGTGCAGGTGAATCTAAATTTAGTTCTTGCAACAGACATGTAACCGAAGAAGTCGTTCGAAACCTAGACAAGATAAGCAGGGCAGCAGATCTTTGTACTCTATTTTTTCGGATAGTGTGCATGTGTAGTGACCCAGATTGCAGATGCATACACTAAACGAGATTGAACTAAGGTTTTATATGCCGTTAATTTAATATCTTTCGTTGTGCCATGGCGAAATTTCCTACTTAGCATCCACAGACTTCGAGTGGCTTTCGCGCACATATGGCTATCCCGTTTCAGACCGTTCCCTTTAAATATGTCACCAGCAATGAGAAGGGTGCTCCGAAGAAACACAGACTATCGGCTGCTCCCAACCTGGGGCAACTTTCGTCAACATGTGTCCGACTGGTTCGTAAATTACAAACGTCTGCAAGTAACCAGCGGTCTCCCTGCAAGAAAAAGAAAAAAAAAAAGAAAAAGAAATAATAATAATAAAAATGAAAAAAGCAGAGTACCCTGATTGTCAGCTCCGTATGCTCGAGTCAAAAGTTACAGAAAAAGAGGTGCGGATGACACAGTGCATGCAGTTTTGAACTCCCTTCGAACAAATGTCTTTCGAGCAAACGGCGTCGATCAACCGGCTTTCGATCAAACGGTTTTCGACCAAGCGGCGTTCGATCAAACGCCTTCTATCAAACGTCATTTGACCAAACGGCGTTCGACCAAATGGGCGGACACTGACACCCATTGACTCACGATAGATAAAAATACATACGATAGACAAAAAAACAACATACAAGCAGGACCAAGCTGTTACATAAACTTCAAACTGACACATTAAGCGGCCTTGGTAGTCGCCATTCATTCCACCTTTCTCACCCTATGACCTTGTTCCAAATGCGGGAGAGGAAGACCCGGCCTTTGTGGTCTCCCGCGGAGGAGGAGGAGGAGTGTCGTTGGGAGGAACCTGCCTGCCTGATTAGGCGGCATGTTTCTCGGGAAGGGAAAGGTGGTGGAGAGGAGGAGAGGAAAGGGTGAAGTGGAAGACCGCGCGGAATCCGCTCGGGGGGAGGATAGCTGCGTCCATGGGCCGACTTCAGGGGAACTGTGCTGGCATACGCCTATTACACATCTGAGGGAAACCCAGGAAAAACCCTAGACGGCACAGCCGGCCCGCGGATTCGAACCGCGGACCTCCCAGTCTCCAAGCGCACGCGTTACCGCTGCGCCACCGGAGCTGGTTGTGTGGTCTCCCGCCTTTCGGTGCATATGAGCATTCGGATGTTCTGGACGTTAGGCGCTTATGAGCAGCTTCTCCCCTCCTGCTCATTTCCACCAAATGCTCAAAACCACCAACGTTTTTTTACGGTGCATATGAGCGTTTGGAGGTTTTGAGCGTTTAGAGGTTATGAGCATTTGGTGCTTATGAGCTACTACCTCTATGTCGATTTCACAAGCGGCTTTGGTTCTGTGCATCACGACGTATTATTAGAAAAACTGGATTCTTATGCATAGGAGGACAGCATTGACCTTTATCAGATTTTATCTCCAATCTCATTTCCATTCCGTTGAAGCTAACCGACAGTCATCCTCTAGACTTAGTATATTCTCTGGTGTGCCGCAGGGCAGCATATTTGGACCTCCGTTATTGAAGATTTACATAAATAGCATTGTATTCATTAGTTTTGATGCTGAATTCCTTATTTATGCTGATGACGCCAGTCTGTAACTTTCTGGTACGCTTGCGGATCACGTAATTATGATGGCTAACACAGTTCCCTCTGCTTTGTACTTCTGGTCTGAGAAAACCTATTTAATATTAACATAGCAAAAACAAAGAGTGTTCTATTTCTATTTAGACAAAGGAATAATAGTGTAAACACAAAGGTCCCCTTGGTGTTAGGAAATTCTGTTATGGAACTCATCAAGGAAGTCAAAATGCTCGGTGTACATTTTTCATGCAACATGACTTGGGATGCTCCGTTAATATTCTGGTCAGCAGCTTGTCACAAGCATCTGGTATTTTTTTTTAAATACAGAAGAATACTACCAACCCTGGTGAAACAGAACTTCTGATACGCCCCTGTCTTTTTTTTTTTTTTTTCACATTTATGTTACGGTCAATTGGTTTGCGGATCAACAAAGAGAAACCGAGAAGACTGACCACAGTACAAATAACGGCTGTCCGTGCTATTTGTAATGGATAATTTCAGTCGCACACAGACCCGTTATATATATATAAAAAAAAGAAGAATAAGAAAAAGAGGTATAATCTCGGTACCACATTTATATGAGTATAGATTTCTTGCGATGTTAAAATCTGAATATCTTTCAAATCAGTGGATACAGAGCACATCAGAGTTAACAGAAATGATAGTCGTCCTAGTCAACATCGTCCTACTTCATCATCACAATATGTATGTTGTTGTTGTTGTTGTCGTCCTAGCGAAACCAGGGAAGTTCTACGTATTCGAACATCGTACGGGTCACATACGCTCCGCTATCCGCTCAGAATTCAGAGTTCAATCGTATAAGGAGGAAACGGTTTCGCATGTATTGGGTCCAAAACACACAGTTATATGATAATACTTACGTTGTTGTCTCGTGATTACATTGTAAAACACTTCAAAAGTTACATTCACAACGTATGCATTTCTCGAAAAACACATTTGCCTGAGCTAGCTTGCCTACTACTTCTTTCTTGTATGCCGTTCCTTTGTGGTTGTTCTGTTTTGTTTTCAGTCACTTTCAGGTAGTACTACGTGATGTATTTGTTTATGCGTGCAGTGCAATACATGTGTATAGTGTTTTGATGTGCGTCTATCTGTAAATGCATGTTTGTGAACGTAATTTTTATTGGGTGCCGCCCCAACCATGTATTGCGGTCCCCGCATGTTTTGAAGCTAACACAACAGTAGCTTTTGATCCAGGGCTGCGGCCATCCTTGATGGAAACGGAAATAATATACATATAAATTCATGCTTGCATCGTGATCGACACCGTGAGGATCCGATTTAAATCGAATTTATATAGGCAAATCCACGTCACCGGTGGCAAGATAAATGGGATACATAAACATCGAAGTGGCGCGTAGAATGAATCCCACCTTCCTGGAAACGTTCAGGCAGCATGCAGCTCCGGGCGTCGCGTAAATTCTCCGTTTAAGCTTCGTGTACGAAACACGCGCTTATGCAGGATCGGCCTCCGAAGGCACGTCAAATTAAACTATACAATGAAGGGCGTCGTGTTCCTGCCTCCGTTGTGGAGAGAGCGAGTTCCCCCATGAGCCGCCGCTGCGCTCTGGCAGCGAGAGGTCACCCGCCAGTCTTCCATGCGTCCTACGTAGGTAACGGTCGCCGCTCTCACGAGACATTTGGTGTGCGGAAACGATTTCGTCGCCCGCAGCCGTTGCCGTCGAATGAGAGGATGCCCGACTGTGTTCTGTGTGTGCCTCGGTGTGTGTCTGTGTGTGCTGTGCGACAGGTATCCTTCTGTAACGTATGTGCTCTGCTCAATGGAATGTTCCTGGTTACGGATACACTGCCAAAGGAAATCTGATTCTTCAAACATGCTTCGATGACTATTCGTCACTCAAAATGGGAAACGTTTGTTTTCGGCAATTTTCCTACAAAGCCCCTGCGTGCTTCTCGAGGTAGGTACGCTCTTTTAGTCCGTCATATGACGTAAGAATTTTAATGTTTTCGTAATATTGGACCTGTTTGATTTCCACAGATGTAGACACATTCTTTGCAATACGCCCCCTGGACGATGCGCGCACCGTCCAACTATTCATTAACAGCCGTAGCGGTCTAGAAAAGCAAAGTGTTCGCTATCTGTAATGTCTTCCCAGCCATACCTCCTGTTGTCATAAAATGAATGTATCTGGCTTCGCGAGTGCAGAGGAAGACAGAAATATGTCGTGAAAGGAGCTTGCCAGATATTTTGCGCATAATACGGTGAGCCGACGGGGCAGACCACTCTGTTGCCGTCTCGAACGTCTCCGACGTTTTATTGCTGAGCGGCAATAAAACGTGGCCACCCGAGCAACTCTAATCAACCAATATGGTAGCTTCCTCTTGTACGACAAACGGACCACAGGGGTTGCATCGAATTGCCGAGTAGTAAGCGCTCCTTTTGCACACTTGGGACGGGGGAGCTACTTTTCCGTCGCTTTTCACTTAAGGAACCTGCGACACCAACTGTGCATGTTCCACAGGGGGATTCGGGGGTACAACTCCGCTCCGAAATCATGCCTTTGGTAGTGGGGGGGAATATGTTTAATGCAAAGTAAGAAGGAAAGGGAAAGGTTAGCCACGGTGTGGGCTTGCTACTCCCTAATGCTTTCAAGCAAACAGAAGAAAACAGCTGGGGTACAGAAAATTGCATTGCTGGGGTAGTGCATTTGGAAGAGGGAAACGAATATGAAACCTTCCTCCCCCAAGTCCCCTAGAACCTCACTCGATTTTTTTTTTCTGGCTACGCCACAGCTTGTCCACGAGCTTCTACATCAGCTTCGTAATGTGTCTCAGTTGTGTAAAGTATTCTGTACTCTTGTATTATTGTGAAATATTCTTAAAGTATTCCGTGATAAGTATTTATTTGTAATGTTAGCGCCGTAAGGTGACGCAAAGGTTGCCTCACCTGTACGCGCGAACGAGTTGTAGTGAACAGAGTATCACCTTAGAGCAGCGTGGAAAGCAAAAGCATATACGTCGAATGGAGCGAAAAGGAGAGAGTGAAAGCAGACTATGTTCTCTCCGTCATTCGCATTTGCTTTCGTGCGACTCTAAGAATTGGAAGCGATAGAAAACAGCGACTCGAACAGCTAATCTTGCTCCCAATGATGAGAATGAAGTAAAGACAGGAAGAGAGAGAAGAAAAAACTGATGGGGGACCGCGGAAAAAAGATTGCCACAGTCCAATAAATTTATATTTCTACTTCCTGAATACTGTAAGCGAGTTTTAAAAGCGAAAGGGCAAAAGGTACCATAGATTCCGTTCGTTTGAGACGTCTTGAACACAGTCACCGATGTGTCAGCATCATGTACTCCACTGAAGAAAAATTATACAACATTAACGTTTTTTTAAATTGGCTCACACGTAACCACAATTTTACGGACAGCCGTGAGGGTGCGATTCCCTTCTTCATGGTCACTTGGATGTTCACGAAAGAGATTTACGGTGTAGATTGTGCGTATTAAGGCGTGACATTAGCTAAATCCGAATTGCAGGAAGTGCTGTGGGTAAGCCCTACCCGTTTGTTATGAATTACCCACTCGTAATCTGCATTACATCCACTCTATAACTTAAAATTCGTATTCAGTTCATGTCTTTACGAACTTGTTTGCAATTTACGGTTTACAAGCTTGCAAGAAAGGAACAGCTATGCGGAAGGGCTTTTCTTTTTGCATTTTTAAACCTGACCTTCGAATGACCACATTGCAAAGTGGTCACTCGAAGATCAGATTGCTGTGGCCGTAACTTGTTGCTGCAGGCGATGAAACTCCCCATTCACCATCTTAACAATAAAGTTGTTGTTGTTGTTGTTGTTTGTTGTTGAGGTTCACGAGCAAAAGTGCTCACGCACGTATGTGCTGTCTAATATGGAGAAGGTGAGCACTATGCTATGCAAGGGTAAAAAGAAAATCTGGTGTCATTCCTCATTCTTCGTCGAATTTTTTGAGAGAGTACTTTCCTTCCGTTCTGGGGTCAAAGCTCTTCTGGCCACGGAATAGTTTACTGCAGACCGCGTGTTTGAGAGCCCCGTTCTATGTATATAGTTTTGTAAATGTTCCGTGTCTCAATCTGTATGATATAGGAATGAACGGTGCTTCCCACTTACACAACCTACAGTTCTCTGCAAAACTACTCACGAACAATAACGCTGCTCTAGAAATAGCGCCCACGTGAATTACGAACCTTATTCAGCCCTGAAGAAGACTAGGCGTCTCGAATAGCATTATTTATTGCGAAAGGCACGAAAAACTGAAACTGCCAATTGTTTCTTAGAGTGCGAGAACCACGTGGGAGCCTCTTGTGCAAGGTTCTGCGCACTAATGATGTCATTGTTTCGTTTGACAAAAGAAAATTGCTCGCATAAGCGATCAACATACTTGGGCTGAACGTCTACATGAGCGAGGAACGACATAACGGTCTGTGAATGCGGCACGTAGCGGGTTGCGTTTCTTTGGGAATCGTTAGTGGCAAATCGATGGCTTCTGTCCCAAAGCGTGCAGGTATTGCCTCGTGGGTCACAGCTGATCGATTGGACGGCCCTATGTTCCTGTTGGTAAATCATGAATTCACGTTTTTGGTCGTTAACAAACTTCGAATAGGATCTTAACTTTACCGTTTTTGAGCATCAACTTTGAAAGAGTGTTCGAAGGGTAATTTCATAAGTTAGCTCTGTGTAAGCTACCGATACCCTTTCCCATGTCTACTAGTCACAATAGGATGCAAGCTGGACAACTATGTGTCATGCACATACGATACCGAGACAGCATCGATATTACATAATGAACTGGAAATGAAATAACGGCGACTTCACATGGCAAGCTAACCATTTATTTGAACAGACGTTTCATCTCCCATCCAGGAGACATCATCAGTGCGAGCACACACGAGAGAATGACAACCAAATCACTATTTGAGGAGGTCGCTGAAACATCTGTATAAGTTGTCACTGATATCCTCCATCAGGTTCAGCTTCTAAGCGATCACGGTCATCATATATCCCTGCAGTGGGTCCCGGGTCACTGTGGTTTGAGCGGAAACGAAGAAGCCGACAGAGCGGCAACGGCTGCCCAACAGTCTCCGGCTGTAGTACCAACGGTGTTATCAAGAGGAGACAGGAGATCACTTCTGAATGAGCTCATTCAGCCACTAGCTCGCCAGCAGTGGAGTCGGGACATCACTGACAGGTCTCTCATGTATTCTGTGGATCCCACTATGTCCTTCTCAGTTCCTGACCGTTTACAACGCTATTTCACGTCCCTCCTGCACAGGCTTCGTCTCAACGTTGCCTTCACTCCCCAATTCAAGTGCCGAATCGGATACTGTGACAGCTGCCTATGCTCCAAATGTGGCGTTGAAGCGAACATTGAGCACGTCCTAATAGAATGTAAGCTCTACGAAACGGAGAGGCGGCAACTCTGTGCTCAGCTGAGTGGTGCTAGCCGACAGACTTTCAACCTGGCTGCAATTCTTGGCCCATGTCAGAGCCATGTCCAACACCGTCGAGGACTTCTGATGTTCTTGGAGTTCCTCTTGGCTACCGGCTTGCTCCAGACGCTGTAGGGTCCACCCCTGCATCTCAAGGACCATTGGCGCTTCTTTCATGTGCTTCTTCCTTTTGTGCGACGTATAGCGTTGCGCAACCAGACGACGGGAGTTTGAGTTGGACTTGCACATAACTTCATTTTCATATTTCACATCTCATGCTTCTCGTGTAATGGGGTAGGGTACTGCTCTCAAGCGGTGAATCACCCCAGGCCATAGTCATGATTTAGTTGTTGTTGTTGTTGTATAAGTAAATGCTCTGCTTGTTGTCTGAAGTCGTTGTAATTTCATTTCTATATTTCATTATGTCTAGTCGCGGCTTTTGGATCTGTGAATTTATATACATCAATATTTTCTCGCCATGTTATATCCTTGCAACGTAATTCGTTCCTTGTAAAATCCAGGTTGCGTGACAAGGCCATAGGGCGGGGAAGAAATTTGTGCGTATAGCTGTTAGCGTGTGTGATTACAGTTCTGAGTGCAGCTGTTATTTCTGTTCTGCGAAAAGGATTTCCGGCACCGTGCTCAAGCTGCTTTCGGGAACAACGCTCATCTTCGGTACTGAACGTCTGGAAAGTCATGTCCCATATCCATACTATATATTCTATTCTATTCTATATATATTCTATAAAGAAATATTCATACTATAGTTCATAATGCAAAGTTTTGTTTTTATTTTTTATTTATTTATTTATTTTATTTTTTTGCGGCTGCAAACTCCACTGAAAGCGGTAAACGTTATACTGTCGGATGCAGCTAAAAGCACAGGAATGATTACAGGCTGACGTGTGAGCGTGTATGTTACAAAATCTGTTGATGGAATGTTCATGGAAGTTGAATTCTCGTTTTTGGGAAGGCGCTTCTGTGGTATTGAGCACCAGGTAAATTCTGCAATATTCAAAGTCACATTAAGCGTTTGCGAACAGTTCCGCAATACGTAATATGGCGTATAATGCAGGCAAGCTCGTGGATACGCTTCATAGTAGACAAGCCTGAGCATGGGAAGACGCGAAGAAACAACACGCTACTTCAGCGCAAATTTTTGAGCCTTTGTGGTGTGCCGTTTGTTTCTTCGTGTTTGCCCATATACTGAGACTTCTCTATATGGAGTTACGGAGCTATATTGCACGGGAACGCGACATTTATCTTTGCGTGGTTTCAAAAACCATTCACATTTCACGGCGCCTTGAAAAATGCGACCTATACTGTCTTTATAGTACTTTGGAGAGTTAGATGTAGCTCAGTGCGTAGCTGGCGACTCACCCTTTCTGAAAGTAAACCCAAATAAAAGTGAAGTACCCTAGATGTATACTTAGTACCTGCAGCTAAACTGCATTCTGGTGTCTGAGTGACAGCTGCCAGAATGCTTTTTCGTCGTCCGTTGACGCCGTCGACGACAGTGAGAGAGATTCTGTGGGAGTTGTTGCACACCGGTGCGTGAATGCAGTCAGGCATGCATGTTTCCGCCATTTCAGGGGCAGGGCTACACGGAGGGGGCTACACTTGGAGACAGGAAGTGACGTTGGCTCATAAACACTTGCCTTATTCAATCAGTATATAACGAGGACAATTATTGTACGTATCTTACTTTGCGTTTTAAGTTCGTCCTTCAATATTATCGTACTTCGTGAGACACTATAATTCCTTGGTTTCTGTAGGAATCATAGAGAAGATTAATGATAGTGCCGCCAGATTTGTCTGCCTTCGGTATGGTTATGACGAAAGTGTTAAAGTTCTATTGAAATGAAGGCCATTTTAGCTATATTTAAGTAGGGTATACCATAATCAGACTGACTTATGACCCGATATTTATCTTCGCCTACCTATGCCCTTGCAGATTCGGTCGTTCAAAGAAAGTTTTCGAATATGATTGTCCAACGCATGTGTTTGTACTAAATATTATTTCTTCCCCTGGACACAGTGGATGGCTTATGCTGAAATAAACGTTTAAAATTAAAACGTTAAAAATCCACGCTTAAAATTCCACGCGCCAGAATCCATTCCTCTGAAATAAATCGTTATAAGAATTCACGTTTTGAAAATCCACACTGTCAAAACAAATCATAGTTATGGCCTAGCGTGATCCTCCGCTGTGGGTTAGTTTACGGGTGAAACCATCTTCTGCTCAAGGAAACTCATTATGTCTACGCTTTTTTTTTTATTCGTGCCTATAGCGTAATTAAGCGTGTTTCTTCCTCCAATAATAGCTGAGGAAATCGAAGTGTCCAGTTAAATTAAAGTTAAAATAAAGTTAAAATTAAAGTTAAATTAAAGTGCTTAGGGCGACGCGTATGAAAACAGTCATAACCACGGTCATAACACACACGTTCTCGCGTTGAGCTGTGAACGAGACTATTCATTGAAATCGTAGCGAGTAGCGAGGATTTCGTGCAAAAAAAAAGGAAGAAACGAAGTACGCGGTCAAGTGATCTACACAGTCACAGGGCAGCGGATAAACCGTTTATGTCACAGAAACACACGCGCTACAACTTTTAATGATTTACTAAGCGAACGATTTTCTTTAACTTTTAATTCTACTTAACGATTTGATGCTCTCTTGTGAGTGCCCAGTGCGCCTTATTGTATCTATGCTTGTTGTTGTTCTATCTATTGCATCAAGCCCCCCCCCCCCCCACTCCCCCCTATTTTGTGCCCTTGTGACCCTGAGGGTATTGAAAAGAAATCAATATATAAATCATGAGAGAAGACGCTGTACTGTGAATTTTACCGATCCACGGAGTTGATAACCACTATTGAACAAGTACAAACATGAAGCAGACGACGCCAACGCACAAAAGTATTTCGTGCAAAAAAAAAAAAAGAGAAAGAAATTTTACATAGCGAGTCATGGAGGATTTGCAGACAACCCACTTCCGGGATAGCGAAATCATCGTTCCCGGATGAATGCTCTGTACTAAGATTGAACAGCGTACTATTTTCAAACGCGAACGTAGCACGTTTCCGCTGCCCACCAAACAGAGAGTGCGGATTTCGAAAGATTTATTATGAAAGGGTTGATTTCGCAGAGTGTATTTCTCACAGTTTATTTTTTTCATGCTTTTGATTCTACATGATTTATTTTTGGAAGTTTATATATATAGTTATAGTTAGTATAGTTATATATATATACATATATATAGTTGATATCTATCTTAATAAATTAATAAATCATAGTCGACCGCGTCATTCATTCCAACTGGCCGAGCTTGGTTGCTTCCTCTATATTCCGTGAGACCAATTGCGTCCTATAGTCTCGGACCTTTCTCCAGGAAAGGGTTACAGATTACGGGTTGAGTGACTTTTGCGCAAATTCTTATGCATCTTCTGACGTAACGTATCTTCGTGAAATGGTAATTCGTTAATCCAACTTGTCATTCTTTGTTTTGAATTATTTGAGTTACCAACATGGAGTCATTGGATTCCATGGATGGACCGTCATTCCTTGCATTTTTGTCAATTGTTTGTTAATGTTTTTTTTTTCTTTCCCACAAGGCTTGTTATATTCATGTACGTCTGTGTATCTACTGCTAGGACTGTTAAACAGGACACGCCCCCACAGTCCCATTTGTAACTCATTGAAACTCAGAAAGAGTAAATAAAACCTGAAACCTGAAAAAAAAAAAAGATGCGAGCAACATTTCCCTGTGTCTGGTGAGGCAAGCACACACAAAAAAAAAGGGAAATAAAAAAAAAACAGGCTCTCATATTATTCTTCGGAGAACGTAATCTGTTCTCGATCCAGTCACAAGTTCGGACACAAGAAGGTTGACATTTTCCGAAATTTGGCTCGTAACCCGTACCACTATCTTCCTATAGTAATGACTTTTTTTTTTTTTCTTGGGAAGTAGGAGTGAGGATGGCATTTACTAGCAACTAACTTATAAGTAAATTATAGCAAAAAGAAATAGGAGGATAAACTATAGCTAGTGCGATGAGGGAAAGATCTCCTTGAGTTGAGTTTGAAGAGTAAGCAAATAAAATACGATGGAGCAGAAGACAGAGACCCAAAACCGGCAATCCTGATATTGCTGCATTGCTGTTTTTGAGTCGGTCTCGTCTGCTCCGTATTTTTCCGTGTTCCCTTAGTCAGTGTCTCTGTGCTCACTCCTCGAACTCACCACAAGCAGATGTTTCCCTCACCTCATCGAAGTAAATTGTAATAAGTTGCTAGCCTTTATCGAAAATAACTGTAAAACTTAACGGTAATATGAACTTAACGGTAATATGTTACTCAGATAGCGGCATAATTTTCCCCATATCCTTTGCGGGACGTTGTTTAGAACGTTACAGCGACACAGGGTTGTGCCAGTCGCGCTACTATCCTCGCTTCCTCATTTGCTCTTCCATTTTTCTTTTTCTTTTTTTTCTTTTTTCAGTAGCGGAGTGTCTATCCTACCACATCTTCAATTGGTAGAGGAAAAAATTATTTCTGCCACAAGTAGGTAGCTACGTGCTCTTTACCGACTATACCCCGACTTTATACTCTCGATTGACAATTGAATTGGACAACGATACGCGTAAGCACCGAGGATAGCGGACGTTGTATAGCGGCAGGGAAGGTTGTAGCGACGCCAGATCATTTAAAGGGTATACTTTTGAACTGGCGGTTTTCCGTTACTACAGTTTTGGTAGCGGACAAAACGCTGCTGCGAGAAAGTCCCTGTTGAACGAATTTCTCTTCTAGGAAGCTAAAGCGATGCAAGCTTACTCACACGAAACAACAACCGTGTAATTTACCCAGGGGCGGATCTAGAAGGTGGGGGGGGGGGGGGTTCAGGATGTCTTGAACCCCTTCTCAATTTCTGCTTTCACGTAGCGTCTAATTGACCTAGATGGTGTATTTACCATGCTTGCTAAGGCTGGACCCCCTTCTCAGAAAAATCCTAAATCCGCCCCTGCATTCGAATTGGAAATGAAAGAAAAACATGGAGATATTAGTCCCAACCCAGTCAGGACTGGCTACCTCAAAACCCGTTTGTGGGTGAAAAAATAGTCAGAATGTAACTGTGGTTTATAGTACGAGTGCAGTAAAATAAGTTTTCGTGTATTGTAAGCACTCTAAAGGTAACGGGAACCGTAAAGCAGCTAAGTTGGTTTAACTTGGTAACTGCATGTATGTACCGTAGTTACAGCGAAAAGATAGCACCAGCTATAACTTGATTACTTTTTTAAAAGTAAATTATCCGTGACTATAGGATGCCGAAACACACAGTTCTCTCGCCGTCGGGTACAAATGTGCGTAAAAGGTGGAAAGCTACTCAAAAATAGCTCAAGTTGATTCTGGCAGTGAGAATTCATTCGCTCGAATCTTCAGCAACATGTAACGTATCAATTCAGCTTGTTTTTCCGAAGCTACGAGTAACTACCTTTTTTTTTTTCTATTGTTTACATGCTCACACTTTCATGTAATGTATTGACGCTGCGGTACATCGCGTGTCCGACAACGTGAAGCTAAAAGATCTGCGTCATATCGACGACTTCTGGTTCGACGTCCACGTCTCGCACCTCATTCACAACTGCTTATGGTTGTGCGCTGCGGCGCCTACGATATCGGAGGTGACGGACAGGGCCTACGCGGGTAGGGACCAATGAGACCAATTAAATGACAAATCCTGAGCGAGATTAGGGCAGTTGAAGGTCCTATCAAAATCCGATTAACTTTAAAACTACATTGCTACAACTTTAAATTAACATTCAATTGGTTAAAATATAACCTTATAATTGCAGACAGAAATATAGCGCTACACTTAAAAGTACCCGCGAAAATCTACTCATTGCTCTCGCGGTTACATTTCAATCATTATACCACGGGTTGTGCTCACTCCGGTTTTCCCTGGGGTTTCCGGAAGACCTTCTAGACAAACGTCGTCACACTACCTCTGAAGTCGGACCAGGATGAATACTAACCCCCCCCCCCCCCGTGATTTCTCCACCTGTCCACGTCTGTACAACGCTCATAGCCACAGTTCCTTCGCGGCGCCAAGACCGGAGGAAGAAGAAAAGAAAACATGGAACGCGTCTTCTCGGTTGACCTGGTGTATCGAATAATGCGCTTCAAACTTGAATGGGGATAACTAGAAATTTTCTTAAGATTCCACACATACCTCAGAATCGAGTTACTATAGCACTTTCATTGACACAAAAATCACGAGATGGCATTTCCACAGACGCAAACCATGTAAACAATGGTGCACAGGCGCACCCTAACGTGAACTGGTTCACCCAAGAACTTCATCACCCCATCCAGGTCGGTTTCGTTCCAGTCATATCATACTCCTGTCACACGCCAAATTGAATGACATTCGCACTGAATGACATTCGTTCCGTGTGACACGACGAAACCAAATGGCAATGCATGCGAATGGCATTCGCCCAGCGAATGAGTTCGGCGAACTCGTTCGCTTTTCTCTGTCGCACCGATTGCGTACCCTCGCAGTATATATAGAGAAGTAACAAAAACAACAACGATCAACCATTTGAAGGCACCAAACACGAACTAAGAGTTGTAATCTAATATCTTATCACGAATTTAGTCACCTTTGACACGAAGGAAAGAAGGCTTAACACTGTTTTTCGGGAAACTACCCTCGTTCCCAGTCGTCATGTTGCCAAGTGGGCAAGTTGCAGATAGGCTTCCTATACATGTCTTAAAGGTACTGTAAAGCAGTAGACAAGCATGATATGCCGGTGATGTGACTAGAGACTTTGTTGCTTCTAAATACCATATGCGGAACCATACGACCGACAACGCGCTATAAATATTTTTAATTTGCCATGAAAGATGCGGCGTAGTGGAGCGGTGCGACGCCTGGTGTCAAACAACCCCCTGTACAGCGGGCAACACTGAAAATTGGTATTACACACTGTGACATCGGATCTTCGTTATTTTAGTAACCATATTATTAGTTTTCCTGTTTACCTATGCATTCTGAAACCCCTGTTAACAGTTTAACCTGTTAGCCCCTGTTTTTGCGAAGTAACCCAGCGCTGGCCGCTGTTCGATGGGGGCTCTCCCTACTTCTCTGGTGCGCTTGCGCGCTCCTTTTGTTCGCGGCCTCTTTCGAACGAACGAACTCTCTGTGAACAAACAAGTCCCGACGCTGTCTGGCTTCTTGAACGTCTGACACATTTTTTTCAACGGCTCAGCATTTCATTTCAGTTCGCTTATCCGTTTATCCTCAGATGTGGATCGCTGTGTGGATCGCAGGAGCGGATTTTATGGTGGATTGTGGTGGATTGTTATGTCGGGCCCAGTGTTATGCGCATGCAATGTGGTTGCCGCCGTATGTGTCAGAAGTACGGATTCATTTCGAATACCTAGTACAGTGTTGCCCGTAATCTTTAATTGTAATTTTCTAATTAACTGCACCGTCGATTGGAATGAAACTTGCACAGTTTTTGTCCTGGTGGCTTGGACTATCGAATAGCCACCCTAAATGACATTTGATCGGTGCTGCTTTACAGTACCTTTAACCGTACATGTCTTCGTGTAGCTCGATGCAATACAAAATAATGACATTCGGTGCGACTGTCATTCGTTGGGAATGCCATTCAGTTTGCCGTGTGACATGGGCATTAGTTTGATTCGTGTCATTGGATTGGATTGGATCGGAGCTCCATAGAGCTGGGCCAATTGCATCACCTGTTGATATCGATTGGCAGTGATTGTTGTCATGGCTGAAACATAAATTATAATAATGGTATCAAAAATATTACGAAACTGTATAAGTTACCAAAGAAAGTAACTGAGCAATGGATAGAGGGTACAACGTACGCATATGCAAATGTATCTACTATTTTCCTGAGCACACTATCTATCAGTGTTGTGCGTAGCGGGTAGCGGGACTACTGTAATCGCTACTTTTTTCAGTAGCGGAGGTGTCACTCCGCTACATTTGTTATTTGCAGCGGGAAAGTAATTTCCGCTACAATTTTGAGTAGCGGAACCGCCTCCGCTACCGCTACTTTTGACGGAGAAAATAAAATAAATTAGACGCTAGAGTACGTTCAGTGAACTCGCTGTCAGATCATGTAAGCCCGACTCAAAGAAGTCGAGCCGCAGCCGTCGCTCAGCCCCGAATCTGGCTGGCGTATATATATGGCACATATTCATAGACCATCGGCGAGAAAGCAGCGGAGTTGGTATCACGCTACATTCGTAAATTTGTAGCGCCGCTAGTATCGCGCTACTTTTAAATAGGGTAGCGGTATGTCGCTACCTAAATTGAGTAGCGGGCACAACACTGCTATCTATACACAGGTACTCGTTGACTTGACAACCATAACACGAGTTGCCACAGAGGCAGACATCTCACGTTAATCGGCATCCGCTTCACCGCCAAGTGTGCATCATCCTCGTTCGGCCGTCGACCTTTGTTTGGCCTCTCCGAGGAGTTGGCCTCCGTTCTCCAACGGTATCATTAGTGTCTGGGAAGGCAAGCAGCGCCGCGAGTCGCGATGGGGATCAGAGTTGACGACTACGACGAGTGCATGTTAATCCCGAATCGATACCTTTCTTTAGTGAGAATAAGACGTGTTTGTCCTGGATTAAACGAAGCGTCCTTTCGGTGAAAAGAACTAGTTCACGGCTGCACGAAATTTAAACGTTAAATTTAGAATACCGAGACAGTCACGAAAGGGATAACATCGCTCAAGTACTTCGCAGTCGCTGTAGGAAAGATGCGAAATGTTCCGTTTGTGTTCTAGACAAAACGCCCCAGTCCATTATCTCCAATGCGCACGCGTGTTCCAATCACACTTTTTGGGACCCGCGGGGCTCTAACCGTTTTCTCTCCCCGATGTTGATTCAAGAGGTCGCTTGTGCGTAGCCAACATATGTGTAGTTGCATGACACATTTATTATGACCCAGAAAACAAACACTCTCTGTGCAGCACCAAAGTCGGTGAGGTTTACGAAAACTAAAAAAAAAAAATCATTCGGTATGCATGTGTAACAAAATGAAGCGTGTCATGTAAACAGGAAAGGTTCCCAAATGGAAGCGTTACTCGTTCCAACTCAACTACAAAGGCGTCGCTTGGGTTGAATTGAACTGAATTGAATTGAATTTATTTACACGCAAAATGGTGTGGGCAGCAAACTGCGGCAAAAAAGCCAAGAAGGCTTTCGGATGCAAAACTCATTTAGCACGACTTCAAACAAGCTCGTATTGCTTTCAGCTATCAAGGTTCTTTGAAGAACTTCTAAAATAAATTGCAACGAAGCTCGCAAATGGAGAATCAGAGTAAGACACGCACATAGTTATCCAACTGTCATTCACAGCGAATCTTCACTCACGACCTTCCAATGGCCTGAGAAACAAAACTTGATTCCTCGAGGGCTGTACCCTATGCTTTCACGTAGCCTGAACTGTGCGCGCAAAAGATATATTGATGTTTGGACGGTCGATGAGTGTAGTTAACGCTTCTGGAAAACTGAGAGCGGAATACCGGACAAACATGAAGCTTTCAGAACACGTTTACGTTAACAAAACGTCATCTTAGTAATACGACGCCATTCAAGTTGGAGTTCAATCGGCACTATAGGGTTGTCAATCGGGATATCCCGGGATCCCGGCCAATTTTCGACGTCCCGAAGTCCCGGGATTTCTTCCGGAAAATCCCGGGATTTCATGAGAGCAAATATGACAGGAAAATCAAACACCTGTACGCCATCAGGCACAGACTCACTCCTTCGTAAGGAACTGGCACGTTTTATGACTGGAGGTGGCAGAGGACCGCTGGTTACACGTGCGTACAGATATTTGCTGACTGTCGTTTCTTCTAGCGCAGAAGCTGAACGGACCTTCAGTTCGGCCGCCAGTATTTGCACAAAAGTTCTCTCCGAACTGGGGGACACCACCCCCGACGCTCTGTTCTTTCTCAGATTGTGGTTTAATCATTGTACAAATATTGATAAGCATGCAACGACGGTGTTGTGTTTCCTGTTTCGTTTCTTTCCATACGCCTTTTTTTTTTCTGCTGGCCTTCATTCAAGTGGATTGTTACACTGTTTCAAGATATTATAAACTAATATTTCCTATTACTTCAAGTGTAGCGGGACTCGCCTTCTTTTCAAGTGCAACAGTGAAAATGCAGATGAACAAAACAGGAGTGGCATTATCATAGGAAAAAAAGTTAAATGTAACCATTTCGCCCTCACTATTTTACAAATGTGGTTACACTCGGAATATTCGAATGCGTTACTTCAGAAAGATGTAAATTGACAAAGCGCACATGAACTGCGCACAACACGCCGATATAGTCACTTGAGGTAGCTCGACTTGGGAGTAGGGTCCTGCACGGCCCGCGGGTGACCTGCACGTTGTTGCAGGCACGACCATAACACTCGCCCGTTCGCGTATGGGACTTCCGTCCGCGCCTCGAGGAGCGGAAGTGCCGTATTTACGCGCGGAGCGCACGCCAGGGGCGCCACTTGCGGGACCCAGAAGAGCGCGTGTTGTAGCTCAGCTGTGTGCAATATGAGTGGTCCTTGTGGTTAATTCTTCGTGCGTACATGTTTTGTGTATTGTCGCAGGTTCTCTGTTCATGTAGAGCTAAGAGTTCTGAAACTAAATACTCAGAAATAGGCTGTGCTCTGAAGCGTAGGTGGCATGTAAAACTGTGAAACTCGCGCACTATGTGCCGTACATCGTACACATAAACTTGGCAGCAGCACCTTGTGTGTTGGGCCAGTTATCATGCGTTTATGATGGTCAGACGCAAGCGCGTTCAGGCTTTACGTTTCACGTGAGATGTGTTCCGTGTTAACATACAGGGCAGTTACAGAGAATGGGTGAATGCGACCGTAAGAAGAAACTGTTCGTGGCAAAGAGATGACTAACACCTGTTACGACGTCCAACAGAATTTGTTGTATAAGCAAGCACTTCAGTTTTAAATCAGCAGTTGCTTCTCTCTTGTTCAGCAGTTGCTTGTTTTGTTTTCCTACTTATTGGTCCCTTTTCATTTTATTTTTACACTTTTTTTTCTTCTTTTGCGGTTTGCCATTACCTTTATTATGCTGTTCGGATAGAAGCCACTCTGAGAATTTGTCTTGATGGTGGCTTTTCTGCGACGCTACCTTTTGGTGCCTTTTTTGTGTTCGTTTTGCACTCCTGTGAGATGCAGGGCTGTGTAAACTTCGTGATCACTAAACGTAGGTACCGTAGCCAGGGTGCCACGTCTGAGAATTTTGCGCTTTGCGCCGATGCTAAAGTCTTCGGCCTTGAAATGCCGAGAACACGCAGAGTTCGAGCTAGCATGCAGGCGAAAGACGATTTTAGATGGAGAGTTTTCCGCTGTTATTGCAGACAATGGTCGCGGCTGATTACTTTGTTGTACGAAGCATCTTCATCAAATTTAATGCAAGCCTTTGCTCATCGGCACCAGTGAAGATGCTGTTCTCCTTTGCGAATCTGATTGTACGGCCGAACACAAGAATCCTAAGTGATGTAGTCAAAAACTTCTAATATTAAAATTACCGTGATAATCTAACAAATAAATGCTATTTTTCCTTGCTGACTTGTTGTTATGTTCATCGTTATTTCTGTAATTCCAGATGACATCTTCATCACAGTATTTATGGTACTAGTTACGGCACTAAATACTGTATATTTTATATTTAAATGCTCCTATCGAAAAGTATCTATGAAGAGTATTTAAACACCCCTTTCAACAAAGTATTTTGTATTTATATTCCGTTTAAATACTAAAAAAATGCATTTATGTCCACCCCTG
Source organism: Ornithodoros turicata (assembly GCF_037126465.1). Classification (NCBI taxonomy): domain Eukaryota; kingdom Metazoa; phylum Arthropoda; class Arachnida; order Ixodida; family Argasidae; genus Ornithodoros; species Ornithodoros turicata. The sequence goes on from NC_088207.1 coordinate 9,201,065, forward strand.
GTCGGAGGTCACGGTTCATTATTCGTTTTTTTCAGAGAGAGATACGTAAAAGGTACTTAGCTATATTAGATAAAACTATTTATGGTACACACTGCCATCCATAAAGTGCACCCTATATGAAATGGAACAATAGCAATTCGCAATGAAGTTACTTGTGTCAAGACGCCGCGATATATTTCGAGCCACTTCTCCGTAAGACTGCATTTGAGCGGAACTCGTGGAATGAAATACTTGTGTTTGACACTGCTTTCTTCGGCTTGCAAAGCGGGACCGTGCAGTACACCATCACGTCTGCACCATCCACAAACCATGCACTGGAGACAAACAGTGTCCACCGCGTGCAAAATAGCAAAAACCAAACGCGAATGACGGCAGCAACGGTATCCGCATAGCATGCGTCGTCTGCCGAGGGTCCCGTATTCAGCGCCACAAACGCGCTGCGGCCGCTTGGCGAAACTGCATCAGTGGCGCTGGGGCTAGGTGCGAGTGTTGTGGTCGTGTATTATAGAGATGGTCGTGGTTGCACGTGGCGGGACTAGGTTTTCGGTGTCGTGCGGGCAGCGGGGCGGGTGCGGTCGACGCAGTTTATCAAGCCACTATTAGAAAGTACACCGAGTCACTCAGTGTCTTACGCATCTGCACTGCTGTCGCTCGAAATACGACGTAAAACGTCGCCGACAAGGACGGAACAAATGTTCACACCGTTAGGGTGAAACAGCGCCTGTGTGTCCTTTGGCGCCCATGTCGCGTTTCGTATCATCATGCCTCAAGTCACAAACCAACACGCATTTGCCCCTTTTTTCTCCTGCGCTGATGTTGTACGAGACACCATGCACACAGACACATCTAATCATCATGCATAGACCAGGGAGTACTCTCAGTTTACTCGTCAACGTTCATGGCGTTGCGGGTAGCGGACTGGGTGAGCTTCTTGAAAAAATATGGGTGCTGTGGTTGGATGCGGGTCTCAGTTTGTAACGGGACGCTGGTTGCCGTGTCGGGTGTGGGTCAGATAATTCTGACTCGCGCAGGACTATACTTGGAAGCACCATCACCAACTCGTCACAATCCCGAAGTCCCGTCCCGGGATCCCGGGATTGACAGCAAAAATTCCCGAAATCCCGGGACTGCAAAAGTGGCTCGGGATTGACAGCCCTAATCGGCACAACAGAGAATGAGAGTTATGCAGTGGTCATCACATTCCGAAACATATGGAATTTTCGATGAAAGTTGCGTTAAGGACGTCAGGACGGCATTGAAATTAGATGTCTTGGCCATGTCGCCCGTGGAGTTAAGAGTGCGGCAGTGAAGTAGTACGGTCTGGGCGTAGCCAGATGATGAGTTGATGGGCAGTGTCGGGGATCAGGGGTGCCTTGTCTTCATGGTATTACGGCTAATTTCTTCAGTTCGGGAATCTCCTGAGGAGATCCTTGTATGAGATTTTGATATTAAAGACAAAATCGAAACAGCTCCTTACAGTGGTAACTCTGACGTTTCCCGTGTGCATTTTCTGTATATGCCATCTCAGCACTCCGTCTTTACACACGTTAGAACGTCGAATTGGGCCTCTTGGTAGCACATCACGAAATTAAAAGTTTTTTTGACACACCTCCTGCGTCCAGTCTATCCCCGGGACGGAACAAGTAGAATAACACGCTGAATGAATCGCCTTACTTCGGCAGCAAGTCGCTATACGCTGTTCCAGTGTTCATCGTAGAAACTGAACTGATTCTTCCGATCGCCGGCCTTTCTTCTTTTTGTCTTCCTTTTCTGGTTTTTCCGTTTTCGTGCACACGGCACCACGCAGTCGGTTCCACGACGCCGGTACTCGCCGAAAGTGCAAAGCAAGGCACACTGCTCCGGTGACGCGTGTTTGGCCCCGTTTCACCAACGCTGGCTAACTTTGAACCGTGATCAAGCGTTGCTAAAACTTAAAGTTAACGCTCAATTCTTTTTTGCAAACGCTAGTTGGTGACGTGATGAATGTTTCAGTAATAATAACTGTCTCAATTGTGAAGCACGGTTAAGCGTTAAATTCAAGTTGAGGTACCGTTGATCTCGGTTCAAGTGTTAATCGGCGATGGTGAAACCGGGCCATACGGAAGCTCGTTCACCGGCACAGCGCATTAGAAGGAAATAGGCGTACGCTTGAGAGGCAGCTAAGCATGAAAAATTATATACTCATTCAAACCAACGTAGGTAGGAACTACGTGTAAACAACTTAATTATTCTACAGTTCTGCGTTGCGACTGAACGAACTGCGACAGGTTTGTAGTATTTCTCTAGAGTCCCTATAGAGTTTCGTGAGAGAATCTCTAAATTTCGGGGTTTCGGATATCCCGCATCCCAACGGTACCAGTGACCAGTCACGTATTCGATCCACGGTCCCCAGGTCCCGCACTGCGTGTATCCGACACGGTTGCGGAGTTGCTATACTCCGGGGTTGGAATGATTACGGAATCATTCAAGATTTATCAGAGCTGGGAATGTAATTGGAATGGAATAGCGAAAAGTGCCCTATAGGGAATGGAATGAGAATGAAATTAGATATTTTCTTCGCAGGAATGGTCTGGGTGGGAGGAGGGGGCTCTGGTATAGGTTTGGTTTCACCCCGCTGGTTTGTGACCTCGCGCCCATTGCCGACACCCACCGCGCCTGCTTTCTGTCAAAGAGCGGTCTTTGTGTTTTTGCCGTGCTGGGTAATGTCAGTCTTCTTTAGCACTGCTGAGCTAGCCAATACGGTTACCGGTCCCTTTTCTTTTATTGTGGAATTAAGTGAATGCAATGAGGTTGTCAAGCCATTCTAGGGGTGGGAATTGGCCATATCTTTTCATTCCCGGGAATTGAAAGAAATTGAATTATCGCAAATCTCCATTGCTCGGAATGTCACTGGAATGGAATGCGTTGACCGCATTCTGCAACCAGATCTCAGCAGCCAACCTTCTGCTTTCATTGCTCTCTTCCCACGTTGACCCTGCCGTCCTCCTGCATTTTCTTGTGTTCCGCGTTTTTAATTTCCGTTCGTGAAATGATTGACATAAAAAAAAAAGTGGCGACTTAGCGGTAAATACGAGAGAAATGTGTTAGCATTAAGCGCCTTTTCCAGTACATAATTTACTTGAGGGTATCCAGTTCCGGTCTAAACCCAACTTCCGGTTGTACACCTCCTGTCTATACTCGACTTCCGGTTCGACAATTTAAATTACTATATATAAGTACATTTAATTAACATTTAATTAACCTCAGTTACTTTCTATTACACTGTAATTACCCTTTAAGTACCGAAGGAAAGCGCAGGTTGCATGAGGTATTCTTGAATTTCATTTAATTCCCTTTCATTACGTTTACTTCCTTTAATTACTCTCAATTCCTCTTCAATTGACGCCAATTACCTTTAATTATATTTAATTACCACCGGTAACCTGCGGTTACCTTTGGTAATCTTTAATTTCACGTAATATTTCTCTTAATTACATATATCTTACATTAATTACCTACAAACTCGACTGTCTCGCTTTAAAGGCCTTTAATTACCTCCAATTACCTTCAATTACTCTAACCTCTTACTGTTAATTACCTTCGACTACTTCAAGTTCAAATCATTCGCCTCCATTTACATTTACCCTCTGATATCCCCTTTACATGTCCACTTATACGTCTCTCTCCGTGAGGCTTCAACATCACACACACACACACACATACAGCTTTTTCCATTTTGACACTCCGAATGCTAACTCATTAAAAGTAGTAGCCGTTTGCGAAAATGGGAGAGGTCAACAATCCAATTAACAAGATTTACAGCTACGCTGTCGTTCGCGTGTCGCAGGCGAGACTCAACAGAGGCCAGACCTAAGAGGACATTTGAAAAGAGAAAATCCATTTGCTCGAATTCTAAGTAGTCGTGGTCCACCATTTTCTCATGTGAACTATACACATTAGCTTTGTGACACTGACAGTGTTCTTAACCGTACATCGCACGGTTAACGTTCTTCTCTTCTAACCGTTCTTCAAACCATTCACCGTTCTAACCGTTCCTCCGTACATCGAGACATGGCGTCGCCTTTTGCTTTTCAATTTTTTTTTTCATCCTCTGTGATAGTTGTACTGCAGAGGGCAAAACGAGGAGGGGGGGGGATATACATTTATTAAAAGGCAAAACGATGAGTGATACGAAAGTCTCGGCATTTGTTGATAAAAATATTTTCGAGCACTCCGTCGGATCTCTCCTTGTACATTCGGGTCGGTTTGATTCCTCCATCACGCAATAGTAACACAAGATGTTTTTCGGTTAATAACGAGCACACAAGAAGGAGAGTGCAATGTTAATCGTGGATTCAGCATCGTACGTGTGGAGTATTGTAGAGTATGGCATCGGGAGTATGTACGTTGTCAGCGGCAGGGCAGGCGGGCACGGTAGAACTGGTTAGACGTAACGAGTTTCATTGGCGACCATCATTACAATCCAGTACGCGCCTCCAGCGCCCACAACAGCAAGCGAACAACACACTTTCACGCTTAAAGCACTAACTAACGCGCCAACAATACGCAAGTGCGTTCTACTTGGTCTGCGTTGGGTACGTGACTGCGGTTGAATGCTGCCATCTCTCGTGGTATAACCACAAGGTGTTACGGGCGAAGGAGAATCCCTCACATCGGACCCTCCTTTTCACTTCAAAGTCCCTTTTGAAGCGCATAAGCTAGCTGCAGCAATAAAGTAATAAAATAACACGCGCTTTAACAGGGGATTACAATTATAACTGGAATGTACATGGCGCAAGGTTACATTATGACACAGGAAATCAGTCCTCGTAGTGATGGCTAGCTCCCGGTGGAGTGTACTTCCTGAGTTGTGACACATGCGCTGTTGGTTGTTGACTTCCACGTCTGGTGGACTGGCTCAGAACTGGAACAGCTTTAAATGTTGCGGGAGTGAGACGTTCTATACAGAGACGATGAACCGCCTCATGGTGAGGCGCCAACTTTTTAACACCCTGACGAACTGGCTGCTGACGGCGAATCCACAGAAAATAACCAACGTCGAATGGGTGCGGACGATGGGTGCGGTCCTACAAGTCCTATCGCTGTGCTTGAGCAGCTTCTGAATTAGATGTAGTTTCACTGCGATTGTCTTGCACATCGGGAAAGCGATCTGCAAACGAAGAAAAGATGACAGGGCGGTGATGCTGTTCTGGTAACTTGTGGAGGTACCCGAAGAGTAGCTCGAATGCGCTAAAGCGGGTGCTGGCATGAAATGCTGTGTTAATAGCGAAGGTTGTTTTTTCTAACTTCGCATCCTATGGTGGGTGGTTTGCAGAGGAGAGCTTACAGAGCATTGACACAAGAGGTCCGTGACTTCGCTCAAGAAGTCCATTGTGTTTCCTGCTCGCTTTGCTGCGGCGGCTTCCTTTCTCTCTCTCTCTCCTTCTTCTTCTAGAGGTACGACACTAACTGGAAATGCGCAAGGTCCTGTGGCTGGAAGGATGATGCCAAGGGACTTGTCAGTCTCTTCATCCACGTATTGACGATCTTCAGATCAGATCTTCGGCTGTACGGCATGGCATTAGGCACCAGGTGAATCTGTGCTACATTCCTTGGAAATGATCAATGTCATCTTCATCACGGGCAAACGTTAAGTAATGTGTGGACAGAGCAGTGACAATCGTTGTATCTCTGTGAGGTTCTTGCCAGCATAGACTGGCAGGAGATGGATGGATATGGCCACACTTCCTTCTGATGCAGAACCGTCAGACTGACGTAGCTGCGGCTCATATTTGGACGAGGGTTTCCAGGGAAGTTCAGGGTTGAGCAACTGTGCATCCTGGTGAGCTAATGTGGATCGCACCGTTTCACACTGTGCCAAGCATGACTGCCGAAGAATAACTGTGCAAGACGACTGAGGATACAGTTTCTAATTCTTGTTGCGCTTGCACGGAACCATTCTTTGCCTAGTATGAGACATAATGTGTTGTTATTCAAGACAGCTGCTTGATTGATCCAATGGTGATCTTAAGAAAAACTGCGCCTTCGGGCAGAGCGCCCGACCCACCAACCCCATCTAGAGGTAGCTGTACCCAAGGGATTAGATGAAGGCCGCCTGTGATTGACTTGGAGACGATGGTCATTTTGGATCCTGTGTCAATGTGTTTGTTTCATCATGTGTCAGAAGTCCACAGAGTTTCAATATTGGTGGAGAAAAATTCACAGTGCATATGTGAGCCCTCAAGAGTTCTGAAGCTTCTTGTGTAGCGCAGGAGTCGAAGTGTAGACTGTGTTGTCACTACCGTGGCAGACTGAGGTGATGAGCTGTTAGGTTGCCTTTATGCTGTACACTTGGAAGCTAGGGGACCTTTCTCATGGTACTTGAAACAGACAGCATCATTGAGCGATTGGCCGAGACGAAAGGCTGGCACTCCATAACGTTGGCAGAGTATGTCATAACGATCTTCTGTTTGAGCTGGAGGCAAGTCCGCTATGCGGAGGAGACGTTGTTCTAGATAAGTATGTTGGACAGTTTTTGGGTTTGAACTTATCTCTGTTGATGCTTCAGGTTTACGTGTCTGTATTTAATGTCCCTTGCTGGAGGCGGCGTGTCACAGCAACTTGTTGTTCCCTGCCACCAAGTTGTTAAACCAGCAACCTTGGAATCAGTAGGCGAACACGCTACGCACCGAGCCTTCGAGACCGCCGTTCAGAACGAGTATGGTCCTTGTTTGCTTTTCGGTTCAACAGCACTGCAATATTGCGGGGTTGCATAAATACAGCGTCTACCATCGCCCACTCGTCAAAGCACGCGGTATAGCCTATATTCTCTATAGCTGCGTCATCGGTGCCGGGCAAAAAGATTAAAATTACCTATACTTGGTACTTGGCCGCAACGAAAACTAGTTTCCACAAATTTGAGCACTATCACTTCTTTGAAGGCTAAATGCTCTCGAGGGTAAACGGGGCATTAGCCCCCATGTGTTCCCTGAACTTTTCATTTTCTCATTGATGTACTATACGAAGTGCACAGTCATAGCCCTCAGTTTTTCTCAAGTTGGTTTGACTCACATTTCTGACACCCAGTCTGTGATCCTTTGTTCGTCATCTCTTTCCTCCATTCTATACGTTTTGCCTTCGAATGTTCGCGCTTCTTTCTACCGCCGGCCAATTCGTGCAATCTGTACTTCCACTGCTGGACTGAACGACATTCCCGGCCTGCCTCGGCCAGTTCTCGTTGTTTACTGCTCGGCTCATTTCATTTTCGGCCGTTCATTCGACACCTGTGAATATGCGACTCTGTCTGTGACCGACACCCGAAGACGGACGAAAATTATCACTGAACACCCGCGGGACTCACTCTATAGTCTGGGTATCGTGAATGCGACAGAAGCACATCGTACGGAGTTATCGCTTCCTCCTCTCACCTCTCCCGACCATTCAATTGGATGAGCTGGGCCTATTCGAAGGCCACTGTTGCAGTCGCACAACTGTTGCACTGTCGCAACAGTGCAAGGTCACAGGCTGATACGGTTCTTCACCACCGTTCGCGCACGGTCGTTTTTTGCGGCGTACTTTCAATTAAATTTTGGCGATAGTTATGGTTTTCTGGGGTGAATTACTTCTCATGGTACATTTTACTGGCCTACTTAACAGTTTTATAGAAGGAAAACAATGTGTTAGAAATGACTTCTGTGCTACTTTAAGCAACAGAGATAATATAAGCTCACCCGGACGACTGAAGACGAGACCTCAAGATCCGAGATTGTGCGACCGTGTGTGTGATTTTTCAGTTTTAGTTTTGTGTTTTTTCTTCCCCTTTTCTTTTCTTCTTTTTCTTTTCCTTTTATTTTCTCCTTCATTTTCATTGTCTTTTCTTTCCCTTTTTTTTTGGAATAGCGAGCCTATAACCCCCGTCCGGCTGACCTTTCCCTTCTTTTTTTCTTAATAACCATGTCCCACCCACCCCCACCTCAAGATCTCATACACGGAACGCGACATTAAAAGCCAAAGGTCACTAGAAAACATATTTTGCGCTGTTGAAGATAACAACGGATAGCTTCATATGTCCGGATCGCATAAATTTCAATACCGTTAAGTATGTGAGACTTGGAAGAGGTACGCTTGTGGACAGCGAGCTGTGCTACGAAGAAAGTTTACGCGGCAAAGTGTTGAGCCGAACCGAAACAGAAAACCCTATTAAAACCGTTATTTTGGGTCAACCAGAATTGAATTGAAAACCGTAATGTTCTTCTTCGTTCCGCAGCAAAAACCGAAAAACAGCCTGAAAGGTTTTCCGTTCAAGTGGAAAGTTGGGGCGTCCGGAACTCGAAGGTACGCACCGAAAAGCCGTGTGACATATTTTTTTGAAACCAGGCTTACATTCACACGCCATGAGTGTGCTTACGGCACTGTTCGGTGTTTTGGGGGTTGTCACTGTCGTTTCGTTTTAGCCATCACGGTCAATAGGCCCACATAAGTATGTTCTATCGCATCATCTGCCGTTCTGAAATTTGCAGCTGGTCCTCCTCCAGATAATTTCTTGAATTTCTCTTAAAACCCCGAGTGGAATGGCTTCAGAATCGAAGTGATTCCTCAGAAAATTTTATGAGCAGCATATTGCAAAGAACCAAAAGTCCACGTATTCACGTATTCACGAAAAGTGGTATTCACGCCAGACTTTATGAAAGTCGCCGATGCTACGGAAAAGAAAATGGAGGATTTGCGATCCTCCCACACCCCTCTCACACCCCCAGGTTCGCTTCACTGCGACTACGACGACCACAAGGCGATCCGAAACCAGTTCACAGAGAAGGTCATAGATGGCGTCTGTGGCGACGTCAAAACTGGTTCGAACCGGTATGAACCTTATTTTTTTACTTAAGAGCTGAACCATTTTTGTCGAAACGGTACGAAAACCGAAACCAGAACCGTTTCGGTTCGACATCCTGGTGCCGGGAGCTGTTTTTTGTTCAATGTATTTAAGCCGTCAAGACAAAATATGGTTCTATCACGAAGGGTGTTCTTTCTTGGGTAACTTTTTTCTTTTTTTCACGGAAGGTACCCGTTGCGGCGAAAATCTTTACTCGGCATAGCGACTTCACAAGTCGGACATACGGAGAAAAGACTTAAACAATTCCACGACTAAGTTTTTGTGGACACCTTGGAATTATGACCGGACGCCTTATCAGCCATTTAAGAAATTGAAAGCGAACCGCAACTAATGCTTACACTTGGAGCCAGTTTTGTGCTGCCAAGTAAAAACGGCGCGGAGTTTCCTTCACCAAAGCAGCGATTAAAGGGCCGGAAGGAAACTATGTTTCGTGATCCTGATGCGTGTTGAAGCGGAACAGAGGTGCGATGACTATGGCGAAAGAAAGAACGCTCACATTTTTGGGTCAATTCTCTGGACGAGAGGGTACCGTCGGTGTCATTGGCTCCTCACGGCACCCGGGAGACGCTATAGAAACAATGCCAGCCATTATCTCGACCTGGTTCCGAGACTGTCGTCGCCGCTACCAGGTCCTGTTTAGCGCTACGAGTGCGTGACAATATAAAGGCGCCGTTTACACTTTTAAGGTACTGTAAGCAACGCTATAAAAATAGTGCGGCTGCGCGAGCCTCAATCAGCTGCACCATATCGCCCTGACCATAGTGTAAAATACCACCGTGCGTGAACTAACACGTACGGCCACGACGGATATACTGGATAATGTTTATTGGGTTATTAACGGGCAAAAATGGGAAAAGACTAGCACTCGCGAGTGAATAAGGTAAGTATTTAAAGTATTAGTTATTAAAGTATTATTTATAAGTATTTATTGGGTTATATACGAAAAGGTGAGAAAACGTTAACGGCTGCGCGGGACACGTGAGTTTCGCTTGGAGAGTGTGGAAATGGGCAACGACGCATAACACGACTTCGTAACAGAAAAGTCGCGTTACCAGCAGTGGACAGCTGCTTCGGCCTTATTGCAACCTCATCAGCGCCCCCTTGTGTAGATGAGCAGCTCCTCGGGAACCACTGACTACAACCCTCAGTATAAGCCGGCAACGTGTAGAAGAAAATAGAAAGCCGATGCTATACATGTAGAAGAAGTAAGGGATAGATCATCCGTACTGGTGGGGTATAATATTACAGCTAATGTTCCACAAAATATATTATAGACAAAATATTCGCAAGAAATTGACTTGTCTGAAAGCTATGGGGCAACAGTATTTATATTCGGCGAAATGTTGCGGCGGCTTGCGAGCACTTTGATCAATTTTCAGTCGCGAGAAACGGAGCAGGAAATTTGCCAAGTTAACGTAGCGTTCCTTTTCTGTTTTTTTTTTTTTTTTTTTGACAGAAACAAAAGCTTCCGTTTCCGTGTTAGCGCTCCGAAGCAACTCTGGCTGTCAGCGGCGTACAGATGACAGCAGGAAGGAATGGGAGACAGTGGGATCAGTGTGCGTCCTGGGACGACTTCAGGGAGAACTGTGTGCTTCGAAAAACCCAGGGACAGGATTCGAACCCGTATCACCTCCTAGTCTCAGCGTGGAAAGCGATCATCCTAACCACTATGCCACGGGAGCTGGTGGAAACAGAAAGCGCATGTTGGATTCGATGGCCGTAGCGATAGCCGTGGGGCAAAACTGCCAAAACCGGTGTTTCGAAATGCAGGAAATTGCTGACTTGATCCGCTGTTGATGGAGGCTACTGCAAGCGGATGGCTATAGATTATCTACTTGAAGAAGGGCGACGGGATTAACTCCACTGTAGCGCGCTGTTTTGTCTTCGTTTGACAACATGGAAAAGTCAGGAGGAACACGCGTAAAATTCAGCATTCTATTACTGAATTTTATTGCTACAGATGTCCGTTTTTGATTCCGCCTAATAATGTTGCGTAATCAAAAGATTATAGCCTTCTTTTTTTTTTCAGTTCAGCAAGTGGTTCCGCGCAATAATTCTGCCGTTTTTCCATTCAGACGGCGCTGATCAAAATGGCTGGAAAATTCATTGCGTTCGTCGTTCGCTAGGCGTATCCATTTCGATCCTATCCAATCCAGTTTCCAGAAACGAGCGGCACCAAATAAATACAGGTGAAATATTGCCACGCGCCACATTATCTTTCTGCCTGTGTGCCCCGATCTTGAACTTTCACATAGCGATATATAGTTATATATATATATAAGTTCGCGCGCTCCAAAGCAGCTTTGGTAGGACCGCGCAAGACCTCGTGGCGAATCACGGGCTGAAGTGATGCATTTAACGCGCGAAAAGTTTATAGAGAAAAGTTGATCGGCCTCCTGTTGTTATCAGTGTGTTTTGTTGTGCGCCCCATGTCACCTATAATCGTCGCCCAGTACGTTTATAGAAAAGGGAGGTAACATTTTAATTGATGTCAACCTAATGTGACCAGACGTCCCGATTTAGGTGGGACAGGTCTCATTTTTACGGTCGTAGTCCCGCTGTCTTACCAGCCTACTTATGGGTCCCGCATTTGGCCGCGACGAACCCCAACAGCAACAACAGCAAAAACTTTATTTTGGGAGGATGAATGGGGAGTCTCATCGCTAGGGGCGATGCTCTACCCCCATTGTTGGTGGTGATGTGGGGAATGAGATAATGAGCCCCTTCACAATAAGAATCGCAGTATGGCTGCGAAACCCGAATGGGAAAACGATGGCGCTAAATAGCGAACGAGCTTTCACTTTCAGTTTTGCTTCACACGCTGCCGGCACACACAAATCTATATAGGCTAGCCAATTGAACACTGAGACGTGCGATCTCAGAGTGAATGGTTCGTCCCAAGCATAGCTGGCTTTGCCTCATCAAGTTACCTCGGTGGGGGGGAGCATGGTACCGGTATAATGAGGGGATTGATCTGCAAATGAGTTTTTCCCCTTCGTGTCTGCAAATATGAAAACAGAACACATCCTGGTGTTTGACGTGTGTGCTACGTACTACGTTGCCATGGCCTTAGCGGCCGTTCTTGGGCACGAATAAAAAAAATTATTATTATTATTATTATTATTATTATTATTATTGTGCAATAAATAAATTATAAATAAATAATGCAATCAACAATTACCAGGAGCATGAAATGAGCACTCCATGAGCACTCCACAGGTGGAACAGAGGCTGGATGCATCGACGCCGATCCGTTGCTTCAAAGCCGATGTAAAGGCCACATTAAGTATCATGCGATGGAGGACTGCGGTCCGTCGGGGCAGGGGAAGAGACAATATGGGATCTACGGTGTAAAGCACAGAGTGGTTGCTGATGTCGTGTTGCCATTGGGACTGCATCTTGAGGACGGTGAGGACTACATCATAATGCGGCAATAAATGTAAAGTGACAATTACGAAGTAAAATAACGGCCTTTTTTGCACGGGCGAATTAAGAAGAGTTTGATTTGTTGACCCCCCCCCCCCCCCCCCACACACACACACTGTAGCATGGGTGTATTGGGTTATTATGGGTTATTTGGGAAATTCCACCATCCCTGTGGGGGTCTAGCGAGCATCTCGTCGCTTACTACCTTTACCTTGTTGATTCTTTTGCGAGCCCAATTTCAATCATTAGAATAGTATTCGGCTTCCCTCATCGTTGTCTCTTTGCATGATATACTGGTTGAGGTGCAGGGTAGATGTACTGGTCGAAGATTCCAGTCACTATGTCTACTGTAACAGCCTCCAAGGCTGCTTTACTGTCTGTCAGGTTTCACAAAGCTCTGCGTGTCGGCGAACGAATCGATGTATCTCAGAGCGGCTAATATAGCAAAGGTCTCAGCTTCTGTAGTCTAGTGGTATTTGAATCCTTGCCCAATTCCGTCCTGTAGGACGTGAAATGCAGCTGTCAGTTCGCCTTGATAGGCTGAGCCGTCAGTATACACTTCAATTCGGTAGGCCTAAGTTGACACACCATAGCAGTCGGTACGTTACTCTTTTTAAGAAGACCAGGGGTGGTTAAGACCACCACCATCAGGGATGTGCTGGTGTACGGTGGTACTGGCGTAGTGTAAGTGTCAAAGCCGTATCATGAATGCGATAGGCCCGAAACAGAGCCACTTACTTATACTAACCATTCACGTATAGATTGCGCAAATATCGATCAGATTATTCCGCAAACGTCCTAAGTGCGGATATTTTATCTAAGCAGAACCACCACCCTTTTCTATACACAAATGCAGTGATGGCCAGTAGTTAACTACATGTAGTTAAACTACTAGTTAAACTACCTGATTGTAGTTAAAAAGTAGTTATCAACTACTTGCAGAAATGTAGTGACAACTACTAGTTAAACTACTATTTTGAGTAGTTAACTACAGTAGTTTGGTTACTGCAGGCTGCCAACTACTTCCGATTTTGCCGCAAGCTTTACGGCACGATTGTGCTTCCGACTTTTACCTTGAGCTACTTGTTTGATGAGAACGGAGGTGCAGAGCAATTGTGCCGTGCATGTGTACTAAATCTCCACTCACTGCTTGTGATTCATAGTTAGGTGTCCAAGAACACTATAGAATGTGATTGGTGTGAATCGGCAACGTTAAGTAGTTATAGATGTAGTTAAAATACATTGCAGTAGTTCAAGTAGTAGTTTTAACTACCTCCTCTGAAGAGTAGTTGAACTACTAGTTAAACTACTCCATCGCGAAGTAGTTAGTAGTTATAGTTAAACTACTGTAGAAGTAGTTAGTGGCCATCACTGCACAAATGCCCCATTCTTGATCGCCATATGCAACCCGAGTGGTGTCCATGTGGCTGTCGAGCGATGTCTCGTTCTTCAAGTTTTGCTGTAATGGCACACACGCAGGATATGTTAAGCGACACTATCCGAGCGCGACGTCTGAAAAGACGCTCCGCTGGCCGTGTGGGAAAGAGCACGTGCTTGAATGGGGCCTGATGGAACGTACAATTCCCACAGCACGAAAGCTTCAATTAGGAGCTTATTTAAGCGCGACAAATGGAGTGTCGTGCCAGAAGGGGGATAACACTGTGTGCGACGCATCCGTCCTCGCTTTCTTGATCAAGAATGATGAGAACGTCAAAGAGGCAAACACTTGTCGAGCAGCGATGACACTCGTTAAATGCAACAATTGGTAGTTCACCCTTACACTATAACTGGAGGCATCGGGGAAGCGCTATCCCGCTAAGCGTTGGTTATTCGAACAGTTAACTATACATTAGTCAGGAACTTTTTAACTACATTTTTTACTTTTATTTCTTTTATTTTTTTCCCCTTTCACCATCTTCGTCATCATCGCATATTGGTGTCAGCTATAGCTTGAATAGAATATTTATTTCACCCGTCTACGAAATGTTCAAAATATCACAAAGCCTGACTGCAGAAAAATCTCAGACCAGTGTGCCACACGGCCGCCATCCCCCAGAAACAAAACGATGTCATTTACCTTCTCCAGTTCCAGTATACAAAAAATGCAAGGTACGTACTATAAGTGCATTAACTTGTGGTTGCCTAACTAAGAGAAGTACACTATGTATAGATGAGCCCCGTTAGTCGTACACGTCCGTTGTGAAGAGCAACGTGGCAGCTATAGCTAGCTCGCAAAAAAAGCTACTCGTCTAACCGTCTACCCTTCGTCGGACCATTACGTCTATCATCCGTCGACTTCGTTTGAACGTCGCATTCACCCCATACTTTCGCCATAAGCTAGGTTATAGTAACACAATGCTATACCCTTGCTGTAATACTCCAAGTACCGTCCAGCACATTCTCATCGACTGTCAGAAGTATTTCAATGAGCGACGCGTCCTCCAGCGCCAACTTGAAGCCACTGGGACACCCTCACTTGCCCTTCCTCAACTGCTTGGGGGCCTTCGGTCAATCCTGCGCATCAGCTATACGAGCTCTTCAAGCTCTCATCTCCTTCTTAGCAGCAACAGGGCTCCTGCGTGAACTCTGAACATTCATCTTCATCATCACTCACCATCTTCTCCCCCTCAAGCAATGGGATAGGGTGCTGCCCTAGCGGCGAAACATCCCCTTACAAAAAAGTTTTGGACTTTCTGTAGAAAGTCTGTGTACCTCCTGTTACCCTGCGCAGTACAGAGTATGCACAT
Organism: Ornithodoros turicata; assembly: GCF_037126465.1. Lineage (NCBI taxonomy): Eukaryota > Metazoa > Arthropoda > Arachnida > Ixodida > Argasidae > Ornithodoros > Ornithodoros turicata. The sequence continues at coordinate 9,216,110 of NC_088207.1, forward strand.
ACTTTCTGTACCCTTTCTATCACCCCTGTATCATTTCTAAGGGCAATTGGTGCAGATTTTTCTGCAAATTGTCTACATACCACTTGTCACCTAAGGTGACAGAAAATAGTCAGAATTTCTAAGTAAGTATTACATGCCTGTTCTCGTAGTCGCAGAAAGCAGACATATTTTGTACACCCTTTGTGTAGCCGGTACACATTTTCCAGTAGAATGTCTGTAGATGATGTGTAACCCTAGTCAGAAATTATACACAGTTTGTATGAGCCCCATAAAAAAGGCTTCAGACATTCCTGGCCTTCTAGGGCCGTAAAGTGAAATGCTGAAAGTCATATGACACATATAATAATATAGCAACCTTTATCTTTTTTTACTTTCTGTATTGAATTTACTTTCTGTAGCTTCGAACTTGGGCATCTCTTTGTCGGTGCCCTGAACACTTGAAAAGTAAGCAAGTGGGTTCTGTAGAGAGTATATGAAGAATTGGCTTCAGTAACTCTGTGACAACCACACACATTACAGCGCATTCTTTGACAACACTCGCTCCGGAAAGACAGAACGTCGTACAAATAAGATTAGCACCAATCACTACATTTCTAAGAACATCAGAACATTTCAGTACAGGTAAAACCACGTAAAAAAAAAAAAAAAAAACACTTACCGCGATTCTCAAAAGCTGCTGAACTTTCCTTCGTTTTCTCAGTTATTGCCCGTAATATTCTTCCACTTGAGCCCAGGCACAGCCCTTTCGACACTAAAATATCATTCAACCGGAGTGCTCCCGTTCTATAAAGCGCCATTCTGGAAGACATATCGCTCCCTCATCGACGTGATGTGACGGACGACAAGCACGTGGGGCGGTTTGCGCGGAAGCCTGCAGGCGCCCGGATAAGCCCTCAACGGAATAGACAAGGGACCAGTTGATGCAGCGAATGCGTTGTGGGACTGGCCCGCTCCCATCGACAAACCGCATAAGCTATCCTAGAGTAGGACACCTAATTGCGAGTCCCGTTAATTTCCCCGCACTTAGCCGGATCCACATCAAGTAGCGCCTACATCTACATATCTTTTGACTGCTATTGTCATCATCAATGGCACAAACGTCCGGATATTAATTTGCGGGAAAATATGGCACTACCTGAGTAACTTAATCGCAGTATAACAATCTACGGCTGATTTGATAACTCTATAGTCACAGTTACAAATTACGTTCCTCAAAAAAGCATCTGGTTACTGCAACTGGTTACGGAAGAAATGCACGTTGTAGTTGCAAGTTACTTCTTACTACCCAAGACTCTTGAGTTACAATTTTACCGTGATGAACTCTCTGTAGGTTGTTCGAGAAGTTTATGCGTACTGTGAAATTGGTTCCTTTGGAAAGACGTCATTTGTTAGCAGAGCGTGGAACTTTCACTTTCTGTCGTTCGATTTCTCAGCTCACATAATCAACTCTATGCACGTTATTTTTAATGTTTCCACGCGCTAACTTCGTATGAGAAAAAAAACACTCCGTCGCAATGTTGTGCCCGCTACTGAAACTAAGTAACGGACAACAACATCAACTACATGAATGACGATGGGATGAGGTGATTCACAAGTAACGGACAGTGATGGGCAAAGTACCCAAAATTGTACCTCCGGTACCTGACGTCAATGGTACTTGAAGTACAGTACAAAGTACCGCATTTTAAATATACTTAAGGTAAAGTGCAATTACTGGAACCCGTACTTTAAAGCAGCGTTTCCCAAACTTCTCGTTGTGTCGGACCCCCAAAACGACTGAGAATCCATTCGAGGACACCCGTTGAGTACGATCCATGTTTACATAAATAATGGACGTGAAGAAAGAAAAGGCAATACAAAGAAGCAAACGAGGCACCGCCATGCAGGAAATGAGAAGGTCGTAGATTTCACCGGCCTGGGTGGCTCAGTCGGTATCGTGTTCGCCTTCTGATTCCGAGATCGCGGGTTCGAACCCGGCCGTGGATGCCAGCAACTTGGTGGCACGGTACAAGTTGCTTAGACACGCCGTCTTCCGCGAGGGACGTTAAATACGGGGTACCGTGTGATGAGGTTTCATCGCACGTTAAAGAACCCTCAGGTGGGCAAAAGCAATCCACAGACCGACCGCTGTGGCGTCGCTCATGATCTAAGTTGTCTCGCGACGTAAACACCCAATTATTAAAAACAATTAAGTAGTAGATTTCTGCCTTCTATAGTATCATTTATCAATATCGCCTCTCTCAGCGATACTTGACCAGCACTCGCCAAGGCGGTTTTCGGGCTGTCTTCGATCCTCGCGGACTCCCACGAACACTCTCCAGTGACCCCCGAGGGTTCGCGGACCACGCTTTGGGAACCACTGCTTTAAAGTACTTGTCAAGTACATTCCAACTGAGTGCGTACATATTGAAGAGGGGAAAACTTGCAGTGTGGGTAGAGTTTGTCTTGCGTGTCTTCCTTGCTCCAGTTTTTTATATATTTATTTTGTATTCGTGCTGTGTGTTCTTTCTTCTACATTGCAACCGTAGGGGGAGGAATATGTATAATATAATAAAAGGAAATGGAAATGTTAGCCATGCCAATGCCGGCTTGTTATTCCAAAACAGAAAGCAATTCAAAATAAACAAAAAAGAAAGAAAAACAGTGCAGTACAGGCAGGCACGACATGGCACAAGAAATCCCAGTCAGAGGGCAGGCGCAAGGCTAGAGTCTTTCAGGAAGCGGAACAGAGCTGTGGTGACGTAGCTGGGTAGGCCGAGGCACGGGACCATGAAGGGTGGCCATGGACATTGTGTTGCACCCAAGCTGCATTGGACGGCGACGGAGGGCTTGCCCTTGGGAAATGTGCTGCTGGCAGTGCAGAAGATAATGAGGAATGTCGGCCACCTCGTCACTGCTGGAACACAAGGGGGAGCTGGATTGGCCCATTTTGTAAAGAAGCAATGGGGTGCGGGCAACGTTGAGACGGAGACGGTCCAGCAGTGGTTCCTCTTGGCGACTGCAGTCTGCAAGTGTCACCGTTTGGTAGTGACAAAATATGGGTAAGGTACTCATGTTTCGATTAACTAAATGCTACAAAAGCTAATTCTGTAGGAACCTGAACGTGAACGAGCTGATATGAGCTGTAACCAGTGGCATAATTTCCGTTTACAGCTGCTCAGGCAACCAGCTGTGCTAGTGGAAAGTATTTTTATGTCCCGATTTATTCGTCCTTGCTTCTCTTGGTATACAGTGAAAAAGGAGGGCAGCAATCTATTTTCTTGTTAAAATTACTGCTTCAAGGCAGAAAACTTACTTAATGTATTCGATATTTTGCCTTGCATTTCCACTCGAGTGCTTAGTACACGATGACGAAGTAATAGAGAAAAATACTTAAAGTACAATGCAAAGTACACAAATGGGAATGTACAAGTACTCAGAAAATGTACTTGAAGCCGTACTTGAGTTCTTCGTCTCGAAGTACCCCCATCTCTGGTAACGTAATCCGCAACCTGCCACTTTGCTCAAGAGGAGCGCAATACTAGCGTCGCTACAAATTCGAAAATGTAACGGGATACTACTACCAAATAAAAATAACGCAAATACCTTTCCGTCATACTACGTTCACACTACATCATCGAAAGCCTCGAACGCGGGGAACTCATTCACCGCTTTTACGGCTTTCGCGACCCTCTCGTTCCACTGCGCTCCGAACGCCGTACCGTCCTCCGCTTCAAAAACTGATTCGTTTCATTCTTCGAACTGTACTCAAGCTCGACACGTGTGATACGTATAATGTCATGGTGATAAATCAAGATAACAATTGCAAAACACGTATTTATTGCGTTTTATACAGCAACCTGAAAAGCGATGCCCGCTGCGAGCAGCAGACGGCATGCATCTACGCATGTCTCAACACAGTCGAGACACTCTGTCTATCGCATTCCTAACTTCATTTTATAGACTGTACTTAGAATCTATCCACTGCTACTTTCTATCCACTTAATCTAAATAAACTGTATTGAAGTCCCATTGACAAGCTTGATTTTTCTAACCTGTGTTGCTTTCTACAACTTCTCGATACGTTGTGTATTTACATGTGTCTGTAGGAAGTGTATAGAAATACACAATGTTTATACATGGACCGTTTATTGCGAGTAAGACAGGGAAACCCGCGATTGTGTGGCACTGCGTATGCTTGATTTTCTATGGACCTAGTAAGTGTCTCAAGCCAAGATCAGTAAGAAACACAGATATTATGTTGATGGTGAATTAATACTCCAAGCTACTCCTCACTTCACAGTTGTTTGTATGTGTAACTAGATTAATCTCTAGACACGTCACCCTTCGATTAGATTAAAGGCGAGCAAAATTCTCGGATTCACGGAAGCTCTCAAAACACTATATAGTAGTAATATTATATAGTATAGTATAGTATATAGTACTATAGTGCACTATATAGTATTGGTTCTTACTTAGAGAGAAAGCGTCACTTCCTTTCTAGGTGCGCTTTTTTCAACTTCGGAGCCCTGGTACCTTTTTGTTAGTCGATTTTAAACCCATTCTCCGTTATTCGAAGTCCGGGAAACCAAGAAAGAAAAGGATGGGGAAAAAATAAAATGTGCGGTGGCAGAGGTTGACAAAAGAAAAAAGAAAAAAAAAAGGACGTCAGAAGGAAAAATTATTTCTACTGAAAACCTGTTGTTTAGGTAGTAATTCTTTACAAGTAGTTAGGATCCCTATCACGTTCTATAGAAATTGTATAGACAGTAGTCTTTTTTGTCAGAAATCCTTGCGATACAGGCCGCGTACCTACTATGTATACGGAGCCTAAAATACGCGTGTATAGAGTGTCTATTTTGTGAAAGTAGAACGTAGAAGAGTATTTACGTTTCTGCTCCTCTTGCGTTTGCTGTCGTAGAACATTTAGCGCTACTTTAGAGCCTTGATTATAATTTCGGAGACCAAGGTTACGCATCCGCCATGTTTCTTGTCCACGCCGCTGCTCTCCCGTCCCGGCATTCTCGCTCGCGGAGCGCCCTGATTGGTCCAGACTCGCGTCTTTCCCGGCAAAAGTAGAAGCAATCTCTACTCTCGCACTGCGGCTTTCGACACCTTCGCGGCTTCCGATGGGTTCGCTGATTGGTGTGTGAACGTGACAAGTTCAGCGGCATCTCCGTCGTTCACGACTTTCGCGACGTTCACTGGCGTAGTGGGAACGTACTTACTTATCGTAATTACTGACACTCGGCGTTGAGGCATAACGTTGTCCAACATACGGGAGGCGGATGAAAAATTCTCGGCCTGTCAGGGAAGGACGCGGCCTCGAGGCAAAAATGTTTATAGCAACTGGACACATTCACCTCGAAGTTCAACGCACTTGGCACCTCGTTCGTGAGGCTTTTAACCCTTGAAAGCAGAAATTCCGCGTCTCATCTCCGATATAGGAGCTTGTTTACGGGAGACTGCGGTCGTGATCATGAGCCACCCAGGACGCGATGACATCGCAAGAACATTCACACTCCGGCTCCATAACACGTCCCGCACAGCGTCTGTACCTGTTAGAAGCTCACAATGACGAAATGCACCGCCAGGGTGCATGTTGCAAATAGAGGAGGACGCCGATACTCTTCGGCTGCTCCTATCATCTCCGCATCCTCGGAAAATTCCTTTCCATCCATATATTTTCGAGTCCGGAAACAGAAATAATCCGATGGGGCAAGATCAGGCGAGTACGGCGGATGTTCGATCCATTCAAATCGCAAGTCCTTCTGAACCCGCATTGTCTTGCCTGCTTTGTGAGCCGGTTCATTGACCTGCAAAAGCACAACGCCTTAAGTAACTTTCCGTGTCGTTTTTTTTTTCTTCTTTTTTAAAGCCTCCTTTAAACCGGAAGAGAAAGCTGGTAGCACGCCGTATTAACTGTTTCCCCCTTGTGGAGATAGTCAATCATCAGAACAGATTCCTTGTCCCAAAAACACGGTGGCCATGAACTTTCCCGCTGATCGTTGAGTCGTGAATTTCTTCGGCCTCGGAAAACTCGACTGCCGCCAATTCACGGACTCTTGCTCTGTCTCAAGATCATGGTGATGCACCATGTTTTATCAACTGTGACAAGCCGCACAATAAAAGTATGCGACCAACTCGGAGGCATCCATTGGGCGCTCGTTCTCATCGGAATTTCAACATCCGGGCACCCACTCGGCTGACAGCTTCCGCATAGCCAACTCTTCATGAATTACAAACATTATAGAGGAAACTTGACATCCAGTTATTACGCCAGACGGGTAGTTGTACAAGCTGTGCTTTCCTTCATAGAATGCCTACCGCTCGACAAGTACATACCGACGTATATTTTCAGGAAGATGGCGCTCCGCTTCATTCTGGACACAGGGTGACCAGTCATTTTCCCCGGAAATCGATGGTACGTTTTGGCCTTCTGGAATGGCCTCCTCTGTCTCCCGACCTTTATACGTCATTGGACCTTTATTTCTGTGCCGAACCAAGGAACCTGTGAACCAGGCTGAACCGGAATCACCCGACGGTCTACTGCGCAGACCTGAGAACGCTTGTAAGTCAATCGTAAGAACCGAAATCATCAGTGCGACGAGAGACGTCCTGCAAAGATGTCAGCTATGCATTGGGGTCGACGAAACCATTTCGAGCATCTAAGGTAAAATGTGTGCGTGATAGTTCATGGTTAAAAGGGCTATCACGTCCGGAAACATGCGTATGAAAGCGGTGCGGAAACAGCTTACATATTAAATAAATGAGACTTTTTTCGCACCCCCTTTGCAGCTAAGGAAGCCTAAGCGATAATAACAAGCACGTGAATGGGGGCGCGGAGCAGCTGATTGTCTCCGTGCTCGTCCCTTTCGTGTTGGCACTGCAATGTGCTGCGTGAAAAGTCCTCGGTAAATGCACCGACTTACGACTTACCAGTGTGGCTTTTTACGCGACCATGTTGCGTGAAACACGTTCTTACGCTCCTGACTAAACCAGAAGTGACATTCCACAAGCCGACCACGGAGTCTCCGCGACCTGCAGGCGTGCTCCTACCCTATAGCTCAGGTCGCCCGAGGCCCTCCGGCCCCTCCCTGATTGGACGTGTCTGAATGACGTTTTTTTCGATTGCCAGAGAGGGAATTCCGGTATGCTTTCAACATTCTTCTTGAGCTCTTGCTACGCATTACATCAAATTACACAGAAACTGTCCCAATAATTCGCGTCGGTTCTTTCGGAGTTATTGTCGATGATGAACGAGGTGTAAAACGGCACATTAGAAACATCACACACAAAAGAGGTGAAAGACAGATCAGAAACTGATATGTTATGCCATAAGGATCTTAATAGTTTTAGTGTGTATCGTTAGCTATCGCATTTGCGTACGTAAGGTATAGGCTGCTAGGGTTCCGCGTTTTCGATTTTAATCGAAAAATCGAAAAACATAGGGCGGTGAAATTTTCCCTCATTCGGTTTTAACCGAAAAACATCGAATACAGAGGAACATTCCAGGAGCCATGACAGCTTAAATTGCTGCTAAATTAATTAAAATTAAAAATTAATTAAATTGCTGCTCATCTCAAGATTCCAACATGCAAAGCAGGCTTTCCTTTATTACTCTTCTTTTGTTGGTATTTGCTAGGGTTGGGGTGACCTGCGGCCACATTGAGTGTTCCAGGGTCATTCCCTTTGTCCCGGATCGGATGCGCTGTTCGCAATCTCATTATTCTGCCATCGTAGGTGCGCCACCGTAGAGTTGTAAGTAACGCGTTACTAGTACTCAATTACTTTTTTCAGTAATATTTAACGTAATCAATTAATGTTGTGAGCAAGTAATTTTCCAAGTAATCTGATTACAATTTTCGGTAATCAATTACTGAGTAATCGATTACTTTTTTAACGTTCTTTCAACAATGGCAACCCTTTTCAACAAACAAATCTGTAATAAACGCGTGTATGTGTTTTGTGTGTTGCTTTCAAATGTACTTGTGAATTTCACTTACCATATATGGTGGTGTTTCATTTTAGAGTTTGTAACAAGAGCTGCATAGTTGCATTCACTGCAGGCTTGTTGGCTTTGCTATGGCCCACAATTTAAAAGTAACGGGAACGAGTAACGCGTTACATTTTTAATAGGTAACGTATTACATTTTTTATGAAGTAATTTGTAACGGTAAATAATAACTTTTCGCGCAGTAGTAACAGTAATTGTAATCAATTACTTTTTCCGAGTAACGTGTACAACTCTGCCCACCGCGCTTGTGAACCTTTTAGGGCCGTGACGTCAAGTAGAATCTCGGTCACCGGCCTTTAGTTGTTTAGTGGAGAGGTTGCGACAGTACATACACCTCCACTTTCCACGTACGGCGGCCCTGTCTTCCCGCGGCACCCGAGATGGGACGAAAAAGGAAGAGGGCCTCGGACTACGTTTGCGGAAATCAAGATTTTGAAGTATCAGGCAAGGAAAGTGTTGTCGTATGCAAGTATTGTCGCGTGACAGTTAATGTGGGCTGTGGAACAGGTGCGGCGCGCATATCGGAGCACGTACAATCGCGGCGCCGCGTGAATCTGAAGAATCCTCGTTACGAACAAGGTAAGCAAACGCCTTCCGGTCATTTCTTGCGGCACTTGTAAACTAGGAAAAACATCGAAAAACTCCGATTTTGCGAAAATCAATAAACATCGAAAAACATACGCCGAATCCGCCCAAAAATAAACATTGAAAACGCGGAACCCCAGGTACAGCGCAGTGGTTCTGCGCAATACGCGCAGATCTTGTTATTGTTTGCGCATGCGCAGAACTACCAACGGTGTCCTTTACGTATGCAAAGGCTATAGCGTATGCAGTAAAATTTACTTTTATCAGTGACAGCCATTAGCGTTACGCAGAGAGAGAAACTCAGATGCTGTGTGATGCCTGATCGCAAAATGAGGGCGCCTTTTCAGGCGACAATTTTCCCACTTCTTTTGTCTTTATCTTTGTTCCTTACCAGAGCAATAGGGAAGGTCTTGTTAATAGTTTCGGGTATTTCCTACACGGGGAGCCAAAGTTTTGCACGAAAACATTACCTTGACTTGGCAAACTTTCGAGTTGAATACAGAAACTCCAAGTTCTTCAAAGTAATTTTTTTTATTAATGAATTGGTTTCGGATTGCATATTACTTGCGCGGTGCAGCGTATGCAAGCGGTCCTTCGTTCAGCCGTTCGCTGCCAATTACGTGTCCACCCGCCTGGTTCACACGTAGGCACCGGCACCCAGCGGTCACGCTTTTTTATTATTCTTTTCGGCAAACAACGCAGCAATCTCTGTCTTTGCACGTTTTTCCCTTTCCTTTTGTTCCCTTCGTGACTGCTCTTGTTACCTGCGAGTTTGTACAGTTCCACGAGCGGGGTTACAAAGACTGGAAGTTCTTGACATATGGCAGGTCGTGGAAAAAGCGTGACAGCGGATAGAGTCGAACCAGGCACCTCTCGATTGTCGTGTGACTGCGCTTGTGCGCGAGTGCACTACGCTACACTGGCACCTACCCTTCCACGACTTACCGAGGGGCCTCATTCAACTAACCGTGTATTCACACGAGCGACATCCTCACGGAAGATTCTAGTGAAAGAAAAAGAGAAAAAAAAACACTGCTCACAGAGCCGAAGCTCCTCCCCGTGCTATGTTGCGCATTCACACGGTGCGGAACATCGGGAGTGGCGTACTGCGCATTTAGCAGACGACACTTAGCAGACGACACCGTCAGCGTGTTTTCCTGTCGTCTGCTACGGGATATGTTGTGGCTGCGTAGAAGGATATTCCCCACGGTTAGCAGTGTACGTGAAGACACAACGTTGAGCGCTCGCGCTCACGCGACAGCAGAAAGCTATGACGCTTTTCGCATCTTCCGCTTCTGGGGGAATGTCGCTCGTGTGAATGCCCGGTAACGCACGCACTCTCTTCACACTCTCTTCGGTGTCAGCGCGTTTTCGTTTTCTTTCTTTCTCTTTTTTCTGGATCGCTGAAGGTCACGATCAGTGAAACAAACGTTTCGACAGCATCCCAAGTGAAATTTGAAATTTAGGAACTTGATTTCATTAATAAGCGTACGCAAATTAGCCATTGACGGCTCAGTTCTTCGGGCGGAGGGGGGGATACGTTTAATGCTGATAGAAGAGAAACAAAGGAAGGGAATGGATAGATATGATGTAGGCTCGCTATTCCCAGAAGCAAACGCAAACAAACATAAAGTATGATGCAGAAACAGCGACAGAGAAAATTAAGCAACATACAGAAAAAGGACAGCTCGGTTCGCCCGGTTCTTCGGTTTGGACTGATTTGCGTAGTAAAATTGAGCGATTGATATTTCAACCTACGTGCTCGTATCGAAATTGGCTTGCAGCGAGCATTATCTCCCATTCTCCTATCTCAATTTTGCCCGGAAGCCTCTCATTATAGTTAATTAGGGAATCTTAGGTAATTACTAATCTAGAAGTTACACACTCTCTTCGAGAGGATGTCAGCTTGGCCGTATAACTCAAGTGCATATTATGCTGCTCGCATAGATTATTTAAAAATCTGGTGCAACTGAAAAAGACACCCTGTATACAGGGTGTTTTTTATCACCCAAAGTTATAAAAAATTCAAACTGGCGACGTACTCGCCGGGGGATTGTGGGACTTTCGGCAATTACCTTCTGAAACTTTTGCCGCCATTTAGGAAGGCTTTGAACAATTTTTAATTTGGGATTTTTTTTAAATTGATCTTTGAAAATTGGCAAGCGAGCCTCACTTTTTTTAACAGAAATGTAAGCCCTCCACGGATAACCACAGACCCAACAAAAACTATGCACAGTATTTACGCACCGTATCATCCCTTTCTCATCCCTTCCGCAAGAGCAATGGGGCAGTGTACCGCCATAGCGGCGGTGAATGACCTTATCGGTGGTGAATGAATGACATTATCATCACATTTATCTCTCTCTCTCTCCCTCTCTTTCAGTGTGTGTCTGTGTGCCTGCTTTTTGTCTTCTGCAGCATTTCGTAGTGACTGAACGAATACCTGTCCTTATTTGTGCACCTGAGCATTTGAACGTTGCGTGAGTAAATTCCGTAAAATATCGTAAAGTACCAACTAATGAACTACTCTTTATTTTAGTAACGTCATTTTCTCTTTGATTTATGCGGCACATTGTTCGCAAACATAACCGCGATAACAACGAAAGATGAAAGTCACTGAAAAGGTACGCCAGCTGTAGGACTCGAAGCCACATTTTCTGGATTACCGATCCAGGGCTCTACCAGGTCAGCTAAGCTAACACACCCTTTGTCTTTTCCTTTCTTCTCTTCCCCTTTTCTTTCCTTCTCTTCCCCTTTTCTTTTCTTCTTTTCCTTTTCTTTTCCTCTTCCCCTTTTCTTTTCTTTCCCCGTTTCTCCTTTATTCTTCTCCTTTTCTTTTCTTCTTGTTCTTTTCCTTTTCTTTTGTTCCCCCATTTTCCTTTTTTTTTGGAATAGCAAGCCGACCTCCGTCTGGCTGATCTTTCCTTTCTTCTTAATAAACATATCCCCCCCCCCCTCCGCAGCGACTTCCAAGGCTTTGTATATATTTGTCCTTTCTATGTTGTTCCAGCCTCAGAGCATCAGTTCACTCGCGATAACGATATCGCCGCCTCAACGATCACTGTGAGTGGTGGTTGTGGCGTGCTATTCCGAGCGGACTGCCTGTCGGTGTGGCGACATGTTGCCCGGGGGGATCCTGCGTCCAGGGCCGACTTCACAGGGAACTGTGCCGATATTTGTCTCGAAGCGTCTAAGGAAAATCCACGAAAAATACACAGCCGGCGCCCGGATTCACCCCCCACTCACTGCGTGGAATGCCATCATCGTAGCCATTAAGCCACAAGAACTGGTCACTGTAAACGGGAGGAAAAAAAAACGATACTAGTCATCCGTATACACCGTAATTTCACGCGTATAAGCCGCACCGCAGATAAGCCGCAGGAGGCGTTTTTATGATCATTTTGAAATTTTTCTGGCAGATAAGCCGCGGGTAATACGAGGATTGTATCTCATTACGGCCGAAGTCTCATTACGGCCGATGTCTCAATACGGCCGAAAGTCTCAATACGGCCGATAATCCTTTAATCCCCAAGTGTCTCATTACGGCCAAAGTCTCAATACGGCCGAAGGCAGTCTCATTACGGCCGAAGATGTCTCATAACGGCCAAATGTCAAAATGTGCATTGTAACCTGCATTTATATGCAATGTCGCAGCCAGGTATGGATATATATTCAGCAGGGTATAAGCCATGCACTGTGCCCTTAGGGCCCTTATCATATTTATATACACATATTGCGAGACAAACGGTATGTTATCATACCACAGCACAATGCCACATATTGTGTAATGTGTACTCCCACAAGGTAGTGTAGGCTGTGAAGCAGGCTACTATGTGGAGTTAGCTACTTGTAGAGAGCTAGATGAATATTGGCTTTGTTGTGACGCTTTTGGAGCCATCCTACAGTCATTGGCCATGACAGAGCACCTATCTCAGTCGATGTCAGTTTATTTCCATTCGCCTTACAATGATACAATTCTTGCTTCTGGAATGAGTAAACCTGCAAGAAGCGATGAGCAACCATGAATAGGCTAGAATATTAAAAACAACAACAACAAGCATTTGTCTCTACATGGCTCGTTTTAATGTGCACAAGCTGCACACGTGTTGATACGTGTCTGCTATTTCATACAAGGTTAACATAAATATTCATTTAGACAAAAGAATGACAAGCCTTAAAAATGTGACTTCCAGGTAAACACGGAGCATGACCATGATATGAATATAGGTTCAGTAGTTCATTCCCTTAATGGAAACATGTGAATATCAAATAGTAATACATTACAATTCATGAAATGATGCATGCATAGCTTTTATAAAAGTAGTGCACGAATTAACATTCGTGCACTACTACAAAATTTCTCACTTCACAACAGAACCTTATGATTATCTTAACAGCTCACCTCTTCGCCAGGACTCCCTGGGCAGCAACATCCTATTAGCCATGTTGTTGTTTTTCTTTTTCGGAATCCTTCGTGCAGCCACATACCATGCCTGGAATGGAAAACCAGCTATAAATAACAATGTATTTGAATGACTTCCTCTTGAAGTATTTATTCTAATCAGATATGCTTTGTGCCTACTATGGTGCGCGAAGGCACATAAGTACAACATTTGCAGACGTTCGACGTAAGCAGTTCTTGGAGATCAATTCAAGTACGCCGACTTGCGCTTTTATTTTTGAAGAAATACGACGACAAATTTTAACAAATGAAATATGGCTCACAATGATACGAGTAAATGCTGCTGTACGGTGATGCATTATCGGTATCTTATCGTCTTCGAATAAATTTGTTGTTCCTAAACGCGCAACCAACTAGAAACGGCGCAAACCTACGAACGGATACCGAGTTACATCTATTACAGGCACTTCAGCTGTTTTGATTAATTTAAATTACTCTTATGAGAATCCAACTATGTGTGGACAGCACACTACTAAGACAGGCAACCTACGAAAGCATTACTCACCAGAATTCCTGCTTGACTTGGTCAACACTGCGCGATATACGTTGGGGCTGTGGCGATTCATTCAACTCGATTTTTACCGGAACAACAGGCGCTGCTCGAAAGACAACGACGGAAAATAGAGAGCCGCTATAAAGTCCGCTAATTTGCACATTACAGCACTACAAAGCGATATATGAACACATCGTAAACAGCAACCACTCGCTCACACACACAAGAAACGAGGTACCCAACGTTGCTAGACACCATCCGAACTCCGAAGTGAGAGTAGCAAAACAACAAGATATCAAAACACGAAAGGAAGAGTATTGATCCCCCCTCCTTCTATAGCATGCAAAACGTGATTTGCGCTGAGATGAACATATATGTTCATGACGCGAGTAATTTTCACTTTTCACTGATCCAAAGGAGGTCACGTGGGATTGCTCGACGCTTGCGAAATCAACAATGAAAATGGCGAAACGAAACTTGTGAATCGTGCATTTGCTCTTCATGGTAGCTGCCAAAAAGTCGAATCAAACTTATGGGACACTGGATTACAGGTATGTTGGCATCTTTTTCATTCCTGCATATCATTACACTATACGTGAATACATGGTGTCATGTCATGGGTGTCATGTCTCACGATGCTGGGGAAGTAGTTGCATGGGGAAGTGTGCATGGTTCTAGACTTTTAATTCTTGATCGCGTAATCGAAATATCGGCACCTCTCGCATTGTGGCTTGCATGTGACCAACCAAGTGCTGTTCCCTTACTAGCGCTTCCTACAAACGACAAAACGAAACATGTGGGAATGTATATTTTTGATTACTCATATGTAACAAGAAAATGTATCGTTTTCAGGTTGCTGCCACTACTCCATGTGCCCGCAATTGTCTTGCGTGTATGATTACACTAACGGCGTCGCCCACCACGGCGGAAGTGTTTTGCGTACACGCGTTTCAGCATGAAGCCTGCAGGTAACATCTGATGTTTACCCTTCGGATATTCTGAATTTACATATTGTAGCTTAGAGGAATTCCGAATGCCCAGAGTGACACACACTTTTAACATTGTGACATCAGTGCAGTGGCATAAGCTCTAATGTAGTGCCCCACAAAAATGAACAAGGGGTAGTGGTTTATCCAGAATCCCAAGCACGAGAAGGGTGTTGGAAAAAATTGTTGGAATAGTTACGTCATTACAGCTTAACATATCATTACAGACGTATCTGAAGCTGAAATCGCAAGGGCACCCCCTGTAGGGGGTGCACAGGCAAAAAAGTTAGGGGGGTCTGGATAAAGCACTGACGAGGGGGACTCCTCCACCCCATGTCAAGCCTCATAAAACACCTCCTGAAATAGTTTCCTGGCTATGCAGCTGCATTATTATGACGTAATTGTCATTGTTGTCCATAATTCTTCAATATGTTTTGAATATATGAAAAAAAAAAAGTCTGCTTGACAGCATATGTCTTATAGTCATCATCAAACAAGAGCATATGTCATTTTGTTCAGTGGCTTATGTACTTTTTTGTAAATTTCAGGTGGACGTAAATTGTAGAAGGCAGCTAGTGGGGGAGAAGATCATGGTCATAGGTCATGTGACTCCTGGAGCTCCCATTGGGTTTCCTTGTGGAGTACTTTTCAGAACACACACACATACAGTTTGCTCACAGAACCAACGAGTAGGATGTTGCTTGAATACTGAGAGAAAATGGCGTAACACATACAAATATCGTGTGACACATATGACAATAAAAACATTTTTCACGAGGGATGCATGAAACACTGTCGCAATATTGTGTGCATGAACCATTGTGTGTGACACAAGCCGTGGGGGCACACCGCCTCGGACACATTTTGGGAAGCATAAAACACAGTATATACAGAGCTACTATGGTGGATGCTTCTTTTTTCTTTTTGGCCGTTATGAGACATCTTCGGCCGTAATGAGACTACCTTCGGCCGTATTGAGACTTTGGCCGTAACGAGACACTTGGGGATTAAAGGATTTTCGGCCGTAATGAGACTTTCGGCCGTAATGAGACTTCGGCCGTAATGAGACTCGGGCCGTAATGAGATGTTACCAATACGAGATGAGTTATTTGTGCGCCGAAGGAGACCATAGAGAAGGCCATAAACCCTGTGGTCAATGTTCCGGGGTCGGCGTGCTGTACAACAAAGGAGGTCAGCTCTATAGAGGTCTACCAAGATAGGATTGTGCCCTTGTTGGGCGTTTTTCGTGGATTGATGGGTCAGTGGTCTCCAGAAGACGTGAATCATGTTAACACTTTCGTTAAAGCTGCTTGGGGGAATGCACCAGGAAGATCAATCTACCCGAATGTGGACCCGTGTCTGTTCCGCACTGTTCGTGCATCAGCAGGGCAGTGCTGTTCCAGAGACACTGTCGACCCTTTTGTTAAAACCGGCGTATGGGGAAAATACCAGGAAACAAGCGTCATCAGATAAGCCGCAGAACGCCCGTGAAAAAAAAAATCGCGCATAAGCCGCGGCTAATACGCGTGAAATTAGGTAATCAGATCGTACCCAGAATGGAATAAGCGCTACTATAGCTCAGGTTATCGTGCCTCCTATAGTCTTGTGGAAGACCATCGACCTCTTCGTTGCTTTTTCAATCCCTGGCACTAACCGACCAAGTCAAAGTTCTGTCTCTCTCAAAGTGCTCGCAAAACGAGGACGCGTCTGACACTTTCCTAGACACGTTTTGGGGGGATGACCGTTTAGACCTGAAAGAACATATAACACGAGAACCACTCTGAGTGGACCATAGATTAAAAGGAGCCACACGGATGCTAATAAGCGAATCTTACTAGCATTAGCCAGGACCGTCTTCATTCCCATCGACTGAGTGGGCTGAAGCGACTGCATGAACACCAGGGGCTAAAATGAACGCTATCAAACGAAGGACTTAGCATGCTGGCGGTGTATCCATGATCTAAGAAGAATACTCACTGAGAGCTTCACAAAGTTGAACCTGTTCTGGTACAGCTAACGTTGGTAACCCCGCATCCCTCCGAGCACTCTTAAAAATGAACTTCACCGCATAGCACGCTCCTAGCCAACCATAATCTCGAATGATATCGTTATCTGCCCTGATTTGTTGAAAACGGTAGGCGTACGCCTTTTTTGTGACAATTATGAACAGCATAAGTGTCACAAAAAAGGCGTACGCCTCCCGTTTTCAACAAATCAGGGCAGATAACGATATCATTCGAGATTATGGTTGGCTAGGAGCGTGCTATGCGGTGAAGTTCATTTTTAAGAGTGAGGTATCAGAGACGCCGCCTGGTCTCAACTCGCCATACCATCGTTCTGCGGGTCAATTTCAATCTCTTTGTTGGAATGGCAGCGACGAGTAATGATGTTGAGCAGAAATCACGTGATTCTCTCTTCTGCGCCCGACGAAAACATTGCGCCTTCCGTGCACATATCTCCCCCGGGGCGCGCGACGGCGAAGCAAAATGCATTAGACAGGGAGCAAGAAGAGGATGGTGCGTGAGAGTCGACGGCTTTTTTTTTTTTTTTCTTAGAGTTTATACGTGTGAAAATTGTGTTCTCCCGTACTTCCGGGCCATGTAACGTACACGCTTAAAAAATAGAAGCACCACAGAATAAGGCCTTATGTTCTTCCAGAGGAATATAAGTGGATGGATGGGTGATATGTGAAGAAAAATATGAAGGCGGTGGTTACACAATTGTGGGTTCGCATACTCCAAGAATATCAGTTTATTTAGCCTTCAGGTGGCTTCAACCTGAAGATAAATATCGTCCTTCCCGCTATACGATGGGAATTTACAGAATAGAATATGATGACGTCGTGTAAACTTTCATCCCGTGCCGTCGGTGACAGCAAGCAGGAACTCAATACGGCCCCGGCAAAATATCAAGTGCATTTCTGACCAATGTGATTACGTAGAAGTGTTCATGGTCTTCTCATTCACATCTACAGAGAGGCCTTCTTTTTTAGACGTTTCTTCAGTAACGTCACTACGGGTGTGAGAGGGGTGTGGTTTCCATCAAGTAACGCGTCGGAAGGGGGTGACGAGCCGCGCTAACACCGCCTCCTCCTCTCTTTTTCTGCAGTTTTATGCTACTTGAGGGCTGTTCTCCGCTATAGCTTACGTACACTCTTAAAAATGAGCTTCACCGCATAGCACGCTCCTAGCCAACCATCATCTCGAGTGATATCGTTATCTGCCCTGATTTGTTGAAAACGGGAGGCGTACGCCTTTTTTGTGACACTTATGCTGCTCATAATTGTCACAGAAAAGGCGTACGCCTCCCGTTTTCAACAAATCAGGGCAGGTAACGAGATCACTCGAGATGATGGTTGGCTAGGAGCGTGCTATGCGGTGAAGCTCATTTTTAAGAGTGTAGTTCACATGAGTCAGCAGCTAACGTCGTTGTAATGTGTCGTGGACGACAAGGTTGATTCGGTTTCGGATCGCAAATGATATATTTCCGGGAAGGGAAGTTTGTCATTTTGTTGTTAAAAAAGCCGACATTTATAATCTCGAAATCTCGGGATTTGGCCTTGCGAAATCCCGGGATCCCGGGCTCTGAACCCTACCTGTGATGCAGTCACAACAATATGCATATTACAAGTACTGCAAACTGATACACGGAATGATCACGCCAGAAACTGCCGTGCATATTAATTCCAAACTTTTATGCATCATAGTTATACTTAGCCTGTCATGAAAACGAAAACAGTCATAAAAAGATTGTAGCCAATCTTAAGATGGCATTTCCGAAACAGAAGTTTTGAAAATACGCAAACTTGAGAGGCAACGTATATTTAATCGAAGTGCATTCCAGTTTTTTTCCTGAGAAATATCTAAAGGAAAAGATCCCATACTTTGTTCGATGGTGAGGTAATTGAACATAAAGTCATGCAGATCTAAGTCATACGTCTTTCCACAGCAATTAATTGTAATTCGCGGAGATGTCACCATGTTGCGTATACAAGCTTCAACATCAATATATAACACTTGTACACTAGTAATGCGTATATATCCTTAATTGACAGGAGAGAAAAGACGAATCTTATAGGTTTCAATGGCAGTACTCCCAACATGATTCGGAATGCCCGCTTTTTTGCAAAATAAACGTAGGTTCAAGATTAGATTTATACGTAATACCATACGCTTCTAAACAGTAAGTATGGTAAGGTGGGGCAAGATGAGACAGAGATTGTCACTTTAGTATGAAGTTTTTATTTTTCGTGTTTTCAAAAACAAAACAAAAGAAACAGCCATAGGCACATTTTCAGTGTTATGGAGCTTCTCACCTGGGGCCCAAGTTATACCGGAGTCTAGGCAGACACCCAGAAACCTGACATAATCTACCTTATCTAATCTATATAGTGCCAAAAAAAGTACCAATATACCAAATCTCAAGGTTCTGGTCCGTAACGAGTTTTTGTCTGGGATGAAACACGATTTACTTAGATTAGCTTGTAATGAGTTCAGTACACGCCAAGTGGAAAGTTTTTGAAGCGCAAAATGAGCATTTTGGAACAACTGGTCCACGGAGGTGCGATCAACGATTATTGCATTGCTAAACAGTATTGGGCCTTTACGTGTGGAAATGAAGCTTATCCATCGGCTTTCCGGCGACGGGCATCACGTTCTCTCCTTGCGTTTTATACTATGCTGTGAAAGGTAAGCAATTGTAAGGAGGAAGCGACGTTCACATCTCCACTGTCCTTTCACTTGCACAATGCACTTGATCTAGAACTGCGCTATATCGTTTTGAAACAGAATGTATGTGTTTCGGGTACAATATGTTAAATATACGGTTGGCTTAACTGCGATCACACTCAAGAATCAGGATGAATTACGAAAAAGAATGCTGAAATTTAAAACTACCATTTTCGGGGTGTTATGGACTTTTAGAGAATCGTAAGCACCCTCCGTCTCCGCATCGCTGTTATCCATTCAGAGCGCTGAGAGCCTTTGCACTCGTCTGGACCTTTTAGGCTCTAGAGCCTTTGCACGAAAGTAGCACTGCGGTGTATAAATGTTACTTTGGAAGTATATGCCATGAATTTAATTTTGTGAAAGTCAATTCAATTCAAGTCAGCTGGTGTATTTAGTTATGCTGGTCAATGACTGCATCCCTTGGTTTTAAAGGTTTAAAGGTTAAAGTTTGCATCTATTACGAAGGTATAATAGGCCTCCAAGCTACACGCGAACTAGTTTAGCTGTGCGCGGCAGCGAAGTTTGCCAAACAGGGAACTGAAACCCGACTTGGCTTTCCCCCCTCAACTCGCGCAATCGGCGCCGAAATATAGCCTCTTTGTAGTGGATGTCCGCCAATATTTGTGTGCGTGACGCGAACATGAGGCTCATGTTCATTGGCTGACCGGAAGTTCTGTTGTTAGTGAGTTAGTGAAAGCGGCATCCGGAAAGCGATCTTCCAAATGGGCGTCGAAGCAGGCAATGCGGAGACTTCGAGCCTGGAACTTTTCTCTGACCTTTCGGCAATCGTGAAGGAAATTCTCTGTGCTGAACAGTTCGGGAGCCTTTTCTTCCGAAACATCGCCGATACCGCGAATGCAAGCCGAAGTCAATGCTCCACGAACATCGGGCACAGATGAAACAAACAGCTTCAGTCGCCTGTCTTCGACAGGCTGGTAGGTGATGAGCTTTACAGCGCATATTATCATCGAACTTGTAAATGTTCTCTGTAAATTTCGTGTTCTCATATCTAATACGCAATTGTTGTTGCTCATGGGCTGGTGCGGCTCGTGTGTCATAATTAGAGCCCGGATATTTAGGCACGAAAAAACCTTATTTTAGGTGCCTATAAAAGGCCCTAAAAATCCTGATTTACGCACTACAAATGGCATTATACGCAGTATAAATTGGCGATTTTTTTATCTGTAGCACTGAAAGTGCAAAAGCAGAGTGAATAAATTCGTTCCATCCACATCAACAATACCGTAAATGAGAATTGTGACTGTTTCGCTAATCTTTTTGCTGCACCAAATGCAAAACTTATCCATCCTAACGGTCACAAGGCTTATAGCCATTGCCACCGATCCACGACACTTTTCAGAAGGACTTGTCGCGGCCGGCATACTGGCGCGATGGGCTTCAAGCATCGAAAGCTTTAGCGTATCGGGCAAGTTTCTTTGTTCTCGAATTTTTAAGCCCCGCCATCTAGATTTCGTTTGCGACATTTCTCCAAGGCAATAGCTAGCAAATATGGGCACTTGAACATCTTGAACATCCTTACTTTTTTGTTTTACTTCGCCGGGTTTTGGTACCTCTGCTGTAGCAATGGTCACTCTGAGACAGTGTCAAACCAGTAAGGAAACACCTTCGAATTTTAGTGATTTTTTCGACTGATTAACTGGTTTCGGTTTACAAACTTCTTGCGCGGAGCAGTGCAGTAACGCGCTCTTTCGCTCAACTATCCTGCGCTCAAATTCGTGTTCATCCGCTTGCATTGGTGGCGGGGAAGCCGCAAGATCAGGAACATCCGCGAGCGAGGGTTTGATATGGCTCGTCGTTTTCTACTAAACTCGTAAACAGGGATGAAAGATGAAAGTCACTGAAAAGGTTAGCCAGCTGTAGGGATCGAACCCACATCTTCTGGATTACCGATCAGTTTCTCTCTCGTAAACAGGATTGCGATCGTGTCATTGGATGGGCCAGAGAGTGCGACTTGATCGCCATAATGACAAGCACTTGCCAAAGGATGTCCTTCTGTCACCACGGCAGGCCAGTCAGGCAGCTGCAGTGCTTGGGAGAACCGATAGTCCTATGGGTATTTGAAAATAGAGAAAAGCCAAGCGTCTGATATCTTTAGAGGGACACTTATGCTGGACGCGGTTATTTGCATTCCAAGTTTTATAGCAAAGGATTTTAGGAAACATCTTCCCGGAAACAACACCGCAAAGCAAAGCATGTGTACAAAGGATGTGCTTGTGACAGTGGCCAGTCATGCAACTGCGAGGCTTGTGAAAGCCAGCAGAACGTAGTACAGCGACAAAATAAAAACAAAGGAACTCACAAATGGCTTCCTTCCTTCTAAAATCAAGGCACTCCCTTACGTTAGCGCCCTCTTAGCCGTGGAACTGTTTGACGCTTGACAGAGTCATATGACCTCCCTTACTTCAGGTCGTGTGTTGTGTGTTTACGATTATTTATTGGCCATTTGTTCATTGTGGATCTGTTCACTGGGGATACTTTGACCCGCTACTATTAGTGGAGCTATATGTCTTCCCCACTTAAGTAATTACACTTGTACAAAAAGTTGCCCCTTACGACGGGTGTATCTCAACTGCGTAATAACAACAACCTTAGCTCGAGATGATGGATGGGAAGTTTCATAGCCAGGGGCGAATAGATACTATGTAAACAACGAGGAATCAGCCAAGGTGGGCTACAACATGGACGGCACAAACACGTAAGCATCCAGCGCTCAGAACCGAGTAAATCAAAAACTCCAAATTGAAGATATTCAAGTTGACGGCGATGCATTTTCAACCCTCTTGTATAGATATTCAGCGAGGTTATGAGACCCATAACAGTGGAATATGACAGTTTGAGCAATTGAGCATTTTTACCCATTTTCTGATATTACTGATGTGCGAAAGCGTCCCATACAATATCTGCAGAATGATCCAGCGACCATACATAATTTATAGGCTCGCAGTTTAGTGCATGCAGTTTTCAGATAGGTGAGGATTTCGGTGTAGGTCACTTTGAAATGTAGCGCCAAGTTATTTGAACGAACTAACTGCACATAGTTTCATGGGTGCCTGCGCAGTGCCTTCAAAATCAATAAGGGTTTTCTTTGGGCAATATGAGTGCGCGCATTTCTCAACGTGAAGTCTCATTGCCCGTGACATAAATGATGTTAAAATAGATTGTCAGCCCCCTACCACGATGACAAAAACGAACAACAGACACTAATAGACTTCTCCCTGTTTGTAAACAAATAACGTCATAGTGTTCGACAGCGCCACGAATTTTGTAGAGTTGAACTACGCTCGAAGCTAGAGGTGAACAAAGTCGCTCCCGAAAGCCATGGTCTTGAGGGGGTTACGATGGTCCCTGAAAGAGACACGACTTTCGGTCCTACTTTTCTTTCAACAGGAGGCAGCGAACAAGTGTCCATTCGTAGAACTCTGCCCTCCCCTTCAGATTTGTTTTGGTTTCAGTCTGTCTACCAACGTCATGATGACGTTTCTCGGGTAGAGGTTTATAGGAACGTAGTTCTAGAAAACGTAAAGTTCATTCACATAAATGGTGGAATAACGTGAAGTTGACTGAATTAAATAAAAATACCGGGATGAAAACGTAACATGATATAAAAATAATTAGGGATGTGCCAACCGAAATCGCTAATCCTTGAATCCTGGGCACGGATTCGAGATTGGCGAATCCGAATCCCAGTGCCAAATAGGGGCACATCGAATCTTTCGAATCCACCAACCACGTTTGTTCCTTTATTTTTCAAATCGGTGCCTCCGGAGTCCGCCGAAAGCCTGCGTGACCGGCGGCCCCCGGGGCGTGCCAAAACCACAACGTAAAGGTCCGATATTACAAGTTCAAAAGTAACACGGTTTTGCTTTGATTCCTTCTTCGTTTTACGGAAGGAATTCAGACTCTATGGAGTTTATGTATTTCTTGTAGTCGATGAACGTCATGTTAAATAAATTACACTTAGGAAGAAGTGTATGTGTATGTTTTCTCCTGAAAGTGAGCTATTATTTAATTTGCTTTTCGTTAAACAAACATATCAAATTCTGCTTCAAAACACTTTTCAGTGGAAGGGTTCTTCCATGGCTTTTTAAACTCTTTTTTGAGGACAGGATTCGAAATATTCGAGATTCGTACAGCTTGGGACAAAAGTTTACGGAACACTGGGGTGTCGCTTTTTTCCCTTGGAGTGATACCCTAGCAGCAACCAAGAGTGGACACACATACTGAGAGATTGATAGCACAGCCGGTCATCCGTTTCTTATTCGACCTCTTCCCGATATATAGCACGGGACCTCTCCGATGAAGAAATACGCCTGTGCTGTGCTCCGTAAACTTTTGTCCCAAGCCGTAAGATTCGTGGATTCGGAGAACCTTCCTTGGATTCGGAAAATTCTGGATTCGTCCCATCTGTAAAAACAATCAGCTAGTTTCCTATCTGAGACCGAAGGATGAGGCGACGCAACGCCAAAATCTACGTCGTCTCCCAACATCGTATGAAAGAAATGTCATCGCCGTCTAAATGCGCCTTCGTAGAATTTCATTCATCAGCGAGCAGCTTGGAGGCTGTTTGTTATGCACGTGCTTTGCATCTATCAGTGGTGATTGCAACAATTGGGTCTCCTCAAGGCCAACGTGAAACAAGAACGTCCGTTTGTCGCGACCTCTTTCCACGGTTCAGCGCAGAACAGTGCGCATGTCAAGGAAGGACAACTAGTACACATTTCTTCCTCAAGTAAATATCGTGCATTCACCGGGCTCAGTAGATGTTCTGCCAACCGTGCAAGACCGTGCGAGTGATAACGGTAAAATGCCCCCTTTTAAAAGCGAGTGCGTGGACGCCTTCTCAAAGTGTATAGCTCTGGCAAATGGTTTCCCATTTCTCGCCACCTCAACCACCTGTACGCATGGCGGGGAAAGAGTTGGAATTAACGGGTACTGATATGGCAAGATATCTGTGCGTGTGTTAAGGGAAGTGTCTCAGGACAAGAACCGCCGATAGCAGGCAGACACGTTGGCGGCATAGTTTAACAACGTGTTGCTTGTAAACCCAGCACCAGTTATACACTCTAAGGAAAAAAAGGAGTAAAACGGGTAACAACTTACATTAAACGTTATTTAACTTGCGCAACTCAAATGGTCTACTTCAGGTTACGCTACCTGAAGTGCTTTTCGGTGTAACTTCGTATCTCACAAATACTTTTACAAGCCAGTGTTTACAATAAGCGTAAGACTCCGGGCTTGTTAGTTGTAAACTTGTAGTTCATATCTAAAAGAGGTAAAAAAACTTTTGCGACAGAAAAAGTGTAATTGAATTATAATAAAAAAACTACGCCACCTAGAATCATGTGGTCAACGGCATTTGTTCTTACTAAGTTTGTACCACCTCCTGATGAAGGTCGTGTAACGTAAGTTTAATTATGTACATTTTTGCGAACTGAAGTCGGAAATTTGCCAAGTAAAGGTCACTTTTTTACCCCACCAATGTGAAGAGCGTGTCTAATTTATTCAAATTTATGATAATTGACAGGGATATTCAGGGGCTATCTCATCAGAAAAAATAGCCGACATCATGGTCTACGGAGCTAGCGTGCGAGAAATTTTTTTAGCGCGATCCTTGTTCGTCCGACGGAAGGAGGTTGGAAACCCAGTTCTTCTTTTCCTTTCCTTACCTTTTCTTTACTTCCCTTTCCTCCATTTCTTCCCATGTTCTCTTTTTTTCTTCCGCTTTTCTTTTCTTCGTTTCCCTTTCTTTTCGTCCCCTTTTCATTCCTTGTTTCCTTTTCCTTTTTTTGTTCGGAATAGCAAGCTCGCCTATGTCTGGCTTACCCCTTTTCGTTTTCTTTTTCTTAAGAAACATATCCCCCCCCCCCCGTTCTGTATTGTTGTATTGTAGGTTGACAGCCACGCCTCTCCGTTTTACGGGATATTGCTCGCTGGGGCAATGCATAAGAAAGACATGGTACAGGCCATTTTTTCTGACTGATGTCCAGGGAGCTGTTGCTTTGAGGGTGGCCGTTTCAGAGTCCCGCCTTATATCGTCCATGGTGCTATGCCCTCTAGCATTTTGATATTTGCAGAGGACAGCAGCTTCTTGCTTTCCTCTCGTCAGCAAAAGCAGAGGACTTGGTATCTATGGCTATTTCAAATAACCTTTTGTGTGATTAATTCTTTATGATGTGTTTGCTGCACTCGTCCTTTTCGAATGTCTAGATAGTTGTCTCAATACAATATCCGCAGTAACGCAAACGGGCAATGCCGCACCTCACGCAAAACTTGCGCATCACTTATACAGGGTGTTTGCTCTAACGTGTTCAGAAATTATATTTAAAGCGAGCTATAAAAGAAAAGCAAGTGGTACTTTTCTGCTACTTGAGTGCTCCACTGGTAGCACAGGTTTCTTAGTCAAGTAACTGAAACGTAGCGCTCGTTTTTCTCTTATCACTCGCTTTAAATAAAATTTCTGAACACGTTAGAGCAAACACCCTGTATAGGTTAGCAACGTTTTTTTTTTTCAACCTGAAATACTTTTGGATATAAGCTGATATCTTACTATCATTGCTTGAAAAAAAAAAGAAAACGTAATTTCACGCGTACTAACCGCACCGCAGATAAACCCCAGGACCCGCTCTTGCGAATGTTTTGAAAATTTTCGGGCAGATAAGCCGCACTCGCAGATAAGCCGCGTGCAATACCAGGCGACTGATTTGAGCTGCAAAGGACACCATACAGAAGGCCATAAACCCTGTGGTCCATACACCGGGGTCGGCATGGTGTACAACAAAGGAGGTCAGTTCTGCTGTTCTACGATGATCGGATTGTGCCGTTGTATGTTTTTTCATGAGTCGATGGCCTTCCAGAAGACATAATCACTGTAAGAACTATCGATAAAGTTGCTTGAGGAAAGGCACCAGGACGGTCAGTCTACTCGAACGTGGACGTCCCCCTACTGTTACGCACTGTAAGTGCAGGGCGGTAGTGTTCCAGAGACACTGTCGGCCTTTTGCTTAGAACCTGGGTACGGGGATAATACCAGGGCAAAATAGTCATCAGATAAGCCGCAGGGCGCCCGTGAGAAGAAAAACAAAAATCGCGCATAAGCCGCGGCTAATACGCATGAAATTACGGTAAACGACATCATTTAGTGTCTAGCATAAAATATTTTGTAGCTGAAGCTCTTAGCGGGAAGGTTCTAGGACATCGCCGTGTCCGTGTGCCAAAATCGTCCTCGCCTCTCCGCTCCAGAGAGGAGAAAAACAGAGTGACAGGTGCGCGCGCAGGTGTGGAAAGGGCGAGCGGCGCTATAGAACGGTATCTACTTGCGGGGCAGGGGAATCAAAAGGAAGCACGTATTAGGTTGTTCTAACACATCAGAAGCGCTCCCAGAAACAAGACAAAAGCTTTCAAATACAAGACCATCAACGTGATGTCAGCCACTGCAAAGGAACCAGGTGCTTGGCGTACCCTGTTTACGGAACTGTTATCGTGAAGACGTTCGAATCTGTTAAATCTCAATTGTAATCCTTCTAAACCTCGCGATAATTAAACAAAAGACAATGTGCAGTGTGACGGCGCGTCAGGTGTGGATTCGAATATTCCCTCATGCACAGTGGAAATCAATACGGCATTACAGGAGCACTGAGGTGACCACCAACGTCCAGCAAATATTTTCGTTTTGCGGTGTAGAGTGTTCTCCAACGAATAAAATGGGTACCTGCTCAGGTGACCTACAAGAGCGAGCGCCAGGGATCTTTTCCACACACCTTTTAAAGGTTATTCTCCTCGTGAAAAAAAGCGCATCGCACAACGAGAGGACGTCGTGACGTATGATTCTCCCCTCACGTGTCCCGTGACGCTCAGCGGCATAGCTCAAGCGTGTATAAGTGCCGCGTGAGCTGGGAACAAGAAACAAAGAAACAAGGCACAGAGCCTCCAATTCGTCACGCTCAACGTCACGTGAGAATACTCATTCTCACCTAAAAATACATCAATACGTCACGTGAGATAACTCATTATTTCATGGGGTAATGGGGGTCAACTCCAGCAATGGGGTAGAGTATCGCCCCAGGCGATGAAACTCCCCATTCACCGTGTATTCACACGAGCGACATTCTCACGGAATATTCTAGTGGAAGAAAAAGCAAAAGCACTCCTTACAGAGACGAAGTTCCGCCCCGTGTTATGTGAGCATTCACACGGTGCGGAATATTGGGAGTGGCGTACTGCACATTTAGCAGACGACACTTAGCAGACGATGCAGTCATCGTGTTTTTCTGTCGTCCGCTACGGAGTATCTTGTGGCCGTGTAGCACGGCATTCCCCACGGTTAGCAGTGTAGTGAAGACACAACATTTTTAGCGCTCGCGCTCACGTGACAGCAGAAAGCTATGACGCTTTTCGCATCTTCCGCGGGGGAATGTCGCTCGTGTGAATACACGGTCATCGTCTCACAATAAAGCGTTGTTATTGTTACGTCACGCTAGAATCGTTTCGGGCGTCTGTGGCTGCTTTCTCCGAGTGTTTTTGTTTTTGTTTTGTTTTTGTAAATTTGATTGCACAGCTATAATGCAGCGCAGAGCAAAAATATTTTGCGTAGTGACTCCTGGTGGACAGCATGACAGATGAGGCACGATTTCGACCGACGTTAAATGCCACCTCATTGCTCCTTTAAAGTGGGACTCCGCAACAAAATCACCACAAAGATTATGTCATAGCAGTAACCTTTGAGATGTCAGGAACATACATACGAAATATCGCGTTCCGAAAGTGCGCAGATTTTATTCAAACGAATTATTACCAAGCGAGCGCTTCGCCTGTGTGAAGCAAGAGGTCGCTGAAAGCCACACTGCTGACGTCATCCGGCATGGAAGAATGCATGCTTCGTAGCAGACGACAATGCTGGGTGACGTCACAGTATCTTCCTCCGGGCGAACCGCTGTGCGCTTTACATATCGGTTTCAGTTTGGTATTGTCATCGTTTACGGATTAGTTACTCGCGCAAAGTGAATGCGAATGCTGTATTCGGTATCAAGGGGCGGTCCGCGTTCGGTATGATGCTCACCTAATTTTTTTTTTTAAATCCTTGCGAAGTCTCCCCTTAAGGGATCATGTTGTGGCATTTTGTATGGCACGCCGCTTTGCCCCATCGCAATCGGGATCTGATTAGATCGGCTGCTGCCGTCCCCGGGGGCGAAGCCTTATTTTCTGCTTAAAGGGACAGTCCGGGAAAACCGGAAGTTGATTTTTTCCAACTGTCACGCAAGCTTACATGCTGGGTGGAAAGTTTCAGCTCACAAAACGGCGTGGTTTTCGAGATATCGAATAAAAAATACTCCTCTGAAGACCTCCGGTTTCGTTTTTCTCCCTCGCATACTCCTTGCCCCAAGGATCCTCTATGACGTCAGCCGTCACGTGAGCATGACGTCCCCAACGGACAAAGTGGAGCGGAGGACTGCGCCGGTGCTGGGAATGCAGAGAGGTGTTTTTGTCTATGAGTGTACTGAACAGAAGGCTACGTCGTGATACCTGTGTTTACATTGACGCTACTCTGCATTTTAGTCGACATAACATCATAATGGACAAATGCTAGCACGCAACAATCAACTATCGCGCAAACAGGCATGCGCAAGTCACGTGCGGCATTGCTCTTATGCACGTCACGCGAGAGCTCGCTGCGGCCTTTACTCGGGACCAACTGTGGCATAGAAAAATGTCGATTATAAATCGTGCGATACGATTTCTTCTGAAATATTTTGCACAGTTGTTGTGAGGAGTATTAGAAATCATAAGGCTGTGTTTCCCAGACCTATGTTTTCGACCGGACTGTCACTTTAAGCAGGTCCTCCAGCTGGGTTGGGACTCCTTTTCTGTTGCTCGTTCTGGGGAGGACTGAGCGTGCGGTATACTATTATCGGAAGGTAATAAACCCTTGTATGCTTGATTGAATCTCTGCTCTGTTGCTTGTTCCTTCGCTTTTCGCTTCCACAGCTTGCGTCCTAGAGAGCCACAACAGAGCCTAGAGGCGATATTCCTACCGGCGATTTGGTTGACGAGCCTCACAGTGGGAACTTCCGTTCTCACTGTGTCCTCATTTGTCCAAAGACTTTACTATTTATGCACCGACCATTTTATAACCGTCGTGCGGCAAGCCCACGGCGATAACCGAGGTAAGACGAAGTCAAAGTAGTTTATTCGAATAGGTCACGATAACAAATACAGAAATAATGGGAGTGTAAGGGCAAGCCCTCTCACATGGCATAATGGTACATTGCACATTTATATATACATTGAACCCTCATTATTATGAACTCCGTTAATCTGACATTCACGCTTTATGACCGAATTCCTGGGGAACGGTTTTTTCCCCATGTAAACCCTTCCCGTTAATATGACATTCCGCTTATCGTACTTCGACCGAGATTTTTGGGCACAGCTGGGGTCAAAGAGACGTATTATCCCCCCGTTATTTTGACCGTGTCTGGCAACCCTTTGAGTGGCTGCTTAAAGGAGTACAAAGGGCCATCAAAAAAAAAATCAGATTAAGACATCCGATGAAAGTGTGGGTGTCATTATACCGAATAGCGCGAAAGGTTTTGATGTGTGCAATTTGTTTCCCAGAAAAAAAACTCACATAAACATAGCTCCGCGCCTTCACCCTTAACTCGCCACTCCAGCTATAACGAGGATGAGGAGGTATGATGGCACGTCACCGATGACGGCATAAGGAGACTCGTTCTGGTTTGCCGGTCAGTGGGGGTCAGCGCCTTATCGCTTTGCCGCCGTAAACCTGTTTTGCCAGTTTTCCCGGAGAATTGGGGATAGAAGGAGCGGCCGAAGCATTACCGAGCAAGGAGAAAGGCTTTATCAGAACCCCGAACAGCCGAGTAGCAGACGACAGCAGACAACATTTCTCAAGGCCAATCAGCGAGCGTTCTCCTTATAGCGTCAGCGCGAGGTTCCAGGCAGATCACAGGCTGGTACTGCTCTTCACCACCGTTGCGCACGGTCGCTTTTTGCGGCGTATTTTAAAATCAATTTCTGCGATAATTATGACTCTGTGGTGTAAATTACTTCGCATGGTGCATCTTACTGGCCTACTTAACAGTTTTATAGGAAGAAAACCGGGTGTTAAAAATGACTTCTGTGCTACTTTAAGTTTCTCAGGAACAAAGTGACACAGTTAAAGTGGGGCGCAAAGGATTAGGGTGACTCAAGGCGTTGTTGGCCTCGAGATTACTCATACCTCTTCTCGGATTGCTAAAGCAAGAAAGACTTTAAAAAGACAGTGACCGCGGGCCCAAGTGACAGTTTGGTTCAAAGCGTCGTGATGGCCGGAACGAAGCGGAGGAGGACTGACCTGACAGCCGGAATGAAGAAGCGAATCTGCGCCCGTTTTAAAGAGAACCCGTCTTCCCACCTCGAACTTGCTGAATGGGCAAAACGGGAGCTATCCCTGGACGTAGGAAGGTCAACCATCACCACTGTACTCAAGGAAGCAGACAAATGGCTGAAAGTTCCCACGGACGAGTCTAACAGCGTTCGAGCACGACCACCGAAGCATGTGCAGCTCGAGAGATCACTGCAGCTATGGTTCAACGACGTCAGAGCGAAAGGAGCTATCATCAACGACGCCATGCTCACGGAGAAGGCGAAAGTGTACGGAACGCTTCTTGGTAAGTCACTGAAACCGTTTTATCCACTTCACCACACTAACTTTTGTGTCCGTTTGTCGTTGCAGGAATTGAGGGCTTTAGCGATTCTGCTGGTTGGCTGAGCCGTTTCAAGAATCGCAACGGAATTCGCAACTTTCAACTTCATGGAGAAGCTGCGTCCGTGGACGAGAACACCGTGGCACTGGGTAGAGCTAGGCTTCGTGAAACTCTGGCCAGCTACAGCGAGGATGAAATTTACAATCTCGACGAAACAGGACTATTTTTCAAGTTGGGCCCAACGTCATCACTTGCAACGACGCATGCCGCTGGGACAAAGCGTAGCAAGGAGCGCATCACCGTAGCATTCCTGGTGAACGCATCTGGAACTGACAAGCGAAAGCCTATCATCATTGCGAAGGCAGCGCGCCCGAGATCATTTGGAAAGACATTCGACCCGAACATCTACTGTGAGTACTTGTGGAACAAAAAAGCATGGATGACGGCCAACATCTTTAAGGAAGTTCTGCATAGTTTGGACCGGAAGCTTCAAGCTGAAAAACGGCGGGCCTTATTGCTTGTGGATAATGCTGGGTGTCACGTGGTCAGCGACGAAAAGTTCACAAACCTGAGGGTTGAATTTTTGCCTCCAAATTGCACGGCTAGCCTGCAACCACTTGATGCCGGAATCATCCGGCACACTATCGTGCTGCCCTCGTTCGCCGCTACCTTGCCTGCGTGGAGAACGAGGACTCGCAGACAGTGGACCTGCGGTGGTGTCTCTTTGCGGTCAAGCGATCATGGGACGCAGTGTCTGCGGAAACAGTTCGCAACTGTTGGCGGCACACCTGGATTCTTCGGCACCCAGCAACAGAACCCGACGAAGACCCGCTGGACGCTGTACCGCTGTCCGAACTCAGGTCACTGCTCGCCAAAGCCAACTTCGATGCCAGTGAGAGTGCTGTGGCTGCTTATATCGACGCAGACGCAGGTGAACAGACCGGTGAAGTGCTTTCCGAGAGTGACATATCGGACCTTGTCTGCCCCGAAGAAGAGCCGCCCAATAACTACGCGGATGACGCACCTGATGCTGAAAGCGACGTCAATGTTCCCCCGCCCGTCATTGCGAAAGAGGCCAGTGAAGCACTGAAGGTTGCCTTTTTGTTTTTTGAGCAACACAATGACATTAATAATGTTTGCGTGATCACTGATCACTGTGAAAAGCTGATCACTGCAAGCTACTCCAAGCAGTCATTGCTGACAGACTTTTTTATTAAATAAATTGTTGTACAGCATCATGCGTACGTTTTGTTCTGCCGTGCATGCCCTCTGGTCCCCACTTGTACCGCTTTCTCGTTATTATGACAATTCGCTTTATGACCAAAATCTGCGGGAACAGAGGCGGTCATATTAACGAGGGTTTACTGTAGTCAGTATGTTATAATATATGGGAAAAGAAAACAAGAAGGTAACTAAAACATAAAAATGGCACTGGAAAAGCAATCTTGTGGGCTCCGATAGTTAAAAATAAGTTGAATGTAGAGCGCAATGGGGGGCGGGGGCATATATGTTTAATGCTGATAAAAGAGAGAGAGAGAGAAAACTGAAGGGAAAGGGACCGCATTGATTCAAACCTATAGAAACGGTTTTATGTTGATAACAAAAATATGCGTAGTTGCTGCTTGAACTGAGGGAAGTTGTTTATAGGCCTTATTTGTAGCGCAAAGGAATTCCAAACTTTGTGGCCAAAACAGGACACAGAGCGAAGACCAAAATTTGTCCAAGGAAAAGGAAGTTGCAACATAGCCGTCAGACAGCGTAGCGAGTATAAGGTGTTTGAAAATGATTAGCCGATCAAATAACGGTGACCGTTCATGAACGTCGTCGATATTCCGTCGTGCCCGAGGGATTTCCAAGATTTATGGGAATTTATAACTGAAAGAACCTCCTGAGGCGTTGACAGTTCAAGAAAGAAACTTTCCGAGTTTGAAGGGGGTAACAGAGATGCCTGCACGGGGCTGTTCAGTGAGGGCTCTTGATTTACTACATCAATGACGTGATCATTGAACAGGTGAACTACATCACCAGGGGCGGTCATCAATTTGCCATTACCAAGATTATATAAACTAGTACACATCTTCTCTCTTCGGTTTGATAAGGCGGTAGTTATAGTGGCACGCAAGTTTTTGGGTAATCCCGCAGATTTCCTGATATTATCTACAGGATGTCGAACCCGAACCGAAAACCGTACCCGGACCGTTATTTTTCCCGGAACCCAACCCGAACCGCAATTTTCATGACGTTGTTGAACCCGAACCGGAGCAGAACCGTAAAAAATAATAGCGGTAAACGATTCGCAACAAAACGGTTTCGGACATAAAAGAAGTCAGCATAAGAGCTCCTCTCAATCCCCGAAAGAAGACACATTGGTATCATCATCACGCGTCCATGTCATGGATTTCGGAAATTTTCACCTAGCAGTCAAACAAAGACGTATAGTATACTTTCAGCGTCTTTTTAACAAGGTGAAGCGCAGTTGTCCTTGTGAGCGCCGCGGCTAGCGCCCCACGCACGCGATGCGGCGTCTACTCTTCAGAGACGAGGCGCCATGCGGACAAATGAAGCAGGAATGGAGTAGGCCAGCTATGTAGCTCTATAGGACGAATATGTGAATAAATTAAGCGCCCAACATTTCACTTTACACGTGAGCA
This sequence comes from Ornithodoros turicata, assembly GCF_037126465.1. Classification (NCBI taxonomy): domain Eukaryota; kingdom Metazoa; phylum Arthropoda; class Arachnida; order Ixodida; family Argasidae; genus Ornithodoros; species Ornithodoros turicata. The sequence goes on from NC_088207.1 coordinate 9,249,733, forward strand.
GTAAAAATTGAACAGGTCAGAAACATGAAAAGTGGAGAAGGCGCGTACGCAGAACGGCGCCTGTTTGATTGGTCGTGGTTTGAAAAGTAAGTGCAGTTCTGCTGATTGGTAGTGCAATTCTGTCGTGACACGTTGCCTTTGTGCTGTGGATTAACTGATACACTGCTGTGAGCTCGAACACAGTAAGGCTGGCAGGCTATGCTTCAGTACGGTTTCAGATCGATTCACGCTGCGAATGCAGTGTGCCGGCAAGCAGTGTCATCTATCTAGCGCTGTCCATCTTCTTCTTTCTGCTTTGTGCTTCTTTTAAGTGTAGCTTGCTGGCACTGTGCGTGTGAAAAAGGAGATTTTGGGAACAGAAAGTAGGAGAACTACAACGCTTCATCAGCGTGAACTCTATGTGCAATAAATGCCCATCCATTTCTCCTTTCCCTCGTTACAGGAGTACCTGACCGCTAAAAACGTCAATGCAGGCAACAGCAGTAAACTGTTAGCCACGCATTTTCTGATGAAAGCAGTTTTATAGAACGTATAATGTGGAAGCGTTGAAGCGGTTCACGAACCGGTTCCGGGCTGCGAACCGGTTCGATTTTTGGCGTGGCCGAAGCGGAACTGAACCGGAACGAAATCAACGCAACCCGAACCGAACCCGTATTTTTTGCTGCTCGACACCCTGGCTCTCTGAGAAGTACTTCAATTTGCTGCCATAAATAATAAAAAAACTCACGTTAATGGTGAGCTGTATGTTTGTGGTCTAGCACCCCTCTGTATAATTTCTCCTTTGATGATCTGTGTAGCGTTATTGTTTCTGAAGACATTGGAAAAACTAATAATAATTGGGGGTTTACGTCGCGAGACAACTGAGATCAAGAGCGACATTGGAAAAACCGCAGCACAAGTTCACACAATGTTGTGACAAACACATTTATTGCACGCATTACAGTGCTGGCTACGCAAAAGTTGCGGCGTGGTCTGTCTGTAGCCGCGGCACGGCGCGCATGCCTGGTGAGTGGAGAGGGAAGGAAAGGAGGGAGATAGCACGTGGAGAGCGCGGCGCGGCCACGGCGCTCAAGCGTCGGCACATTTTCGGCAACCTTTACTGATCTACAGGTTATTTCTGGAACCTACACGTTTTTTTGACTCCCTAACAAAACAAGCCTGAGCGGGGGCGACACAAAATACACGAACATACACAACGATCGTCCCAGCATGTTCCCATGCTATGGCTTGTTTCATCATGGATTTCATACACCAGCTAGCCGACGTTTACGATGTCCGATTTTTGGACAATCGTTAAAACAAGTTGTGACGGAAAGCTCGATTCATGATACGCTACTATCGGGTGAAGAAACAAAGAATTTGAAATTTCATGTTTTCTTCGTGGTGTGCGTGTTTAAAAAAATGACTGTCAGTATAATCGGATATTTTTATCACTGATGATCATAGGTCGGCGCGATCATGATCGCGGCGGTCTTGCCAGTGCTTCGTAATCGCACTCATGATCGCGATCATCAGGCTTTGATAAGGCATTGCCGTCATGATTGCGCCGACCTGTGCTGGTGACACGGAAGCCGTTCGTACTTAATCACGCGATGTAGATACTAATTATCATTGTTAGATACATTGATTTTTCCGGTGATGATGACCCAAGCTGGACAATGTACTGAAAGTCGAGTGCATTAGGGGAGGACGGGTAGGTGGATGCCCTTGAATAGACTCGTGAAACTAATGAACGTTGAAAAGACACATACCGTCCACCCCTATTGCACTCGACTTTCAGTACATTGTGCTGCTTGTGATGCTTGATGCTTTGAAGTTTTTCTTATTATTGCTGTCTCTACAGGAAGCAAATAGATCTCGCGCAGTCGCCGACTAACACTGACACTGACGAACAGTTGGTGGTGGTATGCCATTTCAGAGCGGTTTGCCTGCGGGCTTGTTTCTCAGCTCTTCCCAGACAGCACAGCCGGCGCTAGGATTCGAACCCGCAGGAGAGCCAATTCATTCTGCGCAGCTCCCCAATCAGTTCTGCCATCACATATTTCCGTTGTTTCGATGCAAAAAGCGAAATACAAAACATCAGACGATGGAACGCACAAAATCCTGACCTAAAAACGTTGTTTATTAAGCAAATTTTCTCTCGTTTACTGCCATATACAGATTTTTACGAAAATCTCAATATTTTTAATAAGGTATCTCTCTATATTTTTGTATGGATAAAGCGGACGGGGGGGCTAGATTTCAGTGTGCGCACACACCGCAGTGTCGAGTGACAGTGCCACAATTTCTGTCCTCCTCCCTCTGGCAGCACTCAAAGCGATTGTGTCCTCTTTCCCTGCTGCTGCGTCTTACCCGAAGCCCAGCACCTTCTTGCTACGGAAGGAGTGCAACATCCCGGCATGGACAGTCTTTATAGGAGAGCCACAGTGCTGCAGTGGAGCACGAGAGGCATTCGTAGTAAGCTCCTTGACCTCAAGTTGTTTCTCCTAACATGTCTCATTCCCACAATTTCCATAAGCGAAGCGTACATTAAAGATGACTTTAGACTCAGCGGGTACAACGTATTTACATCTGGCTGACAAGGCGTATCAAGGACTGTTCCTCGCGTACGGAAGGACCTAATGGTTGCCCAGTTACAGGAGCCACAGATTACTTCCGTTGACCATGTGAGATGCAAGGTTCGACTGGGCAACATTGTACTTACGGTGGTATGTTTGTATCTCTTGCCCTCTATTACCTTCTCGCAGCAGAGCTAACAGGATATATTTCTTGGCCTACCATCGCCGTTCCTAGTAGTGGGGAACATCAATTCCCATCATCCACTATGGGGAAGTGCGCGCACAGAGAGGAGGAGGATAAGATGCATTGACGTCATCGACGAAATGGACCTGTGCCTGCTCAATGATGGCTCGCCAACGTTCCTGCGTAGAGGTTTTTCAACATGCATCCTGGACTCCTGGACAGGCTAGACGATCGGGGGCTGTTTCAAGTCATCATAGAAGCCCGGCATGCAGCCAGGATAGTACAGAAAGAGCTAAAGAATGTTGACAGAGAGCGCTGGCGTCAGTTCTGCGCAGAGCCGTTTATGAGGAGAGTTTGGCCATTCAGTGACCTTTTGCCGCCCGGAGATGGGGAGCCGCCGTGACGTCAGAGAGGTCATCGCTCCGCCCACTTGACCGTAATGAAAAGCGAGCCGCGGCGGCACGGGGGAATTTCAAGCCTCTACCTCAGCTCCAAAATGGCGGAATGGGAGATTTCAAGGCGATAGCCCTGATCCAAAATGGTGCCACTGACCTTGGCGCCGCCCATCGTGTGACGTCAAATGGCGCGCTTTGACACAGGCTCCTTCCAATGGCCAAACTCTCCTAATAAACGGTTCTGGTTCTCCGCAGCCCTATCGCCTCTATTACCTACTCGCGCTGCTAGAGTGAGGAGCGTGGCCTGGAGTCTGAGAGAGACCTTCCCGCCCAAAAATCGTTTGGATGTGCTAGCGCTGTCCCTAATGCGGTCCGAGAATTCTGTTGCGAAATTCTGTTCTGCAAGATTATATCCGCAAATTTACAAGCTTCAAACGCTGAAGTATTCCGCGCATACACTTCCGAGATCCAGGAGGCTATCTCACGAAGAGAACCACTGGTGAACGAAAGGATGGATATGGACTTCTCATTGGGTGAATTCAGAGCCGCGGTGTAGCCGTCACGTGTCCAACCGACGCCAGGTGCAGATGCAATATCCTATCGAGCCATCCGAAACCTTAGCGACGACTGTGTTTCCAGTCTGATCCACGTCTACAATACATCATGGAGAAACGTTGAAGCGCCGCAGTGTTAGAAAGATGCCTTAGTAGTCCCGGAAAGCATCCATGTGACCCGTCGTCCTTTCGTCCAGTTAGCCTGACAAGTTGCCTTGGTAAAGTCTTGCAGCGAATGGTCTTGCATAGACTGTAGTGGTGGCTTGAGGGTCATCGCACCTTCCCCGAAGAGATGGCAGTCGTCCGTCGGAGTCTTAGCTCCATAGACTCTGTTCTCTGCACAGTGTTCATTAATGCGTTATCATTACAGTGCTGGCTACGCAAAAGTTGCGGCGTGGTCTGTCTGTAGCCGCGGAACGGCGCGCATGCCTGGTGAGTGGAGAGGGAAGGAAGGGAGGGAGATAGCACGTGGAGAGCGCGGCGCGGCCACGGCGCTCTTGCGTCGGCACATTTTCGGCAACCTTTAGTAAAGGTTGCCGAAACCTTTAGTAAAGGTTCCTTTACTGATCTACAGGTTATTTCTGGAACCTACACATTTTTTTGACTTCCTAATGAAACAAGCCTGAGCGGGGGCGACACAAAATACACGAACATACACAATCTGTCTGTTCTCAATCTCGTCACCACCGTCGAGCAAGCGAAGAGGCACAAGAAAATAATAATTGCAGTGTTCCTGGACGTCAAGAGAGCCTACCACACCGTCAGTCATGCCAACGTTTTGCATCTATTGTTGCAAGCAGGTGTTCCCGACAGAATGTTCTTGTGGCTGGCTGATTTTTTGCGACACAGAACACTTTCTGTTCGCACGCAAGAAGGAGTCACGTCGAAAGTTGTCTTGACACATGGCGTACCACAGGGCAGCGTTTTAAGTCCTATTCTTTTTCACCTTGTAATGGCAGGCCTGAAGTTCTGTATCGCCCCTAAAGTCAATATATCTATCTATGCCGATGACGTCTGCATTTGGACTGTTAGAAATTCGAGACCAGCAATTTCTGCGTCGTCTTGAGCATTCCCTGGATAACATCTTGCGGTACCTAACAGAGGCAGCTTGCATTGTCATCAAGCAGAGGTAGGCTCCTATGGAGGTAGGCTCCTTTACACAAACAGGTACATCAGGAACAGGAACAAACAGCAGCCTTGGCTTTTACTCGGAAGCATATGCATCGGTATCAGCTCTTCCTTGGCGATACGCCTCCTACGCAGGTAGCACACCACCATCCTGGGTGTCATCCTAGACTCCAACTTGTCCTGGAAGAAACATATCGATCAGCTGCACACAAAGTCAGTGGCACAGGACTGTATCCGGACACTCTAAAAATTGCGCTGGTTGTACCTATTTACAAGTCAGGCGACAAGAATTTGGTCGAAAATTACAGGCCTATTTCAGTTCTTAGTACTATCAATACTCTTTTTGAAAAACTACTGTGTAAACAGATTTCCTCATTTTTGAAAAAATATAATGTACTGAGTTGCTCTCAACATGGATTTCGAACTGGAATGTCCACCGCTACAGCTGTACATGCCGTCACCGATGGAATCAATCAGGCTTTAAATGAATCTCATATTGCTGTTGGCCTGTTTGCCGATTTGCGCAAAGCTTTTGATACTGTCGATCATCACATTTTGCTACAAAAGCTCTATTGTTATGGTTTTCGTGGAGATATCTGGAATCTGCTGAAGAATTACTTGTCGTCTCGTAGAATGTTTACTCGGATCGATGGGGAATCGTCTCTGTCTTTGCCTGTATGTACGGGTATACCCCAAGGTTCTGTCTTGGGTCCTGTGTTATTTTCGATTTATGTGAACGATCTTCCATCGGTTTCCGACAGGCTTTCGACTTTCATGTATGCGGACGACACGTGTTTCCTCTTCAGCTCTCCAGATGTTTCCGAAATTGCGCCGACCGTGTCCCATGAGGCAAACAAGATTGCTCATTGGTTTGCTATTAACCGTCTGACGTTGAATCTGTCTAAGACAAAGTTTCTTGTCTTCTGCAAGCCTTCTGCCAAATATGTCAAAATGAGCATCTCAATTCATAACAATGTTATAGAACAAGTAAATGTTATTAATTACCTAGGCGTGACCTTAGATTCTCATCTCACGTGGAAACCACACATTGATAAAGTTGCTAAGAATATTTCCAAGTCCTGTCACATTTTATTCCTTGCCCGTCAATATTTTCCATTACATGTTTTACGTCAATTGTACCTCTCATTTGTGCAGTGTCATCTAATTTATTGTGCCACTTCTTGGGGTACTGCATTCCCAACATATCTGGATCGTCTGTTCAGGCTTCAGAAGAGAGCTATAAGATTAATTACTTGTTCTGGCAGTAGAACTTCCTGTATTGAGTTTTTTAATTCTCTGAATATTCTCCCACTGCCTGATCTTATTCGAGAGCGTCGTGCCTTACTTGTAGAGTCAATTGTAAAGAATAACGTTCCTTTTAATAACAACATATTTAAAAAATGTCCAAGAGGTAACCGAAGCGTCATGTCGAATGACTTTATGTTATATCGGCCAAAAAATGTGTATGGTACGAGATTGACAGTGTGTTTTGGGCCGCGACTCTGGAACTCTATGCCTCTTGAGGTTAAAAACAGCCAGTCATTCCGCAACATGCTACGACGATACCTTATGGACACTTCAGCCTATTTGAACCCAGGAATGTAACTGTTTGTTGCATTATTTATCTCACCTGTTTTTCTGTTCCATTTACCCCGCGGGGCATGAGCCTGTACTAGCGAAAGCTATTGGACACGCCCCACGGTTTTTCTTGTTCTTTGTTTCCTAGTGATGACAATAAACAATAAACATCACAAAGGCACACCGGTGGACTTCCGTCATTCGTCACTTTACTGGGCCCCAGTTCAATGAGAAGTCTGTTCTGGTCATCCACAAAGCCCTAGTCCGAGGGACTCTGCTATACAGGCTACAAGTCTTGTCTGGAATTTCACAGACACAAGAACAACGACTGCGGTGTATTCTAGCACGGAGCTTAAGGGTATATCTTGGCACCCTGAGAGCTGCGGAAAAGCGGGTGGTGATAGCAGAAGCCCGCGAAATACCCATTGAAGTCTTACGGCAGAGGGAGACAATTCGCCATTACTTGCGCGTCAGAGCTCACCACCGCCGCCATACACTAATATCAAAAGTTTCTCGCCGGAAGCAAAGTAATGCATACAACTATGTCATGGAAGTGAAACCTAAGGTTCCCCCGTTTTCTACAAAATCAGTGGTGTCCACGACGTCTCCGTGGTCGCTTCCATTACCATCGACCTCATTGTCAATTCCTGGTCTTAACGTCAAACGAAACCAAGTGTCTACATCAGTTCTCAAACAGCTTGCAGCGGATATGATGCATAGTCGATATACTGGACAAGAGAGAAACTGATGTTCTGAGGCTTTGTTGTTCCAGACTCAGAACATCAGTTTCTCTCTTGTTCAACAGGTGCCGCTTGCGTTGATTTCCGTCGTATGAATGTGTGTATGAGTGAGCAAAAAATGTAAGAGTGAAGGGACGGTGAGTGAGAGTGAGTGGCTGGTTTGTCGTCCCTTCAGATGACGCACCCCGAAAGTCGCTGGAGAGGCGTGTTAGCTTAGCTCAATTGGTAAAACCCTGCACCGGTAATGCAGAAGATGTGGGTTCGGTCCCTACAGCTGGCGAACCTTTTCAGTGACTTTCATCTTTCATCGTTGATTTCTTAGGCAATTTGAGGCTTTGTCTGTATCTGTCCCTTCTATGTTGTTCCAGCCTCAGAACATCAGTTTCTTTCTTGTTCAACAGGTGCCGCTTGCGTCGATTTCCGTCGTATGAATGTGTGTATGAGTGAGCAAAAAATGTAAGAGGGAGAGGAGGGTGAGTGAGAGTGAGTGGCTGGTTTGTAGTCCCTTCAGATGACGCACCCCGAAAGTCGCAGGAGAGGCGTGTTAGCTTAGCTCAATTGGTAGAGCCCTGGACCGGCAATCCGAAAGATGTGGGTTCGATCCCTACAGCTGGCTAACCTTTTCAGTGACTTTCATCTTTCATCGACATACTGGTCACACTGCAGTTTTCACTGACTGATCCACTATAGTCATGAATGTTCATCGTCTGCGTTTGTTATCCCAACGGACGGTGTGTCGCATGGATACCGTCTCTCACACCGCACATCGTCGATGAAGCTGAGCTATATGCTGTCCTGTTGTTTCTGCGCAAGACATCGTGTGACGATCCGCGGACCTGGGTCGTTTACTCAGATTCAAAGGCTGCTCTTCAATGTATATCCACCATGAGGATACGTGGACCGCACGCTACAGTCGTCACTGATATACTCCATCAAATTCAGCGTCTAAGCGATCACGGTCATCATATATCCCTGATGCGGGTCCCTGGTCACTGTGGTTTGAGCGGAAACGAAGAGGCCGACAGAGCGGCAACGGCTGCACAACAGTCTCGATCGGTTGTACCAATAGTGTTATCAAGAGGAGACAAGAGATCACTTCTGAGTGAGCTCATTCAGCCACTAGCTCGGCGGCAGTGGAGTCGGGACATCACTGAGAGGTCTCTCATATGTTCAGTGGATCCAACTTTGTCCTTCTCAGTTCTAGACTGTTTACCACGCTATTTTACGTCCTGCGCAGGCTTCGTCTCAATGTAGCCTTCACTCCCCAATTCAAGTACAGGATCGGATACTGTGACACCACTCTATGCTCCAAATGTGGCGTCGTAGCGAACATTGAGCACGTCCTAATAGAATGTAAGCTCTACGAAACGGAGAGGCGGCAACTCTGTGCTCATCTGAGTGGTGCTAGCCGACAGACGTTCAGCCTGGCTGCAATTCATGGCCCTTGTCAGAGCCATGTGCAACACCGTCGAGGTCTTCTGATGTTCTTGGAGTTCCTCTTGTCGACCGGTTTGCTCCAGACGCGTAGGGCATTGCCAGCACGTGCTCCCCGCGCAATGCGACAGGCGGCTCCAAAGAAGCAAGCAGACGTTGTTCTGGATGAGGCAATTAAACTTAGAAGGACAAAACATTACAAGTCTCACAACACCCGGTACCCAGTTGTATACTTCAATTCAATGTTGGCAATTGAAGAAAACGCAACAACAGTGGAATTCGAACCCACATCCTCCGATTGCCGATCAGAGATGCTACCAATTACACCATGCTAGCTACCAACCTACCAAGCTTTTTTTTCCCTTGTTTTTCTTTACCTACGAACCTACCAAGTCACCAAACACGGGGACACACACTCATCCTCAACACATTATCCAAAGCAGATTTAGCCAGGTAGCGAAGACGGGGAGAAAAAAACCAAACCTACCCCCGTAACACTGTCATCTCCGTGACTTGAGCGATCATGCACTCTTAAAAAAAGCGTGTACTTTAACTCCTTTTTTGCCACATATATAACACCCTTTTGGAGAGTACAATTACGCTCAAAAGGGTGTCTCCTCACTCCCTCAAGGGAGTAGCATAACACCTTCTCCCTGCCGGGGAGTAATATTACTCTCCAGTAGGGAGAAAGGTGTTATGCTACTCCCTTGAGGGAGTGAGGAGGCACCCTTTTGAGCGTAATTGTACTCTCCAAAAGGGTGTTATATATGTGTCAAGGAAAGGAGTTAAAATACACCTTTTTTTTTAAGAGTGTGGGTGTCGGTAGCACAGGTACAGTCGTAAGCAAAAAGTATTTACGACGCGCGCATGGGTCTCATATATACTAATAGCTTATTCATAATTTAAGTATAGGAAGAGCCATCTGTTGCCCCATTAGTACACGTATACGAAATCATCGACCACCTGAGTAAGTTTCCGTATCCTGCTCCACTGCGCTTGTGTAGCAGTAGGCTCGTTTATCTGTGCATTTTGTATATCCGTGCCGTTGCCCGTGTATTGTAGCGTGGAGTTCGTACACTCTTTGGATTAAACAGGAAGCGACGTTCACATCTTGAAGATGTAGACCAAGATTAACATGTGTGAACAGATGAGTGCGATGTATTCCGTAAGCTGGCCCCGCGAAACAAAGGTTTCGTCATGCAAGACCGGCCATGATAGCGTGAGTGTTAGCGAATCAGCTGTGCACCAACGATGCTATGCTTTTTGCAACGAACCCATTATGACCACTCATTGAAGAAATACAAACGGCTAATACGTGTACGTTTAGGTCTAGGTCTAGGTGAGGAAAGGACATTAAGTGAAACTTCCTGTTATTTGTTATCGTACCCTTCGTCAAAGCCTGTAATAACTCTATGTGTTTCAAACTGATATGTGTCATTAAACCTGATATGATTTATTTTTTTCTGTTCTCGTTTGGTGTTGCTGCGCCCTGGGTGATTAGTATGGTTCAGTCAGGAAAAGGGGAAAGGAATACAACACAAACGAAGTATGTGAATGCAAACGCGCCATGGCTAATTATGCACTGCTTATTATTCATGCTGCAGACGTCATATCTGACGTCATTAATTTACAAAAGTAATAGTCCGCGCAACGGATGGATGGCTTTGACAGTCTTTATCATGGCGTTATCTGAAGACGCAGGGCCCTGTGAGAGTTTCGCTACCTCTCTAATATCCCTTTCATTATCTCTAACATTGTTGCCAGTCTCTCAAACATTCACACATACGAACACACTCGTGGCAATGTAAGAGAGATTGTGTTGAGGACGAGTGCTTGTCCCTGTGTTACCTAGCGTGGCCTGGTGCGTTGAAGTGAAGGTAGCTTGGATGGTGTAATTGGTAGCACCTCTGACCGGCAAGCAGAGGGTGTGGGGGTGAGTGTCTTTTCTTCAACTGCCATATCGTTCAATTGGAGCAAGTACAGGGCCGTGGTAGAGCCTCGTTATTCGTTCGATCACGTCACCCTCGTGCCTGATCCCACCCACATAGGCGAAGCTGCCATTTCTCTAAGATCTTCGATGTTGCACGGTGTTGCGTGACATGAAATCCAGTCAATTACGAAGCTACACAAATGGAAAACAGATGTCTCTTAGGTTACAACCGTCCTGTACAGAAGTAAAAATACTCTCCAAGGGAACAAAGAGCACTCCCGACTCGACTTTTGGCCCTTCGAGTTACTGCGGCCAAGGCAAAGTTGCGTGGGAATTGCAATGCACTACAGGACACAGGCACGTCACAAAGAGCGCACATGACGAGAGCACATTCCGACTTGCTTACGTGATCTCATCAAATTTACACGATGATCGCACGCATTGTCGTGCCCTCCATTACTCTATGCACGTAACGCATTAAAGAAACATAAAAGCGAAAGCAACGTTGTCGTGAATGGTAGTCAACCCCAACAATTTTACGGCCCTTCCTTTAAAATTGCCCCCTTGACCCAGTTCGTGCCTTTCTCTCAATGGCGAGCGAGAAAGATCAACTGATGTTAGGGACCCCGACGTCAACGAAGGAACGCTCATTAAAAGTGAGTAGACGAGCAGCTACACGCGTGAAATTAACTATAGACTTCAATGAGCGGATTGGTTTTCTATTTCCTTGACTTCTTCTTGCTTCCTACAGATAGTGAGAAAAGTCGATGTGTCTATAGCTGATGGTGTCTGGAAATAGAGTTCTGAGTAAATATGTACTAAGTCAGCATTTTCATGTTTCATTTCATTTGATGTCTTTCTATACCATCATACAGATTTGCATGACAGCTGAGGTTGAGTAAATGATGGAAGGCCAAAGGCCGCGGTACGCTACAGAGCAGCAGCAGTAAGCGGTTGCACATAGAAAAACGAACGTTAACGAAATAGAATTATAATCCCATACATCAATTTAAAATTGTTATAAACGCAACAACGTCATGTACGAACCTTGGAGAATCGACAGATATACGAACGGAGGACACATTGTGATATTCAACGGCGCCCTCATTTACAAAAGTAATTTGAAGTAGTAGGTTTGACATAAAAGTAAAGTTATTCTGCACTTAAAAATGAGCTTATAGGCTGCTCAATAATAGCAAGTTATCTATCAGGTGAGGTGCTGTATTCAACTGTTCTGTTGAGCGTGATGTACGAAAGGAGGGAAATTTCTTGGTGCCACGGGTCGGATACAGAAGGGTACACTGTCCTAGGCTTACCGAACCTAAAAAATATATGCCATTTTCTTTAACTGTTTCATGTCCTATTTGCTAAGCAGTAAAGGGTAGAACTGGTACATCTTCAATTTTCGAAAGAGTATGTCAGTGAGGGCGCCATGGGCGAACAATGACAAGAGCTCTTTTCTGCAGTATCTCTTTTGTTACGCCAATCTACATGACAGTATAGGTTATGTTTGACATAATATGTTTCAGCGATGTTGGAAGTAGGTAGCGTTTCTTATTCCAGATCGCTATATTCTTTGGTACCTTGCCCTGTATCGTCTGTAGAATGTGATCGTTCCATGATAGGGGTGCACCGAAAATTCTTGAACATTTCTATAGGCTAATGATACTAGCGAGTGTTTGTAGACGGTAGATAACATCACCGGGAAGCTAATGTGCCTACCGGAACCAATGACAGTGTTCCTGACCCAGAATCTTATCCCTTGATTGGGTGCGGCAGAGCCACGTGATCACGGTCTACTAACGCTCGCTGTTGTTACCAATACCGAGAGTTATCATGCATTTTTTTTTCCAAATAGAACTGCTTTTGGGATGCAACCTGCAACGCGCACATATGCGTTGAAATATTCATGGTCGAATTTTTATATGCAAGTGAACGGAGACAGCGCCGATCGGAAGCGGGAAGTAGGGCCACGCCCTGCCATTCGCGACGAGCGCGAACTATAGGTGCCGCTCGGGAATCTACGTGCTAGTCACGGGATTTGTGGGTTTGGGGAGAGCATAAGATCCAAGGTATATCTAAACAGGGAGCGCAACTCCCATAGGCCCCTGTGTCTTCAGAATGACGCCATGATAGAGACGGTCAGCGCCATCCATCCGTTGCGCGGACTACTACCATTGTAAATAAATGACGTCAGAGATGACGTCAGCAGTATGAATAATAAGTAGGGCATAATTAGCCTTGACACGTTTACATTCGCGCACTTTGTTTGTGGTGTATTCCCTTTTCCTCACCCAGGCAACAATACCACACGCGAACACAGAAAAATAAATCATATCAGGTTGAATTAAATATATCAATTCGAAATACATACAGTTATCACAGATTTTGACAACTCTAAACAGAAGGGCATCGTGATGCCCACACAAAAATTAGGAAAGTTCACTTAAGGTCCATTTCTCACCTAAAACTACACGTACACGTTGTGATTACACGTTTGCATTTCGTCATTGAGTGGCCATTATAGGTAAATTGCAACAAAACATGACATCGTTGGTGCACAGCTGATTCCTGCTAACACTCACGCTATCATGGCCGCTCGTCCCATGACGAATTTTTTTCTTTTTCTCTTTTCGCGGGGCGAGCAACAGGCATGCATTGTATTCATCTGTTCACGCGTGTAAATCTTGGTCTACAGCTCCGAGATGTGAACGTCGCTTCCTGTTTAACGCAAAAAGTGTGCGAACTCCGTGTTACAACGCACGGACACACGGCACGGATAAAGAGATGCACGGATAAACACGCCCACAGTGACACATGCGCAAAGGGAGCAGGACACGGAAATGTACTCGGGTGGTAGGTGATTTCGTATATATGCACGAGCGCGGGGCAACATAATTTTTTTCCTACATTGAAATTATGAATAACCTATTAGTACACACACAAGCCATGCCCATGTTGAAAAGTTTTTTTTTTTTTTTTTTTACGATCGTACCTCTACTACCAACACCCATGATCGCTCGCGCCTCATGCTGGTAGCTTTGCCGATGGGTCTGATTTGGTATTTTCGCTACCAGTTTAGATATACCTTGTAAGATCCTTGGAACGGTTCGCATAACAAGTCACGGAAGCAAGTACACAAGTACACGGAACCAAAACGCTCGATTGTTGTATTCCCTGGTGCAGTAGCTATAGAAATGCGAAAAAGTTTAAGTAATAATCGAATTTAGTTATCAATTTATCAAACACAAATATGCTCGGCGCAATAAAAAACGCGAAAGGTTTGGTTTTTTAATGGGGAAAACGTTACAAGACATTACCCACTACGCAGCGTGCTAGAGCGCTAGAACAAGTTGTATTTATTGATCTTGATTTGCAAAAGAAAACAAATTGAGTTGTTAGTCCCAAGCCACTCGGGACTTGCTACTCCAGGACTCGCTATTCGGGGCTCGTTATATGTAAAACAAATGAAGGGAAAGGAGGACGCGAAAAAAAACGAAAAAAGGTAAACTACACAAATCTATGCAGTTTTGAAATGGAATAGATGAAGGCATCACCACAGAACTTTGCACGAGACGCAACAGTGCAGGAGAGTTCAAGTGCGAAAATCTCAATGCACAAAAAACAAAGAGCGTCACAGACTGTCTAAGAGGTCCGTCGAGACGAGGAATTTCACAAGGGCTCGCGTGACATGTATGAACTGATTTCTAGGCCAGCACCCAAGAACCCTTCCGGTGGAGTAACTTATATTTAGGGTTCCGGGTTTTCGGATTTATCCGGAAAAATCCGAAAAACGTACTGCGGTAAAATTGTAAGTAATTCGGATTAATCCGAAAAACTCCGCTTGGCATATGTTTTCCCTGATAACCGGGTTATTCTTATTGGCCTCCTTTTGTGCCCGGGTTTCTTCTGACCTCGGATACCGGCCCCACCGCAACACAATAATGATTTCCGTGACCTACCGTTTTCTACGGCGGTCATCTCGACCACTCGAGGATTCACCGCCCGCGTTTTTGCCCAGTATGTTTTCCGATTTCTTTGTCCGGCACGTGACCTAAACACTAAAATAAGCATCGAACCGAGGTCATACGGAGTGGTCTCTTTGAAAGGGCAACTAGTTGCAGTGCTGACGACAAGATGGGATGCAAGCGAAAGCTGCCCTGCGACTACGTCAAGGAGTACCCTGATTTCGAGGAGTTCACATCGTCCCGCGATGCAGAGGTTGTTGTATGTAAGTACACTCTTAAAAATGAGTTTCACCACACAGCACGCTCCTAGACAACCATCATTCCGAGTGACAACGTTCTCGTCCCTGATTTGTTGAAAACGTGGGGCGGAGCCTATTTTGTGACACTTATACTGTTCATAATTGTCACAAAAAAGGCGTACGCCTCCCGTTTTCAGCAAATCAGGAAAGATAACGATATCATTCGCGATTATCGTTGGCTAGGAGCTTGCTATGTGGTGAAGTTCATTTCTAAGAGTATACAGTGAGCAGTGCACACGGAAAGGATGCATTTGGAATTGCGGAACAGCTCAGTGTGCGTCGCACTTAATGTATTGTTAAGCTTGTGTCTCTTTAGTGTTGAAGCAATAAATGTGAGAACAGCGTTTTCGATGCCACAACTGTGCGTGCGTCGTCAAGTTTTCTCCGAATTTCGGGTATTAACTGAGCTGTAAACCATACACTCTGAAAAACTCCGTTTGTTGAGAAAACAATAAACTTCGAAAAACATCCTCCGGTAACGCCAAGAAATAAAGTCCGAAAACCCGGAACCCTATTTATAACGCAGTAATCTGACACGTTCAGGAGGGTACCTCTGAGTGTACCCCTGAGAAAATTAAGTGTCTTGTATGCCTTTCCTAACACAAAAACCAGGTGGGCATAAGAGATTAGCTCTGAATCAGTAATAAGTCCGAGGTACTTATAAGTCTTAACCTGGTCGAGTGATGTACCTGCAACAGCATACCCGAATGACAGATGATTTTTTTCGGTGGCTTTTACGGTTATCAGCATCTGATGTGGCTTTGTTTACTTTTCCTTTTGGAACATAAAATGAAGAGCGTAATTAAATGTGCAGCGCTGATAATAACAGAAGAATGAGCGTCATGTGACAAAAGCAATGTTCACACACCTCGTTCGCAGCTTGTGCAAGAGTGGGTCCTTCGCCGTGTGTTGCTGAACGGTTGTGCTTCCACGGAAGTTCACTGCCTTCTGTACTCTCGTATGCGAGTCAGGAGTGTGGATGCGTAACCTATGCAATGGGAAAACGTGAACTGGACTTCAAACTTGTCTTGGCAGTTTCATGCCTTGTCTTGGTAATCCCATGTGGTCGAAATTTTCCGCAGCTCTGCCCTGTGGCACGTGCAGCATGTTGCCACACATATGTAACTCACCTTACGTGTCAATCTATTCCCAATTATTATTATTATTATTATTATTATTATTATTATTATTATTATTATTATTATTATTATTATTATTATTATTATTATTATTATTATTATTATTATTATTATTATTATTATTATTATTATTATTATTATTATTATTATTATTATTGACGCCGTTGACGCCGGGTCCAGTGCAACAAGCCATGTGGCTTAGGCGGACCCGCCTAAAGATTGTTACTTGATGAAATAATAAAGTTATTATTATTATTATTATTATTATTATTATTATTATTATTATTATTATTATTATTATTATTATTATTATTATTATTATTATTATTATTATTATTATTATTATTATTATTATTATTATTGTCTTGACAGTGCCGAACAATGGACACTTATGTGCAAACAGATGTTGAGTATAAAAAGTTTCGTTTCTTTTTCTTTTTTTTTACCTGAGCGACCGCTGGAGTAATGCGATTAGCTGTGACGAGCCTAGCATGACTTAAGTAAGAAGTGTTACATAAAACCTGGGTAACTTCCTGTCATATCGCGACATGGATGTATCCCAATGGAAAGCTGCCTTTCTGCCGTTTACACTGAAGCAGGAGGGCCCGTAGTGCGAAGTATGACTTTACACCAGTTCTAAGCGCCATATATGCTTGACCGGTCCCTGTCCTCCTCGGCAAATGTCTTCAGCCTTTGGTAGATAGCACTTGTGCATATTAATGTCCCGAATTTCCTGATGGGGTACTGATGAGGGCCCTCTTGTGAACCGATGCATGACTTCCATTCTTCCCTGACTCGCCAAATGGTGGCGTACCCCCTACCTGTACTACATGACTTCTTCAAGTCATCAGGGAAAGCCTTAGAAAGTATTCTGGCGAAAAGTATGACGGTCAGCCTAGGAGTTCCTCGTGCAGCACAGAATGGCTAAGGGAGCCTCAAGTGCAGGCAACAATAAGTACCTTTGGCAGCATGTACACCTCTCTACGCGTTTCTTGGGGCGCACGATAGCACTGGCAATCCGTAGACGACAATTAACTGACCAGTTTTCACGAAATTGTAATGTCTTATACGCGTTGCATTCCTGCACACAGGCCGCAACCACGGTAGCGAGCACCACTATGGGTTCCTGATGCATTCTTTGTCAGCACCGCCGTCCCTAGGGTTGCGAACAAGACGCTTAAAAGTTGCCTCGTTCGGCAATAATTAAGGTTTAATGAATAACTACTGTGGACAGCATTAAAGTCTTTAAAGATACTTCCAGCACGGCGATACCATCGACATGTGCCTACGAGATTCCCGAGCTCTTTGTGCGATTGTCGCTTCCATTGCTGGGGAGCTTCATTCAGTACACCTGGCGGTCTCTTTCGTTGAGTATCTCACTTGTGCCATATCTTGGAGCGTCTATAGCGATTCCAAGAGCGGCTTGCAAGCTCTGATGATCACCACTTATCAGGTATATGTCTCGGTGTGCCGTGACGTGTTGTTCCAATGGGTCCCGGTACATATAGGCATTAAGTGCACAACAACAACTATTAGTGAGTGATGATATCATGGGGTGTTCCACCGCTTAGGCTGCAGGACACTGCCACCGATGGTTGATACGATTTGATGAGTGAGCATGACACGCCTGCGAAGGTATCAGAGCAACCAGTTTGTCCAGTACGCCGGTCGCTGTCAGAATGGCCATAAACGATCCAAAAGCCCAGTGGCGATGAACGGGATTGCGCCAAGCTCCAAGAACCTTGGTTGAGCTGAATAGTATTCTGTCTAGTTGCCGCATAAGTGTGTGTCGTTCATTCGTGAAGCGTTGGGGGGCAATGAGGATAACGACAACAACTTTATTTGGATTATGAGGAGTGGGTGTACCTGCTATCTTTACACTGCGGCTTCCAGAGGTGTTGCTAGCATCCTAGAACATTGATGTCTCGCAGAGACACGCTGTTCGCGCCGACCCTAGAGCGTGACACATCATTACGCTGCGCCGATGAGAGCCAAGAAGCTCGAAACGGCCGTCCACGGCTTGGATGCGGCATGCTTGACTTGTAAACATATACCTTACGTGCAGCCACGGAGCATCCGCTCATTTCTCAATTTCTCTCTCTATATATATACGGGGAAGAAAAGTAGCAGAGGCTCTTTGGCTGCACGTTGAACATGCGTTTATAAGTCCCAAACGTCGCCACACCAGCACTGGACGGCTGTTTCGGCCGTGTTGGGCCATCATCAGCAATGCGTAGGTGGGCGACGTTTGAGCGAGTGGCGTCGGAACGTTACGTGGAACGTGATGTCGTCCCGTAATGGTGAGAGACTCATCTCTGAAAGCCCAGTGCAAAGCCAGTGAAGTATTAAAGGGGTTGAGAAACCACACGGATAGAACTTTGTCTCTGACAGAGTCTGTACGCCTTACTCCACGTACTCCGTACGCAAAGTCCCACCTCCTATTATTTCTTATGCTACAGAGTTTTAAAAATCTTCAATTTTTGAGGCCCCCGCCGACCGTGGCGCCAAACGGTGCCGGGCAGCTCCATGAAGTCGGCAGGAAGTGACGCCTTGACCAGTTGCTCTATGGCTCTACGTCATAGCCCTTCCGCTCATTTCTCTTCGCCGTCCCAGCGCTCGCCGCGTCCCTGTTTACAGGTGTCGTCATGAGGACGGGAACTCCGCACTTCCGTGACGCGCTCGGTACTACGTCATACCGAGATCGGGCGAGGAGGAGGCGAGCCAAGAGTGAAAGGATCTCCTCATATTCAAAGCGCAATAACTCCGTGGCGCGGGAGCGCAGCGTGAAAGGGTTTCGACGGAGATATTTGGCACCAATAAATCTACATTTCAAACATGGTTTTGTGTAATATTTGAATTTGGATTCACAACCCCTTTAAGGGAAGAAAAGTCGCAGAAGCTCTTTGGCTGCACGTTGAAAAACTCGTTGTTCAACGTGCAGCCAAAGAGCTTCTGCTACTTGTGTATTTTCTTCAGTGTTACACGTAACGCCGTTACCGTAATCGATACTTTTCGGTATCGAAGTACGAATCGCGATTTTTTTTTAGCTTGAGAGTATTAAAGCTGTATTCCAAAGAATGATTCATTCTCTGGACTTATTGTGTTCCCAAAACTGGAACTACAAACCGAATGAATCAAGCTACAAGTTACACAAATGAGTCGCTAACCGTGTATTCACACGAGCGACATCGCAAAGGAATATCCCAGTGGAAGAATAAGAATAAAGTGCTTAGGGGGGCGGGAGTTCCGCCCTGTCATACGTTGAGCGTTCTCACGGTGCCGGCATATCGAGAACGGCGTACTATGCACATAGCAGACGATACCATCGACAGTGTCGTCTGGTACGAAATAAATTGTGCTTCCGCTGGCGTATTCGCGATTCTCGCAAAGCCGTGGCCATCTGGCGGCGATTTCGAAAAACTGGGAGTGGAGGTCCGAGAGCGCGTCCGGATAGGAAAGTTGTACGGCGGTACACGTTTCTCTTGCTTATGGCGAAATCGAACAGACTCGAAACTTCCGAAGACGAGACTTTGAAAACAATCGAAGAGGAATGTTGCAATACTAATTTTTCTCAGCCTGTTGGAAATACCCCACGCTTCCTTTCAATAGTAGTTTCCTAATCAAGACGAACGGAAGTCCCATTCGAAGAAGAAGAAGAACCAGTCGACCCATCGCAGAGTTTCCTTATCAACTCTGTCACCAGGATTTCATATTAATATTCATCTTAGTAATACAGAACGAGGAACCGGCACTTCTTTGTCGTGTTGGCATGTGTGCATTTTCAGACGTCAGACAAAGTAAACAATGTCACCGCACTAATGCTGCGTAGACAAGCATCCACTACGGATGGTCTCTGGGGGAGAAAGCTTCTATGTGATGCCGTACACGTATCAAGGAATGACTCGCAAAGATCACACCAAGTTGTATGTGAATACCAAGAGCAGTGCAGAAAACGAATACTTCACTTTGCCAGAGCATCTGTTGCAGCCTCCAGATGTTCGGCGCTCAGCATAAGCATATTAAATAGTTGCACATGTATCCTGTAAAGACAAGGTATCAGATATACGCGTGCGTGCCATAGGTTTTCAAAATATGTACTGTTCACTGTAGTGTTTCTTGAACACTGATTACTTGGATCATTTATGATCCTCGTCGAGACCCCAAGGAACGATCCTCCACCCTCGCTATATCATCGTGAAAGCATCAGTTTATTTTCCAAACACACAGAGGGCGCACTCACGCCTAAACAGTTACAATAACCACAACTAGGTGTCGCCACGCACACTACACTCTTTCCCTTTTTTTTTTTTTTTTTTTATCTCACCCAAATTAACACAAACTCAGCATGTCCAACTTCACCACCAAACTTCACACACTTGCGTGCAGTCCATGCATTCTCCAGGATTGTCCGATAGCTGTAGAATACACGATATAGTCTTGAAACCGTCGCGGTGGACAAACTTGTCGTCTCGGCCTACTCTCCTGACTTTCTCTTCCATCTTGTCTCTCCTCGACCCGTACTGATTGCTCTACTGTGCGTGAGGTACTCAGATTCCCATTGGCGTCATACGGTGCAAATAAATCCGTGTCTTGGTCGGGATCTGAGACTATTCCACCTTCCTTGTTAGCAAATTTCTTCACGTGAGTCACGTTTCTTTTCCGCACTACACCTTCAGCATTTTGGACGATTACCAACGTTCCTCGTCTTTCAATCACTTTCCACTTTTTCGGTTCATACTCTGTGCTCAGCTTGTGTGGCTTTGACATCCGTCTAAGAAGCACCTCATCTCCAACTTCCACAACTTTCTCTCTAGCTCTTCTCCTCACGTCAGCGTACCTTTTCTCATATTGCTTCCTTTTGTTGTCGGACTCTCTGACGTTCCTACATCTCACCATTTTTCTAACATCTGGCAGCTTCGTTCGCATTGGTATCCCCAACATTATTTCGGCTGGCGCCACTCCTGTCACGCAATGCGGCGTACTCCGGTATGCTTGAAGAAAATTGCCAAGCGCATCGTGAAGGCTCTGCTGTGCGACATGTCCAATCTTCATTGCCTTTAAGAAAGATTTGTTTAACCTTTCCACTTCTCCATTTGCCTGTGGCCAATATGGGGCAGTTCTTTTGTGTTTGATGTTGCATTCGTTGAGATATTCACTGAATTCCCCTGAAACGAACTGCGGCCCATTGTCCGTTTTCAGAGACCGTGTGTAGCCAAACCTCGCAAAAATGTCCTTCAACCACTTGATGATTACACTCGTAGTTGTCCCTCTCACCATGACCGCTTCAGGCCACCTCGAATAATAATCCACCAAAACCATGACGTAATCACCGGATGGCAAAGGGCCACAAATGTCCAGTGCCAATTCTTCCCATGGTCCTGTCGGTAACGGAGTTGGTATTAGGGGTGGTGGTCGATATTCTACAGTCACCAGCTGACAAGATGGGCAGTTCCGGATCATCTCTTCGACATCCTTACTCATGGTGGGCCACCACACTTTGGTTCTCATCATTTCCTTTGTTTTCACTATTCCTTGATGTGTTTCATGGGCGATGTCCAAAACTCTTCGATGCAATTGACTAGGGATAACAATCCTTGTTCCACGCAGCAACACACCATCTTTCTCGGTAAGTTCATACGCCACTCTCTTGTACGTGTCGTCACCTTCAATTTTCTCCCAGTGGCCACGCTTTAAGTTTTCAATGACATGTTGTAGGCCTGCATCCTTTTTCGTTGCTTCCCGAATTTCTTCCACTGTCAATGCTTTTGGTGTGGCTTGTTTTAGAACAAAATTGACATAATTTTCTGTCACGCCTTTGTCCTTTTGTTGTTTTTCCTGCACCAATCTCGACAAAGAATCTGCAATGTTCGTTCTACCTGGTTGGTAAATCACTTTGAAGGTAAATGGCATTAATCTCAAAAGCCATCTTTCTATCCTTGCTGACGGTCTGGACTTTGGTCCGTAGATGATTTCCAGAGCCTTATGGTCAGTCACTAACTCGAAATCCACACCATACAGGTACAGCCTGCACCGTTCTATTGCCCATACCACTGCCAAGGCCTCTTTTTCTGTTTGGGAATATTTCTTTTCCGTTTCGTTCAAAGCACGGCTCAGGTATATTACTGGCCTGAACTCTCCGGTTCGTTTTGCCTGCAGGAGTACTGCTCCTAGTCCTGTACCGCTGGCGTCAACAACAAGCCTCGTCTTCGCTTCCTTGTCATAAAAAGCCAGTACCGTATCACTCGTTAGACAGTTCTTCAACTGCTCAAATTCTTCGTCATGGTCCCTCGACCATTGCCATGTCGTTTCTTTTTTTATCAGGTTCCTCAACTTAGTCGTCTTCGTAGCTAGGTGAGGAATGTACCGAGCACAAAAATTGATGAGTCCTAGGAAGCTTCTTAACTCGGACACATTGTTCGGTGTCCTCGCTTCTCGGAGTGCTTTAATCTTCTCCGTGCTAGGGCTGATGCCGTCACCCGAAAGGGTGTGACCCATGAAATTGAGTTTGTTTAGCCCAAAATGACACTTACTGCTGTTCAATGTCAAGTTGTGCTCTTTAAATCTCTTCAACACCTTTTCCAAACGCTTGTCATGCTCCTCTTGAGTTCGCCCAAACACTATAGTGTTATCTGAAATGTTCTTTACTCCTTGACAACCTTGTAGTACGTCCGAAATAAGCTTCTGGAACACTTCTGGTGCACACGATATTCCATAAATAAGTCTTTTGAACCTGAAGTTCCCAACATGAGTTGAGAATGTTGTTATCTCACGTGACGGTTCATCCAATTCAATTTGGTGATACCCTTCTCGGTGGTCCAGTTCTGAAAGTACCGTCGCCCCATCTATCTCTTCAAGGACATCATCCACAGTTGGTATCTGGTACCTTTCTCTCTGCACAGCTTGGTTTGGTATTCGCATATCGACACAAAGTCGTATCTTCCCATTTGTCTTGGGCACTACTACAATGGGTGATAACCAAGTGGTCGGTCCCATAACAGGTTCGATTATGTCTTCATTAAGCAATCTTTGTATTTCATCCTCCACTTTCCTTCGCAGTTGAAACGGTATTCGTCGGTGTGGTTGTGTTACAGGCACAAACGACTTGTCAACGTGAACCCTCAGCTGGTAGTTTTTCAATTTGCCCAGTCCTTCAAAAACCTCGCTGTTGCTTCCTATGATGCTGTCCATTCGTGTTTTTCCCCACCGCACTTCGGTCGTTTCTTGAGCCATTGCTACCAATCCTAGGTCGATGCATGTCTGTTTTCCCAATAGTGGCACAGATGTCCCCTTCATGACGTGGAAGTCTGCCTCAACTTGTCTGCTTCCCTTTGATACAACTGCCCTAAACTTGTCAATGAGGGGTAATGGCTGTTCCGTCCCATATGGGTAGATCTTTGTGTGTGACTCTGTTAGATGCATTCCATGCCTTTGGATCTTGGACCAGTTCACTTCGTTGACGATGTTCACTGATGCTCCCGTGTCCGCCACAGCTAAATTGTCAACGTCACCAAGCGTGATCAGAACTGTGTCATGTGAGGTACTGTTCAACTTGAAAATTTCTTCGTCTTCAGATTCCTCCTTTGGGTTGCACTCCATTTCTTCTTTAACTGTACGGATCTGTTGTCCTTGTCTCTTCCTGGGAAACCTTGTTTTGTCTGGGTCGAAGTTCTCGAGGGATCCGTAAAATATTGGTACTTGCGGACTTGTTTCTTGATCTCCAGGCATTTTTAGACCTCGTCGCCAAACTGTAGTGTTTCTTGAACACTGATTACTTGGATCATTTATGATCCTCGTCGAGACCCCAAGGAACGATCCTCCACCCTCGCTATATCATCGTGAAAGCATCAGTTTATTTTCCAAACACACAGAGGGCGCACTCACGCCTAAACAGTTACAATAACCACAACTAGGTGTCGCCACGCACACTACATTCACGTACACCTTTGACACACTCACGGAGTTCTGCAAACATCAGGGTCGGAGCTAGTCATATGAACACGTTTTGTCATCACCGCACCAAACAAAGAAGTGTTCCTTCGAGCTGTTTTTCAAATGCCCATGTGAACTTGTGCATTACAATTTTTGATGATTACTTGTGTCTTAAAGTTCCGACAAAAACTAATTCCTAGAGACACTACACTTCCAACGGAGCTGTCGTTCCGTTGCAAAACACGTATGTAATTACTACGGGGCTATCGGAGGAGAAACTCAAGCATGGTATTGCTTGCAGACTACTGATCCATACTCCAAACCACATGCTACGTCACTCTCCCTTTCAATTAATCCTTGGTTTGCCTTCTTAGATTCTAAAGTGCCTTCCTTGTTCGCTCGACTCCCGACGTAAGTAAACGAACTCCGACTTTTTGCCTGCTTCTCGGAGTTGAAATGCACAGTATGAGATGACCAGCAGGCAAAATGAATTCCGTTTGCATTAAACATGTCAATTTGTCAGTATTAAAAACTGAAACAGATTAACAGAGTTCGGTCGACACCGCATTTAATACGCTCGCTTTGCTCGGGATACCTCCATACGTCCGCCATCTTGGAAGTTCGGGGCGCCACCTGTACTGTAGTTCATTGGAATCGCGAATTCTCGGGAAGGTCGCTCGTGTGGAATACACAGACAGAGGTACTCTCCAGCACTCTTTCCATAGCTTACGTCAACCCCAGCACATGTTTCGCTGTGCGCCGTAAACAATCCCACCATGTTGTCAGCCATTTGTGAAGCAGGGCAAATTTCTGGTGAGAGATGAAAGTCACTGAAAAGGTTAGCCAGGCTGTAGGAGTCGAACCCACATCTTCTAGATTGCCGGTCTAGGGCTCTACCAATTGAGCTAAGCTAACACGCATTCTCAGTCACTTCCAGGGTGCGTCATCTGAAGGGACAAACCCAGCCACTCTTCTCTCACTCATCCTCCTTTCACTCTAACATTTTTGCTCACTCATACACACATTCATACGACGGGATTGACGCAGGCGGCAACTGTTGAACATGAAAGAACTGATGTCCTGAGGCTGGAACAACATAGAAGGGACAAATACAATTCTGAGGCTTTGTATGTATTTGTCCCTTCTATGTTGTTCCAGCCTCAGAACATCAATGATCATCATTCATCTTTCATCGTTGATTTCTTAGGCAATTTGAGGCTTTGTTTGTATCTGTCCCTTGTATGTTGTTCCAGCCTCAGAACATGAGTTTCTCTCTTGTCAGAACATCAGTTCGTTCATGTTCAAATTTCTGGGCTGTCTGATTTCACTTCCCGCCCGTCCATCACCGAGGAGTCTTTGATGGTTGGACTTTCCACTCCGATGTCTCATTTTCTTTTTCATTACATGAAAGTGAAAGGCCGTTGCTATTTACCGCTTGTCACGGTTGCTTTCCAATGGTCGGGTACGAGAAGCATCAGAAGCAGGCAAAGCTGCAATAAAACCACTAGTCCCCCTTCGGTTGAATTTTCTATTGAAAACTGCTGAGCGGGACAAAGCATTTCAGAAATGTTTTGCTTTCCTCGGCCTAAAGAGCGGAGAGCAGGTGCTCATTGTATTTTTTCCGGCGAGCGTTTCAAAGCGGCCCATCCTTAAATTGCAGGAGCAAAACAACAACCGTGGCATCTCGTTGTTTGCTTGTTTTTGAAGCACGGACTTTTGTTGAATGGCACGCCACGCAGAACATATTTTGGGTCACGCCCTTCACGTCCTTCTCAAGGACGCCTCCTTTTTTTTCTTTCCTTTTTCCATGGCCTCTCACGACATCATGTAAACAACGGTTCTTGGTTGCCGCTGCTAACCCTAGATGGCGGTGCAACCCCACACGCGTCGTGACTACCGAAGAGTGGCGCCTCAGTCAACGCAGCTGCATTCACGCATGTGGCCAAGGAACTGGTGTGCTGTGTGTTGCTGTGCGATCCCGGTTGTCGGAGTGTTATTGTTGTTTTCGTAGGATCTGTTCCCGCAATCGAGAGATTATAAGCACATTGGAACATGTAGCGCATTCTCCCTGTGGAAAGCGGCAGTTTGTGCAGTTGCGTTGTGCATTTGTTAACGGTGTGGTTTGAATCCATCGCGCGCGCACTGTGGATTGCGCCTTCCTAACCAGAATTCGATTGTGGATACATGAAGACCAGGTGTTGGTGTGTCGTCCGGCTCGTGCGCACTCACTGCGTGCGTTGTGTAAAACCTCGATAAACAGACGTCATCAGTTGCATTAGTGGCCAAAGATAAGGTGGCTGGAATGCACCGACAGAAGCTTTTATCACCAACGGATAATTAAATGGATCCCGGACCGTCTTCGGGCCCCGTTGATGACGGGTTGTCCAAAGCTTCTGGACCTAAGGTTCCACCACGTCGCAACGGGTGAGTGATATTTCTGTCCAGATATCGAGCGAACAACGGTTGAGCTTGGCCTCAATGTGGAGGAAAGTTGCCGGTGGTACGAGTCACGTGACTGACATTCTACGGTGATTCCCGTAACGTTTAGCCGCTTGTTTGTAAGGGAAAAAAAACATATTGAGGGCAACAGCTTCCTTTACCATTTTCTCCGCGCATAGCGAGGTTAACATAGTAATAAACGCAAGGAAAAACACGGACGGACAGAGCCTTTCTGTCCGTCCGTCTCTCTCAATATGTTTTTCCTCTGTCCGTCCGTGTTTTCTTAGCGTTTACTACCACGTTACTTAATCAACACGCCGTACATCTCCTCGCACATCGATAGATTAATACGACGACTAAACTCCTAGTCGGCGTGCGTTCCTTTGTGATGTATATGTTCGTTGTCTTCAACGTAATTCAAGGCCTTACGCTGCATATGACCTTTCCTGCTTTGACAGTCCAAACATATAAACGACGCTAAATCGTTCCTTGTGATGCTCGTTGTGACCGTGCAAAAGGTTTCTATAAAAGTGACTGCCACGCAATATATCTAATCGAATCTTGCCCACGAGCGCTTTAGCCGATGTGAAACGTGCACTAGATGTACGGATCGACTAATTCTGGATACCCCCCGTATACAGGTAAAACGCTAATCTCTACCAAACTACCAGCGTTATTTTCCAGAAACAAAGGTTCTACGAGACTAAAGGGCGAATAAAAGGTCGTTATCTCTGGGAGCCTTCCAAACCTGCCTTTCTATATCGACAAACGATAAATCGGGACTTTTCTATTGTGTCTCTTTCACTGTCAGTGCTCTCAAAACGGCTTTACTCGGATAACAGTATCAGTGCATGTCAAACAATTCTGTTTCCAAGCCAACGAAACGTTTGCACATATAGCTGCCTTTGTCGGCACTGCATGTCGCTCTTCGCGTACTAGTGGTGGGGCGGTTGGGTACCCTATATACAGGGTGTTTGCTATACGTGTCCAGAAATTTTATATAAAGCGAGCGATAAAAGAGAAACGAGCGCTACGTTTCAGGTACTTGATTAAGGAACAGGTGCTACTAGTGAAGCAGAATCTGCTTCCTACTCAAGTAGCAGAAAAGTACCACTTGCTTTTCTTTTATCGCTCGCTTTAAATATAACTTCCGGACACGTTAGAGCAAACAAGAAACTTAGAAGTTAGTTGTGTCCGCTGCCATGCTGCGTCCAACCCTTTGTGAACAATCTGCATGTGTGTACGTTCCCACAGTAGCTCTATAATCGATGTAAGTATTGAGAGTTCAATCGTGAGATGCGAAAGCTCATGGCCCCCGTGTCTAAAGGCAGCGGCGTCCGAAGATGGAGGTGGGGGACCCCCCCCGTTCCACTCACGGATTTTGTATGTCGAGCACGGCAAATCCAAGGGGCAGTCAGCGTCCAAGATGCACACGCACAATGAAGTACACCCAAGTGAAGCTTTCGAAGCTAAGGAAAACCCGATACTTCACACGAACACTTTCGCTGGCAGTGGTTTATCCAGAATCCCGAGCACGGAGCGGTCTTGGAAAAAAATTGGGGGGGGGGGGGGTATTATAGTTACGTCATTACAGTCTAGCATGCCATTACCGATATGTGTCTAAAGCTGAAATCGTAAGGACACCCCCTGTAGGGGGTACACAGGTGGAAAAGTTAGGGGGTGTCACTGAATATTTGGGGGGGGGGGGGTGTAGAGGGGGTCTGAATATATCGCTGTTCGCTGGTATCATCACTACCCTCTCGCAACAAAGTCACATGACTGACACGGAATGTTCTTTGCTTTCTCATCGAATGGCGTAAGCATTGGGAATGAGGCTTTCAGAAGGCACAGAACATATTTGGAGTCGTTACCTTATGCCTTTCTTTCATGCATCGAGAAAGTAGTTAATGCATGAGTCCTGTCGTGCGAACTTAGTTCCCCGGTGGTGAGGGACTCCGATGTATGAAGATGAGAGAAAAGAAGAAGAAACAAACGCGTTATAGTAGAAATAAAGGGAGTCCACATTCTTACTACGAGCGCACTGAGGGCAAGATGCCGATGAATATTATTTTTCTCTCTGAAGGGAGA
Source organism: Ornithodoros turicata (assembly GCF_037126465.1). Taxonomy (NCBI): domain Eukaryota; kingdom Metazoa; phylum Arthropoda; class Arachnida; order Ixodida; family Argasidae; genus Ornithodoros; species Ornithodoros turicata. The sequence continues at coordinate 9,278,096 of NC_088207.1, forward strand.
GATATCCAGATATTCCAGTAGGAGGCCACGTTTTGTTGAGAAAAAGTGCTTCCTGTTCTTGTGATCCGAACGCTCCTTAGGGCCCTTGCAGAATAGTGGAAACTGCTTATTTGTGTACCGGAATTGTGCAATTTACGCTATTCTTGATGGAGTCCAAAGAGACGCGATTGTTCTCGACGCAGCGATTATGATCTTCAGCTTAACGTGGGTGGAAAGCTTAATTACTGTGATGGCATCGACGACCTTCAGTAAAGGAGCGGTGAATTTAAGGATTCACCGCACATGACGCGACTGTTTTCTATTGGGCTTTTCGAAGGCCTACATACGGGGGATTAAACGGTGTTTCCCACTGTTTTTTTTTTCTTTTTCAGAATGTCTTTGCAAATATCGCCATGGTTCTGCCCCTATCGGTATATACAGTGAACCCTCGTTATTATGACCACGGTCGTTCCCGAAAATTTTGGTCATAGCGCGGAATTGTCATATTAACGGGGGGATTTGCAGAGGTTTCATTGCATTGTTCCCCAAGAGTATGGTCGTAAAGCGCGTATGTCAGATTATCGGGGCTCATATTAACGAGTGTTCACTGTATATGGTTAACAATGGAAATGAATGGGCTCATTGTTTCGCAGCTGCCACGAATATTCCCAAATCATCCGCAATTTTATGCGAGGTCTTCCACATATTGGTCAAAATTCCCACTGTGAGGTGACAGTGGCAATCGATTCCACCTTAGTTGTTCTGACGGAGGACACCTTTGTAGTACTCTCATGTCCATTTGCTTGCGCACGTGCACCGAATCTTCAATACCTGCAAGTTAATAAAGGCGAGTTCCCACATACAGCGCTTCGCTTTATAGCGCTAGAAAATAGCGCTCAAAATCTGGCGCTGTCTTTCCGGTTGCCGTTCTCACATACTACCGAGCACAGAGCGCTATCCTGCTGCAGTCACGGGATATCTCGTTGCCACGTGATGCACCTGTACCTCCCTGATTGTTTACTATCCGCGCCGGATATCCGTAGCATGAACGCGGATGACACCTTCGATGCTGTGATCGCGATACCGAGCTACAGTAACCAAACAGCCATGAATTGGCATATGCACGGCCAGATGAAACTCGTGGCCATTTTCACGTCGTCGTCGTCCCGCCTTGCTGCTTCGAGTGATCGGAAGCAAAACAAACCCTAGCTCCCGCGACGTCACGGCTGGAAGACGCTCACGATTGGTTAACACAGACTCACCGCTCAATATAGCGCTACAAAAGTTGACCGCGGCTCTACTTCGACAAGAGTGGTTTTATAGCGGTTCGCAGCAATGCGAGGAGGAAAATATAGCGCAATTTTCTAGCGCTATGTAGGGAAGCGCTATATGTGGGAACTGGCCTTAACAGGTGGCTTCGATTGGCCAAAAGTGCACGCGCGGTGTGGAGGATCGCAATCCAAGCACAGGACATGTACAACGTCCACCTAATCTCACACGCAACTTGCATCCATCTCTGAATGCATACCAGCCATTCATGTGACTTAACTGCTGCACTTGCGCTAATTTACGCTCAAGAAAGATTAACGATGCGCTACAGAGATCCAGTGAACCGGGAGTTTAAAATCTCATACGTCATTTTCGTCGCAAGCTGAAAAACACCTGTATAGAAACGGTCTCGAGATGACGGCCCATTTCGACGGTATACACCAGGTCGACGATAAAACGTCGTCCATGAACATACCTGGGTAAATTACTTCTAAAATGTAATTAAATTACATTACTCATTACTCCGGTTAGAATTTAATTAAATTACATTACTCATTACTGTAACTGAAATGTGATGAAATTACATTACAATTACTACGAAAAAGTAATGACAGTACAAAGTCATTACTGCGAGTTTGATCGTAATGATATTGGGGATGTGGAATTCATTGTCAGACAACGGTACGTTGTAAAAACAAGACATTTTATTCTGTGCCGATTAAGTGCGTCGCCGTTCATAATGGGCAACTCTCTTTCTGCCAAGTGCCAACGCAGAACACACATGCGATTCTTTTGTAAAAAGTAATGAGTAAGGTCATTAAAATTACTGCCAAGATGTAATTAAATTAGGTTACAAATTATATAATATCAAAAGTAATGCAATACATTACAAATTACCAGAAGAAGTGATTTCATTAGAGTAATCGCATTACTACCCAAGTATGTCCACGAGCACCCTGTTTACGTCGTCTGCTCCACATAACGTCGCACCGTCGTCGGAGCAGAATTTTCCTTAACACGCTACTTCTTTCAATCGTGTCGTGGGAAATGTTGAAACGTTTTTTTGCAACTTCAACAGCCCAATCGAATACAGCTATTACTCACTGGGCGCTTCGCTCACCCTAACGAAAACTGTGCTCTTCTCATTCAGAAAAAACTTTATCGATCGCCTAGCAACAGGTTCGTAGCCAAAAAAGGGGCGCAAAAGTCACTCGTTTTCGCATCTCCCCGACGCAAGTCGCAATCCTAAGCCGAATGTCCACCTGGAACTTCCCCTCAGGTGGAAGCCCCATTTTACCTGAAGCGTTACCAAGGTGACGACGGCGACCTTCGCTTGCCGTCGCTTCCGTCTCAGTGGGGTCACCACGGGCGCATTCCACGTCTATCTTCTCTCGTCGCCCCAATGTTTTCAGCTACCATTACATTAAGTGCGTTTCCGTTGTACTCTGTCAACGACGCTGGAACCGCAACATGCACTGAATGATTCAATGTAAGGTACGACCGTCATCAGTTTTCCTGGTGTTTGTCGATGATCACGTATTATCCCGTCATGCGAACGGGGGAACACGTAGAGACGGTTTTAGGTATTACCACGATGAGATATGAAACGTGCACAAACGTGGACAGACTGGGTAGCGGTACATATCCATCCCACATCTCTGGGTAGGTGTATATAAACACGGTACTTGGAGATCACCTATACGTAGGGAGTGACTTTTTCGGGTTAAATGACTTTCTCAGATTCAGGGGGTAAAAATCGGGCGCTATTTTTAAATATGTAATTTGGGGAGAAATCGGGCGATAATTGTGCCTTCGGGTGTTTTTGTTTCTCCCCTTGTCTATTAATCCTTTCCTAATCTCTCTTTTTGTTCTTTTGTTGATTTTTTGCGAGATCGTGACCTTCCAGCGGTAATCCCCGAAGGCATAGACAGTGTTGACACACATGGGTGTATTGCTGACACACGTGGCGACCTTTGTTCTTCTTCAGTGAAAACGTCACTTCAGGATTTCATACTGATAGGAATTCGAGGAAAAATCGGGTGTAACCCGAACTGGTCGGAGGTCAGTTCGGGGGAGTAATAACTGGGCGGAATCGGGTTTAACCTGAAAAAGTCACTCCTTACCTATACGCAGCACACCTTCCGTTACACTGCCGAGACTGGTTGCCAGTCATTCTTTACTGATGCAATAGTTGAGGGCTGTTATATTGAACATGTTCCGAGGGAGATTTGGGAGGCGTACCTCATAGAAAAGTACGGCGCTGACCATTGCATTAGCGTGCCCTCCATTAAGTTGTTACTACGTGAGCTTGGGTCGTGTCTGAGAGCCGATTAAAAGTTGGGCAATAAGAGCGAGAGATTTCTAGTGAATGGTGGTATCTTTGTAGTTTTAAGGTTATCTTTGTGTTCAGTGGTGTTTGCTGTGTGATAGCAGTACTCAAGTATTTCTGCCTAATAACCGATAGTTGCGAGTGAGCAGTTCGTGTGGGTCCTCGAGTCTGCGTTCTGTTTGCTGCTCCGTTGAGATGGATATAAGATACGAGCTCCAGATAGCGGTTGCCTTGATCGCGATAAGAAACTTTCATTTCATACGAGGGTAAACACGTGTCTGTTTGTACACTATATGTAGCGATGCGGAAAATACTTGGATGATTTTCGATGCGGTTCACGGTAGTGTTGTAAGTGACCTTGAATGTCTTTGCCAAGAAAGTGAAGGATTTGCCGTTGCGGCAAAGCCTTGAGAGCTCGAGTACGGAACTTATGCGGCGTAGCAACCTAAAGAACCTGTTTACAGCTTTTCCTTTCAACCGCATGCCTCCCTTTTCGATGTATAGGCCACCTCAGCAGCTACCCCTCTCAAGCATCCTCTACAGTCTAGCACGAAGTCGTGTTACGAAAGGGTCAGGGCGAGGTGACGCAGATAATCCAATTGTTGTGGACAGTGGAATGTGCAGATAGGACAGCACAGCCGATATTAAAGCCAGCGATAATGTCTGTTTCACACTGTTGAACTGACATGACGCAAGCATCCTGCGTTTAGTCAGTGATGGGTAAGTTAGTTTAAAAAAATTGACTAACTTACAATTAGCCTGCAAAAATAGTAACTGCGCTGCAGTTACTCCTTTTAAAATGTAACTAGCTACAATTGCTACATTAATACAACTTGGTTACAGTTTAAGAAAAAAAAGTTAATAAATGTAACTCTAAAAGCACTTAGTATAAGACCATCCAGTCTGACGTCGTGGAAGTCCTCGTTGCAAAGAACGGCAGGGTATTTGAAGCCTGAAAAAGAGAAGAAAAAAAGAAAAGAAAAAAGAGCTACGCTAGGGAACAGAAAATACCTGAGTGACTTAGTTACATTTTACACTTACTTTAACCAAGAGCGGTAACTGGACAAGCTACTTTTGTGGGAGAGCTTAGTTTGTTCAAAAAGCAACTGGGTAACTACGCGAGTACTAAAAGCAGTCTTCGAGAATCTGTCGTTACAAGTAATTTGCAACTGTAAAGTTGGAAAAGCTCTTTCGAGCGAGACTTTCGTCAGTTCCATGCAAGTTTACGGTCAAACAATTTTTATAACTAAACGCGAAGATTGGTCTCGCGAAGGACATTTAGTTTTCTGGAAACGAGTCGTGTCCGTGGAAGTGTATAATAAATGAGACGTATCGGGCAACAGAGGTAAAAGACGTTTTCGTTTCGCAACACCTATATAAGTTATCTCGTGCGTTCTCATATCTCAGTTAATTACCTCTGGCGCATTATGAGACCAACATATATTTGTTGCGAAAGGGGGATATATTTATTAGACCAAAGGAAAGAAAGAAAAAAAAGGGGGAGGGGGGGAAGGTCAGCCGAACGGGACATCGGAAAGAAAAATAAATGAAAGAAGAATAAAATAGATAAAAAAGAAAAGGAAATAATTAGGAAATAAAGGATAAAATAACAAAAGGTGAAAGAAGGATGAGATAGATAGGGGAAAGGATGTAACGAAGACAAAGGCAGCGAGTAAAACCATATTGTATTCATACAGCTTCGGTAGAGGTGGATCAGATCAGCGCTTGTGTGCGTTGCTCAAGCGAAGATTTTAACCCTTCCTCACATTAGTAAAATCACCCTGTCTTCCGCGAGTGACATTCAATACGGTACGGTGCGATTGAAGAGCGTATAGCGTATCGTATCGCATCGCGTATCTCAGAAGAATCTTCAAGTGGGCGAAATTAACGCACGTTGGCGTCGTTCGTAATAACGCCTCGTCTCGCGATGCTATGAATACCCGTAGCGCGAGAATTTTAAAGGCAACAGAGCGAACAATTAAATTAGGAATGATTATGTCGTGGGGTGTCTGCCTGTCTAAGAGAGGAACAAAGAGTCGCGTTCAACGAAAAGTATTGTGAGGCGCCACCGTGGTCGAAAAAGTGGCGGGGAGAAAGGATCGCCTTTCATGCCGACGAGGCTGTGTGGGAGGGGCGACCCGGGCTCGAATCCGAGCTAGGCTGTTTGTCGGACGCTTCATGACTGTATAGAGCTGCCAAATATATATACAGTCAACCCTCGATTTATGAACACCCTCGGTTCCTCGAAAAATCGTTCATAAATCGAGGGATTCATAAATAGAAAATTCCGTTAACTGAGTACTATCGAGCAAATGGAACAGTATTTCCGAGTTGGGATTGTGTTTATAATGCCATATATTGTGTAATTTTGCTTTTGACCATGCCTTCTGCTGTATCAATCCCACAAAGAACAGACGTTAGCACATTCACACTCTGTTTATTATGCAATACTAAATTGTTTAATTTTGCTTTGAACCTTCCGCTGTGTCAATCTTGGAAAGAAGAGATGTCACCACATTCGCACTGGACTGGTCTTGGATTTCCTCCGGGATTTTTAACCTCTGTTTATTAATCTCCGGGGACAGCGACCACCTTATTCATCAACTGAGGTCAGGAACACTTGGTCGCACCTTGTGCGACCCCGGAAAACCCGTTTGTTGTTCGGATTTCGAGGGGTTAAGAACCGAGGGTGCAATACCTGGAAAACGTTTTGTCCGTTCAGGCTTCATTCATAAGACCACGGAATAATCCCTTTGAAGGTTACTGTGGACCTCGGAACGATCCGTTCATAAATTGAGGGCAAAAACGCTGTGCAACCACTAGTTGGTTCCCAGAAATTCCGTTCATTATTCGAATATCGATGTTCATAAAACGAGGGAAAAATGAATGGAAAAAGTTTGGTTCCCCGTGCTCGTGTTCATAAAACGAGGGAATTCATAAATCGAAGGTTCATAAATCGAGGGTTGACTGTACACGGAAAAACAGGAAGAGACACACGGGTTCAGCTCAACTCACGACTGATTTACTGTTTTAACGAGAATGAACGCAGAGTACAGGAAAACGGGTATCTCAAAAATTGTGGAAAGAAGGAAAACTTTCCTAGGGTTTTAAATTGCCACGCGCGTGAATTTTTGAGATACCTGTCTCCCTGTATTGTGCGTTAATTCTCGTTAAAACAGTAAACCAGTCGCGAGTTGAGCTGAACCCGTCTGTCTTTCCCTGTTTCTCCGTGTATATGTAGTTGGCAGCTCTACAGTCATGAATCCGTGCCGACTACTCCAATTTGCTGTCCTACTACACGGCAGCCATGTACGCTATGAAGTCGTGAACAATCCCCGTATGAGCAGCATCCCATACCACATCGGCAGGCGTATTACTCGGAAAGAATACGCTACCAACCGCAAGTAGAGCGTCATTATATACTTTTTTTTTTTTTTTTCTGGTACAGTGAAGGCCATTTTGTCTATCCATCCCGCGCGGGTGTTCGTGTAGACGTACAAGTCCCGGAGCCTGTAGTGTAACTTTCCTGTCGTTCCGCTTGCATGCCCTGTGTGTCATTCTGCTCGGCCCATTTTCTTCACGTCTTGACGTTTTCCCCCACAACAATGGCACACATGGAAGGGAAGTCGGATACGCACCTGAAATGAACCCGCGCTAAACAGGACAAAGCGAGACACAATCGCCGGAAAAATACGCACGTTCCACCAATAGTGTACGTGTAGCGTTGTTTGCCTGGAATCGATCCTGTACGCCTACGCCAACTGTATACCGATCACGTGGGTATACTCTGCCACACCGGCAACTCCACGGTAACTTGGTTTTCATGCACGGAGAAATTTTTTTTTTCTCTCAATTCCACTGTCAGTCTCGAGGGCGTCGTTCGTGCGAATGTGAGCATAAATTTAGCGATGAAGATTGGAACGACGCCCATGACGACATGTCGTCAACATCCTGCGGAAATTTTAGAGGCAAATGGCCAGGCCGAACGACGGACGCTAATATACCCGGAGAAAGCTAGGTTCCATCTCCTTGAACTTGGAGCGTCATCTTGTCTCGCGACACGCAACAAGGAATGCAAATAGATAATGAGACCCGAAGCGCCTTTTTTTCTAGTTCAATAGATATTTATCGGCTAACCGCGTATTCAGACGAGCGGCGTTCCCCGCAGACGCGAAAGACGCGAAGAACGTCATAGCCTTCTGAGCGCGAGCGCTCAACGTCAAGTGTTCACCTACACTGCTAACCGTGGGGAATATCCTGCAACACAGTCACAAGATATTCCGTATAGCAGACGACAGCCAAGACGCTGACGGCGTCGTCTGCGAAGTGTCGTCTGTTAAGGGCGTAGTACGCCACTCCCGATATTCCCCACAGCGTGGATGCTCGCATAACATGGGACGGAACTTCGTCTCTGTGAGCACTGTTTTCTCTTTTTCTTCCACTAGAATCTTCCGTAAGGATGTCGCTCGTGTGAGTACACAGTAAGCCGCGCGATCCCCGCTAATCGGATGAACGGCAGCGACCCGTACGGGCATTTTCGAAATTTATGGTGGGACTGGTTGCCGTAGTCGGGCCACGCGCAGGCGGTTAACGTCGCGACTATCGCAGGGGCGGACCGTGTGTCCTGGACCGACTTCACGGGGAACTGTGATGCCGAAGTTTGCTTTAAAGCGTATGTGGAAAACACGGGAAAAATATACCCAGACAACACCAGATGCTGTTTCTAACCGGAATCACGGCGGACGGCTGTAATCGTAGCAACTAGTCCACGGGATCTGCATATCTGATATATAACTATCACGCAAACATTCGTCGGCGGATACGATTCGTGTTGTTCCAGCCAGTCCCGGTGCCTGTATCAGTGATTACTGGAAGCTAACCCGGTTTCTTTTCCCGGCACCGGCTATGCTGTATCTGTGTTATCTCCGTATGAAGTCGACCCAGGACGCCACCAGGTGGCTCGTGAACAACATATTAGTCACGCACGTCAGCACTCAATGGCTCATGGGAAACGGCGTGCTGGTGTGGTGTAGTGGTAGCATATGTGACCGGATATCAGAAGACCCAGGTTCGATTCCTGCCGTCAGCGCCTCTTTTCCCTGAGTTGTTGCATTTCGATGATTCCGGGCGTATGAGGCTTACATGTTTGTGTCGTCCCTAAGTGTGGTCTGCCTCGACCAAATCTCGTTGTCTACCGTATATTAGTCAACCGACCGACAAAGCATGTAGCTTTGCAACCAGTGTAAGTGTATCATGAGCCGAGCGCTCCTGCAGTTTATTTGACGGCCATGGACGTTCCATTCACGTAAAATCAACCGCATACACGACGCGTTAAAATAGGAGACATTCTCGAAATGGTATCATTTTTTTTCGTACGCCCTTCCCTTTCTTTTCCACCGAACCAGATGCGATGATGGAAAGTAAATGTTCTGAGGCTGAAAAAAAGAAACACAACAAAGCCTCGAAGTGCCTGAACAATTGAAATTATCCCGTCGCTCCCTGTCTTTCTCGACGACTGCCATATTTCAATTGCAAATTCGATTTACACCTTCCCGCAGGGCGCACACTAACTTAAGCTTCTTGTAAAAAAAAATGCTTTTTTGTACGTACTTCTCCAGCGGTGGTCGTTTCGCTTGCTCCGTTTCTAATAGATGACGCATATTTGATATATAGATGACGTAAATTGAATTCTGTTAACCATGTTACCGAATCCCACAGTCTCTTTTCGAGCTTTGAGAGATTCCTCAGGATGTCCTTCTGTCTTCTTTTTCTGCGCCAACATACTTGTGGATCCTGGTGGAACACACGGCGGACAAAGCCAGCATCGATTGGGGCTGTCTAGCGCACAAGTGCCGACGGTCAATAAGCCAGTTATTCTCCTCTTTACTTTCTTGTTTTTTTGGCGGGTTCATCGTCGATATTGCATCTGTTTCGCATCGATTTCCGCATCGCATAAAGCGAGACATCGATGAGTCTCGTCCTTCGGCCTCTACCGTGGAAGTATAATCGTAGAAAACGCAGTTCTCTTGTGGCTAAGTTTTTTTTTTTCGTCAACCTCAACATCAATCCGGCCACTACGCTTGTTTTCGTGCACTCAACAAAGAATTACATTCTTTGTGAACACACTGCGTTCGTTATGCAGTAAGGAGAAAAGAAAAGAAAATGGTGGCCACCACTTGTAATGTAAGCCTCGGTGGACGGAAAAAAAGAGCGTCTCGCTCTGTGGCCACGTCAAAGTGAGGGAAAGAAGAAGAAAAAAAAAAGGTTCCGCTGACAACGCTCGGAAAAGATCATTTGAGAGGAAAGAGACGCGTACTTTGACACCGTGTAACTAAAGGATTTTGAATGCATTGTCCCCTGTGTGACATTCTTCTATACGGGTTAAATACTTGGCGTCCAACTCGTCTGCGAAAGAGGTTCCTTTTGGGCTTTGAGATTTTTGCGTTCAAGTACGGTACAAAGGCGGATTTAAGTTCGCGCGAATGTGTCCGTTCACGTGATACGTTTCACGTTAAGCACCGAAGATGAGCGATGTATTCGATTCCACGATATGACGGTAGCTTATACCTCAAATCATCCTTACAGCAAGAACACGCAATTGTTCCCGAAGCGTTTCTATCTATCTGTGGGACTTTCGAACGTGTATTTCTGCACATCTTCAGTCTTCGATTGAACACGTGTCCAACAATGCAGCCCCTACAGGGAATTCATATTTTGATTGTGACGCTCATTTTTCCAGTTCTGCGCTGTTGTTTATACGACTCCCCTCATCTCTTCCAACAAACGCAATGGAGCAGTGTACCGCCAGAACGGCGGTGAATGACCCACCATATCATCATCCCATTTACGTGTGTGTATACGACTCCCCGTTGCAGCCGTACAATAACACGAAGCAAACACTATTATAGTTTCGGTGTCATAATCCGGATGTTCACCTTCAACATCTGAGAAATTTCGATGACTTTCCCTCATTGCCCTCCTCGTTCTTACAGTTCCGCATCATTTGTTCTTCAGGGTCTCTCATCGTTGACGATCGTAGCTCCCAAATGATACCGCTGCTGTTCATTTGTGAATGACATTCCCACGATATATTTTACTGCTGTATAATAACCTCGACTTGGAATCTACGGTGCACCTTGCCTTCATCCGGCGGTCCCACACGAATAGGGGTGAAGCAAACAGGAGTGAACTGCCGCTGTCAGTTCTCATGGTTCTTGTCTTCGCGGGTAACGATATCTTTTCTCTCTCTGTGTGTGTGACACACACTAAAATGCAACTATAGGATGTAATAAAAAAAACATTCGTCTAATTTCCACGAGGTTTCTGCTCTGGAATAGTGTTAGCGTACATAGAATTCAGAACAGTAATTTTAAAACCGTACCGGAGCGCATAGTTGCGTAACATTTTAAGGACACACAGCACGCGCTCACTTTGTCTTATGCACTGTTTGAGGTAATTCATTATGCGATGATGGAGGGTCTGTCAAATTGAAAGTTACGGGCAACGCTGTGTCTCCAATAACCGCGCATAAAGTACGGCGCCGAAACTATGTACATCTCATCTGCAGAACACTGTGTCTATAGAACAAGAGAATCAGGCTACGTGTCGGTTACGGAGTCACCACGAACAGGGAGCTAGTCGGGAACATAGATCGCTTTTGCCGGGCCAATTTGACACTACTTCCCGCCGGACTGCGCCCAGAGTCGTTTTGCCGCAACTTTACTCGCAAAATATAAATATTTAGCTTTCCCTGTCGCATATATAAATAGCTGTGCTGAACTTACGAGTGACAAGCTGTTAAACTATACACCGTCGACATAACCTCTCTGTCTGCTGGCACATAAATGTATACATTAGTATCATTACGATATATCAAGACGCCACCCATTGTGATGTCAAGATATGGACCAATTCTACGAAGTGCGACAACAGGGGCGTAGGCTGAATTTTTTTCTGTGGGAAGGCGGGCTGGGACTCCTATGTCAAGGGGTGCTGGGGTTGCGCAAAAAACAAAACAAAAAGAAAAAGAGAAAAACTCCATCTATATTTGCTCCCACATTTCCGAGGCAGAATGGTGATCGCTAGCCAGTGGTGATCACGCTTCTTGAGCGCTTCAGCGAATCTACCTGAGCCACCGCGAAGAAATGGCGCCATACATGCAAGGTTTGGAAGAGACACCGAAAAGTAGTTATTTTAAAACCGGAGCGAATACTTATGTATAACCAAACGAGGGCAATATCACGGATATTCGCTCAACACCTCGTGCCATATCTCGACGCGCTTCATTACACATTTGTTGGCTCATTGCGAGGTTTATTAAGAATTGGATATCCGACGATTCGACGTCATTTGACAGGCTACGATCGTGTCCGACACTCCAACGGTGGATCTGTGAATCGGTTTTGCGTGCCTCGGGATAATTGCGCTACAGGGATCAAACCCGAAAGCTCGTGATAAGAGAGAGGTTTGTCCACCAAAGTATCTGTTGCTGTGACGACTCTGTTTCAGGCGCCCCGAAGGACACCCGCCGGCAAGGGCATACTTTCTGCACAACGCAATGTGTCTTTCAGAGTCGTTGCTCTTTTGTCTGGAACTTTCTCCATTCACCAATGAGTGAAACAAGCTGCTCGTTAGAGTCCAACCCTGGCACAGAAAGTCTGACCCCATTCGTCTCAAAGAAGGACTAATTGGCCTATTCTTGGCTTCAGTGCGGCAAGCAATGAAATTGTACGTCCCATACTGGGGGCATCGTGAGAATACTTTCTGAAACTGCATCGGCCGTTTTCGTACTCCATAATGCGGGATGACGCTCATATTCAGCTTCTTCAGCCAGCTTTCTTATTCCGTTTGTTGCCCTTGTTATTTGAATGCATCCACCGCTGAGCTGGAAGACTCAGTTTCGAGTGGACAAGTTGAAAAGAAAAGCAGCATTTACTGCGTGTCTCCTGCGTCGGTCACAGTGCGTCATGCTAATACTCGTAAGAGGCTATTTGTGGACCTTGACGACTATGTCCACGGCACGTCATTTATCATATTTCCAGACGTCAGTGTTTCCACGTTACTCTCCACTAGACAGCGCGGTAATTAGTGAGCTTTTCCTGTGCCATGCAAGGAGCAATGCAATATACGAGGAAGAGAGAAACGAAAGAGGGATGGCGAGTTCTTAGAACTCGTGGTTTCCTCAAGAATCCCCTCCTGACGCTTTTGTGAGTTTCGAAGATGAGCGCAGCTTTCGTGCCCTTCAACAACGGCTTCAAGTGCCGTTCCATCGATATTTCGTTGCAACAGAAAAAAAAAAAAAGGAAACATTGGTTCCACCTACTGCGTTTTAGAGTCAGGGTAATTTGTAATTACCGGGAAAATGAGTTGATTCCTCAACAGTGGCGCCCATAAGCAATGTGCAATAAAGTCACGTGAGTAGGGCACGGCTACATCAATAAAAACGGATGCCGTCGGACCCAATATGTGGGAACGGTAAGCCGTGTTTAAGCTAAGGCTTCGTTTCGCAAAACTTGCGTTCGGTAGCGATGGAACCGGAACAGCAAGCAATGGTGAACGTGCACTGGATGAATGCCAGGTTGCTTCTTGCGGCTCGTGGAATGCACCGTAATGTACTCTGTCTGACCAGTAACGAAGGTCGATACGTCGCTGCGATGACGTTCGCTGGCATTTACACCAAATAATCAAACCTTCCCGACTACAGATTTAAACGAACAGGTCGGTTTTTATCGCGCCACTGTGTGGAGGGGGGAAAACGGGAAGCGTACGCCTTTTCTGTGACAATTATGAACGTCATAAGTGTCACAGAAAAGGCGTACGCCTCCCGTTTTCAACAAATCAGGGCATATAACGATATCATTCGAGATGATGGTTAGCTAGGAGCGTGCTACGCGGTGAAGTTCATTTTTAAGAGTGCAGGACTGGCGCATTGGCGAGCATCCTACAACATCCTATAGGGACCGTGCGACACCTAAAGGGGGCGCGCTGCTCCGTCGCGACAGCGCCGCCAGTGTCGGTCTTGGACGTATCCGACGTGATACTACGCCGCCCGTTCTATGTATTCTCAAGTGGAACTGTAGCTTGCGTGGCGACCGCCGTAATTAGAAGGACTAATTTTCGAAATGCAAATAATGTGGAACCTTTCTGGGGCGCGAACGAAGTGAATGGAGACAAACTGCACAGAAGCAATCACCGTATTTATAATGCATCTAACAGTACGGAAGGAGAACAGCCACTCGCGTCTGTCCGGTCAAAACACCTGTAAGTGATACGTCGAGAGGATGGTTATTTGACTCCTCACAAAATCCTGGCTTGCTAGCGAAGGCTATATATGTGTATTCCTCTGACTCCATCCATTTGTAATATCATGTTTTTGGCTGCGGCTTGTTCTTGTATTCCTTTCGTCTTCTTTGCACACACATAGCTTCGTCACTGAAATTTACATCGTGCGTCCGTTTTATCCATACAAATAAACACGTGGGGTCACAACTTGTTGCCTGAACTTGCACTGCAGTTTTTCCAGTATCTTCAGATACAATAACGCTAAAGAGATCCTCAAAGAAGAAAGTATATGACTGTTTACCTCGGCTACCGCCGTAGGCTTGCGGAACGACAGCTGTGAAATGGTCGGTGAGTAAATACTAAACCTTTTGGACAACGTAGAACTCCTGTTCTCACTGTGAGACTCGTCATACCTGGAGCAATATCGGCTCTGGGCACTGGCGATGAAACACCAATCAATCATCAATCATTATCTCGAAATAGGTTGCCGTTTGGCCGGTGCATTTGACGGTGATATCCAGCGGCGTTTCACCGTCACGAAAGTGACAACTGTAAATCATTGATCATTTTGCAGGTCCTCATTGAGTTTCATTGAAACTAGAACAAAAGAAATAGAATATATTCGCCCATGTTGTGCACACCTCATGCAATGGCCGAACGCGCGTCACAAACGCTATTCGCTGCGAGTCCCCGGTGGTATTGGAAGCGTAGAAATCACGAGAAATTAAGCATCTGGTCCCTAATGAAGAGTTCTTTTAGGTGCTGGCACAGTTAGCGATGCTGTGGCAAAAAAAGATGCCCGCACTTCACATGTAAACAAAGCTGGCTACCCGGCGGCTATCACTCAAGGTACTTTCTCAAGAGCATCGCGGCGCCACCAGTTTGTCGCACAGTCCCTATAGGCTATAACCTGGAGGACGACCTACAAAAACTGGTAAACTCGCGTGTTGTTTACAAGAAACGGGCCTTGCGCAAAGCCCCTGCCATCTAGAGTCACTAAATGAATGCTTGGAGGTTTCATTCACTGTCATACCTTAGTCCTGACCCTTAACTTTTCACGTGTAAATAAATAACTTCTACCTTTTTCTTACTCCCTATACTTTCGTTGTCTGCCTCTCGTTTTTCTACACTCATGATGTCATTCTTCATTGCCCTCACTACGAACCTTCCCGAACCACACTCTCCGAGTCTCTTCGTCAGCTGGACTCTCGCCCTTTCTCCCTATCGAAATTGCTTGGTCCCTGGCCCAATCCAGCCCAGCAACGCTCTGCGCTCAAAGCTCTTCTGACATTTCTGGACACCATCGGACTTCGATCGTTATTGTGAAGGGGCTCGTTATTTTATTCCACCCATTCCATCCAGCAATGGGGTAGAGCATCGCCTGTGGCGATGAAACTCCCCACTCTCCAAGGTCGAAAAATAAAGTTGTTATTGTTTCTACACTCTTAAAAATGAACTTCACCGCATAGCACGCTCCTAGCGAACCATCATCTCGAATGATATCGTTATCTGCCCTGATTTGTTGAAAACGGGAGGCGTACGCCTTTTCTGTAACAATTATGAACAGCATAAGCGTCACAAAAAAGGCGTACGCCTCCCGTTTTCAACAAATCAGGGCAGATAAGGATATCATTCGAGATGATGATTGGCTAGGAGCGTGCTGTGCGGTGAAGTTCATTTCTAAGAGTGTAGTACCTATTTCATTGCGAGGTCGCCCGAACCCATTTCTTTCGGCATATTATACAGGGTGTCTTCTCTTTCTTCCATACAGATTTTTCATAAAAAAAACTAAGGGCTGTAGACATCCTGTTTTCACTTCTCTTATCTCTGGGCCGACGGACGTTGTTGGACTCTGTTGCTCAACCGTCGATTGATTAATTACCTAAAAATCGTTAATGAACTTTTTAATTATAGAAGCTACGAAGTTGTCCCGATCAGAAATACTGTTCCTTTCGGTCACCTGATATCGTAGCCGTCTTCAGAACAAAAATCCGTTCGGAAGATCGTCCGGTAAAAATTCGTGAAGGAACACAATTGTTTTCTTTAGTTTGTTCATTGCGCATCTTCGGAGACGCGTGTTTCCTTCACCACCAATGTGAGAGGGTGAAGGAGCACATCAGTATATATATATATATATATATATATATATAATATAGCATACACGCAGGCCAGCTGGTGGGGGCGATCCATGAAGAAATATGTCTGAGATTGGGCAACACTCTGAAGAAGGACAACACAATACGACAGCTCAAAACAGCAATCTTACTCAGGCTCAGACCTATATTTCTTAATAGTACATGCAAGATACCGTTTTTTTTTCTTCTTTTTTCCATTTTTGCACATATCATTGCACTACCCCACTCCACCACCACGTTTGCCACTGGATTTATTGTCAGACAGTCCGAAATTTATTAACCCGAGGTCCCGGAATTTGGCGTCGCAAAATCCCGGGATTACGGGACACGAAAAGTTGTCGGCATCTCAGGATCCGAACCATCGTTCCACGTGAGACCGTGCGATAATGATTTCGGTGCTGAAGTGGTGTAACTTCCCTGCAGGACCTTCCTTAATATAGGTATTCCTATAGGCTATAGGATAGAAAAGTGTCTTTATATGCCGTATATAGAGAAAGACGATTCAATCCAGGTAAATTTCAAAGTGCGCTGGTGACTCAAAATTGACTGAGATTGAATTTACCGTACTGCCAGCACCCAGTATATTCGATCGGCGATATTTGCGCCGTGTGACGTCACTGTGTACACACACTCTGTTCGGCTGAATGCAGGGCATTTCTCTCCGAAGGCCTTGATAAGAAAGAGAGGTTATTTTCCTCCAATCTCCTCCAGTAACCCGCATACCGGAGGCAGGAAAGTGGCACGCCGCTGGATGGTCACTCTTTGCCTTGTATAGCAGATGTCTGCTCATCGTGCTTCGGAGCTTCTTTAACGATGAACGAGATAGATTTCTCGCCGAGTGTTGTTGTGTCCATGGAATACGAGCGGCCACTGGATTTACCTCGAGTGTGCTGAGGTGAGCGTCGCGTTAATAGGTTGAGTTTAAGTCAACTAAAAGGTTGTAGTTGTAACACGTTGTAGTCTAAAACCACAGGCCCGATATTATACCTGCTTGCAATGATAGTCACAATGCTACGGACGCATCTTTATGGGCGGAATTTGTGTTCAGTCACGCGGCGCTCATAGAGGGGCAAAAATGTCGCTATAGCTGCAGCAGAATATGGATGAGCAACTATTCGAGTGTCGATATTTTATCGATTTACGTGGATACTTTTCCTTTTTTCTAATACGTATTTTCGAATATTTATCATTCTGTATCGATATCAAGATAAAGAGTGCCTATTTGGTTTGGAAAATTGGCGATATTGTTGCGTTCTTACGTTTTGGGAAATCCTTGCTGAGACGCTGGGGTTGAGATGAATACTCCTGCCATACGGGCACGAAAAATGAAACTGAAATGTGAACTGAAATGTGCTTAGTCAGTTTTGTTGTGATGTCAATCGTGCGATGCAATATACGGACAGTTTTACTAGCGTTTGCCATAACTCCTTGGCCTATTAAATGTCTGTATACTCTGACCGCCATTGTTCGCTCACGTTGAGAATGGGAGGTACCCGGGTTCGAATACCGATGCCGGCTGTGCTGTCTGGGGATTTTCCTGGGTTTTCCTCAGACGCGTTCAGACATACGATTTTTTTTTAATTTTTATTCATAAAATACTGCAAACCCTAAAAGGGTACAAGTAGGAGGGGCGCAGAAAGTCCAAAATAATTTACAACAAGGCATCATGGAACCGCGTTTAGGCCTTTCACAAATTGCCGTGACAGAGCGGTGTTGGACCTGAGCAGATGACAGAGAATTCCATTCGTACATTCTATATTCGACATTCCATATATGTCGCCACAGTTCCCTTAGAAGTCGGCCCAGGACGCACATTCCTCCAGGGCGTCAGTCGCGACGTTGCCCACCACTGTGAGGCCGACAACGGCGAGCCCTTTCACCAGCAACACCACCACTATCATCTATTGTTCGCACACAGTAACAATTTCAGTTTGCATAAGACCACATTTTACTGTACAACACACTGTCATTTGATAGATTCATGGTGCTTTTTGAAAACATCTTTGACGAATCAAGTACCAAGTTAGTTAAAAATATTCATCGCCAACAGTAAAATAACTTGAGGTGCCGCCTTATTGCTTGTTTTGAATTCGGCACCTGTTGGCAGATACGTTAACCGAAATGTTATTAAAATACATTAGAACAGCTTCGCACGAATACCCACTTGATCGTTATATTTCAAAATATTACATACGTACATTTTCAACATATTTAACCAGGTTTAATTGTTTCGAAGTAGCTTACGTAACTTATATTTTATATTTTTGCTTAGCGGTTGGGCAGTAGAGACATTATGACGTTTAATGTCATTAGAAAATGAGGTGTGGCGCACGAGCTGCGTATATAATGTCAGTCGTGACCCCAACGCATTCAGACGATATTGTAATTTTTTGTGCCGGTATGGCTGGGGACGAGATAGAATTTACTTCAGTGTGGAGCAGGTCCCCACAGAAAACGATCAAATAAGCCTAAGTAATGTGATATGTCAAGCACTATGAAACCAATGATGCGATTGGCTCATCGCGAGTTCGGAATACTAACACTCGCTAACCGTACGTACGGCGGAGGGGAACCGTCGATCAATAAACAATCAAGTTATTTTTGCTAATGCACGATCGAGAGAAGGTTGAAGCCTCATCGCAGTCAGGTCCCTCTTTCGCTCCTTTTCCTTGTTGTGGCTTCTCCATGACATCCTCGACGTCCATGACGTTCTCATGACGTCAATTTCTCTGGACGTCCACCAAATCGCACACTGTTAAAGCTAGATGGGTAGAAATCCAGCGAACCGGTAGAGATGTAGCAAGGGAGTTGCCTCAGGACAGAAGCCGCCGATATTTCGAACAGAGACTGTTCATCTTCTGGGCCTTCTGGGATAGAAAAAGAACAGTCTCTGTTCGAAATGTGTGTACTTACAAATGTACAACGTCACCATCTGATATTTATCAGTGAATGATATCGAATTGAAAGAAAAAGAAAAAAAAAAGAGAAAAAAACTTAACGGCTAGATACATAAAAAATTTCCTGTGAACAAGAGTTTCGTGTAGCAGTTTGCGCTTAGAAAATGTATTTCGCAAAGAAGGTGTTGACAAAGTGCACTAGAAAATCGTTTCACAATTTTTGTTTTATATTTCGAACCACTGGAATTTTCTTCTGATTCATCATTTGGTCGCTCGACATTGTTTCTGTTCTTCTCGCAAGTTATGTCAAAGTTGTAAATTACGAAGCGAATCATTAGAAAAGCTTGTCGACACGAACAGTGGTGTTACACTTTAACAAGAAGAATGGCAATTGTACACCTGAAATACGAAGTAGCTGCTGCACACTTCTAGAGCATGGATGCATTATCCAGCTATGCCAGAAAGTGGGTCTTAACAGTAGCTTTTCCACTTGAAAAGTGATTATTCCTCGCAGTTATTTGGCAGCTACTTCCCTCTAAAGTTAGGATGTATCATAAAGGTACCGTAAAGCAGCAGTTACGTTGGCGAGATAGTTTGGCAGCTTGTTGCTTGTAAACCCACCACAACAAGTTATAGATATGACAGGGAATGCTAAATACTTGCAATCTGCAAGTAAAATTGCGGTAAAATGACTCGAGGCGACGTCTGGAGGGTAATAATCCCCAATATGTCAAGCAACAGTGATCTTTGTACCCGACTACTCATGACGACTTACGAGCCGACTACTTTCGTTTTCGACCCAGTGTTATGCGCATGCAATGTAGTTTTGCCGCCGTACTTGACGAGCGATGCGCAGTCGTTGGCGACTTCTACACAATGTTGCCCGTAACTTTCAATTTTCATTTCCTAAAAAAAAAAAAAAAAAAAATCTCCGAGCGAAAATTGGAAAGTACTAAGGCCTCAGAGTATCGAATAGATAAATTTTCTGAGATTGCACTTTAATAGCACTTTAATACTTGAAAAATTAGATACTTTACGGTGTCTTTAAATAAATATTGGTGATTAGGTATTGTACGGCGGTTGAACTTGCACATTGAGACGCCTTTTTAACTGGTGGAACCATAAGGGGTGGACGTGGATATTTTTCCTTCAGACGTCGATCATTACTCACAATTCCGACATTCTTGCACGCAATCTAAAAGAAAGACGTCCACATCGGACGACGCGTGGTACATTTCTGTCGCTCCTTTCACCAACACCTGTGGTGCCTCATTCATATAGAGTGACACTACTCATTCAGAGAGAGGGATGCATGCTATAGAAGAGAAGAGCCCATAAAAAGTGTTTTCGCCGACCGTGGTTAATCGGTCGGACATCCGGCATCATTATGACAACACTGATAGCATTCGTCCTATCAAAGCTCGCGGATACGTTGCCGCGGCATTAGAAGTGTGTACATATATTCCGTGTACATTCCAGATATTCCGTGTAAGCCAAGGGATGGGGATGGAAGAGTGTGCGTTTAAAGTCTGATAAACAGCCCTCGTCTTTTTCTTTTCACAGATGGCTTTTCCTGAGCAGTTCATAGATTGGTCATATTCACTGACATTCAACATGATTTCTATCGCGGTCATCATTCACTATGATGTCATGGAGAATAATTTGATGATGGGTGGCGTGCGGTATTATGTTGATGTTGAGTGATGGGCTACGATGTGATGTGATAGCGATCTTCAATGCTGAACAGTATGATATTGGACTCTCGCGATTGGGAAATTAATTATGAAAGAAGCAAGGTTGAAGCTTTGTACGCATTTTGTCCTTTCTATGTGATCCAGCCTGAGAACATCA
Source organism: Ornithodoros turicata (assembly GCF_037126465.1). Classification (NCBI taxonomy): domain Eukaryota; kingdom Metazoa; phylum Arthropoda; class Arachnida; order Ixodida; family Argasidae; genus Ornithodoros; species Ornithodoros turicata. The sequence goes on from NC_088207.1 coordinate 9,298,837, forward strand.
ATTCCCGTCTCGTGATGGGGTAAGATGTTGGTGGGCAATGCTGTGATGATGTTGGTGGGCTACTGATGTCTAATGATGGGTAGTGAGGGCAAATTATTATGGAGTAACCTTTGTCTGGGATAGCTGCGTTTCGATGAATGCGACACAGGTCGACGGGACTGGCTAAGTCGATATATCATCTCCTTCTGAACCGGTTTGTATCGACTTAAGAAAGAATTCGACAGTCGCTCAGCTTAGATAGTTCAGACGACAAAAGTCGACTGAACTCCGCCATGTAAACCGCGTCAGTCGACTTATTCAGGCACTTCTCACTTCACTGTCGGATGCTTCTGGAGGCGCAATTCAAACGCAGCATTGTCTACGGATCTTTCCCTTATGGCGTCTGCCGCTTCCAGTCAAGACAGCGATGTGTGTGGTACGACGAAAGCCCAAAATTTATGCTTCGCGTAATTTCGTGGCTGAGCAATCTTCAACGGAAGAAACACGGCGTCGTCCATATTTCCCGGAGGTGCGCAGCCAACGGCGGGCACGGCGGCGGTGAACGTGTACTTGTTGCCAGATTTCCACGCAGTACGTCCAGCAGCTGTTGGATTACGAAACGAATGACTGGAAAAGTATTACAGAAGTAAAAGAATTCACGCGATGGCGAAGCTTTGTGTAACGTATCTAAATTTTAAAGGTGAGAGTAGAGCTTCACTCCAGGTTCAATCGATTGAGTTCTACGAGCTCTATGGCGCCATAGTCGACACTCATAAACCGTGTTCATTCGACCTTAGCGATCAGTCGACTGGGGGCCTTCAATCGACATATCTGCCCATCTAAATGCAGCTACTGTGTGTGTCTGTCTTTGTAAAATTCAATTTCGTCGTTTGCATACCTTGTGCGAACAACTTGTCTGTGTATGGTTTTTTGAGATATCCCCCTCCCCTCCTCGTTTTATTTTAACGTTTATTTCAATTTTATTTTCGTCATCTTATACAACAAAACACGTTAGGGTTTTGTGTTGCCTGAAGGCGAACCACGTGTGGTGCAAAAATACGAACATTCTTTATACCAGTAAGCATCGATATCTCAATATCGATAAACATACATTGCAGTGTGAATACTTTATCGATATTTTATAATTTCGTGTCCGAGAGAAAATTTACGATTAGCGATAGTTTTAGAGCATCGGCAACATCGGTTGGAGAAACATCTTTATTGTCGATACAAATATCTGTTCGCAATCTACCAATTTGTGGCCACCTTCGCCACTAAGCTCACACCGAGCGGGTCGTACGCTTTCAGTATAGCGGCCAATATTTTTCACGACGAAAGCACACACGCGTGCAGTATGCAAGGAACAAGCTTTATTTTGCACATAAGATGTTCCCTCATATCACAAGAATTTTGCCACATCTGAAGACTCATTTAGCGAAAGCTAAACAGTTTTGGTCAGCTCCCTCGTTTGACAGCAAACCCACACGAGCCGATTAGGAGTTCACTCCCTTCAAACCCTCCCCCCCCCCCCCTAAAATACAATAAAATGGTCTAGATACCTTGTATGCAGTAGGAGTAGCCCGGAAAGGACCGGATGCTGACATCAAGATTGCAGGAAGCAACTCTAAAACTGTTTTTCTCGGGGGACTATTCTCATTTGACTGAGTGTTGATGTCACGGTAGTTACGCGAACCATTCGTTTTTGTCAGGCAAGCAGTGAACGTGAAATTCAATTGAATTAATTTTTTTGTTGGAATGCCAGCACATGGCTGAGTCGCATGCGTGATACAGCCGACATGGCATGTGAATATAGTATAGGCTTCGACAAAACAAAGTAGAAATGTTCCCTTCCTTTTGCTACCCACTCCGGAGCAGTGGTTCTCAACTTACTTGTATATACACAGCTGTGCAGCGGTGCACGCGAACTATAATAGGTGTTGTACAAGGAGAAAATCGTTTATTTGCATGCAACTCTCGTGAGACAGCAGGGATGTGAGTGGGACGCTAGCATCCCGATACCTCGAAATAAAGGGGAGGACCTCGATATTCCCGGTTGCGGAATCCCCAATCTCAAAATTGACATTGTCGAAACAAGGAAAATCGAGGAGAATGCTCGATTGCTTTGTATAAGATGTTTAAAAACACGATATCACTATGTATAACCATTCAGATTCACGGGTTTTCCGTGTCTATGTCCAAGTCGTTTTAGCGAACGAAAGCCACGTTTTAGCGGAATAACTTCTTAGCAGGGCGGGCACGACGGAGCAGCGTGTTCGTTAATTTATCATTAGGTTAATCCAAGTTTGGTGTTTGCGTTTCAATGTTCAGGTTAGTCGAAGTTCGCTGTTGGCAGTTTCTCGCGCGCGACTGCGACATTTATTAACATTTACAGTAGTTTATTCTACAACGGGGATATCCACAACTTTATTTCGAGGTACCCCCCCTCCCCTTGCACCCCTAACTCCCCCGCGGATAACGTAAGGAATGATTCTGGGTTAAGCTATCACTAAATAGGGGCTAGATTGAGCCAACCGATTACCATCTTTGCTAGGGGATGGGGAATATGTAAAGGCAAAATATAAGGTGACAAGGTTACCGTAGCTGACTAGATCCGGTTTCTTTACAGCGAGCGGCAGCCACGGCCGGCGAATTCCGGATGCCAACGAAATAAATGCTAAAGAGTGCCACTACTATGCAGTACGCATATATAAAACCTATGTGTACATTGTCTACTAGACTAGATATGTACACAAGATATAATGCACGGTCAATATACAGGGTGTCCCAGCTAAATGCGAACATGTTTTTTACAGTATATATATATATATCACTTTTTCCGAGATGAAATCAATTGCAATATAGCATGTGCTGAAGGGCACTCCTTAGGAGGGCATTAGCAAACTCCTAAGGCAATGTCTTAATTAAAATTCAATAATTAACTTTTCCATTATAAAAGCTACGAAGTTGTCCCAATGAGAATATCTGGTCCCTTCGGTCACACGGTACTGGAGCCGTTTTCAGAACAAAAATCAATTCGATAGATCGTCCGCAAAAAAATTCATGAAGGAACATTATTTTTTTTGCTTTATTTTTTCATCGCGCATCTCTAGAAAATCATCTTTCCTTCACCCTCAATGAGAGAGGGGGAAACAGAACACTATCGCCTCTTGCGTCCTGGAAAAATATTAAAACAAAACAGCAAATGCAACCCAAGATAAGAGCAGTTCCGAGAGAGTCACCCGATACATTTGTTTTTGTTTTCCCAAGTTAAAGCTCATCTTCGACGCATGAGGCGGCACTGTGCTCCTTCACCCTCTCACATTGGGGGTGGAGGAAAGACGCGTCTTCCGAAGATGCGCGATGAACGAAATGAAGAAAACAATGGTGTTCCTTCACGAATTTATTGCGGACGACCTATCGAACGAATTTTTGTTCTGAGAACGGCTCCGGTATCAGGTGACCGAAGGGACCCGATGTTCTCATTGGGACAACTTCGTAGCTTTTATAATTAAAAAGTTAATTATTGAACGTTAATTAAGACATTGCCTTAGGAGTTTGCTAATGTCCTCCTAAGGTGTGTCCTTCAACATATGTTATATTGCAATTGATTTAATCTCGGAAAAAATGATATATATATATATATATTTTTCAAAATATGTTGGCATTTAGCTGGAACACTCTGTATACAGAGTAGAGCAATTTTTTCGTGCGTTCTGTTCGTTCGAACTTATGATGAAAGCGCTAAAATACGAAGAAAGGGACGGATTGAGAGAGCACGTCTGTCTCCTCTCTGTCCGCCCTTTCTTTGTATTTTAGCGCTTTTATCGTGACAATATAGAGAGTTTTCACCCACGTCATCTTGTGACGTGGCAGTGACGCGGCATGCTCGTAAGCTCCTCCCACTGGTGGTCACTTTTCGTGCTAGCGGCATTGAAAGATGACAAACTTCGCTATTTTTCAAGGCGACAACCATAGTTTTCATAAAAGAAAACTTGAGAACGACAGTGACGAAGTGTCTTCGGGATAAAAGAAGGGTACGGACGCGATCGGATTTCAAAACACAATTCGAGGCTCCGTTTTCGAACAAATGCTAGATAATCTCGGCAGCTGCGCCGAAAAAGTGACCACCACCGTGTCGGCCAAACGCGTTCGTTTCACGTCATGTGAAAACACCCAATATACGATCACCCTGGTGACAATCTACAAATCACAACGCTAACTTCCGACACATTGTTTAATGAGAAAAGGTTCAAGTGGTTCTCCTTATCGCACAATCACCTGTGGTGTACCCGTCTTCTAGCATGTCTTCGATATGCTACTTCCATCGTTGAAATTCCTCTTCACCGAACAGTTCGAGTTGCGAATGAGTATTCGTGAGAAGAACGCGCATGTTTATCCTGTTTATCGTGTTTATTCGCGATACCTGCTCGAGGATGTGCTCGCATTCCAGTGCGCGTGTGAAACGTGGAATTTGCCACTGACGACGGTTTTATGGCTGTTGGGTTCTGGTGCGCTGTACTGTCTGCTGTTAAGTACTTCCGGCCCAAGATTACGTATATCCTGTACGCCTTTTGTGGCCAGTTAGTGTACCTCGTTAAGCCCGTAAACCGTACGTAAATATCTATTATGTCTGTTGCGTCCCTCGTTGTTGTGTGTCATCACATACTTATGTAAATCGATTGCTCCCGATACGCCTATATATTAGTGATGGAAAGGGGCTTACTTTTGAGTTTTGACAGCACTTCTGTAAGCAAGACTTAAACAAACCGTCATTCTGTTGCACATCCGGAGCGCATTCGAGGTCCAAACATCCGAGTGAGTTCTTTCCGTTATGTCCGTCGTTAGGACAGCGTAATCCCGGGAATACCACTTTACTTGGACGTCGCATTGAGTTCACCATCTTGAAGCATGGCGATCTCCCTTTTAACATACATTTCTAGATGATTTCCACGTGCATGGAATTTGCTTACTGAAGTCAACGCAGTTTCATGCATAATAAAGAAAAACATATTAACTGGTACCGTCTCTGACGAAGAACACATTTAATCTGTTATTCACATGGAGGAAAAAGACTATCACGCATAGCATAATTAACCGGATGCCCGATTATAAACGTTCCGTGCTGTGTCGTAAAAGCTGCGATGTCACACTACAGAGGATTCACACCGTGCAGGGTCATTGCAAAGCAAATGAGGTATACAGTTTCCGGAGATATCTCTCCACCCTAATTCCTAAACTTTTGGCATTTTCCTATTTTCTCTTACGGGTATTTATCGTGTTTTCAGTTCCAAAACAGACGTATAGTTCCGCCCATATTGTGTGCGTGTCGTTGATTGGATTGGTCTGAAAGCGGGGATTTTAAAACCACCCCTCCCCCAGCCACCCAAAAGACATCATACAACACCCTCAAACTGCCCGTGCCAGATAAGTCTAAAAAGCTCGAACATACGGGTCACACCCAAACGCGATTCCCCCGAGATGAAAACACCCGACTGAATAGAAAAAGATTGTGTCTGAAATTGCTTCGTGTTTTTATCGTCCGGGCCTGTTCGGTTCCAAACTTTATGCGGTCGATTATTTATCTGTAGTTTATTGTGTAGTGCGGTACAAGTTGGGAAATATAGGGTTCAGGATCAAATGCAAACAGTTTCTAAGCACTGCGTCCCGATGTCTGCAAAGTCGTGTTTGGAGACACTTGAGCTGCCGTGGAGCTCTCACCAACCAATGCCTGGAGGTCTTATGTCCGCAACGCACACTCGAACGACCGTGACACAGTAACGGGAATATGACACCATTAGTGGTATAGTGTTAGAGACGTAACGCTCCTTTACAGTTTTGTAGCGGGTTCCGTTGTTGTTGTTCCTATGGCGAGTAAACCGTCAAGAATTACGTATTAGGTATTTTACTTGACGTAGCTTAGCCATGGGTCCCAATGGTCCTTGAACCCTCGAATGCTCTGAAATTTGAAAATGCCGTAACCCTGAAATCTTCACAGTCATCGAAAACGTCTTATTTTGCTTCTTTCCCTATTCTCGCGGAGCTGCAGTGCAAATTCTGCTTGATCTTGAGAACAAACTATAGTGCCGAAATCGCACAAGACTTGGAGATCATCTGTTGTCCTTGTCTTCTCCCGTCTTTGTTCTGCTTGTTTCACTCAGTATCAACCGAAATTAGTAGCAGATACCAGAAGTGCGAGAAATGTAAGGTGCCCTCCGTTGTATGTAATAGTCTTCCTTCATATATCCTACGATGTTTAACGTTCAGGCGTGACATTTGTGAACGGATCACTATTGCCTCAAGTATTCAGTGTCGCGATATCTGTAAGCTGTAGCTTATAAATATTTTTGTGAAGTATTCAAGTTCTGGCCGTAGTCTGTGTCTCGGTTAAAATGACGTATACGGGTTTCCCTTAAAATGCCCTTAACTTTTTTTCTTATTGACTCAATTTCCCAAAATGAGTGGGAAACACGCAGCGCAATAGCTTCTCTCCCACGGTATGCCTGTCAACCTGATATTTAGCTAATCGTGAAATGCATTTTCATTGCTGGTTGCGAGGCCAATCCTCCGTGTCCACGGTTTTATACGACGGGGCCTCATGTACTCGGGGAACTGTTCAACGGTGCATCTTTCTCTTCTGTTCTGTGGCTGCCACGTGGCTATCCGTGACTGCCGTTCCTACATGTAGGAAAAGTCATTGAGGTCGTTGTGTAATTCCGCGGCAACTGCATCTTATTGGGACAGTGCGAAAATATCTAGCCGTTTATACTGACCTTTGACTTGGGCGCCCGCAAGTCAGTGCTACTGTTACGCGCACGAGAGCGCATTGAAACGGCGGAAGGACGTTTTCTTACAGTGGAGCACGACAGAACTCATGCAGTGCCAAGCATGCGTCGAGCGTACTTGACCTGCTCTCACGCGCCACTGAGGTTTATATATTGTCCGGACTTTTCGGGACATATCCGAATACGAGTATGCTCTTTGTGAATCGCTTCCGGCAATAAAAGGTGCGGTCTCCACCAAACATGCATACGAAGCATTTCTTCGTATGCGATGTTCCGGAGGATGTCGAGAACACTTACCTGTGAACGTTACTGTGAAGCCGTTATCACGTATAAAGGTAACAGAAAGAAAGCAGACAGAACAGAACATCCATTTTTGCGACTGACACACAATTTAAAACAAATCAGTTTCGGCTGTCCCCATTTTGCATAATGCAATTTATAGGATTAGGAGGGCGAGGGGGTGCCTGCCATTAGGCGAAATGGGACTGCCAACAGGTGGGCGTTACTATCACTGATTGACGTCAGCAGGGAATGACTCCGCCTCTGTGTGCGGTTTTCACACCTTACAAATTTCTCATCAAGTGTGGCTAAAAAAGCAGGGTGTCCAGAAGGACAGAGTGATGCGGTTCTGCATCAGAGCCGGACCCGCGGCGCCTGCGGCTCGGCAGTCTACGAAATCTTCCAACGACGCATCATGTTTTGTTGTCCTTTTCACCAAACCTTGTAAGTGACATTTGCCGTTTCGCGCAACTGTGCGAATGTTTTTCTGAGACCCGCGTAATAATAACGTCTAGAAGATGTGGCTACCCGTTCTAGATACTTCAACTCGCAACTTGGACTCTTCCTTTCGACTGGCAAACTGAGTGACCAAGCTGTGGCCATCGATGTTACTAAGCTGTTCATCTTTAGTTGTATAGTTGCTCGTATATAGACATCAACGAGTGATCGAGAAGTGCCGTTTTTGGACAACGCGGCGAAGACGCAATCAACTTGAAGTATGAAAACGAACGCTGATCTCATACGTAGGCTGTCGAACATCTCATGCTCCGTGTTAGCACCGCGAAGCAACTGTGGCTATAAGCGCCGTACAGACGAGGACAGATGAAGAGAGTACGTCAGGAAGTGACAGAGAGGACTGTTGTACGTATCCTGGGCATCAGAGGGAACTGCATGTGCCGACACCACCTTTACTCAACATTGTTGTTGAACTGTGCCCGTTCTTAACGATGTTCAGCTATTTCTGGCGTAGTGATTCGCGAGTGAAAACCTTGAAAGTAAAATACAACGTGTTTGTTCAACAATGCGAATGTGTTTTCGTATTTGTAGGTGAGGTAGGCCCGATATAGGAATGCAGGAAAATAAAATGAGCATTTTGCTTAAAATGCGACTTTCAGTGATGATCAAACACAGGGTGCAACGAAAAAGGAGAACCGCGCCTTGTTTGATCACGTATAAACGCCTCAGTAGGCGAAATGGGACTGTCTTGCACATAGATCAGGCGAACTTGGACCCCGTGCGGTTCCGGGGGAGGGAGCATGGCGAGGGTCTCGGAGATAATCGGATAAGAAGGTGAAATGGGAATAGGCGAAGTGCTCGGAAGACACGATTCCGCCTATTGAACAATGTCACGAGAAGTAAGGAGGGGGTTCATAGCCAACGATATACAGGGTGTCCCAGAAAACGTGTCATTGAATTATAATAAAAAAACTACGCCACCTAGAATCATGCGGTCAACGGCATTTGTTCTTATTAGGTTTTTGCCACCTTGTAAAGTTAATGTCATGTACCCCAAGTTTAATTATGCAAATATTTGCGAACTGAACTCAGAAATTTGCCAAGGGAAGGTCACTTTTTTACCCCACCAATATGAAGAGCGTGCCGAATTCACTCCAATTCATGGTATTTGACAGTGATATTCACGAGCTATCCCATCGGAAAAAATAGCCCAATATCATGCTTTTCGGAGCACCGGACCATAACGCGCGATGTCTTTTTGAGCGCAATCGCTCGCAGTGCGACGAAAGGAGGTTCCGAAGCCAGCCCGAAGAGTGATAGTAGAAAAAGTAACAGTTCCTAAAATTGGGAGAGGGAAAGCATTATCCCAGCGAAAGTCGGACGTGATAAGCCATGCCTGCGTTATCTCTTTTTGCGATGCCGGGGTGGGCTGGGTTTCCAACCTCCTTTCGTCGGACTGACAAAGATTGCGCTGAAAAATTCATCGTGCGCTATTCTGTGCGACCTCCGTAGAGCATGATGTTCGGCTATTTTTTCCGATGGGGTAGCTCCTGAATATCCCTGTCAATTATCATTAATTTGAGTAAATTAGACACGCTCTTCACATTGGTGGGGTAAAAAAGTGACATTTACTAGGCAAATCTCCGAGTTCAGTTCGCAAAAATTTACATAATTAAACTTACGTTACAAGACATTCACATGAGGAGGTGGCAAAAACCCAGTAAGAACAAATGCCGTTGACCGCATGACTCTAGGTGGTGTAGTTTTTTAATTATAATTCAATGACACGTTTTCTGGGACACCCTGTATAATACGGGCTGAGAAAACGTAACATGCAAATTTGTAGTTGAGTTTGTTCGACCAGGCACAACAGTAAATACTGCACACAGGACACATTGGCGCAGATTGTTTCAGGCACATTTCTCTGCATCATTGAACTTAGCAGCTGCCCTTTTAGCCGGACACCCCTATCCGTTTATTTTTGGCTATTTATTCGCGAAATCAGTAGAACGATTAGGAACAATGTGCAGCTATATGTTTGTGTGTTGATGTTCATGTGTCCTAAAAATTGAGAAGAGAAATGTTTATGAAACGGTATAACGAGAACGTCAGTTTATCTCTGCGTAGGAAAGAGACTAAAGCTTAAAGAAACCATGTGACCAAGTGGACAGTAAGAAAAAAAAAAAAAAAGACGAGTAAAATGAGGAGTAATTGTAGTCCCCTATACTCCCCATGTTAGTCCCTTAATCCCGAAATTTACTCCCCAGGGCTGGAAATAGTCACTGAACTTCGCAAATGGTATCCTACAGTCTGCAACAGTCTACGTAAATACATGTGCTCTTCGTGAATTTGATGGAATAACGATATGCAATTATGCACCTGGGATTGTTAGAAGAGAGCCTAATTTGCAGTCACCACTCTGACATTCATTTAGTCCCACGCATTTACTCACTAAAAGGACGAATTTTTTGTTGCGATGCATTTAGTCCCTCAAAGAGACTAAAATTACTCTCGACTTCACGAGTCAGCAATGGGTGGGTACTCGCAGATAGGCATGGGTCTGTGGGATTTATCCCACCTAGGATTACAGATAGGGTGGACTCATGTTGGGGAACGCAGGCCCACACAAGAAACCACGTGCACCTCAATTTTGAAATAGTATTCCTTTGTTTTGGAAAGGGACCTATGAGGGGAGGGGAAGGGGAAGCCGTCCTACTTGCATAGGGTTTACTGATGACATATTAAATGTCCCCACCATCGAATAATGGGACAGGCAGGAATTTGCTTCAGCTGGAGCTTCCGCACAGTAGGTGAGGTGGGGATGCGACAAAAAAGAAAGAAACTGACTGTCTGATCAATGTGAACGCGCGTTGACCGGACTTCCGACTGCGCAAGACTAGCCTACACCGTAGTTATGTTCAAGGTAAGAATGACATTGTTGGTGGATTTTTTTGTTTTGTCCCTGTAACCAAGTACCGTAAGGCAATATGTTTGAAACGTTTTTAACCCCTATTTGTGTCTCACACTAGACTTTCATAGTTCGACGTAATAAGGATAAGTTAACGTTATCTTGCAGCACCCCATATAACGACTATAGTTAGGGAGTGACTTTTTAATGTGAGATGCCTTTCTCAGATTCGGGGGGGGGGGGGGTAAAAATCTGGCGCTATTTTTAAATCTGTAATTCAGGGAGAAATTGGACGATAATTGTGCGTTCGGGTGTTATCGGGTGTTTTTGTTTCTCCTCTTGTCGATTAAGTCCTTTCTTAAACTTTCTTCTTCTTTTTGACTTTTTTTTTATATGCGGAATCGTGACCTTCCAGCGGTAATCCCCGAAGGCACAGGCAGTGTTGACATACATGGGCGTGTTGGTGGGAGCGTAAGTGACCCATTCTTAAATGTGTTACACGTGGCGACCTTTGTTCGTCTTCAGTGGAAACGTCACTTCGGGATTTCATAGTGACTGGGATTCGGGGAGAAATCGGATTTAGCCCGAATTGGTCGGAGATCAGTTCGGGGGGGGGGGGGGGGATAACCGGGCGGGATCGGGTTTAATCCGAAAAAGTCACTCCTTAACTATAGTTCCTGCATAAGAGTTACCGCCCGAGCTGGAGGGCGCATGTCGGAAAGACAATAAATAAATAGATAACAGTTTCAATAACAAGTTGGACGCGAGTCTTCTGAGCCAAGGAGACTACGATAAAGTGTAGAATGGTTAACAAACGGCTGCGAGACGCTTCCCATACCTTGAAAAGGCCTTGCAAATTCCTCTGAGTACTATAACACTTTGCATTATGCATTACATTGAAACATTACGTCAGCACAGAGTACAATTCTGGGTTGCGTGGGAAACCTGTGTGTGCTAGTGATTTTACGTAGTCTTAGCACGTCCTATTCTGTATCTATTCTATATAGGGGAGCTAATCCCTCCTTCTTGATCTTATTCATCCATTCCTCAATCGCCGAAAACATTTTATTCGCAACTAATCGACTGCTACCATTAGTAGTGATATACCCATGAGGACTTCTTGAAGACGCCAACCACAAACGGTGGGGTGCGCACTAACGCCATTGTGGCTGTTCTGTTTCGCCTAATTAGATTGCGGGGTCAGTCCCATTTCGCCTAACACCAGTCAACTATACGACGTGGCATAGTTTATGCCGCGTCTTTAATCGTACAACTGGGATTAGGGGAAATGGGACGTATAACTTCGGATGCCACCTGTATTGACGCACTCTTGACCACTTCCCAAAAGGAGCGCAACAACATAAGACCGTCTAGAGCAAATGCCCCAAATTCAAATCGTGTCGTGTGCTGCATTGACTAAGACCACATCAAGGAGGGCTACACACAAACCAAATGACCGTAATTACTATATAACAGCTTGATGCATCATAAAATAAAAGGTAGACAAAAATCGGGAGTAGTGTGTACTTTGGAGCCGGACTTTGTGTGTAGTACTGATTACGGGAAGAACTCCATTCGACACACCAAGCGAAGTATACAGACTGTCTTTTCAGGTCGGATACTGAAATTGCGAAAACCGATTCTAGAGAAATACGTAGTTCCTCACGGACAATTATGACAGTGTTCGGGAGCACTGACATTCTCTCCTATTCACGCGCTGTATTGTTGCTTACAATTTCAACGTAGAAAAGAAGAAAAAAAAAAAAGAGAGAGCAAGATGGCTTTATTGACATTGGATGGCTCCCGGTTTGCTACGTTAATACCACTCCTAAAAAACTGAAAATACAATGGCCTTTATAAATAAGGGTCCCGTCCCTGTTCTCTCTCAGTTTCCTTTCCAATTTCGCGTACGATGATATCCGGAGAGCTTTCGCCGGACAAGGGCGAAAACAATGGCTGAAAATCTGGTTTCATTCCTATGTAGTTCTTCATTAATTCACGCCACGATTCATAGTCACGATTTCTTTGTTGTTGTTATTGTTGTCTTCGTAAATTTTTTTGAGAGGGTAGATTCCTTGTATTTGATGGTTTGTACGGACGGCCCTCGGACCACAAAGTAGGTCATTGCGGGCCATGTGCGGGCCGCATGTTTGAGACCCCTCATCTATAGAGTGTCAGGTGGTCCTTTTTCCCAAGACCAATGTGTACGCCATTCGAATCCGAAAAGTTCCAGTCTGACTTGCCTTGCTGGGAGCGCTACTTGTTCTACTGATATCATAAAGAAGCCGTAAAAATATAAGCTTTGCGTAGTATTGAAATACACTGAATGTCAAAGGACTCTTGACAGGACTCTAGTAATTGCAGCATTTCTGACCCGTTATTGAAGCCGGTAACTGAAATTGCTTCAATCTGTCCAGTTCTCATTCGGCCGAAAAATAACGGCTTTATTTTCATGTATCGGTTCAGCTTGACACTTTGCCAGTACGTGCAGTTCGGTTGATGATACCTGGCTCTGTTTGCGCCAGTTTCTACACTCTTAAAAATGAACTTCACCGCATAGCACGCTCCTAGCCAACCATCATCTCGAATGATATCGTTACCTGCCCTGATTTGTTGAAAACGGGAGGCGTACGCCTTTTTGTGACAATTATGAACAGCATAAGTGTCACAGAAAAGGCGTACGCCTCCGCTTTTCAACAAATCAGGGCAGATAACGATATCATTCGAGATGATGGTTGGCTGGGAGCGTGCTATGCAGTGAAGTTCATTTTTAAGAGTGTAGGACATCATGCTGTATGTTTGATAACGTTGTCGGATTTCATAACCACGGGCAGCAGACAAAAACGCGGACACATGTTTCCAACACAGTGTCCTACGAGACCGTTTGTGTGCGTGTAAGAAAAATGACCATCAATGAGACTCCGGTCTGTATGGCAATTCAACGAGCGTCCTTAAATGCGGCGCGTTCGGTAAAACTAAACTATTTTTGGTTTCCCCAATCGTGCTTTGCGTCACCTCAGTAATATAATTTAAATCTCGCCGGAATCAAGGAAGTTTCGAAAGAGAGCAGCCGCCTTGATTTCCAGTGTGGAGACAATTTCGTAATGGAAATTGCGCTCGTAACTGTCACAAGTTTAACTAGGTTCATTGCCATCCCTGGTGTTCCTCCTGTTCGTACTGTGACCTTACACGGGTAAACGGCCTGATCCTGGAGAGTAAGATATCGTCATCGGGACGAAATCTCTTCCTGATGTTGCTTCGCAGTCATTGTTTTTCTTTTCGCGCATTCCGTTGCGTTGGACGTGTGCATTTTTAACCGCGAGGAGCCTTGCGAGTTTTTCTTTCCTGCTAAAGGTCGAGGGCGTTCAGAAAGGACGTATATTCGTTTTAACATCCAGGCGGGAAGGTTTTTCGTTTTTCCATGCAGTTGGGCGACGCCGGGGAGCGACAGTGCCGTGTATTAAAAAGGAATCTGGCCATTTAGGAGGAGCCTAACAAAAAGGCTAGACCTGTCAATCAAACTTGAGAGCGTTTCATTGGTTGTTGTTTTCAATGGGGGCCGCCATGACACCAAAATTTTCCCAACATGAAGATGTTGCTTGGAACGGCAAAGAGGGGATTTCCTGACAAAATTTTTTTTCACAAACTATATATACCCGAATTTCATCCTGTGAGTGTATAGTTTCCTCTACCTACGTGCAAAATTGGTTTCCACTTCCGCTTCGCCACCGTTGTTTACGCTGCAAATGATACGTTTCTTCGCTGACGTTAGGCCTACTGAGGAGCGCGACCCCAAGGAAATAGCAGGAAAGGCGCTAATGATGTTTAAAATTTCGCATGCTTCTTGAGTCTTATTTATGTACCAGGGGTGTTCAAGTCAACCGGGACTTTCTGTCTCTTGACTGTACAAATGGCTCGCGCTACTACTTTTTCCTCATTTTCACACCTCCGCGTTCACAGCGTAGTAGTCCAAAGTTTGTGCAAAACAGAAGACACGTGCTTGACTAGATGGCCGACAACGAGGTGAGCGCGCATATCGAACAGCGAAGTGTCATGAAGTTTCTCGTGAATGAAGGCGTAAAGTCATCTGAAATTCACAGAAGACTTCAGGCTCAGTATAGCCACGATACACTTAGCCGCAGCAAAGCGTTTGAGTGGTGCCATCGGTTCCGAGACGGCCGTACATCAATCCAGGACGATCCCGGCCAGGGCAGCTCAGAGCCCAGTGTCAGAGTTCCAGAGAAAAGCCAACTTGTGGAGCGCCTGATCCTCAAGGACCGACGGATAACATGTTTCGAACTGGCTCGAAAGACGAACATTTCTGTGGGAACGTTGAACACTATCATTCATGAACCTCCAGTTACGGAAAGTTAGTGCCCGTTGGGTCCCGAGGCAGCTGTCTGTGTTTGACTGGCAGAGAAGACTGGAAATCTCCCAAGAGCTAAGGTACCGTTTTGATACTGAAGGACAGCCGTTCCTTGATCGGATCATCACGTGCGATGAAACGTAGGTGCACCATTTCACTCTTTGAGTCTACACGCCCATCAAAACAGCGGAAGCATCCGGGCCCGCCAGCTCCCAGGAAGTTCCGAAGCACCCCGTCTGCAAGTAAGGTCATGGCCACGGTTTTCTGGGACAAGGCTGGCGTTGTTCATGTTTATTTTCCGCCCAGTGGTACCACCATCAATAGTGCATATTACTGCCAGGTTCTCATAGATGTGCATAAGGCGCTGAAGCAAAAGCGGCCGGGCCTCCTCACCAAAGGAGTCCTCCTCCTACAAGACAATGCACGCCCGCACACCGCGCATCTGACGACACGCACCTTACAGGAACTTGGCTGGGAGTTGCTGCCACATCCCCCTTACAGTCCAGACCTCGCCCCCAGTGATTTCCATCTCTTCTGGCCACTGAAGGCGTTCCTTGGGGTCCGCCACTTCAGCTACGACGACGAGGTCAAGAATGCGGTCCGATCATGGCTGCTACGCGCCGGTAAGGATTTCTACGCTGCTAGCATCCAAGCCCTCGTGAAACGCTGGGACAAGTGCATTAGTGGAGCTGGAGATTACGTTGAAAAATAAAACAAATCTCTCGCCTGTAAGTTCATTTTGCTTTTGCGAAAAATGAAAAGTCCCGGTTTGACTTGAACACCCCTGGTATATATATCTTTGTCCGTTTCTGCTTCCATCTGCTTATGTTACGTGGTTCAAAAGTTCGTACCGTCCGCCATCTGCGTACGTAGAAACGGTTTCTGCAGTTCTGCGTCTTCCCGACAAGCCTGTGTCCATGCAGATGGCGTTGATAAAAGTGGCAGGAAAATCCACAGTTTTGGTATTTCCCAATAGGGTTATCGGTTTCGATCCAAACCGATTCCAGTTCCCCCCAACGTGGTGACACCCAGTAAATACAGGGGCTAAATATAACTAAGGATGGCCTGTAGCAATACCCAAATGTGGTTCGCCCGGTGATTGGGCAGACACCTCAAAAAGTGGGTGTAGCTTCAGGTTTAGACGGGTCACATTCATGGTCCTTTTGTATGTACGGCACGGACAGTCCGGACCGAAGCGAAGCTTGAAAAATGTCACACGCATGTGACCGCACCAAAATACATGTACTGGTGTATAGGCTAACTGTGTCCTTGAGCATGTACGCGTCCTGCAGTAGCTCGTTTCGAGTGTCCTGGGGCTAACATCTCCACTGTTTGCTTTTTCCACTCAATCAATCAATCCCTCCCTCAGCCTTGTCTCGTCCAACACAAAGGTCTCGTCCGTTTGTGTTTGTCCTTTGTTGATAACTCCCCAGGGAAATGTGACGTCATTGTAGTTTTTATTCTGGCAAGGAGTCAATTCACCGGTTGGGGGGGGGGGGATATACATTTATTAGAAGGAAAGATAAAAAGATGCCTTTTCTCATATTAACAAAATAGTTCACATTTCCATTTCAGCCAACGAGCGATAGATCCTTCTTACGTCACCATAAATGCGGATGTCCCTTTTACCTCCAAAGATAAGGCACCCTGCTGAGAGAAATTTTGCGTGTGGTATAAATACGCGGTACGCACTGTGGAATGCAACGAGCATTAGTCGATGACTCCAGATTATGCTTTTAAGTTACGTACGATGAAGTTGGCCATGACGTCATTTTGACCCTTAATGCCATCATTCGTTTCCATCTCCATTTCCATGTATAGTTCCACGTATTACACGGACACGCCGTCCTTGGACGCGGTGGATGTTACGCGTTTAACGGTCAGTTAACTAACGCTCAAGTCGGCAAGGTTGTTTCATTGAGAGACCAACAGTGATCATCCCTCGATATCATAGTCCGAGTATACTTACGTCGTTCTGGCGCATTATGGCCCTTGTCGCTGCTACGCCACAAAGACCCGAATCATCATCAATCATATATAGCTCGAGTAACAGTAGCCTCTAGAATTTGCGTTACGATTCCTCCTCCGTGGAGGTCAAGTTGTCGCGAGTGGAAATAACGGTTAATATTGACGAATTCCTGCACGCTCATGAACAATGTGGATTGTCCGCTGTTCTTATTAGTTATCTTGGAATGGACGCAACTCGGAGGTCTGCGCTTTGCTCGGGAGTGCGTTTGATGGCTTGTATCTCGATAAGTACGACACGTAGAAGAACTATTCTTTTTTCCTCACTATTGTGGCGTGCAACACAATGCGTCAATGGTGTAATGAACCACATCCACACTCTAAGAAAGAAAAAGAGTACTTTTACTCCTTTTGGGGACTAAATGCATTGCCACAAAAAATAGTCCCTTTCGGGAGTAAATGCACGGGTGTAAATGAAAGTCACAGAGTGGAGACTGTATTTCACGCGCTGCTGTAAGAGTCCCAGGTACATAATTACTGCGCATGCATGAGAATACTTTGAAGCAAACCGCCAGCCGTGATATATCGAGTTATATAAAATCTTGCGCCATACATAGGGCACAATTCGCGAAGAAATATTTTCTGTTTCTTACTCTGTGTGGCTGGAAAATTGCTAAGTTCTTTGAGTTATACAGCCTTATGCCATCAAATTGTCCAAGGGCACATATTTATGTAAACTGTTGCATTCAGGAGTCCATTCGCGAAGCTCAGTGACAATCTGCAGCCCTGGGGAGTAAATGTCGGGACCAAATGTCGGGTTAGGGAACAAAAATGGGGAGTAATTTCAGTCTAGGGGAGTAGAAGCTGCAATTACTCCCCGTTTTACTCCTGTTTTTTTCTTAGAGTGCATGAAAGTGTCTCAACCCCTATAAGCTACGTTCCCAAACGAGGGAGTTTTACAGGGATTGACCGAAAGCGACGCGAGGACGAGGACTCGCTACTTCTGGTAATCACTTAGCGACACCGCGCCCAGAGTTTCCCTCTCTTCTCCAAAGGTGCGCTCGCGAGACACGCTGAAGCGGAAGACCACATTTTCATCATGTCGTCCAAAATGCGTGTAGTTCCTCTAGGTCGTCTCACATAATGCCATTCTAGATATTTTAAATTTTGTTCACAATAAGTCCCCATATTCCCCGTGTGCAAACATGATTATGAAAGAAAACTTCTCTTTGTTCAGTGCATCTACCAAGCGAAGAAATTTGTGCACTCATTTCTATGTTCTTCATGACAGCTTTTAATACCCTTAATGTCTTTTGCACATGCCCCCCCTCATACACACACACATGACACGCGTCTTCATAACGGCATTGCTTAAGTTTTTCATAAGTATATCCAAATTTCCTAACTTTTTATCTCCGGTTCTGCACTCGCACAGTATCGGTCAGTCCCGTGATTATCCGCTCCAGAGCCGTATATTAAAAGGGAGTCTGGTCATTGGGAGGAGTCACAAAAAGAGGCTCGACCTGTCAATCACAGTTTCGCTCCTCTGATTGGTTTGCTTCTTACCAAGGGGGTCGCCATGACACCATACTGCCACCCAAAATGACGACGAAAACAAACACAGTCAAGCGGGGATTTCGTGACAAAAAATTTTCACAGACTAACCTGACTTTACGCTGCAAATGTACATCCTAATATGAATTTCTCGGAAATCAGTTTCAACTTATGCTCATCCATCGATATCTAACTGAAAATAATACGTTTTGTCGCCGGTGTTAGGCCTAGTGAACACGACGATCACGACGAAATCATAACAAAAACGGCGCTGTGCTGTACAATCTTATTTTTAACAGCTGGATTTCATGGATATAAACATTCTTGCCTCTTATATTCCAACTAATCATGTACATTTGTTTAAAAATCATACCGACAACAGAATGTGTCCCAGCAGGTGGTACTGCCGGCAGCGGTACAACGACGGAAGCAGACGACAATTCCCGACGTGCCTTACGCTCCCTAGGTGGCGCTTATCAAATTTGCATCAACAATCCACTACTTCTGCAGATTGCGAGAGGTATCCATTTCAATCCCATCCAATCCACTTGATACCCAAAATGGCGCTGCCCATGTTGGATAGGGGGGCAAATAGTGAGGATAGGCTGATTGATAGCGCCCCATATTTCAAGACTTCATTGGTCGGAAAGCTGAAAAAGTGGGTGGAGCTTCAGGTATGGGCATGACCCATTAATGGCCAGACTCCCTTTTAATATACGGCTCTGATCCGCTCCGACATCGGGACCCCCTAGCGGATTCTGCTGTGAATTTATTGACACATTTACGCGCAATCGTTTGCGTGAAATAGCCCGAGGCACGCAAAGTAGCCTTAATTTTTGTGCTCGATAACGCGCAGTCAAAATTATCGCAGTGACTAACCGTATCACAGTTCCATGTGCCAGCATGCGCGCATGTTTTAGTCATCTTTTGTTTATAAAGTCCGCCATCTTGGAAGCGAGAACGGGAATATCTAGAGGTCGCAAATATCAGCGAGATGGTGATGTCACGCTCGCGTGGACGATTTTTCACGCTCACGCTGTGTGGCTCGCAGGTTTGACAATAGTCGAGCGAGAAGCGTGACACTTCCACGCTCTCGCGCCTCATACCGTAGTCGCTCGTTTGGGAACCTGGGAACATATTATGCTTGGAGAGCAACAGCAGATATTTTTTTGTACCCGTGTTAGCGCTGCGACGCAACTGTGGCTATGAGCGGCGTACATACAGGCGGGGACCGCGGGAAGGAACGGGGTCCAGTATGCGTCTTGGGCAGACTTCGGGTGCAGTTGTGCCGACATTCGTCTCGAAAGTCTGCCAGAACAAACGGGGGGAATCCTCAGGCAGCGCAGCCGTTAGTAGGATTCCAACCCGCCACCTCCGAGGCTCCGGCACGACTTCGGCTATACCACCAAGAAGCGGACGCCGTCGACCATGTCGCTGTTCTTTTTTTTTTTTTTTTGAAGATTTACTTTTTACATTTAATTTCTGTTTATGGCCGTAGCCACAACGCAATGTCAAAAATGAAATGCTTTCAGAAACGAGAAAAGTGGGCCAGTCTTTCTATTATTCCGCGGAGAGCATCCACTGGACCGTTCATTCCTTCCATTCACACTTCATCAGATGGTATCTTTTCATGAAAGGGGATTCCGATGATTTTTGCTTCTGGACAATCGCTGCCAAGGAATGCCGCCTCGAACACGACCTGAAACCTGAAAAATGCATTGTGCCCGTTTACGCAGCCCTTCGATAAGTATGAAGGGAAATGGTTCGTGTATTCCTTTGATGTGTAGCAGCCGAGAGCAGAATGATCGTCTACACTCGCCAGGAAGGAAAAAGGCGACCGATCCATGTTCCAGAATTTATACTCGCTTTTCTGAAAGGTGCGGGGAAGAAAATACAGCGATACGTTCAGTTCACACGTATGCGTGCACATATAGTTCGAAATCAGTAAGCGAAGCCTTCCTACTGCACTCTTTATGCATTATCCTGCGCAACGGTTATGGCTCTTTCTATTACCTTACCTGTGTAATGATCTGTATAGTACCACTCTGACACCTGAGTTCAACGGTCACATTAATAAAATATTCTAATCACAACAATATCACCGTAATGGACAGCCTGCTTGGCAGCGGTTAAGAAAGAGGCCGCCGAGATGATGATGTCCTTTTTTTTGTGTCCGTGCCTCCCGTGCATCGGATTTTCCAGGATTTTCCTCGTGCGCTCGAAGGCAAATGTTGGCACTGCTGTTTGTCAAGTCTGGCCGGGACCCCAAAAATTGCTCACCTCCCAAAGGCTGAAGGCGCACAAGGGCTCACCAACACCGCATCATTGAACTTTATTCACTCAGTCACTTCATTTGTCATATTTCGTGGCATATATAGCGGCGCAATCAATTATTTCCATAAATATATTCCTTTATTCGAAATTAATAAATGGCTCAACTGATGAGGACTGCATAGATCGAGAAGTTACCCGTCAAAAAGAACTCGTTACGAGTTAAGTTACGGTGTGGAAAATGTAACTAAGTTAATAACGAAGTTCTTCAGCCTGAAATATAACTCGCAGGTACGTAGTTACTTTAAAAAAAGAACGAGTTACTTCCAAGTTACTTCAGACGCAAAATAGCACTACACAGGTGCAGCGCGCGTGAACAGTTGAGTTCGACCTTGGGTTGCCTGCGGAGGAGTGCAACACGCTTTGATCGTTTTCGTTTGTGTCCAACAATTCAAACACATTGCATCTTACTCCCTGTGGGTACACAACGGTTCAGCTTAATTTCAATGGCAGCGTTTCTTACCTCCGGAAGAGAATACTGTCATTGATTGAATATCACGTTTTATGGCATAAAATGCAATGAAAGAACCGGAGAGAAAGCAAGGAAATATGTGGACGTGAGTGAAAAGCGAATTAAGAGTCACTTGGAACTTAGCTTAAGTTACTTTGGCAAAGTTACCTGAAAAAGAAACGAGTTAAGCTACAAGTTACAAAAAAAGAAGAAGAAAAGAAAAATGAACTTTGTTACAGTAACGAGTTACCTCGAACTCTGATGAGGAGCTTGCTTCTTGAAGCTCGTTTCAATCAATACAAACGCAAAAATAATTGTAGACGGTTAGGTCAAATGGCGATTGTCATATTTTATTGTTTCGCATACGCATAATGAATATTTTTTGTTGCGCTCAATGCGTATCATGTATACTTGAGCAGTGATGGACGGTGAGAAGCTTATTTGCGTAACCTTACGGGATGGTTTCATTTATACGGCAAATGAAAATTCCCTGGGTGGTTGAATCTGAGAAAGGCCATTTTGAAGTTGATGAATCCAAGTTCGTATATGGCGAAGTTGAGTTCTTCCCCTATACGGATTAGGAACGGTGCTCCGTTTCTCGTGAAAGGTATCTGCCCGTGGGCTTGACGAAGATGGTCAAGAACATGCTTCTTCTCCACAGCCCTTCTTTTATACCTCTCTATATAGCTCTTATAGCTCTCTACCTCCTCCTTTTTCCTCCGTCCCTGCTTTGATGATGATTGTTATTGAATGTACTTCTGCGAACACGTCGTAGCGACTCGAAATATAGGTTGGCGAAATAGTCATCCAAATAATTCACGTTTTCCCCGTACGCTATTCAGTATGTTGGGGAAAAATACATTCTTGGACGCGTTCAAAATGTACGTATAAGAGGCCTTGCAATCTTTTTTTTCGCGCGATAGAAACATATCTTGTGGTGGACAGAAAATGTATCTAATTTACACTTAGAATGTTGTGGGGCGAGCCATTTATAGCACGAAAGGTGCCAATTTTCCTTACAGTGTACGAGGTTAGGGAACAATAAAACTTTTTGCCCGATGCTATATTAGCTGGTTTTAGTGAATGGTTTTCACTCAGACAGACCCCGAAGAGTATCGCGGAGTGCCATAATCAGAAGAGTCTGAATGGAATTCGCGTTTGAGTGAAAACGATTCATTCAAATATCTTATTGAGGCCGTTGAGGTGTGGACAACTTGGACAAAATTGGACAACCCAAAACAAATTTGGACAACCCATTTGGCCTAGGAGGAATGCCTTCATATACAAACGCCATCGAATTGGACGGTGGAGAATGTTAGTGTTACGTGTGCCTTACGCTCTAATGGCCTAGCTGAAAAGTGCTTAAACGTAACGGTGCATCAGGACGGAGACCAGAACTCGCAACAGCCGTCAAAATGCGCACACTGTGGAAATGGCTCATATTCTGTTTTTACGTTCAACCAGTTTTCGCTTGCGTCTAAAAAAAATTTGCATTTCAGTTCCCGCGAACATATCCGTTCACATAAGAGATTCTACATTGTGTGCTGCATATGGCACTGTTTTGGATCCGCGGTACTGTAAAATATTTAATGCATTCCCAGAAACCCTTTCCACAAAACAGAAGTAACAACATGCAAATGATGAAGTAAGAGATCTGCTGAGAGGTGTGTTCACATACACTATCAGGAAGAAACATTTTTTGTACATAGCTATACATGACTTCCTCGTGACGCCTGGATACTGCGAGAGAGGAATGTCTGACTCCTGCAATGTCAACCAATATGATACCATCCTCTGTAGTGCCTAAAACCTAACAGTGCCGCCACTATAATTCGCGAAAATCAGTTCGTTTTTTTCGCGAGTCACGTTTCGAAACAATCCCGTAAAAAAATTAAAATAAATAAATGAATAAATCCTGCACTATATATACATAGGGCCTGACTTTTTAGGGTTAAACCCGTATCCGCCCGATATTTACCCCCCGAACGAAATCTGTAAAATTCGGGTTTAACCCGAATCTACCCGAAAGCATCCGGGTCGCGTGGCACACTCATAAGCGTGCATTAAAATAAAGTTTGATAACATTGCTAAACATTAGTTCCATGTTAAGACAAATTTTTATTAAACAAAAAAAAATCACCTGAATACACCCGAATTCCTGACAACAGAATATGCCGTAACGGGATTTAACCCGTATACACCCGAATTTTCAAATGAAAAATATCACCCGATATTTACCCCCCCCGAATTTGGCAAAAAATAAAACCCGAAAAAGTCAGGCCCTATATATACAGTGTAACGCGGCACATATTTATGTGGGAACTTTTCCGGGGACAAGCTCAACAACGCGTTCACCAGCTTTTCATTGGAGGAGTGGCTCGAGTGAGCGATGCATTCCTCAGCTCTTCCACATGAAAATGATGAAGAGATTCGAAAGAAGCCAATCTCTGGGTGTATGACGTGCGAATACATTTCAAAAGCCGTCGGCTCACTTTGAGTAAGCCCCATTTGGGTTATGCAGCAGCTGACAGAGAACAGGTTCTTGGATCAAGGTCAGCGTTCCTTCTCTTTCTACTATTCACCCACTTATATCGTAAGATACTGATTACGGCTGAGAAGGAGGATATTTGATCATGCGGGAGGGGAAGCACCAAGTTGGCATCCACAACGATTAGTAGTTGCTTTCGTTGCACCAAAACATTGTAATGTGTGAGTTGATATGCTCAGGGTGTTCTAGAATTAATTTCTTCCTCTCTGCAGAAATGGCGAAGCACATATCGAAGCTTTCCTCAATTGTGTAGGGACTAAAAATTGTTAAACTATTTCCTAAAAATCGGGTTGTTTTAGCTTCCAAGTTAGTTTCAGTGAAATAAGCAAAATTAAAAATCGCTCGTTGCATAATGTAAAACCACGAGACTAGGGAACACGAAAAGACAGACACAACACGAAATCTCAAACACATTATGCATCATCTTCACCAGCTCGCTTGCTTCCTAGCCATTTTTTCATTAAAAATCGCTGTTCGTCGCCCTCGTGTGAGCTGATTTATCGTTTAGGAACGTAAATTGCGGAACCAGAAGGACGACAAACACAACATATGTATGTATCAGGGATGGGCATAAATACATTTTTTGAGTATTTAAATATAAATTCAAAATACTTTGTGAAAAGAGGTATTTAAATACTCTGCATAAATACTTTTCAACATGAGTATTTAAATACAAAATATGAATACAGTATTTAAATGCCGTAACTACTACCATAAATACTGTGAGGAAAATGTCATCTGGGATTACAGAAATAACGATGATCATAACAACGAATCAGCAACGAACAATAGCATTTATTTGTTAGATTGCCATGGCAATTTTAATATTAGAAGTTTCTCGACTGCATCTTTTAGGCATCTTCTGTTCGGCCGTATAATCAGATTCGCACAAGAGAACAGCATCTCCACAGGTGCCGGTGAACAAATGCTTGCATTAAATTTGACGAAGATGCTTCGTTCAACAAGTTCAGACCATTGTCCGCAACAACAGTGAAAAACTTTCCATCTAAAATGGTTTGTCGCATGCGCATGGTAGCGCAAACACGGCATAACTGCGCCCCATACTCT